>NC_133406.1:238043125-238756250 GCF_049350105.2 Macaca mulatta | reverse complement strand
GTGGGTGCCCGGGTGCTCAGAGACCGCGCCCTCCCTGTCCGGCAGATGCTGCTCTGTCTTCTGGTTCCCTTGTGGGGCCAGAGTCCATACAAACGAGTACACGGCTACACTGAGGTACGCACAACCACAGCCGGAGACCATCCACGGAGCTGAGCCCCGCCCAGCCCACAGTGCCTGACAGACACGCCCGGGCCCTTTCTGTCACGTTTCCAAGGCCATAGAGAAGCTGTGGTAGGATGGATGCCGGAGGTGAGCAGACTCCACCGTGGCCACGCTAACTCACGCAGCTCCTGGGTCACCGCAGACTTCACCGCAGCCACGCTAACTCACGCAGCTGGATCCCGGGTCACGGCAGACCCCACCGTGAGCAGGGTGTGCGGATGCCGAGGCCCCAGGCACTGGCCCCAGGCACACGCACCTCCCGCCCGGTGACCTGGGTAGGAACGGCTCTCGCAGCGCCTGCCCTCCTGCGGTCTGACTCCTGTGGGCCCGGCACGGGCTGGGAATGTGCAGTGCGGTGTCTTCAGATTGGCCTGACTCTGACCCTCCTGCCTCCCCGTGACGCCTCCTGTGATGACACTGGCGCCTCCCAGATGACCCTGGATCACCCCCACCAAGGTCCCTCTCCCCAACCACGGTGCTAAGCACCCCCCTTGCCACACAGGGTGACGTTCAGGGCCTGGACAGCAGCTGTGGCAGCCCCAGCTGCCGTGTCCCCGCTGGCCACCGGGGGGCTCACTGCCTGTGCACAGGCGGGCAGGCGCTCACCGTGTGTGCAAGTCACCCTGTGTGCATGGACGGGGGGGCTTGCCATGTGTGCAAGAGTCACCCTGTGTGCATGGACGGGGGGGCTTGCCATGTGTGCAAGAGTCACCCCGTGTGCGTGGACGGGCAGGGGCTCGCCGTGTGTGCAAGAGTCACCCCGTGTGCGTGGACGGGGGGGGGCTCACCGTGTGTGCACAAGCACGGAGTCCTGGTAGAGCCGGTCGTACATACAGATCTTCAGGTCCACGCTGGGCTTTGGCACCCAGACTGGCACATCGATGGCCACGCCCATGACCCTGAAATGCAGCTGGATATGGACACGTGAGCTCAGCAACAGGAGTTCTTTGGGCAAAGCAGGCGATGTTGGTGAACACTGACACAGCTCCCAGGAGGAACGTTTCATGGGCTTGAGTTTTCTAACTCTTTGGGATGGCTGTGGCACTTTTCATATCATGTCATTTAAAATGTTCTTTTCTTTGAGATGGAGTCTCACCCTGTCACCCAGGCTGGAGTGCAGTGGTGTGATCTCTGCTCACTGCAACCTCCGCCTCCCGTGTTCAAGCAATTCTCCTGCCTCAGCCTCCCGAGTAGCTGGGATTACAGGCACCCGCCACCATGCCAGGCTAATGTTTGTATTTTTAGTAAAGACGGGGTTTCGCCACGTTGGCCAGGCTGGTCTTGAACTCCTGACCTCAGGGATCCACCCACCTCAGTCTCCCAAAGTGCAGGGATTAAAGGCATCAGCCACTGCATCCAGCCAAATATTCTTTATAAATGTTCATCTATTACCAGAACAGTATACTGGATCGCCAAGTACCTACCACTCAGCTTCATACTCATTGACATTTAGGTGTTTAAAAAAACCTTTCTATGGCCAAGCACGGTGGCTCACACTTGTAATTCCAGCACTTTGGAGGCCAGGCTTGGAGGATTGCTTGAGCCCACAAGTTTGAGACCAGCCTGGGCAGCATGGTGAGACCCCCATCTCTACAAAAAATACAAAAATTAGCCAGGCATGGTGATGTGTGCCTGTGGTCCCAACTATGTGGGAGGCTGAGGCGGGAGAATCGCTTGAACCCCAGAGGCAGAGGTTGCAGTGAGCCGAGATAGTGCTTCTCCCCAGGCACTGACTCCTGGGGCCTCAGGAGGTTGGAGGGAATGAGTCAGGTTTTGGGAGGGCCTGCAAGCCCCGGGCTGGGGAAGTGCAGCAGCCCAGCACAAAGCCGCCTAGGCAGTGGTACTGTCCTGGTGCTGTGGGGTGAGCCGAGGACTCTGAACACTTTGGAGGATGCGAGGAGCCACAGCCTGGGACAGGCAACCGCTCCAGCCCATGGGGGTGCAGAGGAATTTTTAAGCACAGAAAGTTGTCGCCTGGGGCTGGGCGCGGTGGTTCACTCCTATAATCCCAGCACTTTGGGAGGCCGAGGTGGGTGGATCACTTGAGGTCAGGAGATCGAGACCAGCCTGGCCAACATGGCGAAACCCCATCTGTATGAAAAATACAGAAGTTAGCCAGGTGTGGTGGTGTGCAGCTGTAATCCCAGCTACTCGAGAGGCTGAGGCAAGAGGATCACTTGAGCCCAGGGATAAGAGGCTGAAGTGAGCTGTGATCCTGCCACTGCATTCCAGCCTGGGTGACAGAATGAGATCCTGACTCAAAAAAAAAAAAAAGAAAAAAGAACAATGGCTCTGTGTGTGTGCGCGTGTGCACGGGGGCCCTGTGTGTGCGAGTGTGTACATGTATCTGCTGGGGGCTCTGCATGTGTGCATGTGTGTGCGGGGCTCTGCATGTGTGCGTGTGTATACATGCATGTTTTTGCAGGGGCATGCGTGTGTGTCTCATAGAAGCATGTCTGCCTGTGTATGCCAGTGTGCATGTGTGTGTGTTGTAAACTGTGGTGTCACCATCTGTGCCACTAACTGGCCATCCCTACATGGGCAAATGGCGACCTTGTGGCCAAGGGCAGCTGCTGCACAAGGCTGTGGGGGCAGGGGCCAGGGCGTGCGTGTGGCATGGCAGCAGGAATACTCACCATTGGGCACTGGGGGTTCTTAAACATGACCTTGAACCTGGCTTGGACGTTTCCTGGGACGACTGGGGTGAAGATGATGGGCACCTTGATGGAGCTGAAGGGGCCAATTTCCCCCTCTGTTATCTGCACAGGAAGAGATGCCATGGGGTCTGCCAGGCTTCATGGCTTTCAGGATCCCTTCCCAACCCTCACAATGGTGCGCTGCTGCAAGGATGGAAGGTAGCGGGACCCATGTCCCTGGGTGGCCACTTGGCCACAGATGTCCTGGGCCTGGCCCAGCCCTTGGAGGACTTACTGTTGTGGGATCCCAGCCAGGGGAGTTGGAGGCAGCCTGAACTCCTCCACATTCTCCCCTGCTCATGAGCTCAGGGCCGTGCCCCGGCCAGGGAGGCCACGGCCAGCGTCCACCCCACGTCTCACCAGTACCCCATATCCAGGAAACAACCTGTGGGTCCTGCACAGCCCCGGCTTGTGGAGGCGGTGGCCCCACGCCAGCTGAGATTACAAGAGGCCTGGAGGCTGCAAGTGCCCGGTGGACACCGTCCGGCCCATCTCTGGTCAAAGGCAAGGGCCACCTGGCGGTGAGGGCCAGTGGGTTGGGGTGCGGCTGGGGCTGGGGGAAGGTGGACGGTGTCTCGGATCGTGGCAGCTGTTTTAGGGCCTGAGCTGGCTGACCTCCCCCAGTGTGATCTCCGTCTGCTCTTCGCTGGAAGGTATCGCTGTGGTTAATCTCTCCGGTTCTGGAAGAAAAGGGGGATCCAGAGGTGAGGGTTGGCAGGGTGAAGGCGTGTGGCCCAGGGCCCCTCGGGACGTGGTCACCACCTCCAAACCCATATCCTGGGCTCTGTCCTTTCTGGCTGTAGTGGCCCCTTGGGGGACCCAGGCCCAGAGAGGGTGTGCAGCCAGTCCCCATGGTGCCTGGAGGGCTTTGGAAGCCTCTCCCAAAGACCTCCATTTTCTCAAGGCCCGCCAGCCCCAGGGCGAGGGTATTAGAGGCTGGAGTGGGAAGGACAGCTAAGTCCAGAAAATTCTAAAACAGTGTCATCTTTTCGGGATGTTTCTTCTCTTACCATCATATCTGGTAACCTAACTTCCCACAGATGTAGCGTTCGTGTTCCCTACGGGTACCTGCTACTGGCGTGTTGGAGTCATCACGTCCCCGTGGCGGGCTCCCGGTTTCCATCTGCCGCTGGGTTCTGGGGGCACCTGCTGGCAGTTGGTCAGCAAGGCCCCAGGTAGCAGAGCTGTTTCCTTGCAAGTCCGAGCAGGACTTTTTGTTGACTTTGCACCTGAATCGATGCAATTCGAGAGGCCACGCGCAGGTTGGCGTTCTCCTTTGGCCTCTGTCGCGCTGCCGGGTGGGGTCAGAGCAGCTGGGCCGCCGGCCAGGCCAGGTCACCATGGGGAGCCCCCGTGGGCTTGCCAGAGCCTGCCCTGGGCTCGGCGTCTGGACGGCAGGGCTCTTCGGGAGCCGGGTGACGACTTCAAAACACTGTGCACATTATTTCTGGGGTCTGGAGCTGTAAAGGCCGCAGGGACCCCTGTTCTTTTTTTTTTTTTTTTTGAGATGGAGTCTCGGTCTGGAGACATCCAGGCTGGAGTACAATGGTGTGATCTTGACCCACGGCAACCTCTGCCTCCCGGGTTCATGCCATTCTCCTGCCTCAGCCTCCCAAGTAGCTGGGACTACAGGCACCTGCTACATGCCTGGCTCATTTTTGTATTTTTAGTAGAGATGGGGTTTCAGCGTACTGGCCAGGTTGGTCTCGAACTCCTGACCTTGTGATCCGCCCACCTCGGCCTCCCAAAGTGATGGGATTGCAGGCGTGAGCCACCGCGCCCGGCCAGGGGCCCCCGGTTCTGAACGTGGAAGGGGTGCAGCTGGGTCAGCTGCCCTCCACTCTGGCTGCCTCAGGATCACCACGGCAACAAGAGCTAGACCTGAGCCCAGGTGGTCAGATTCTGGGTCCAGCAGCTTTTTGGTTTTTAGAGACGAGGTCTCACTCTTTGCCCAGGCTGGAGTGCAGTGGTGCAATCACTGCTCCCTGCAGCCTCGGCCTCCTGGTTTCAAGTGACCACAGGGGCATGCCGCCATGCTTGGCTAATTTTTATATACATATATGTGTGTATATATATATATATATTTTGGTAGAGACAGGGTCTTGTTATGTTGTCCAGGCTGATCTCAAACATCTGGGCTTAAGCGATCCTCCTGTGTTGGCCTCCCAAAGTATTGGGATTACAGGCATGAGCTACCATGGCCTGGTCTCCTTATTCTAGTCTTTTCTTTTCTTTCTTTTTTTTTTTTTTTTTTTGGCAGGGTCTTACTCTGTCACCCAGGCTGCAATGCAGTGGCGTGATCACGGCTCATTGTAGCTTCACCTTCCCAGGCTCCAGCAATCCTCCCGGCTCAGCATCCTGAGTAGCTGGGACTACAGATGCATGTCACCATGCCTGGCTATTTTTCTTCTTTGTAGAGATGGAGTCTCATCATGTAGTACTTTTCAATGTATTAAGCATCCTTATTTGATCTTTGATGTCGAATAATACCCATGTCTGAACCGTGCAAGACTGCTACAATTCCTTCCTTCCTTCCTCCCTTCCTTCCTCCCTCTCTTCCTTCCTCCCTTCCTCCCTTCTTCCCTCCCACCCTCCCTCCTTTCTTTCCCTCCTTCCCTCCCTCCTTCCTTTCTTTCCCTCCCTCCCTTCTTCCCTTCTTTCTTTTTTTTTTTTTTTTTTTTTTTTTTTTTTTTTTTTTGAGACGGAGTCTCGCTCTGCCGCCCAGGCTGGAGTGCAGTGGCCGGATCTCAGCTCACTGCAAGCTCCGCCTCCCGGGTTCACGCCATTCTCCTGCCTCAGCCTCCGGAGTAGCTGGGACTACAGGCGCCCGCCACCGCGCCCGGCTAGTTTTTTGTATTTTTTAGTAGAGACGGGGTTTCACCGTGTTAGCCAGGATGGTCTCGATCTCCTGACCTCGTGATCCGCCCGTCTCGGCCTCCCAAAGTGCTGGGATTACAGGCTTGAGCCACCGCGCCCGGCTCTTCCCTTCTTTCTTTCTTCTCCTTTCTTTCTTTGACAGAGTCTTGCTCCTTCGCCCAGACTGGAGTGCAATGGTGCAATCTCAGCTCACCACAACCTCAGCCTCCCGGGTTCAAGCGATTCAAGTGCCTCAGCCTCTCAAGTAGCTGGGATTACAGGTGCGTGCCACCATGCCTGGCAATTTTTTTTTGTATTCTTAGTAGAGATGGGGTTTTGCCATGTTGCCCAGGCTGGTCTCAAACTCCTGACCTCAAGTGATTCGCTTGGCCTCCCAAAGTGCTGGGATTACAGGTGTAAGCCACCGTGCCCAGTCAATGGCAGTACTTTCTGTTGTTTCTGTGTGATTTTTTTCTATTTTTTTTTTTTAAGGAATAAGTTGCATATAGTAAAATGGACTCTTCTTAGTGGAACTTTCTGCAAGTGCTGACAGATGCATGTGGTTGTACGCTCATCACAGCAGTCAAGACACTGAACAGCCCCATCATGCCCGTGTCACCCGTGCCCCTTTCTAGTCAACCCCTGCCCCAGCAACCGGTATCTATTTTGTCTCTACAGTTTTGCCATTTTTAGCCAAAATATTCTTTTTCTAGAATGTCACAAAAATGGACTCACAGAGCTTACAGTCTTTTGTGTCTGAGTTCTTCCCCTTAGCACGATGCATTTGAGACTGGTCCACGGCACGGCCTCTGTCAAAGGTTTTGTCTGTTTGCTGCCCAGCGGCGCTGCGTGGCAGGGACCCCCACGGTTTCTCTATCCGCTCCCCAGGTGTGGGACATTAGGGTCGTAGGTTTTTGCCAATTGCAAATAAGCTCTCTACAAACATTCACACACAGGTTTTTGCGTGAATTTAAGTTTTCGCTTCTCTTGGCGGATACCTAGGAGTGGCATTGGTGGGTGTCCGGCTTTGCTGCTGAGCGTTTCGCTGGTGGCCGTGCCATTCTGCATCCCCAGGGGCAGCACTGGAGTTCCAGCTGCTCCTCACCGGCACTTGCTATTGTCAAACTTTTTGTTTTTTGTTTATAATTCAGCTGTTCATATAGGTGTATAGTGGTGTCCCATTGTGGTTTTAATGGACATTTTCTTCATCTCATGTTTAATGATGCTGAGCATCTTTTCATGTGCTAATTTCTCATCCACATATCTTCTCTGGTGAAGCATTTGTTTAGGTCTTTTGCCCTTTTTTTTTTTTTTTTTTTTTTTTTTTTTTTTTTTTTTGAGATGGAGTTTCACTCTCGTTGCCCAGGCTGGAGTGCAATGGCGCAGTCTCGGCTCACTGCAAACTCCGCCTCCCAGGTTCAAGCGATTCTCCTGCCTCAGCCTCCCGAGTAGCTGGGACTACAGGCGCCTGCCTCCACGTCCAGCTAGTTTTTGTATTTTTAGTAGAGACGGGGTTTCGCCACGTTGGCCAGGCTGGTCTCAAACTCCTGACCTCAGGTGATCCGCCCACCCCGGCCTCCCAAAGTGCTGGGATTACAGGTGTGAGCCACCGCGCCTAGCCTTTTGCCCATTTTTTGACTGGGTTATTTTCCAGTTAAATTTTGAAAGTTACAGTTTGAATACAAATTCTTTATCAGATTTGTGATTTGCTAATGCTTTCTGCCAGTCTGTGGCTTATCTCCGCAGTCTCTTAATAGTGTCTTTCAAACAGCAGATGTTCTTGGTTTTGGTGAAGTCCAGTTTACAATTTTTAAACCATGGGCCATAGTTTCAATGTTATGTCTATGAAGAACCTTTGCCTCACCTAAGGCCACACGTTCTCTCCTGTGTTTTTTTCGGGGGGCGGGGGGGGGAGTTTTCTATTTTTAGGCTTAACTTTTAGGTACATGATCTATTTTGAAAATTTTTTGTTTATAGTATGAGGAACGAGTTAAATTTAAATTGGAGGGGGGCGTATTAGTCTGTTTCATACTGCTATAAAGAACTGCCCGAGACTGCGTAATTTATAAAGGAAAGAGGTTTAATTGACTCACAGTTCCACCTGGCTGACGAGGCCTCAGGAAACTTACAGTCATGGGGGCTGGAAGGGGAAGCAGGCACGTCTCACATGGTGGCAGGAGAGAGAGGGGTGAGAATGCGTTTATAACAGCATCAGATCTCGTGAGAATTCACTCTCTATTATGAGAACAGCATGGGGCAATCACTCCCATAATTCAGTCACTTTCCTCTCTCCACACGTCAGGATTACAATTTGAGATGAAACCTGGGTGGGGACACAGAGCCAGACTATATGAGGGGGCTTGTGTTTATCCAATTGTTATGGCCTCACTTGTTGAAAAGACTGTTCTTTCTCCAAGCAATTACCCTTGCACCTCTGTTCAAAACCAGTCGACTATAATTGTGTGTCTATTTTTGGATTATCTTGTTCCATTGGGTCTCTGTCTCTGTCCAACACCACACTGTCTTGTTACTGTACTTTATGTTAATCTTGAAATCACGTGGTGTAAGTCCTTGAAATTTGTTTTTTCAAAATTGTTTTGGTCACTTCAGGTCCTTTGGATTTCCATATGAACGTTACAATCAGCTTGTCAATTTCCATTAAAAAATCTTCCTGGAATTTTGGTTGGAACTGCATTCATCCATAGATAGTTCTGGGATAATTCACATTTTAATGAAGTGTTCCAATGGTTCGTTCCCACAGTATAGAAAATACTATACTATGCTTGATGGCCAGGCGTGGTGGCTTACGCCTGTAATCTTAGCACTTTGGGAGGCTGAGATGGGTGGGTCACTTGAGGTCAGGAGTTTGAGACCAGCCTGTGTGATGCAAACTGTCTCACGCAGACTGCAGAGAATACCGTCCAGGCTGAAAGAGTGTGGGTGAGTGGCCAATGCGCAGGCAGCCTCCCTCAGAAGAGCACAGCTTTGGCTCAGCATGCAGGGAATTCCACGAGAAACATGGCTCACTGCAACCTCCGCCTCCCGGCTTCAAGAGATTCTCCTGCCTCAGCCTCCAGAGTAGTTGAGACTACAGGCGCCTGCCACCCTTCCTGGCTCATATTTTTTTTTTTTTTTTTGAGACGGAGTCTTGCTCTGTCACCCAGGCTGGAGTGCAGTGGCCGGATCTCGGCTCATTGCAAGCTCTGCCTCCTGGGTTCACGCCATTCTCCTGCCTCAGCCTCCCGAGTAGTTGGGACTACAGGCACCCGCCACCTCGCCTGGCTAGTTTTTTGTAATTTTTAGTAGAGACGGGGTTTCACGGTGTTAGCCAGGATGGTCTCGATCTCCTGACCTCGTGATCCGCCCGTCTCGGCCTCCCAAAGTGCTGGGATTACAGGCTTGAGCCACCGCGCCCGGCCCCTGGCTCATATTTTGTATTTTTAGTAGAGATGGGGTTTCACCATGTTGCCCTGGGTGGTCTCGAACTCCTGAGCTGAGGCGATCCACCCGTCTTGGCCTCCCCAAGTGCTGGGATTACAGGCGTGAGCCACTGGGCCCGATCAAGGTGTTGGCAGTTCTGAGGCCAATTCAAAGGCCAGGGGTCATTGTAATGAGTAGAGAAGAAAATAAAGAGAGAGGATAAAAGGCCAGAATATAAAATAAAAAAAAAAAAAAGAAAAGAAAAGAAACAAAAAAGTAAGACCAATGTAAAGCACAAAATAAGATGGTAGAAATGGATCCACATGTATCAATCATCACAACACATTTAAATAGATTAAATGTTCTAAAGAAAGTCAAAGACTGTCACTGGATAAACAGACCAAAACTGTATAACATATTGATGAAAGAAAGAAAAAGAAAGAAAAGGAAGAGAGAGAGAGAGAGAGAGAGAGAGAGAGAGAGAGAGAGAAGAAAAAAAGAAAAGAAAAGAAAAGAAAGACCTAGTTAAATGGGGAGATAATGGTTATGAATTAAAAGACTCTTTTTTTTTTTTTTTTTTGACAGGGTCTCTCTGTTGCCCAGGCTGCAGTGCAGTAGTGCAATCACAGCTCACTGCAGCCTCGACCTCCTGGGCTCAAGCCATCTTCCTGCCTTAGTCCCCCAAGTAGCTGGGACTACAGAGGCACATCACCACACCTGGCTAATTAAAAAAAAATTTATTAGAGATGGGGTCTCCCTATGTTTCCCAGGCTGGTCTCAAACTCCTGAGCTCAAGTGATCCTCCTGCCTTGGCCTCCCGAAGTGCTGGGATTACAGGTGTGAACTGCCGCGCCCAGCCTCAATACTGTTAAGATGTCAATTCTCCCCAAATTGATCTATAGATTCAATGCTATGCCAATTAGATTCATGCTATACTTTTTGGTAGAAATAAAAAAGCCGATTCTACAATTTATGTGGAAATGTAAAGGACCTAAACTATCCTGAGGCCCTAACGCAAATATTGTGAAGAAAATAACGAAGTTGGGTGACTTACACCACCTGGCTTCAAGGCTTTGTCTGAGTCCATGATAACCAAGACAATGGCTCTGGCATAAGAACAATTAAATGGATCAATTAATCAGAAAAAAGAGGGAAGAACTATATAAGCTCATGCTTGTATGGTCAATTGACTTTCTTTTTTTTTTTTTTTGAGACAGCGTTTCACTCTCATAGACGAGGCTGGAGTGCAATGGCGCAATCTCGGCTCACTGCAACCTCCGCCTCCCAGGTTCAAGCAATTCTCTTGCCTCAGCCACTCAAGTAGCTGGGATTACAGGCGCCCGCCACCACGCCTGGCTAATTTTTTGTATTTTTAGTAGATGCTGGCCAGGCTGGTCTCAAACTCTTGACCTCAAGTGATCTGCCTGCCTCGGCCTCCCAAAGTACTGGGATTACAGGTGTGAGCCACTGTGCCTGGCTAGTCAATTGATTTTTGGCACGGACAATGAATGGATCGAATGGATAGCAGAGTCCACTTGTGCCGTGGAATACACGAACACACGCCGGGGAAATGAACCTCAGCCCCGACGTCCACCACAAGCAGGAGTGAATTTGAGGTGGATCGTACACCTCAACACAAAAGCGATGTCCTATGTCTTTATGACCCTGGAGGAGAAAAAATCGCCTAAAAAGCATAAAAAACAAATTCCAATAGAAACGATTGGTAAATATGCAAAGACTGGACTGAAGAACTTTGATTTGAGAAAAGACATCATAAAGGGAGAGGAAGGCCCAGCCACAGACTCGAGGCAGCACCTGCAACATTCCTCAGGGACGAGGGCTGGAATCCGGGTGCATGAAGAGCTCCTATGAATGAATGAGAAGAAGACAAACAACCCCACAGAAGAACGAGGGAAAGCCTTAAACAGAGATGCCACACCAAAGAAAATACAACTTGTAAATGGGCCCATGGAAAGACACGTAATCTCATTGGTGATCTGCGAAATCACAAAGCAACATCTCAATGGCAGACTGGTGCAGACCCTCCAGACAGGCAGCCCCGGGCTGTCTGACCTCACCCTCCTGAGGACGTGACACAAGGCCCTCAAGTCCAGTGTGGCCCTGTAGGGCCCTCTGTGACCAGGCAGAGCTGGGCTTCCGGGCTGTCCAGTAGGGCAGCTGCTGCCCACAGGTCACTGTGGAGCATGTGAAATGTGGCCCTTGTGGAGGAGGACCTGAATTTTCACTATTATTTAATTTGGATCAATTTAAGTTTAAACAGCCAGATATGGCAGTGACAGCCACACTGAACAGCACAGTCTTGTACACTGTTGGTGGGAGTGTAAACTTACACGACCACTTTGAAAAAGAACTCGGTGGGCTGGGTGAGGTGACTCATGCCTGTAATCCAGCACTTTGGGAGGCTGAAGTGGGCAGATAGCATGAGTTCAGGAGTTCAAGATCAGCGTGGGAAACATGGTGAAACCCTGTCTCTACAAAAAATACAAAAACTAGCCAGGTGTGGTGGTGTGTGCCTGTACTCCCAGCTACTCAGGAGCTGAGGCAGGAGGACTGCTTGAGCCCAGGAAGTCGAGGCTGCGGTGAGCTGTGACTGCACCACTGCACTCCAGCCTGGGCGACAGAGTGAGACCCTGTCTCCATAGAAAAAGAACTCACTTTGATATTAGCTGATGCCAGTGAGACTGGCTATGCCCTGTGATGCCGGCATGAACCCCAGCCCCGTGCCCTGTGGGAACTCACACACAGGCCTGAGGGGAAGTGCAGAGTGGCCGCGTTTGCAACAGTGTGTACCACAAACGCTCCCAAGCGTGCGCTGGCAGGACGACGGATCTAGATCCCGAGGCTCTCTCAGGAAAGGAAACGCCACGCAGTGGTGAGGACAGGAAGTGCGGCTCACACCGGAAGTGTGGCTCACACCGGAAGTGTGGCTCACACCGGAAGTGCGGCTCACACCGGCTGTGGAGAACTGGCCCAGCTCCACCCTGTGCTGCAGGGCACGCGGAACTCGCACCACGCGAAGACAGACAGGAGGAGCCCAGAGGCTTGTGGATCTCGATGTGTATGTGGGAAAACGATCAAGAGAAGCAAGGAGGAGACGCAAGTGATTCCCGACGGCGGCGGGGTGGAGGGCCGGAGGCGTGGGGAGGGTAGGACCCGCCTGTTTTCTCAGCACCTCTTCCCGCTGGTGCAAATCTAACAACAGCCACAGCTGTGGAGCTAGACAGAAGCCCCCGCAGCCCGGCCGCTCCAGGGGGCACCGCAGAGCCTCTTCCCCACCCCGTGTGGCCCGTGCTGGGCCTGCTGGGCCTGCTGGGCCGATGCTGGAGGGGCCTGCAAGTCTTCTGTTAGTGTCAACGTGAGCACACCTGTCAGCGCGCTCCAAAAACAACAGTCAGTGGCACATACGAGTATTTTCTTGCTTAACTGTCACTGAACATCGAAGGCCTGGGGAAATTCTCTCCTTTCCAATCCTCCCCTGGGCCCCTCAGCCCCCTGGAATGCTGCCCTGGGGCCCTCGCTGCCCGCCCACCCTGCCTTGGCCTGGCAACCCGGCTCACCTGTGGGCTGCTCCTCCTCCTGCTCCTTGTCCAGCTTCTCCAGCTCCTTCCGGCTCTGCATGTCCGCCTGGGAGGACTCTGTGCCCTCTAGCTGCTGCTCAGATATGCTGGTGGCAGCTTTGTCATACAAGCTTTTATCTTCGTAGGTCAGGATGCTGCTCTGGAGAGGAGAATCAACGTCCTGGCTTGGGAGGTTTCCCACCTCCTTCCCCCAGTCAGCTGCCCAGACTCCCACGAGGACAGGCCGTGTCAGGGGCTGGGCCCCTCAGCTGCCTCCTCGGCTGCCTGCTCTCATCTCACCCGTCCTGGTTGTGGGATCACAGCAGCAGCTCACCCAGAGGCTCAGGGTCACCCCTCAGCCTCCCTCGCTCTAGGCCGGGTGGGCATGGCTGTGCTGCCCCAGCCTGGGAGTGTGAGCTGCATCTTCCTCTTGGTCCGATCCTCCTTCCTCCTCGGCTGGCTAGAGGCTGAGCCTACTCTCCACCTGAGCCCTGAGACACCCATACCCGGGACAGGACAAGACGCGCTCACACTTGGAACGGGTGCAGCTGCAGCCATGGAATGCGACTGTCCAGCCTTCCCACCCCCACGCCTGGGGCTTCAGAGACGTGTTGGGGGAGGCTGGGTCTCCTGGGGCGCTCAGGCCTGGAGCTGCTGGCCAGCGCCCCTGCTGCTATGTGCCTGAGAAAGGGAGTGTCCTGCTGCCGCTGCCCCTGAGGCCAGGTGACCAGGTGTCCTGTGGAAGCTGGTCTCTTCTGCTTAGGCTGATTTGAGGAGGCCCCCACACTGCCCTCCTCCCAGGCCCACTGTTGACATCCTCATATGGTCACCCCTGTTCACCCACATGGGACTGGATTTGGGGAGCAGGGCCCCACACCCCCCCACGGCTGAACGGCACACTCACTAATTTCAGGATGGACTGGGAGTCGTCCGTCTCGCAGGGCTCTGAAGCTGGCAGGAACTTGAAACTCGTGCCCAAGCCCCCAGTGTTGGTCAGTGTGATGGTCCGAGACGCGGTCTCTCCCACCACGTAGCTGCCGAAGTCAATGAGCTCCTTGTCGAGGGACAGCTGCCAGAGGACACAGAGTGAACCCAGGGCCACCGTGCCAGGCCCACAGGGTGCCCAGCGCGAGGGCTGCACGTGGCTCCAGGCAGGGCTGCCGTGGGCATTTGTGCGTGTTGTGCACCGCACAAGCAGGTACACAATTCAACCCGGAAGTCAGGCGTGTATTGCTCATGACAAGGTGCGGCAGGCGAGTCTGGTTTTAGGAACATCAAGGCAGGAACCCCCTTGCCAAGGAGTAACAAGGGTTCGGTGAGAGGACGCAGGGCCTAGACAAGGAGCTGGACATGGGACTCTGGTGAGAGGACGCAGGGCCTAGACAAGGAGCCGGACATGGTGAGAGGACGCAGGGCCTAGACAAGGAGCCGGACATGGGACTCTGGAGCTCCTGAGTGTGGATGGCGTCATTCCTGGGCGCGGTCAGCCGGACTCTGGATGCAGGGACCCAGGGAGTGTCCTTCCAGAACGGGAGCACGCCCTCCGTGGCGGTGCCTCACCATGCCCGTCGTGGGCCACAGGCCACAGAAGCTCTGGCGCTGGCTAAGGATGCAGGCCTGGGCCACACCTCGGCTCTGCCCAGGGGCCCCTCCTCGGGAGGCTTTTCTGGGCTCTGAGTTTGGAGGCCCAGGGGCCTCCCACTCTGTGCTCCTGCTCCAGGGGCAGGACCAGGGGCCGCCGACGCAAATGGACGTGGTTCACAGAGGGCGGCCGGGGTCCAGCCAGGGGAGGCCGCCTCCTTCCCCCTGCGCTGCCTGGGCCCTGCTCTCCCCTCGTTCAGACAGGGCTTTACTGTTTTTACAGTCCCCAGCCTGGACGCTCCCCTGGGAGAAGCCCCTGCTCAGGGGAGCCGAGGGCCTCGGTGCTCCTGTCACAGAGGAGCACTTGACACTGCAGAGACCAAACGCGGGAGAGGCCGGGGCAGCTCTGGCCAGGACACCCAGGGCCACGCTGGGCACGTGCTCCGTGACGCTGATCCGGAGTGGAGCCGGCCAGCACCAGACTCCTGCCGCGCTCCCAGGCTGAGCAAGAGAGAGCCGGAGCCCGGCCGTCGCTGGGGCGGGGACTTCCTGCTGCCCCAGCCCTGGTGCTCCACGTCCTGGGCCTGAGTCTTGGTTCACCAAGAACCCGCACAGCGGAGTTGCCGCCTGGACCGCGACTGCTCTGAGGAGAAGGCGGCAGCCACAGGGCAAGGGGCTGCTCGGGCGCCCTAGGACGGTGGCGGTTCCTGCATGAACCCCAGCGGGGCCACGGCTGCCAAGGCCACGGCAAGGCCACTTGAGTGCCGAGAGGAAGGGAGACTAAAGTGACTGGAACACACTAAATATGCAAACGTTGGCGAATCTACGAAGAAACTGAGAGGAAAAAACTCTCCACCACCATCAGTGACTCTGATCGCAGCAACCCCTCCCCACGGCGACACGCGGCGAAGGCAGAAGCACACGACAGAGAAAGTTACACGGTGCTCATCAAAGGTGGCTGGGGGCAGCGTGGCCTGGACCACGGGCGACCATGAGGGCGTCTGCTGATCTCGCTGGGGGTGGGGGGACACAGCGCGGCCTCTGCCCTTCACCTGCCCCAGCTTGTTCCTCCTCTAATGCAAGGATGGGCCTCTCCCTGTCCCGCCGACGCAGGCCTGGGCCGTGGGACTTGCCTTGGCCCGTGAATTCTTAGGAGAGATGATGTCCCCACCGTCCTCTGGGAGATGCTCGTGCTGCCGTAGCTGCCGCGCTGGAGTCCAGCCGGGACAGGGCCGGCCGCAGGGGGCCTCACACTCGCAGCTGAGCCAGGAGCCGCTTGCTGTGTGGCAGGTGCAGTGCGAGCTGATTACTCGGCAGGCGTGGGCGAGGGGGGGTGAACAATGGTGTGTGGGTTTCTGGTTTATTGGAGATGCATGCTGACGTTTCTGAGGGTGGAGCATTGACATTTTACCAATGTACTTTGAAATGGATCAGCAACAGATACAGCAGTTGCTGGACCAGGCAAAGGTGTCCGAGGCCGACAATGTGGGGTCTGGGACGATGCGGGGTCCAGGATGATGCGGGGTCTGGGTTGTAGGCACGTGGAGCCTCGTTCTGCTGTTCTGTTTTCCACTATGCTTGAAATTTTTCTTAATTAAAAAGAATCAAGGGTGACCCCCCTCCAAGAGCTGTAGGAAGGACTGGAGCCTTCTCAGATGGATGTTAAGGTTTCCTCTGAGGCACGGGCCCTGCAGTCTGGGATCCACACGGAGCAGGGTTTGTCTCATTTTTCCAGTGCTGGTCCGAGTGCCCCACGTTCGAGACCCCCACCCAAGGTCCGGCTCAGGCCCACCTAAGCTGCTGTTGGAAGAAGGGGCTCGGCCCCTGGTGGAGATTGGAGCCTCCCCCTGGTCCCCGCCCTACCTGCACCCCCTCCCAGGAGATGCCGTCCCACTGGAGTTCCCAGCCAGGATGCCCCGAGAAATGCTGGCTCGGACGCCTTTGAACTCACCGAACATTTCTTTGTTGAACATTTCAATGGAACTGAAAACTCGCCCGTCTGAGCCAAAAATGAGATATTTCCTTCTAGATCTTTGTTTATCTAAGAAATAAAATGACCCCAACCACCATAAACTTCTGTAACTTTTGTGTGTTTTCTTTCTTTTTTTGGACAGGGTCTGGCTCTGCTGGCCAGGCTGGGGTGCAGTGACACCTTCTCGGTTCACTGCAACCCCCCTCCACCCACCCGCACCTGGGGTCCAAGCGATCCTCCCACCTCAGCCTCTCGACTAGCTGGGATTACAGACATGCGCCACCACACCTGGCTAACTGTATTTTTTGTAGAGACGGGGTCTCGCCATGTTGCCCAGGCTGGTCTTGAGCTTCTGGGCTCAAGCGACCCTCCCACCTCGGCCCCCCGAAGCGCTGGGATTACAGGCATCAGCCACCACTCCCGGCCCTTCTGTAACTTAAGCCCGTTACACGTGCTGTGGCTGCCTGGGCCGGGGCCACCTGCCACCCGCCCAGCTCGGGTGACCCCAGGGGAAGGAGTCCGCAGAGGGTATTTCAGGAGGGCCGCACACTGGCAGGGCTTCCTAGAACATCCCAGCCCTCCCGACTTAGACCCGAGAGTGCATGCCCTCGGCCACTAACGCAGAGGAGCTGCGCTGCGGTTCTGCCCGACATTTCAGGAATACGTCGAGTGTATTTTTGGGACTAAAACAGCAAAACGGGCCTGCGTGATCCTCACTGAGAGGCCAAGTGCATCCTTCCTCCATCACGGTCTGCACCACCATGCCCGATCACGGGCTCCACCCACTGCCACCTCTCCTTTGAGAGAGAACGACCCCTTTGACTCACCATGGGCTTGAAGGTGACAAGCACTTCGCAGGACATCCCGGCGGACAGGGGGCCCGGGGGGTCAAAGCTGCAGGACATGACCCATAGCACACGGGGGTTAGAGCTGCAGAGGGTGAACGCTCGCCTCGCCACCCGGAGCGCAGTCAGGCTGGGTCTCCCGGCCTCCTCCCCGCCCTGGCCCTGCACCTCGGCCTCCTCCCCGCCCCGGCCCTGCACCTCTGCCACCTTCACTCGGGGGAGAGCTGGGTCTGCTGTGTTCCCTGCTGACCCTGGTACCTGGCAGGCAGGGGACGCTCCAGTATGTGCGAATATTTGTGGAGTGAGGGAGTTAATCAATGAAGGCGTGAGGCAAGTCCCCAGGCCAACTGCCAGGAAGTGGGACCCCGCGGCTCGGTGAGGGCCACAGTTCCCCTGGGCACAGGTGCCAGGCCTGGGACCAGGGCTCCAGGGCTTTGATACCAATATGGGGCCAGGGGCCTGTGGGCAGGAGCCAGGAAGAGAGCTGGAACTGGGAGCCCTGAGACAGCTGGGACCCTCGACTCTCTCAGCCTCTTTCAGGGAAAGAACCAGAAAAACAGCCCCCACTGCACAGGCCCTTCGAGGGAGCTGGTCTGTCTTGGCCCAGATCAGGGTGAGGGAGCATCTCCCCAAGGAATTCCTGATGCCAGGCTGATTTCACAAGGTTGGATTTTACCTAATGTGCTTGGTTTGGAAATGCGCAAGCTACAGTTTTAGTGTAAAAGTGTGTCCCTGGCTGGCAACGTTCCTGCGGCACCAGGAGAAGCAAAACCCGAAGCTCCTCCGATTGGGAGGGAAACGCTTCGGTGCCAACAGCACAGAGCCCGGGACGGAGCCGCCGGGGAGAGCAGCGGATCCGAGGGTGGATGTGCGCGCCTCACACACACCAGCACAGCAGAGTGTGGGGCCGAGCTCCAGACGCTTCAGACGACACGAGTGTGGAGTGGAGAAGTTAGAGGACGTGTGGATAAAACGGTTAGAGACAGAAATAGAGAATTCCAGACGTGAGAAAAGAACAAGACACTGTCAAGAAATGCAGACTCATCCAAAACAGAGCTTGGCATTTTTAGAAATGAGAGACAGGGCAGCTGAGTAAGAAGCTCACTAAGCAATCTCAACCGTTGATTAGCAGCACTAAGGGGACAAGGGGTGAACCGAGCGGCACCTAGAGCACCACCCAATGTGAAAAAGAGACAAGAAATTTCCCACCCGATGGGGAGGTTTCAAAAGGAGGAGCAGGAGGGCAGAGCCAGAGAATGAATAGGGGAGGGGCAATGCCGCAGGGGCTGGGGCTGAGAAATTCCCAAAATTGTTCATAGATCTGAATCTTCAGATTCAAGAGTACAATGAGGTCTAAGAAAAATCAGCCCACACCGACGCACAGCGGAGCTGCAGGACGTTAAGGATGAGAGAATCTCGGAGCAAGCAGGAGGAAAGCCAGGCATCCTCCAAAAACCCAGCACCTGGACCGAGGCCACCTCTCACTCCAGCAACAAGAGACAGAGGGCAGGAGACTGGTGGCCTCAGCCTGTCCATAAGAAGTTCTCATCCCAGCACGGGGAGGAGTGCCTCGGTGGCTGAGAGCACAGCGACCACCTAAACCCACCTCTGCACGCGGCCCCCAGAAGCCACATGGATCAATAAGAGAAACAGGTGGGCCGCAGAAATCCCAGGCCTTCAGCGTGACTAGAGGACACAGAACCCCCAGACTTAAAAGTAACCATAAGGTGAAAAGCAAACACCGACCCCCAGCATGCACTCTCCACGCCCGCCCTCACAGAGCGCTACACGGATGTGAAAAACTGCAGGGAAGCGAGGAAGGAGGTGGGAACAAAGATGCTAAGGCTGACCTAAAATCAGCTCCCCAAAGAGAACGTCACAGCCTCCACCGGAAGACACCAAGTCCTAGCGAGCCAGTGCTGTTGTCAGGGAGGGGCCATCAGAGCCCATGCACCCCTCGCCCCTGGGGCAGCCTCAGGAAGACGCCTGGTGGGAGAAGAGGAGGCCCCTCCGGAACCTGGACAGCAAGGGGGGAATTAGGATCCTGCCCTTGCTGACCCTCATTTGAGAAGCTGCACTTCACAATGCTCCCAGGAGTGGAAACTCCTGAACTGGGAATCTGAAAGCCATCCTGGACCTACAAACCTGTCCACAAAGAGAAAACTGGCAGGAAACAGGAAGTAGAAGAGAAAGAACTTTCTTAAAAATAAAGTAAGTTAGGCCGGGTGCTGTGGCTCACGCCTGTAATCCCAGCACTTTGGGAGGCTGAGGTGGCTGGATCACCTGAGGTCAGGAGTTCATGACCAGCCTGGCCAACACGGTGAAACCCCGTCTCTATTAAAAACACAAAAAATTAGCCAGGCGTGGTGGTGGGCACCTGTTATCCGAGCTACTCAGGAGGCTGAGGCAGGAGAATCGCTTGAACCCGGGAGGCGGAGGTTGCAGTGAGCCAAGATCGCACCACTGCACTCCAGCCTGGGCAACAAGAGTAAAACTCCATCTCAAAAAAAAAAAAAAAAAAAAAAAAAAGTAAGTTGTTAAGGAGCAGAAGGAAAGAGAAACATTGCAGAAAACACAGAAAAGGCCGTCGGAGGGAAAAATGAAGAAAAATAAAATAGAAAAGAAGAAAGCAGGCCCCACAGGTGCACACCTGTAGTCCCAGCACTTGGGGAGGCTGAGGCAGGTGGACCACTTGAGTGCAGGAGTTTGAGACCAGCCTGGGAAACACGGTGAAACCCTGTCTCTACAAAAAATAGAAAAATTAGCCAGGCATAGTGGCACACAACTGTGGTCCCAGTTACTCAGGAGGCTGATGGACGTGGGAGGATTGCTGGAGCCCGGGAAATTGAGGCTGCAGTGAACTGAGATCGTGCCACTGCACTCCAGTCTGGTTGACAGAGCAAGACCCTGTCAAAAACAAAACAAAACAAAACAAACAAACAAAACCAGAAAAGAAAAAAAAAAAAAAAAAAAGGAAAGAAAGAAAAGGAAAGCAGAAAGCATTAAAGGCAACCAGAAGGAAAACAGTAGACCGGAAAGACCAGCAAGGAGGATCCAACACACACCTACGTGAGGTCTGCAAGAAAGCAAATGGAAACATTATTTGAGTGAAAGCACAACCATAGTTCAAGGAAGCAGTGCTGAAATGAAGACAGCTTTCACCTTGACACTGAAAACACTGGCTGTCAGGGAAAACTTATCAGAATGGTCAACATCAAAACCTAACAATACAAAAGGAAACTCTGGCCGAGCATGGTGGCTCATGCCTGTAATCCCAGTACTTTGGGAGGCTGAGGCAGATGGATCACCTGAGGTCAGGAGTTCAAAAACAGCCTGGGCAACATGGTAAAACCCCGTCCCTACTAAAAATATAAAAATTAGTTGGGCGTAGTGGCAGGTGCCTGTAATCCCAGCTACTGGGGACGCTGAGGCAGGAGAATCTCTTGAATCCAGGAGGTAGAGGTTGCAGTGAGCCGAGACCACGCCATTGCACTCCAGCCTGGGCGATAGAACAAGACTCCATCTCGAAAAAAAAAAAAAAGGCAACAAAACAAAACAAAGAAAAACAAAAGGAAACTTGGGCAGCCAGGCAAAAGCTCCAGCCATTCGTGAAGGGAAATGGGCTTGGTCTCAGGTGACTTTGACACAAGAAGACAGAGGAGCCCCCTCTACAAAATCTTTGTGAAAATCGGATCTGAGGGCTTATGCCCAGACAGAGCCTGTTCCAGCCGTTCTGAACACGAAGGGAGCTATGAACCTCCTGCTGTCCCTGCATTGCGTCCCTCCCCACCTGAGCCGTCCTCTTACTCAACGTGGATGAAGTCCCGGAGGTGCTCCTCCACGCCCACCAGCTTGCAGTAGTTGATCGTGTAGGTGGTGTTTACCAACGTGATCTTTTTCTTGTACACTTTGCCAATATCAAAGTCCTGGGAAAGGTCAAGGCAGTAGCTTCAGAGCGGGTCAGAGGGGGCTGTGCTGTGAGCACCGAGGCAGCTTTGTCTCAGGGTAACCACTGGTGAGCGTTTGCCAACTAGGGAGAGGTTCCCAGGGAACAATGTCCGAGGTTTCTCCCAGAATCGAGAAGGCCCCGGGGGTGCACGAAGGACAGGGTGTGGGGCGGAACCTGTCTCATAAGAGCCTTCGCGACTTGAGGCAGGATGGGACCTTGCTGGGGCCCAGCGGGTGGGAGTGGGAGAGAACGCTCAGACACTGTGGGTTCCAAGGTGGGTCCCTGACTCCATGGATGGACCTGAACTGGGGTAAAATACCGGAGCCCATGGGCCGCTGTGTCTCGCAGAGTTTGGCGGAGGCATCCAGGCACCAACCTCAGCCTCGCATGTTCCCACCTTGTCCCTGTTACATCCCTGTCCCGAGGCTCAGGGGCCCCCTCTGCCCCAAGTGGCACAGGGCTTTTGGGGCCATGGCACTCCCATTGCTCAGGATTTGCCCTTCAGACTGGCGTCCAGCCCTCCATGGAGATGAGGCCCTCTCTCCCTCCACCTCCTTGGAGAGAAGGTCCACACCTGGGCCTGTGTCTCCTGAGGAAGCCCCAGGGTTTTCCAGCGTTAAAAAGCAAAAGGCAGGCCGGGCGCAGTGGCTCACGCCTGTAATCCCAGCACTTTGGGAGGCCGAGGCGGGTGGATCACGAGGTCAGGAGATCGAGACCATCCTGGCTAACACGGGGAAACCCCGTCTCTACTAAAAATACAAAAAATTAGCCAGGCATGGTGGCGGCGCCTGTAGTCCCAGCTACTCGGAAGCTGAGGCAGGAGAATGGCGTGAACCCGGGAGGCGGAGCTTGCAGTGAGCCGAGATTGCGCCACTGCACTCCAGCCTGGGTGACAAAGCGAGACTCTGTCTCAAAAAAATAAAAAAATAAAAAAATAAAATAAAAAGCAAAAGGCAGGCCAGGTGTGGTGGCTCACGCCTGTAATCCCAGCACTTTGGGAGGCCAAGGCGGGTGGATCACGAGGTCAGGAGTTCGAGACCAGCCTGGCCAACATGGTGAAACCCCATCTCTACTAAAAATACAAAAATTAGCTGGGCGTGGTGGCAGGCACCTATAATCCCAGCTACTTGGGAGGCTGAGGCAGGAGGATCGCTTGAACCTGGGAGGCGGATGGAGGTTGCAGTGACCTGAGATTGTGCCATTACACTCCAGCCTGGGCAACAGAGTGAGAGTCTATCTCAACAAACAAACAAACAACAACAACAAAAAAGCAAAAGGCGCCAGGGGTCGGGCTGTGGCGGGGCTCCCCTGCTGTCCCGCGCTGCTGCCTGTCCCCCGCCGTCCCGCGCTGCCGCCTGTCCCCCGCCGTCCCGCGCTGCCGCCTGTCCCCCGCCATCCCGCGCTGCCGCCTGTCCCCTGCCTGTCCCGCGCTGCCGCCTGTCCCCCGCCGTCCCGCGCTGCTGCCTGTCCCCTGCTCCTTCTGCCCCAGCTCAGGCTCACCTTGAAGTGCAGGAGCTCTGGTTTGCTGTTGAAGGGGCGACCTTGGAACTCACGCCCCAGCACCACCTGCTTGTGGACCACCCTGCTCCGCAGTCTCTCCACCGTTCGCGCCAGGATGTCCTTGTCCATCTTCGTCCCGCCCACGGGCTTTCGGTCCACGTCCTCCTTGGGCACCTGGGGGTCACAGAGACGGAGGCTGGGGCTGTCAGCGGCTCCACCCGGGCGGCGCTGGTGGCAGCTCAGAGGCGAGGGTAGCGGTTAGAGGAGCACGGACAGCCCAGCCCCACCAGCCTCCACCAGCCCCGGGAAGAGCCCCACGGCCCGGGAGTTGCTCTGAGTTGCTCAGAAAGACCCCGATGGACCGACTGACTTTCTGCTCCATTGACAAGGCGGGGAGCCCTCACTTCCGAAAAAGGGAAACCAGGAAACAAAGAAAAGCAGACAGCTCCGGATTCAGGTGGATTTCTGGGAAAGATGTGGAGGGGAACTTTCCAGATTGCTAAATCAGGACAAGAGGAGGGTTTTGAAAGGTTCTGCAGGAAGCAGTTTCTCGAGCGGGCAGTGTCAGCACACACTGGGCTTTCTCAAGATGAAAAGCCGCTTCCCTGGCCAACACCAGCAACCAGGAAGATCAGAACTGAAGAGCCCTGAACTGTCCCTTTGGAAGCTGCGTGGACTCTGCCTGGGTCCTGGCTCTGGGCTGCCCCTGCTGGTGCCGGAGCCCGTGCCCGGCAGCCGGGCGGCCTCCTCCCTGGCTTCCTGGGGGGTGCCACCTGGGACCCTCCTCTTGTCCAGAGGCAGCCTTCTCCCTTGGGGTTCCCCAGTGTGCGGGTGGTGGCTCCGCCTGGCCTGTCTTGTTCACCACCCTGGTCAGCCCGGCATCCTCAGAAACAGCAGAACCAAGTGGCCTTTGCCCTGACAGTAGAGGTGGCCAACGCTTACAGAAACCGGGCGGCGGGCGTTGCCCTCCCATGTGGGACAGGACCACAGCCTGAGCCACGCTGCTGCGAAGACCGTGTCTTGCTGCACCTGCTCTTTCAGAGGCGGAGGAACCCCGGCGCCAGATGGGGCGCGTTTCTTACAAAAGGCCGTCAATGAAAGTTTGCACACTTCTTCCAGAAAGACGCTTCTCCAACAGTACGTGGAGTAGCTCAGAGTCATTCCCTCAGCCTTTCAGCCTCAGAGCCCTGCCGTCCCACCCCGTTACACCACGGTGACGGAGCTGTCTGTCGTCGAGCACGTGTGGTGCCCTCCAGGCTCCGCGAAGAGGGAAAGGCATGAGTGTGGAGAGGGAGGCGGGGGGCGTCGACGAGCAGGAGGGGGTGACAGGAGATGGCGGGCACAGCCAGGAGAAGCCTCAGAGCAGCCGGTGTGGGCGGGGCAGGTGTGGGAGGTGGGGAGCCGGCAACAGAGGGCCGGGATCCATCTGCAGGCATCTAAAGGAGCAGGAGCTGGTACCTGGTATGGCTTGTAGTCTTCATTCCAAAGCCCAGAGATCTCGGGCTCAGCTAACGTCTCCTCCTCTGAGCTGGCCCCGGCGTCCCCCTGGATGAGCTCACTGGAGATGACGTCCACCAACCGAGAGGGCCCGGGGCCTGCAGCAGCCTCATAGTCCTGCAGTCGGGGAGAGGAACGTCATGAAGACACGCTCATGGCAGAGAACAGGGGAGAGAAACTCGGCCCAGCTCCCGCTGGTATGGCCCGCTGCCTGCCCCTGTTCTTCTGCCTCGTGTACTCTGCATAGAGACAGCGGTGCACACGGTTTTGTAACTTTTTCTACTTGAAATATAAGTATTTTGGCCGGGCGCGGTGGCTCAAGCCTGTAATCCCAGCACTTTGGGAGGCCGAGACGGGCGGATCACGAGGTCAGGAGATCGAAACCATCCTGGCTAACACAGTGAAACCCCGTCTCTATTAAGAAATACAAAAAACTAGCCGGGCGAGGTGGCGGGCGCCTGTAGTCCCAGCTACTCGGGAGGATGAGGCAGGAGAATGGCGTAAACCCGGGAGGCGGAGCTTGCAGTGAGCTGAGATCCGGCCACTGCACTCCAGCCTGGGCGACAGAGCGAGACTCCGTCTCAAAAAAAAAAAAAAAAAAAAAAGAAATATAAGTATTTTAATACATTATTAAATATTTTTCTACAATGCTCGGAAGAGTCTGCAAAAAACGTCCTTTGATAGGAAAATGTTCTAATTCACGGACTGGAATCCCTGGCGCTGGTCCTCAGGCAGTCATCTGTTCTCATTTTTTTTTTTTTGAGATGCAGTCTTGCACTGTCACCTGGGCTGGAGTGCAGTGGCGTGATCTCAGTTCACTGCAACTTCCATCTCCCGGGTTCACATGATTCTCCCACCTCAGCCTCTCAAGTAGCTGGGATTGCAGGCGCCCGCCACCATACCTGGCTAATTTTTTGTATTTTTAGTAGAGACAGGGTTTCACTATGTCGGCCAGGCTGGTCTCGAACTCTTGATCTCATGATCCACTCACCCTAGCCTCCCAAAGTGCTGGGATTACAGGCGTGAGCCACCGCACCTGGCCCGGTTCTCCTTTCTGGGGATATAAGCCGTGCCCGGGAAAAGCCCCAGGCTGACCCCGGGGGGATGGCCGTGGTGGTTTCCTCAGAATGAGTCTGGGGAATGGGCCTTGCCCATCTGCTCTGGCGCTGTCCCAGGCCTGCCGGAGAAGGGAGCCCTCAGCTGGGTGGACAGGGTTCCTCTTCCTGGGGACCGTCTTATGGAGCGACAGACAGGGAGTCTGGACGGGGCAGCGCACTGCTGTCTGCTGTGACCCGCACAGTGATACAGGTGGTGCCGCAGAAAATCACGGGAGCAGCTCACGGGGGGGCTGGGGGCAGGGGAGGCTTCTCTGGAGCAAGGAGGGCGGCAGGGCGCTCCCGGCAGAGGCATCGGCAGGTGCCAAGGCCCGGGCGTGAGACGGGCAGTGAGGGGTGGATGGGGCAGAGGCTCGGCCCGAGCACTGGGAGCCTGGGGAGCAGGAAAGGACCTTCTCTGGTGCCCTGAGGGGCACCACAGAGACCCTGCAGAGGCCAAAGCTGAGGCGGCCCAAGGCTTGCTCTTTCCCAGCAGGGCACCTGTTGGAGCAATGACCTTGACCTTCAGGTTTTGGGGTACACAAGGGCAGAGACTGCAGCACTGTGCCAGACTCAGGAGAGGACCATCATCCCTACCCCACACCTTTAGGGAAAGGTAAACTAGAAATACATTCCCCCAACTGAAGCCAGTTGCCTGCAGCCGCAGTGGACACCAAGCAGGCCCTGGATGTGAGTGAGTGAGTGAGTGAGTGAGTGAATGAGTGAATGTGTGAGTGAATGAATGAGCGAATGAGAGAGTGAATGAATGAATGAGTGAATGAGTGAATCAGTGAGTGAATGAGTGAATGAATGAGCGAGTGAATGAATGAGTAAAGGATAAGTGAATGAGTGAGTGAATGAATGACTGAATAAGTGAATGAATGAAGAATGAATGAATAAAGGATGAGTGAGTGAATGAATGACTGAGTGAATGAATAAGTGACAGGAAAGCTGTCCCCTGGGTGCTATCAGGATGGCTTTGTAGCAGGGTGATCCCAGGCATGTGGTCTGAACGGCTGTGCACATCTCCCTGGCAAGGCGGCTGACCCAGCTCTCTACAGGGCCAGGCAAGGTGGTCCCAGCCTGGTGGGCAGCAACACTGCTGGGGGTGAGGCCAGGAGGACACTGGACCCTTGCTGGGGATGCTGTGGCCATGGGCCTCTCTCATGTGGTGGGTCTGTGGTGGGTCTTGTCCCCTTGCCCCTGAGCTGAGTGGCGGCCACTCAGCGGGCTCAGCAACCCCCTGCAGGTGGCCGTGGTGCTGAGGTCCTCAGAGGATGTCTCACCACACCTGAGCCCTGAGGCCCCACCTGCCCTCCACAGGTGTGTGGCGTTTGCTCACCAGTGTGTACGTGTTGGCTGGGGCTGTGGTCTTCTCCTCGCAATAGTCGGAGATGTAGTTCCAGGTCTTGCCCCTCAGGGTCGGCCGGTGAGTGGCCTTGGTCGGGGGACGCTGTTTCTTTCTTTTTTCCTCCTCAGCCTCCTCTTTTAGAATCCGACTGACGATCTCCTGCTTTCTGAGCTTCTGCTCCTCCTCAAAGGCCCTGCGTGGAGTTACTTCTCAGACAAGTGTGAGAGGTCCCTTGCCTCCACCTTGCTCCAGGTGAGACGGCGCCCGGCAGCCCCTCCCTAGCGCCATCCTAGGGGCTCCATCCTGCCCAGCAGGGCTCTTGGGGTGGGAACTTCCTGGTCCTGGGGCTAAATACAAGCTCCAGTGGGGAGCAGATGGGCAGAGGCCAAGCCGGAGGTTCTAGGCTTAAACCCCAGCCCTGTCCAGCCCTGCCCAGCCCTGCCCAGCCCATCCCTGCCAAGCCCAGTCCTGCCCAGTCCTGCCCAGCCCTGCCCAGCCCAGCACTGCCCAGCCCTGCCTTGCAGAGCCCTGCCCTGCCCAGCTCAGCCCAGCCCTGCACAGCCCAGCCTGGCCCACCCTAGCCCATCCCTGCCAAGCTTAGTCCTGCCCAGCCCTGCCCAGCCCAGCCTTGCCCAGCTTAGCCCTGCCCTGCCCAGCCCAGCCCATCCCTTCCAAGCCCAGTCCTGTCCAGCCCTGCCAAGCCCAGCCCTGCAAGCCCAGCCCTGCCTAGCCCTGCCCAGCCTGGCCCTGCCCACTTAGCAGCCCAGTCCCCCAGCAGCCTTGGCCGCCCCGAGGCTTCTTCCCAGCCCTTGTTTCTAGGCTGGCGTGGGGCTGCCACTGAGGGTAGCCCCAGGGCTGAAGATGTTCATCCACTCACTGCAGCTGCACCTCCCCGGTGCCTCCTACATGCCAGGCCTGCGCCAGGCTAAGGGATGTGTAGGCGTCGCTGCCAGGACCCCCCCACAAGGTGGGCAGGCTGATGGGTGGTGGAGAACTCTGATTGTGACTCAGGGGTGGGGAGGACGCACTCAGGGCTCTGTGGCACCCAGAGGAGGATGCCTTGCCCAGCGAGAGGGCCAGGAGCCCCCGCCCAGGCACATCCTCAGCAGTGATTGGCCAGGGCCGTGGACGGGGGGACTGGGATGGGGAGAAAGAGCCAGGCTCCCGGGATGAGGCAGCTTCGGGCAAAACCCAGGACAGGCTCCCTGGAGACTTCTGGGTGGGCCAGGAAAGAGCCCGCCAGTCCCTCCTCCTGAGAAGTCAGAACAGGAGCCGGAGGCTCTCGAGAGGGGCCGGGGTTTCAGGGTCTCAGAGGGGAGAAGGGGCCGAGGGTTGGGCATGGACTGGAGTAGGGGCAGGGCTGGGCAGGCTGAGTCAGGCCCAGGCAGGGCAAGGGTGGTGGCCTGGAGCCCCTGTTCCCGTGCCCCACAGCCGCCTGAGTGGGGGCCCTGGGAGAGAGAGCAGCTTTGCTTAATGTAAAGCTGAGCCCCCTTGGCTCTCCCTGCACCCACTGACTGGGCAGGTGCCTCCCAGTGGCACCTCTGCCACCACCCTCACCTCTTCTGGGCCTCCAGCTCCTGGCGCCGGCGCTGGTGGACAAGGTGCCTGAACGCATCCCCGCCCTGGGCCAGAATCGCCTTCTTCTCAGCCTGGACCCTCTGCTCCGCCAGCTCTGCCTTGGCATGGCCCCATGCTTGGAACTTCCGCAGTGTGTCCTTGGAAATAGAGAGCATTGAGGTGACAGCGTCAGCACACGTGGGAACACACACATGCCCACACCTGCACACATGCGCACACACCTATGCTCATACATGCAAACCTGCACACACGTGCTCACACAGGCACACTTGGACACATGTGCACACATGCTCACACACGCACACACACGGTCACACATGCACACACACGGTCATACATGCACACATGTGCATACACATAAGCTCATACATGCAAACCTACACACATGTGCACACACATGCTCACACACACCTGGACACGTGCACACACACGCTCACACCTGCACACACGTGCACACACACGCTCACACACTGGGCCTTAAACTAACATTGACGTCTGCAGACCCCGCGGGAGACAGCTGGCAAATTGTCTGCACAACCCAAGCGTGGGGCTGGGGCTGTCCCTGCACGTCACCTGCCCGCCTCTGCCCCTCACCTCTGAGCCTTTGCAGATTCTGTTCCCACCCTTCCCACCATTTTCCCAGCCTGAACCCCCAGCCTTGGGCCCAGGGCATGGCCTCGAGGCGCCCAGGCCCTCCATGTGTCTCTTCCAACAAGACCAGGCCCCATGGGAGCAGGGCTGGGCTGCCTGCTCCTGCCTGACTCCAGTGCCTGGCCCTGACCCACATAGAACCCGTGGGCAAATCTGTGGCACAGGCTTGGGAAGCCTCCAGGGGCCACCAAGTGTGTGGGTCAACCCTGGACACCCGAGGACACAGGCCTGGCACCCAAGGAGCAGGGGCCCAGGGACGGACCCTGGCAGGGGCTGAGGGAGAGGCTGGGTGGGGCTGTGGGGGCTTACCCGGTTCGCGGAGATGCTGCCCTTCAGCGCCACCACCGCGTCCATGCGTCGCCTCATGTGCTCCTGGCACTTCATCTCCTCCTTCTTCTCTTGCTCTCGGATTCTGAGGAAGGACATTTAAACATTTTTGAGGCTCTGTCATCCAGGCTGGCGAGCAGTGGTGCAATCACAGCTCCCAGGCCCAAGTGATCCTCCTGCCTCAGCCTCAGCCTCCCAAAGCGCTGGAATCACAGGCGTGCGCCACCACAAACGGCCACACTTTTAACCGAGGAAGTGACACAGCGATGCCGTGTGGGGTGTAATTAAAGGAACCTCGGTGCTGTCATTTCCACCAGGAACATGATTAACGGGGACAACACAAGAGGTGGGATGGGCAAATGGTGCTGGCGTAGAAGCCAGGCCACGAGGACACGGCAGGAACATGCCCCGGAGGGCCAGGCCATGAGGACACAGCGGGAACACGCCCTGGAGGGCCAGGCCACGAGGACACGGCGGGAACATGCCCTGGAGGGCCAGGTCACGAGGACACGGCGGGAACGTGCCCCGGAGGGCCAGGCCATGACGACATGGCAGGAGCACGCCCCGGAGGGCCAGGCCACGAGAACACGGCAGGAACACGCCCTGGGGGGCCAGGCCACGAGAACACAGCAGGAATGTGCCCAGCGCGTCTCACGGGCCTCTTCTGAAAAGAAACAGCACCTCACACTAAAAATACATGTTTATTGGTTTTTGATGATAAGGTGGTGATTCAATAATAAAACCAGGAGGCTGGGTGCGGTGGCTCACGCCTGTAATCCCAGCACTTTGGGAGGCTGAGGCGGGCAGATCACCTGAGGTCGGGAGTTCGAGACCAGCCTGGTCAACATGGTAAAACCCTGTCTCTACTAAAAATACAAAAATTAGCTGGGCATGGTGGCAGGCGCCTGTAGTCCCAGCTACTCAGGAGGCTAAGGCAGGAGAATCACTTGAACCTGGGAGGCAGAGCAGTGAGCCAAGATCATGCCACTGCACTCCAGCAAGCTTCCATCTTAAAAGTAAATAAATAATAAAATCAGGGAATGTCAAGACAAAAGCAAGTGACGTGTATTCTTGGGTTTCTCCCTAAGGACATCGAAGGGAGGCCCTACCTTCCCAGGGAGGCCTTCAGGAACCGCACGGCGACCTTGTGGTTCTTCCGGGCATCCTCCAGCAGCTTCTGGTGCCTGAGCCCGAGCTCCTTCTGGGTGTGCAGGGACTTCCTGTGGGGACACGGGGCCATCAGAGGGCATCACACGTCCCACCTGCCCCCAAGCCCTGCACAGCTGGAGCTCGTGTCCCAGAGACACCGTGGGCCCTTTTGCTCAGCTCTGCCCTGCACAGCCTCCCTTGGGGAGGAGCGAGGGTCCCTGGAGAGCTGGTGCCGTGGGCCACACAGATGTCACACTCTCCACGCCACTGCGGCTCCAGTGCCAGGGAACCACCAAAGGCAAGATTCGATCCCAGCCGGGCAGGGGTCTGGGAAGAGGATGGCGCAGGCACAGCAGTGCTGTGGGGAGGAAGGAGGCATGCGCTGGGGACCTCGTGTCTGCAGCCACGGCCTGGATTCCACAGGGGTTTGTGGCCTGGGCAGCTGAAGGGAGGGAACGAGATGGGGGAGGGGATGGAGGCCAGAAGGGGGTCTCGAGGAGAGAGGCTCACGGCAGGTTGGGACAGCTGGCCTGATGGCCTGTGAAGCACTTGGGGACTGGCCTAGGAGGTTGCTGGGCCCTGGCTGAGCAGGAGACTCATGACAGGGGACGTGTGGGGAACGGGCCTGAGTGCTCCATGGCCGCGGGGGGTGGGGGCCGTGGGAGGGGTGCAAAGGAGCAGCCAGAGGCGGGGACGGAGCCCAGAGAATGGCCTGGCTGGGAAGAGGATGGGGCTGCCGGAGGGAAAGGGGAGGGGCAGTCTCGCTGGAGTGCGGCTTTAGTGGCCGGCTTTAGTGGCGGTATCGTGGCTGTGGCATCTCGGGAGGGCTGGGGCTCTGGGCAGGTGCAGGGGGGCGCCTGACACTTGGGAAGGACTCAAGGGTCCAGCAGAGGAGCAAGCTGGGAGGAGGCAGGGAGGGTGGAGGTGGAGCTGGACAGATGTGGAGGGTGAGGAGACCCCTGGGGAGAGGGCGGACGGACTGACAGGAGCTGCTGGGACGGGCATGGGTGGGCCTGGGTGCCGCTTACCTGATTCTCAGCAGCCGGTTCCGCTCCATCTTCCCCAGGGCCTCCTGCTCCCTGCACAGCTGCCGGGCTGCTCGCACCTGGAGCCGCCGCCCCGCAGCCTCTGCCTCCTCACGGTCAGCTGTCCGGAAGGCCTCTAGCCGCCCCTCCTGGATCTCAATGTGCCACATGGCGTTCCTTCAAACAGGAGGCAAAGCAACTGGAGACGGCCCCACGGTCATCCTTGGGGGGGGTTTCCCAGCATCCTGAGGGGGGTTTCCCGGCATCCTGGGGGGGGTTTCCTGACAAATCTTCCAGGCGGACGTCGAACACTCCCTCTTCTAGGGGCCATCTCCGCTCTGAGTTGCCCAGACACTGAGGCCCGCCCTGCCTGCCTCCAACCTCAGGAAAATCACTAGCGGTTCAATCCAACCCAGCAGAGCCTGGCCTGCACTCCCGTGTGCCACCCGCCGGCCTGAGGCCATGTCCGTTGGCTGCGGTGGGCCTGGGGCGGGCCCTGCCCAGCCTGAGGGAGGCCTTTGGGAAGGGACAGCTGTGACTCTTTGGCTGGGCTGGAGGATCCCTGGTGTGAACTGACCAGCACCCAAGACCACCCCTCAGTCTTCAAATGTGCCTGGGGCGGGGCTGTGGAGCAGGTTCGGCCAGCCCTGCTGGGTCCACATGTCCTGCTGATGACAGGGACCTGCTGTCCCCTGGTCTTGGGCGAATTTGTCCTCGACTGTGAGTGATATGGCATCTATGGTGGCCCCAGATGACACGGTGCCCCTTGGTTCTTGGCACAACTCAGGGAAATTTCCAGTGAATCTTTAGTTGGAGGAGTGTGTGTGCCGTGGGGGCTCAGGCCGGGAAAGTTCCTTCTGAGGATGTGGACAGTGTGCTTCTAACAGCGGCCAGGTGAGAGCATGCAGCTGCTGGGGAGGTGGCCTGGCCAGAGACGCCTGGTGGAGGGATGCAAGGAGCCGCTCCTGGACACATGCGAACGGTGCCACCCGGAGATGCGGCTCAGGCTGGGGCCGGCCACACGAGGATCGGAACCCTGGACAACGTCAGACACAGGAGTTTAGCCAGCATCCTCCCTGCATTTCTGATATTCCACGCGACGTGTGCCGCAGCTCTTTCCTAGACACCCTTGATCATGCTAATTTCCACTTCCTCTTTCATTAAAAGCTTTTCCTGTGGGGCGGAGTCCAGTCTCTCTCCCCACTGCAACGCCCGGGGCAGGGGTTCCACCGCCGTGGCCCTCTGTGAATAAAGTCTGCTTTACATCTTTTTGAAAAAAAATCATGAATATATGTTGAATTGAGATACTCAATGGTTTTCTCTTTTAACGTGTTAATGTCAAGAATTTCTAATGTTGAACCTTTTTTGGGGCTCCTAGGATCTAAACTCCAACTTGGCAAGGGAGGTGTGTGTGCGTGTCTCACACATGGCTGGATTTCAATGTTTAAGGTTTTATTTAGGGTTTTCTGATTTACCTCCTGAGATTGGGTTCTACTTTCCCTCTGTCGAATGCCCTCTTGGTGTCAACATCGCGGTTGTGTCACTGCATTTTAGGAACTGGGCATACCATGTTATCTGTTGGGGTAATTTTAAACATTTGGCTCCTTTCCAGGGATCATGGGTCACCGGATCTCCGGCTGGCGTCCTGCCACGCGGTGCGTTCGTCGCTTCCCGACTCAGGGGGACTCTGTGGAGCTTCCACGTGTGGGGTTACTTCTATTCCTCCCTCGCATGACTCATGAAATTCTTTACTCTGAGGATTCATGCTCCCACCAGCTCTGGAAATGATGTTCTGCTGGATGTCGCGTCCCCTGCCCGGTGATCAGTGTTCCAGCGGCCACGTGAGCTAACAGCTTGCAGGGTCTCTTAGGTAAGAGGCAAGACGTTGTCTCGGACGTGGTCGTCGCCCATTCCTGCTGCTGTAGGAAAACGCCCATGACTGGGTCTTCGCAAACCACAGAAATTCATTCCTCCCAGTTCTGGAGGCCGGGAAGTCCATAGTCAAGGTGCCAGCAGCCTTGACGTCCTATGAAAGCCTGTTCCTTGAAGGCGGTGCCCGTCTGTGTCCTTATGTGGCAGAGGGACAGAAGGGCTCCCTCAAGCCTTTTTTTTTTTTTTTTTTTTTTTGAGACGGAGTCTCCTCTGTCGCCCAGGCTGGAGTGCAGTGGCCGGATCTCAGCTCACTGCAAGCTCCACCTCCCGGGTTTACGCCATTCTCTTGCCTCAGCCTCCCGAGTAGCTGGGACTACAGGCGCCCGCCACCTCACCCGGCTAGTTTTTTTGTATTTTTTTTAGTAGAGACGGGGTTTCACCGTGTTAGCCAGGATGGTCTCGATCTCCTGACCTTGTGATCCGCCCGCCTCGGCCTCCCAAAATGCTGGGATTACAGGCTTGAGCCACCGCGCCCAGCCCTCAAGCCCTTTTATGAGGCACTAATCGTCTCCACGAGGGCAGAGCCCCCATGGCTGAATCTCCCAGAGACCTCACCTCTTCCTGCCGTCACCTCCATTCGGTTTGGACGGATTTGGTTTGGACGTGTGTCCCCCACAGGTCTCGTGTTGAACTGGACCCCCCGGTGTTGGAGGTGGGCCTGGTGGGAGGTGTTGGGGTCCTGGGGCGGCTCCCTCATGAAGGGGTGGGCCACCTCCTTGGTGACGAGCGAGTTCATGGGAGATCTGGTTATTTGAAAGTGTGTGGCACCTCCACCCTCTTGCTTCCCCTCCCACCGTGGGAGACACGGTTCCTTCACCCTCCACCGTGATTGGAGGCTTCCTGAGGCTTCCCCAGAAGCAGATGCCATCACGTTCCCTGTACGGCCTGCAGAACCCTGACCAATCAAACCTCTTTTCTTCTTATTTTTATTTCTTTCTTTTAAGATGAGTATCACTCTGTCCACCAGGCTGCAGTGCAGTGGTGTGATGTCAGCTCACTGCAACCTTCACCTCGTGGGTTCAAGCGATTCTCCTGCCTCAGCCTCCTGAGTAGCTGGGATTACAGGCGCCCGCCACCATGCCTGGCTAGTTTTTGTATTTTTAGTACAGACGGGGCTTCACCATGTTGGTCAGGCTGGTCTCAAACTCCTGATCTCAGGTGATCCGCCCACCTCAGCCTCCCAAAGTGCTGGGATTACAGGTGTGAGCCACTGCGTCTGGCCCAAACCTCTTTTTTTTTTTTTGAGACGGAGTCTGGCTCCGTCGCCCAGGCTGGAGTGCAGTGTGCGATCTGGGCTCACTGCAAGCTCTGCCTCCCGCGTTTGCGCCATTCTCCTGCCTCAGCCTCCTGAGTAGCTGGGACTACAGGCGCCCGCCACCTCACCCGGCTAATTTTTGGTATATTTTTAGTAGAGACGGGGTTTCACCGTGTTAGCCAGGATGATCTCGATCTCCTGACCTCGTGATCCGCCCGCCTCGGCCTCCCAAAGTGCTGGGATTACAGGTGTGAACCACCGCGCCTGTCCACCTCTTTTCTTTATATGACCCAGTATCAGGCATTTCTTCACAGTGACACAAAGACTGACGAGCACTAGGGTTGAGTTCCAGCACACCAATTTCAGGGGCACTGGCCTTCAGAGCAGAGCAGAGGCTGATTGGGAATGACTGGGATTTTGAGAATGGGAGCGCGGACATTTGAGGGTATCTGCACACATGTGAGTGAGCGCCCCAAACCGCCAAGCCCCTCTGCATATCCATCCACACGGAGGCAGCTTTCCCCTCCCTCGAAGGCAGGCTCTGCTGCCTGGGGGCCCCATAACACCTCCCTGAGGGGCTGCCAGATCTCCTCATGACCCCCTTGCCATCCCCTGTGGCCCGGATGCTCCCAGGGGCAGGAACAAAGTCTGACCTGAGAGGAGAAGGATCCCAGAGGGGAAGAAAGCAGCCAATCTCCACAGCAGGACCTGGGAGAAGGTGCGTGGGAATGAATTCCAACCCTGCCAGGCCACAGAGGGAAGAGCCTGTCCGAGGCCGGCCTGGGCGTCTGATGTGGACGTGCCACCAGCTTACCCGCCCACCACAGGCAGCTCCCGTCACACACTCAGCGGGTTGAGGAAACCTGGACCCAAGAGAGACCTGCACTGTGGAAAGCTAGATGCCAGAAAGTCATGCAGAAGAAGGACTCCCAATGTTTGGAGAGACAGCCTGTTGGAAGGTTTGTTGTTGCTGTTGTTGAGATGGGGTCTCGCTCTGTCGCCCAGGCTGGAGTGCAGTGGCGCAGTCTCAGCTCACTGCAGCCTTGACCTCCTGAGCTTAATCAATCCTCCCACCTCAGCCTCTTGAGTAGCTGGGATGACAGGTGCACGCCACCACGCCCAGCTAAGTTTGGCATCTTTTGTAGAGATGGGGTTTCACCATGTTCCCAGGCTGATCTCAAACTCCTGGGCTCAAGTGATCTGCCCACCTTGGCCTCCCAAAGTGTTGGGATTACAGGCGTGAGCCGCTGCATCCAGCTATTGGCAAGTGTGATGGCGAGTGTTGATGGTGAGTGTGACGGCGAGTGTGACGGCGAGTGTGACAGTGAGTGTGACGGCGAGTGTGACCACATATAGAAGACATGCTCTTCGTTGCGGCTCAGTGAGGAGAGTCCAGTGCCCTTTGAAAGCACCGAGGTGCACTCTGGAATGTGCGGGGGCCCGGGCAGGGATGGTGCCTTTGAGGGGCTCCCTGTTGCCCTGGGGTACTGCTGGGCCTGGGAGGGAGTTGTGCTGGTTCCTGGGTGGGCAGCAGGGCAGTGTGTCTCAGCGTGGATGAGTGGAAGCGGTTTTGGGCAGTGGTTAATTGATTTTGGGGTCCCTAGGGCTGAAGTAGATGGGGACCCCACTCAGGTCCCAGTTTATCTGAAGATTCAGTGTGGTCAGCCGCGGAGGTAATGATGAAGGTTGGAGGCTGGAGAGGTGGGACCTGGCTGGTTTTGAAGATGGAGGAGGAACGCAGGCAGCTTTGGAGCTGGAAAAGGCGAGGACACGGATTCTCCCCGGAGGCTTCCGTGGGGAACCAGCCCTGCCTACACCTTGACTTTAGCCCAGTGGGACCCGTGTCGGGCCAATGACCTTTAGAACTGCAATCTCATAAATCCGCGTCCTGCTGAGCTGTTACGTTTGTGGATTTGTCACTGCAGTGATGCGACGTGCGTGCAGTCAGAGAAGCCTCAGAGCAGGCTGGGCCACAGCACCAGGGCCCCGCTGTGGGTCCCACGTGGCCGAGCCGGGGACACACAAAGCCTCCTCTTCGTGCTGAGCTGGGCGTGGGAAAGTGTCACGTGACGAGGCTGCGCAGAACACGCGTGTGATAACTCACGGCCTGCCTCCCACCAAAGCAGCCTCCACCAGGCAGGGCTCTGCTGCCTCATTCACGGGAGAGGCCCAAAGGCTTTGGACGGTGTCTGGCACGCAGTGGGCGCCCTCTTACCATGTGGGGAGGACGGGCGAATGAGAGAGTGTATCTAAGCCACCAGCACAGACTCAGGCACCTCGCAGTAGCCCCCCAGGCACAGGGATGGGACACGCACAGGCCCAGCACAGGCGCTAAAGACCGGGAGGTGGTGTGAGCAGGCAGGGTCGTCTCTAGGCCTTCCTTTGGCAGTTCCTGGGACCTGCTGGCCAGAAAGTGCCCGTGAGGCTAGTCCAACAGACGCTTCTGCCAGCCAGTGGCCCCCTCGCGTGCAGAGCTGCTGGACCTGGTCGAGCTGCGTGTGAGACACATGCGTGTGGCATCCCGTCTCCAAGATGACTCCAGGGACCCCTGGCTGTTCACGCCTGAAGCCCCTCCACAGGGTCTTGGGCTGGTCTGAACACCTCGAGCCCAATCCCCCGCCCAGACCACGACCCTCAGGAACCGAGACCCTCCGGAACCGAGACCCTCAGGAACCGAGACCCTCAGGCACCGAGACCCTCAGGCACCGAGACCCTCACGCCCGCTGCCTTAGGCGGCTAAGGGCTAGGGTGGCTTGTTCTGTGGCTGTGGATGACGCGCATGGTGTGGCAGCAGGGACGTGTGCTGGGGAAATTCAGGAGTTGTTCCCAGAACGCGGTTCGGGTCCCGAAGCAGCGGCCAGCCTCGTGCCCGCCACCTGTCCCAGAGCCACAACGGAGGACTCCCGGGGCCGACACTGGAAGCGGGGGCCGTGCTCTCCAAGCTGCCCCCCGCACACACCCGTGGCCCACAGAGCGACAGACGTGAACGCAGGATGCGGAAGGATGCCACTGCCAGAGCGACAGACATGAACGCAGGATGCGGAAGGATGCCACTGCCAGAGCGACAGACGTGAACGCAGGATGCGGAAGGATGCCACTGCCAGAGCGACAGACGTGAACGCAGGATGCGGAAGGATGCCACTGCCAGAGCGACAGACGTGAACGCAGGATGCGGAAGGATGCCACTGCCAGAGCGACAGACGTGAACGCAGGATGCGGAAGGATGCCACTGCCAGAGCGACAGACGTGAACGCAGGATGCGGAAGGATGCCACTGCCAGAGCGACAGACGTGAACGCAGGATGCGGAAGGATGCCACTGCCAGAGCGACAGACGTGAACGCAGGATGCGGAAGGATGCCACTGCCAGATGCGAGGCGGCCGCAGCACCCGGACAAATCCTGATGGGCCAGATCAGACCTGCCAGGGACACGGCACCCCCAGCCTACACGGCGAGCAAACACGGAGGGGGAACGCTCTCCTAACAGTGGAAAGCCAACTAATAGGAAGGGATGGTGGAACTGGAAAGTCAGCCCTTAGAAGCCATCACAGCAGGAATTAATTCTGGCAAGAAACACGGAGGGATGCTGTGCTCGTGTGAAAAGGGACATGGAGCAGGATTTCCCAGCCTCAAAGCTTCTCCCCACAAGCTACACATCAGTTTCCAAGGGAACGGCGTTGCTGCGCTGAAGAAGCGGGCGGCCCCACGGCGGGTCTGGCAGCCATTACGTGTCCCACGAGAGGACACCCAGGGGACTGGTCATCACCCCCAGAGGCATCAAGCACAGTCACAGTGCGGGACAGCCCCTGGTCTGCGATCCTCAGAACTGCAAGGTCCGCCTGTCACAGAAGTACCGAGGCTCCCCCTGACTGGGGCGGGGCGAGGGGTCACCCTGGACACAACGCCCACATGGGCTCTGGGGACGGCTCCGGGCACGGCTCCGGGCACAGGGCCACAGGGCACAGGGGGTCTTGCTGCCATTTTGCAGCTCTTCTGTAAGTTTGGAATTGTTTCAAAATAAAACTTTATTTATTTATTTATTTTCTGAGACAGAGTCTCACTCTGTGGCCCAGGCTGGAGTGAGTGGCGCGATCTCGGCTCACTGCAAGCTCCGCCTCCCGGTTCATGCCATTCTCCTGCCTCAGCCTCCCGAGAGAGGTAGCTGGGACTACCTGCGCCCGCCACCATGCCCGGCTAATATTTTGTATTTTCAGTAGAGACGGGGTTTCACTGTGTTAGCCAGGACGGTCTCGATCTCCTGACCTTGTGATCTGCCCGCCTTGGCCTCCCAAAGTGCCAGGATGACAAGAGTGAGCCACTGTGCCCGGCCCTTTTTTTTTTTTAAGACAGAGTCTTGCTCACTCTGTTGCCCAGGCTAGAGTGTGATGGCGCAATCTTGGCTCACTGCAACCTCTGCCTCTGGGCTCCAGCGATTCTCCTGCCTCATCCTCCCGAGTAGCTGTGATTACAGGCGCCCACCACCAAGCCCAGTTAATGTTTGTATTTTTAGTAGAGACAGGGTTTTGCCATGTTGCCCAGGCTGGTCTTGAACTCCTGACCTCAGGTGATCGACCTGCCTTGGCCTCCCAAAGTGTTGGGATTATAGGCATGAACCACTAACTGTGCCCAGACCAAAAACTTTTTTCTTTCTTTTTTTTAAAGAAGTGGACAATCACAGCAACCTAGTAAAGTGAGGCCTTCTGGGGTTCAGTAGCCCTGTGAAGCCCCCCGCCCTGGCACAGGTGCTGCTGAGCAGTGAGAGGGGCACGACACAGCCATCGTCAAAGGACAGCCACCACGGACAGTGCTCTCCTCCACGCTCAGCTGCAGGGTTCAGTGTCCTCCCCTGCACCCCTCCTGCTGCCCTCACAGGTGGGGCCACGGCGCAGGGCACTGGACACCAGCTTGGGTCGTGGCTACATCACAGCGAGCACGGGTCAGAGGCTGGGTCAAAAACTGCATCACAGCGGCCGGGCGCGGTGGCTCAAGCCTGTAATCCCAGCACTTTGGGAGGCCGAGGTGGGCAGATCACGAGGTCAGGAGATCGAGACCATCCTGGCTAACACAGTGAAACCCCGTCTCTACTAAAAAATACAAAAAACTAGCCGGGCGAGGTGGCGGCGCCTGTAGTCCCAGCTACTCGGGAGGCTGAGGCAGGAGAATGGCGCAAACCCGGGAGGCGGAGCTTGCAGGGAGCTGAGATCCGGCCACTGCACTCCAGCCTGGGCGACAGAACGAGACTCCGTCTCAAAAAAATAAAAAGAAAAAAAAAAAAAGAAACTACATCACAGCGAGTGTGGGTCAGAGACTGGGTCAGAGCCCAGTGGTGTCTTCACTGGGGTGGGGCCGAGATGTTAGGTTGCACAAGGGCCGGTGGCATGAGCACTCCTGTGGGCGGGGTGGCCTGAGGCCTGCGCTCAGCCCTCTCTGTGCCCCCTGCCCTGCCCAGGCTGGAAAGCTTAGGTCATCCTGGGCACGTGCAGGGTCAGTGCTGTGGACGCCATGGACCTGGCTGCAGCTCCCGGGGCTGGGGGCCATGTGGTTCGGGAGTCCTACTTGAGGCCAGCTCAGGGTCCCCTCAGTCGCTCTGAGCAATTCGTGCACCTTCCCAAACCCCTTCTTGCCAAACTCGCCAGAGGCAACTCGACGCATCCAACCCAGCCCCACAGGAAAGCGTTTAGGACGAGGCAGCGTCTCTCTCCTGGGTTCTGAAAACCCAGCTCGCTGTTCTGTGGAAGCGCAAAGCATGAGAAACGAGGAAAGAGGAAAAATAACCTGATATTGGAGTTCCTAGGAACATAAACAAACCCAGAGAAACGGAAAAAGGCGATGTGAAGACTGATCCTTCCAACCACGGCACTGCATTCGCCGAGTCCCCTTTCCACTTCCCGGCAGTTTCCCGGTCAGGTGCGACCCCCCGGATCTTGCTCTCCGCCCCCAGGTGGGAAGGCCCCGCTGCCAGTCCACACTGACTCACTCGCTCTCCTTCAGCACGGCCTCAGTCCTCGACTGCAGGTCTCTCTCATTCTCCAGCTCCATAAACAGGCGTCTGGACACGGCCTGGAGACGGCCCACAGTGGCCCTGCAGGGGCGAAGGCACAGGCCGGGCGTGTGTCAGGCCTCAGTCACCCAGGGGCCACCCAGGTTCACCTGGCACCCCCTGGCCTCCTCTCCCTCAGGAGGGAAATCTTGGTGCTGGGCTACCTAGCTGGTGGAGTGTGGGGCTAGTGGCAGGCTCTCCACGTGCCCACTTTCTGCTGGGCAGGCAGTGCCCACATGGCACAGCCCCAGGAGGAGTGAGGGCTTGGGGAGCCTGCCCTGGACCCTCAGTCGCCCCTGCATGAAGCTCCTGGGGGCAGCAGACGTCCAGGCCTCTGGCCTGGGAAGGACCCAGCACACGTGACAAGCCCCAGGCCCTGGCGTTGGGGCGCCCTGAGTCCCCTCCCTCCCTCCTGCTCCCCTCCTGGGCATCATCCACACAGTGCACATCCAGCACCAGCCCAGCCGCACTCCTGGAGACCACTTCCCTGGCAGTGGGCGGTTGCCCACGAGAGCGGCACAGCGTGATGCTGGCCGGAGGTCCCGGCCGTGTGGATGCAAGGGGTGGGCTTTGAGCAGCTGGCCAGGTACAGCGGTCACCCCTAGATCCTGGGTGCCACGGTCCAGGAATGAGGCAGGTCAAAACCCCGCAGAGACCTGGGCAGCCCCGTCTGCTCCTTGACCCTCAGGCCCCCCCAGCCCACAGTGACCAGAAGCCCCTCACCCTCCAGGGCCGGGAGGACCTGCTGGTTCCCTTGCCCCTGGCTGCTGGCCCTCTGCTCCCCATGGCTGCACCAGCGCCTCCAGGACGGGCACCTGCTGGGGCCTTCCCAGGGCTGGGCTGACCTCGGCAGGCCCTGCAGGCACCCGGTCCCCGGAGGGTGAGGCGAGGCTGGAGCGGCAGCCGTGGAGCCAGCTCTGGGAGTGCCTGTCGGTGAGTGTTGGCGTTTCCAGCGTCCACGGGCCCTCCCACCTGGCAGTGTGGGACCCATGTGGGCCTCTCACCTCTCACCCCGCCCTCAGCTGCTCTGCCCTGCTGCCCCAGGCAAGAGTGGCCCGAGGGGCCTTCCCCCAACTGCTGATCCACGCAGTCCTGCCTCCCAGAGATCCAACCCTGGCGCCCTCCAGGCCCCAGCTTTGCCGACCTCACGTGCTTCTGTGTGTGTGTTGTGGCCTCACACTGGGGCTTCTCACTGGCCTGAACGCAGCAGGTGCTTCACGCCCCACTGTGGGTGAACGAATGAGCCTCTGCTCTGACCTCATGCCCAATTCCCTGCCCTCTATCGAGGGCCACCTACATGTTGCCCGCCTCTGCCTCTGTGGCGATCTCGGCTGCCACAGCCTCCTGCTGCTTGCCGATCAGGTCCCGCCTCTGCCGACAGGCGCGCAGCTCCCCTCTGGAACAGGGAAGCAAGGGTCAGATGATGGTTCCCTGAAACTCCAGCCTCCAAAGTGGCAGTGGGGCCAGGTGAGGCAGTCAGACCCCCAGAGGCCCCCTCGCCCAGGTCAGGGGTCTCTCTAACACCTTCCAGCCACACAAGCAGGGTCCTGTCGTCCATTTTTGGAAAACTCTGCCCAGGGGCAACTGTGTGGCTCCCACCCGAAGGTGACATGCTCTTGGGGCCGAGGACAGTGCAGGAGTGGGAGGGAACCTGAGTCCCTAAACAAGCGTGCTCCTGCCTGTGAAGGGCATGTGGTGGGAGGTCTGGGGCCACAGGAGGGGACGAGCTGGAGCTCCTCCACCATCTTCCAGAGTGTGGGCCAGGCAGGCCCAGATCACCAGCAGGGCATGGACTGGGTCAGAATCCAGTTCACACGGTAGCTCCTGGGGGAGACTCTGGCCTCAGGTACATACAGTGGAGCAAAGCCCAGAGCATGAGCTCTGGAGGTCACTTTTTTTTTTCCCCCCGAGACAGAGCCTTGCTTGTCACCCGGGCTGGAGTGCAGTGGCGGGATCTCGGCTCACTGCAACCTCTGCCTCCCAGGTTCAAGTGATTCTCTTGTCTCAGCATCCCAAGTAGCTGGGATTACAGGCATGCGCCACCACGCCCGTCTAATTTTTGTATTTTTAGTAGAGATGGGGTTTCACCATGTTGGCCAGGCTGGTCTCAAACTCCTGACCTCAGGTGATCCACCTGCCTCGGCCTCCCAAAGTGCTGGGATTCCAGGCTGAGCCACCGCGCCGGCCATGAAGGTCACTTGGAAGACACACAGGTGCTGCAGGAGCCGAGGAGGGAAACCGTAGTTTCCCTGAGCGAAGTACCCAAGTCAGGTGCCCAAGTTATGCAGAAGAACATTTATCTTTTAGTTTTTTTATTTTTAGAGACAGGGTCTTGCTCTGTCGCCCAGGCTTGCTGCAGCCTTGACCTCCTGGGTTCAAGCGATCCTCTGGCCTCAGCCTCCCAAGTAACTGGGACCACAGGCGTGTGCCACCACTCTCAGCTGAATGCTTTTATTTTTTAGGAGACACTGAAATATTTAGGAGTGAAGTATCACGTCTGTAATTTGCTTTAAAATAATTTAGCAAAAAAACCCATAGATATAAAATACACACACACACGAACACAGAGAAAGAAGCTACGGTGAAAGGTTGACAGTTGGCAGCTCTGGTTGGCGTTGGGGGCGGCGGGGCCGCTTTTTACAGCCTTTTCTGTGGGAAGGGGGCTGGGAGCGCTGGGCACCAGCTCCTGAGTGGGGCTTGCAGAACTGCTCCTCCATGGAGACCCTGTGGGACCCTCCCTTGCAGGCCCTCAGGGTGATGACAGGCACAGGACCACCCCTGCTGCACCCGCGTCACGGCCCGGGGCGCGGCAAGAGGTGGAGGTGCAGTGGCCTCAGCCCCGGCTCACCTCATCTTCTCAATGAAAAGCTCCTGCTCCTCACGCATCTTATCCAGGGTGCTCAGGTTCTGTCGCAGGTGAAATGCCTGCATTTTGTCCTCAGCTGTTTTCTTCTTCAATTTATCAGCATCAGTATCTAGTTCTTTCACTGAGCTTAGGATGAAAAGGACACCAGCTACCACCACCCTGGCCTCAGGCTCAGGACTCATTCCTCCGTGTGGCCTGCCGGGGTAGGTGCCTGACAGATCTGCTTCAGGAGGGAGCTGCGGGAGCTACAGCCTGTGGGAGGGAGGAGGCAGCCGCCCTGTTCCCTTCACCCCCCACCCTCTGAGTTACCTCCTGTGTCCTGGGTCCATGTCATCCTCAGCTTCCTGCAGAGGACATCCGATGTCAAACTCCGGATCCTCTAATTCATCTCTTTCTAGAAATCAAGGCAAGAGGTTAAAAAAAAAAAAAAAAAAAGTAGATCAAACATTTGTGTCTGAAGTTTTAGGATAAATCTTGTTCTTTTTTTGGGACAGAGTGTAAGGAACCAGCCAAGAAGGCACAGGCGGAGGTAAACAGCCTGGGTGACGCAGTGGGATTGCGGCACTGGCGCCCCGAGAGAGAGAGTCAGGGACGTCCATTTTGCAGACCGATGTAGGGGAGCCCGGGCTCAGCACCGCTTGGCTCGTGCCCAGAGAAAGAGTTAAGTTGCTGACCCTGAAGTCAAGGGAGAGCCGGCCGTGCAGCTGTGTGTGTGGGAGCCACCGGACTAAGCAGCCAGGACAGGGCGGACAGTGTGAGAGAAAGCCACTGGTGAGAGCTGCTGCTGAATAAAATCCTTTTTCACCTGCCTACGGCCCCCCGAGGGTTCCCTCCGCTCATCTACCCACTCCCTTTGGACCTCAACATGACGTTCGGCGTAGTCGTGAACCTGACACGGAGTCTCTGTTGCCCAGGCTGGAGTGCGGTGGTGCGATCTTGGCTCTCCGAAGCCTTCGCCTCCCAGGTTCACGGGATCCTCCCACCTCAGCCTCCCGAGTAGCTGAGGCTACAGGAGTGTCCCACCACACCCGGCTAACTTTTATATTTTTAGTAGAGGAGGCTTTCCCCGTCATGGCCAGTCTGGTCTTGAACTCCTGACCTCAAGTGATCCACCTGCCTCGGCCTCCCCAAGTGCTGGGATGACAGGTGTGGGCCACCACACCCGGCCAGTTTTAGGATAAATCTTGACAAGCTCTAACTTGATGGTTCTCAAAGCAAAATCCAGGGAACCCTGAGAGTCCCTGTGTGTCTTTCAGGGCCTGCGAGGTGAAAACTGTCTTCATGATCACACTCGCACGACATTTGTCTCCTCACTGTCTTCGCATGAGAGGACAGTGGCGTTTTCCAGAGGCCGCGTGTGACAGGTGACGTCACAACAGACAGCTCTGAGACGCCAGCTGTCTTCTGTTAAACCGGACTCTTACGTTACCACCATAGGTTTGTTATTGCTATTTTAAGTGGCTAAGTATTAAAATGGTTTTGGCTTTAATTTTTGATACAGTAAGTATTGAAAGATACAGGCAACATAAACAAATGCTCTCTGGCTCTTCAATAATTTTTAAGAACGTAAAGCGGTTCGCAAACAAAAGAGGCTGAAGGTCACTATCTCGGAAGATTACAGTGGACTTCCGGCAAAACACGGCAAATGGAACACAGCTTTTCTTCCCTTCATTAAATCTCAGTCAAAATGACGGAAAAGGCAGAAAGCCACAGTTGCAAGCGGGGCAGGAGAAGGAGACGGTGGTGAGGGGCGGGGGGGAGAAGGCCACCCAGCGCCAGGGGACGGGCAGCTGACTCAGCACACTACAGAACCCAAAACGAGGTGGGGAGTGGGGTGGGAGTGGGAAGGAAATGCATTTCCAGATTGCGATGGCCTGCTTGTGCCCAGAACTAGAACCAAATCAACGCACGTCTCAGAAAAATTTCAGATCATCAGAGATTTTTTAAAAAAAGCTTCCAGGAAAAGAAAACAAAAATAGGTCACATTCAAAGGACTGGGATAAAAATGGCATCAGATTTCTCAATACTGATGTTGGAAACTAGAAAACTACGGTCTGCTGCCTTCAACATCTCAGCCACAATTTATCTTTCTTTCAAATAAAGACAATAATATAAGCTCCCTCTTTGAGAGAAAAATGTGAGTGTAAAAGATACCCTTTCCCACAAATAAACGGAATTAAAGGGTGACTACGAAGCGTATCGTTTGTCTTTCTTGTTGGTGAAACTTGTGCTACTGTGACAGAAGCTTTATTACCGTCTTCCAAAAGGGGGGCATCGTCCAAAAGCCCATCCTCGGAGAGCAGGCTGCCGTCGTCCTCCATGCTGGGAGGTAGAAATCAGCTACAAAAGATGACCACAAAATATAGATCAATAAAACCGTAGATTAAAAAAACGATGAGTTAACACTTTCTCTTAAAGAAGACATTAAGAAAATAAACCACAGATTAGGAAAAAATATTTGCAGCACACACATTTCTGACGCAGGTCTTACATCTGGAACACACGAAGAGCTCCTATCAACCACATAAAGTCCAAACTCCAGTTTAAAAGGTCAAAAGAGGCCAGGCGTGGTGGCTCATGCCTGTAATCCCAGCACTTCGGGAGGCCGAGGCAGGTGGATCACCTGAGGTCAGGAGTTCCAGACCAGCCCGGCCAACATGCTGAGGCCACGGTGAGCTGTGATTGCACCACTGCACTCCAGCCTGGGCAACAGTGTAAGACCCCGTCACAAAAGAAAAAAGAAACTGCCCAACAGTATTCCATAGTATCCCTTTACACTCCCACCAGCAAATACAAAATTAAAATAATTAAATACAAAATTAGCCTGGTGTGGTGGCAGGTGCCTATAATCCCAGCTACTCGGGAGGCTGAGGCAGGAGAATGGCTTGAACCCAGGAGGCAGAGGTTGCAGTGAGCTGAGATCGCGCCACTGCACTCCAGCCTGGGGACAAGAGCGAGAATCTGTCTCAAGGAAAAAAAAAAAAAAAAGTCAAAAGATTTGGAATAGCCATAAGAAAAGAGATATACAAATGGCCAATATGCATGTGAAACTCCGTGTGACATCAGCATCTTTAGGGAAATATGAATCAAGCCATAACGAGATACTACTACATACTGATTAGAATGCCTGAGATCGGCCGGGCACGGTGGCTCACGCCTGTAATCCCAGCACTTCGGGAGGCCGAGGCGGGCGGATCACAAGGTCAGGAGATTGAGACCATCCTGGCTAACACGGTGAAACCCCATCTCTACTAAAAAATAGAAAAAATTAGCCAGGCGTGGTGGTGGGCGCCTGGGGTCCCAGCTACTCGAGAGGCTGAGGCAGGAGAATGGCGTGAACCTGGGAGGCAGAACTTGCAGTGAGCCGAGAAGATCGCGCCACTGCACTCCAGCCTGGGCGACAGAGCAAGACTCCGTCTCAAAAAAAAAAAAAAAAAAAAAAAAAAAAAGAATGCCTGAGATCAAAACGCCAACAGTAAGCACTGGCAAGGCTGTGGAGGGGCTGGCATCACCCGTGTTGCTGGTGGGAGTGTAAAGGGGTACTGGGGAATACTGTTGGGCAGTTTCTTGTTTCTTTTGTGACAGGGTCTCACTCTGTTGCCCAGGCTGTAGTGCAGCGACTCAATCATAGTTCACTGCAGCCTCAAACTTCTGGCCTCGAGCAATCTTCCTGCCTCAGCTTCACAAGTAGCTAAGACTACATGCATATACCACCATGCCCAGGTAATTTTTAAATTCGTAGTAGAGATTGGGGGGGGGTCTCTCTTTGTTGCCCAGGCTAGTCTTGAACTCCTGGTCTCAGCCACAATTTGCCCACCTCAATCCCAAAGTGCTGAGATTACAAGCTTGAGCCACTACATCTGGCACCGAAACCAATTCTTAAATAATTTCAAAATTATCATTACACTTTGGTTATCACTTTGGGGATGTTAGGAGCTTGCTCGTGTGGAACTCTTGGTACCGAATCTTCTGTGTCCATATGTTGGAACTAAATAATTTCACTTAAGAAACAGGCCGGGCGCAGTGGCGCCTGTCTATAATCCCAGCACTTTGGGAGGCTGAGGTGGGTGGATCACTTGAGGTCAGGAGTTTGAGACCAGCCTGGCCAACATGGTAAAACCCCGTATCTACTAAAAATACAAAAACTAGCCAGGTATGGTGGCGGGCACCTGTAGTCCCAGCTACCTGGGAGGCTGAGGCAGGTAATCCCAGCACTTTGGGAGGCCGAGATGGGCGGATCACGAGGTCAGGAGATCGAGACCATCCTGGCTAACACGGTGAAACCCCGTCTCTACTAAAAAAATACAAAAAACTAGCCGGGCGAGGTGGCGAGCGCCTGTAGTCCCAGCTACTCGGGAGGCTGAGGCAGGAGAATGGCGTGAACCCGGGAGGCGGAGCTTGCAGTGAGCTGAGATCCGGCCACTGCACTCCAGCCTGGGCAATAGAGCGAGACTCCGTCTCAAAAAAAAAAAAAAAAAAAAAAATCACAAACTACTTATTTTTTCTGGTGAGAATCAAATTTAATGTCTAACTTTATTTTATTTTTTTGAGACAGGGTTTGACTCTGTTGCCCAGGCTGGAGTGCAGTAGTGCGATCACACCTCACTGCAGCCTCGAACTCCTGGGCTCAACCGATCCTCCTGCTTCAACCTCCCAAGGAGCTGGGACTACAGGCACGCACCACCACACCCAGCTGATTTTTGTATTTTCTGTAGAGACAGGGTTTCGCCGTGTTGCCCAGGCTGGTCTCAAACTTTTGGGATCAAGTGATCCACCTGCCTTGGCCTTCTCAAGTGTTGGAATTAGAGGCGTGAGCCATTGCGCCCAGACAGTGTCTATTTTCTATTATACCTTAAATATGTGATTGGTTTTAACACCTATTAATCACATCATGCATGTACTATGATTAATATACAAAAGAGCTAATGTCAAATGCTTACAAATCAGCGGGGCACAGTGGCTCATGCCTGTAATCCCAGCAACATGGGAGCCTGCGCTGGGAGGCTCTCTTGAAGCCAGGAGTTTGAGACCAGCCTGGGCAACACAGTAAGACCTACATCTCTAGAAAAAAAAAAAGTGCCCAGGGGCGGCGGCTCACACCTGTAATCCCAGCACTTCGGAAGGCCAAGGTGGGTGGATCACAAGGTCAGGAGATTGAGACCATCCTAGCTAACATGGTGAAACCCCATCTCTATTAAAAATACAAAAAATTAGCCCGGTGTGGTGGCGGGCGCCTGTGGTTCCAGCTACTGGGGAGGTTGAGGCAGGAGAATGGTGTGAACCCAGGAGGCGGAGCTTGCAGTGAGCTGAGATCACATCACTGCATCTTAGCAGCCTGGGCGACAGAGAGAGACTCCATCTCAAAAAAAAAAAAGAGTAAAAAAATGTAGCCAGGCGTGGTGGTGCGTATCTGTGGTTCTACCTATTCAGTACGCTGCGTTGGGAGGATCACTTGAGCCCAGGAGGTCAAGGCTGCAGTGAGCCGTGATTGTGCCTCTGCAGCCCAGCCTGGGTGACAGAGCAAGATCCTGACTCTAAAGTTGTTAAAAAAAAAAAAAAAAAAAAGGCTTACAAGTCAACATATCTATCATAGAGACAGACATTTTACATTGGGAATTAGCATTACTATTTCACATTGAAATGAGTAATTCCAGGTGAAATGTACATAAATGTTGACATTATGTATGAGATGCTAAAACTGTAAAATTGTAGAGGGCTGTTTTTCATTGCTTAACTTAGCAATTGCTTCAGAATAATTCACTAAAAATATTTCAGTGCCTAGCAATGTTTCTTGGATGAATTATTAATATATCAATGCCAGCAATTTTTTAAACTTACAAAGAAATAATTGCATTTTAAAGTCCTGAGAGGCAGAATTTTAAGGCATCTTGTAAAATTCCAACAATATTTTTCCCCTTGAAGGAACTGATTAACTTGCTAGTCTTTGAATGGCAGGGTTTTCAGAAGATATTTAGAAAATGGCCAAACCTATTCAGCTCGGTGCTCGTGAATTCCCTGTGGCCTCCGTGACCTCGTTTTGCTGGACACCCAGTGGGTGACAGTCTTATAGAAGGTGTCCTTGCGCACACACAGTTCCATTTCAGATGATCACACGAAACCACATACACTGAGCATCCGTTAAAGACAGCACTTCCAACAGGCAGTCACCTCTGATCTCTCCTGAGTCCTCACTAACAACAGGGGGTAGATGTACTGTTTTCAGTACATCAATCTACCAGGGCAAGGGCCAGTGGGAGAAACAGGAGCAAAGAGAAGCGGGAGGTGGAGGGATGAGGGTGGCTGTCCCTGCAGACAGAGGCGCTGGCTGACCCTCTGCAGGGGAAGCTGAGAACAAACCCCACGTTGCCACACAGCTGTGAAAGGCTCAGGAACGGGTAGCTCCGGGTGCTCCTCCGGTGGGAGCAGTGGGATCGGGAACCGAGAGACCCAGGAAAGCGCGGAAGTTCCACCGCGGTAACATGGCTGGCCAGTGTGCCGTCATCACACTGAAAACCATCAGAAATGCTGGATAGGACTGTACTTTAATTCTCGTAAAAATGTTGAAGAACAAACCAGGTGAGCTGGCTCACACCTATAATCCTAGCACTTTGGGAAGCCGAGGTGGGTGGATCACTTAAGGTTTGAGACCAGCCTGGCCAACATAGTGAAACCCCATCTCTACTGAAAATACAAAAATTAGCCAGGCGTGATGGCGTGTCCCTGTAATCCCAGCTACTTAGGAGGCTGAGGCAGGAGAATCATTTGAACCCGGGAGGTAGAGGTTGCAGTGAGCTGAAATCATGCCACTGCACTCCAGCCTGGGCAACAGAATGAGACTCAGTCTCAAAAAAAAAAAAAAAAAAAAGTTGAAGAACGAACAAAATAAGAAACTTTCAGGTTAAAACCTAAGTAAAGGTAAAAATATAGATTAAATAACCAAGCTAAAGGGAAGTATATTATCAAATTGCATTAAAAACCAAGAACAGGCTGGGCACAGTGGCTCATGCCTGTAATCCCAGCACTTTGGGAGGCTGAAGCGGGCGGATCACGAGGTCAGGAGATCGAGACCATCCTGGCTAACATGGTAAAACCTCATCTCTACTAAAAATACAAAAAATTAGCCGGGCGTGGTAGCGGGTGTCTGTAGTCCCAGCTACTCAGGAGGCTAAGGCAGGAGAATGGTATGAACCCAGGAGGCAGAGCTTGCAGCGAGCCGAGATCGCGCCACTGCACTCCAGCCTCGGGGATAGAGTGAGACTTCGTCTCAAACAAACAAACAAACAAACTAAACAACAACAACAACAACAAAACCAAGAACCACAAAAACAAATCAAACTAACTTTTTTTGTTTTTGTTTTTGTTTTTTGAGGCAGAGTCTCATTCTGTCACCCAGGCTGGAGGTCAGAGGTGCAATCTTGGCTCACTGCAACCTCCGCCTCCTGGGTTCAAGCAATTCTTGTGCCTCAGCCTCCTGGGCAGCTGGGATTACCGGCACGGGCCACCACGCTCAGCTAATTTTTATATTTTTGGTAGAGACGGAGTTTCATCATGTTGGCCAGGCTGGTTTCAAACTCCTGACCTCGGATGATCCGCCCACCTCAGCCTGCCAAAGTGCTGGGACTACAGGTGCGAACTACTGCACCTGGCCAAACTCTCTACAATTTAAAAGAGACATCCAGGCCGGGCGTAGTGGCTCACTCCTGTAGTCCCAGCACTTTGGGAGGCCGATGCAGGAGGATCACGAGGTCAGGAGATCGAGACCATCCTGGCTAACACGGTGAAACCCCGTCTCTACTAAAAATACAAAAAATTAGCCGGGCGAGGTGGCGGGCGCCTGTAGTCCCAGCTACTCGGGAGGCTGGGGCAGGAGAATGGCGTGAACCCAGGAGGCGGAGCTTGCAGTGAGCCGAGATTGTGCCACTGCACTCCAGCCTGGGGCACAGAGCAAGACTTCGTCTCAAAAAATAAAAAAAATAAAAAAAAAAAAAGAGAGAAACAGACATCTAAAACACAAGCTTAAGAAGCATTGCATTTTAAAAGTCAGAAAGAAATGCAAGTACCATAAATAGGAAGTTACTGGAGTTGTCTAGAAACAGACAAAAAACTTAGGCAAAAAGCAGGAACAGCAGTGGGGACACATTATAATCGCATGTTCAATTCACCAGGAAGACTCAGCAGCTTCAAATCTGCATTTAATGTTGATTGATCAGATTATTCATTGATCAAATTATTCATTATGGGTGCTACTTTAAACATATGAAAAAATAGAGAAAAAAATCAAATTAAGCGTGTGATCTCATGTGGGTGTCTAAGTGGACTGGCAATAACAGAAAGAAGGGCTCCTGAAATATCGGCCGGGTACGGTGGCTCACGCCTGTAATCCCAGCACTTTTGGAGGCCAAGGCGGGTGGATCACTTGAGGTCCGGAGTTCGAGACCAGCCTGACCAACATGGTGAAACCCCGGCTCTACTAAAAATACAAAAATTAGCCGGGTGTGGTGGGGCACATCTGTAATCCCAGCTATTCAGCAGGCTGAAGCAGGAGAATTGCTGAAACTGAAACTCAGGAGATGGAGGTTGCAGTGAGCCAAGACCATGCCACTACACTCCAGCCTGGGCAACAGAGCAAGACTTTGCCTCAAAAAAAAAAAAAAAAAAAAAAAGAAAGAAAGAAAGAAAGAAATAAAAGGCATAAGGAATGGAAGGGAAAAATGGTCATTATTTCAGATAAAATGACTGTATACATAGAAAATCCAAACAAATATACAGATAAGTTATTTAATTAAAACAACTTAGTAATGTTGCTAGGTACAACTTCAATAATAAAAACCAAGTATATTTCTATTTATCAGAAGAAATAATGAGAAAATAAGATTTAGAAAAGCTACCATTTACAATTACATAAAAAACCATGAAGTACTCAAGAATAAATACAACAAAAGACACACAGACCTCCACAGAGAAAATGAGGAGCCTCCTCGGGCAACATTAAAGGAGACGGACATAAAAATAAATGGAACAAATGACCCCGTTTCTTCAACAAATAAATGGCCTGGGGGAAGATAAGGAAGGGGGGGGTCTTTAAGTCAAAAGAGCCTTGAGAGACAAGTTGGCCACATGCAACCTGGGGATCTTGTTCGAATCTCCATTCAAGCAAACTAGCTGTGAAAGACATTTTTGAGACAATTCCTGAAAATGAGCACAAACTGGCATTATTTCCATTAAGAAATTATTAATGTGGGCCGGGTGTGGTGGCTCACACCTGTAATCCCAGCACTTTGGGAGGCCGAGGCGGGCAGATCACTTGAGGTCAGGAGTTCGAGACCATCCTGGCCAACATGGTGAAACCCCGTCTCTACTAAAAATGCAAAAAGTAGCCGGGTGTGGTGGTGCGTGGCTGTAATCCCGGCTACTTGGGAGGCTGAGGCAGGAGAATCGCTTGAATCTGGGAGGCAGAGGTTGCAGTGACCCGAGATCACGCCATTGCACTCCAGCCTGGGTGACAGAGCGTCTCAAAACAAAAAACAAAAAACAAAAAACCAAGAACTTATTAATTGTATTGGGGTTGATGATTTTGTGGTTATGCTAAAAACAAGTTTCTATCTGTCAGAGGCATCTACAAAGGTTTTTCCAGGAGAAATGATATCACGCCTGGGATTTTCTTTGAAACACACTGGTCCAGAACTACAAGTAGGGAGGGGTACTGGGAGAGGAACGCTGTGAGGCTGACACCTGGGGCTTTTTTGACTTTGCAATTTTCCATAATAAAAGTTTTTTCTAAAAGAAAGTATAAATAGGCCGGGCGTGATGGCTCACGCCTGTAATCCCAGCACTTTCGGAGGCCGAGTTGGGTGGATCACGAGGTCAGGAGATCAAGACCATCCTGGCCAACACGGTGAAACCCCGTCTCTACTAAAAATACAAAAACAAAATGAGCCGGGTGTGGTGGCGGGCGCCTGTAGTCCCAGCTACTTGGGAGGCTGAGGCAGGAGGATCGCTTGAACCCGGGAGGCGGAGCTTGCAGTGAGCCGAGATCGCGCCACTGCACTCCACCCTGGGTGACATAGCAAGACTCCATCTCAAAAAAAATAAATAAAAATAAATAAATAAATAAACAGCTGCATGTTCAAGCACTAGAAACCCAATGTTGTCAGGAAGTCAGTCCTTTCCAAAGTGCTCTGCAGATTCCCTAAAACCCCCATCCAAATCCCAACAGAAATGTGTGTGTGTGTGTCTGCATGCCAGAGAGATACTCATCTGGTGAACTGTAAAATGTATATGGAAGAACAATGGAACCATAGTTTTGAAGGGGGAAGGGGTGCCCCACCAGATATCAAGATTGATTCTAAAGCTGTAAAATTAAGACAGTTGAGTGCTTTGACCAAGACAAACAGACCAAAGGAACAGATCAGAGAGGCCAGAAATCGGCCCTCAAGTACTAGCGCTATGCAGGATGGAAGCAGGGTTGCTGAGCAGTGGCCACGGAATGGACGTCCTTGTCCGCACCCACCTGAAGATCGGTCCCACGTGGATTAGAGACTCGTTTGGGAAAAATCAAATTTCTGCTACGGTGTGTGTGTTAGCGAGGAGTCAATGGGGGGTAGGAATGGAGCCTTGTTACCTCAGAATTTCTTAAATAAGACACTAAAAACATCAGGCACAAAAGGAAAAGTTGGTAGAGTTGCCCACATTTCAATTAAAAACTTTCATTCAGGGCTGGGCGCAGTGGCTCACGCCTGTAATCCCAGCACTTTGGGAGGCCGAGACGGGCGGATCACGAGGTCAGGAGATCGAGACCATCCTGGCTAACATGGTGAAACCCCGTCTCCACTAAAAAATACAAAAAAAAAAAAAAAAACTAGCCGGGCGAAGTGGCAGCGCCTGTAGTCCCAGCTACTCAGGAGGCTGAGGCAGGAGAATGGCATGAATGCGGGAGGCGGAGCTTGCAGTGAGCTGAGATCCGGCCACTGTACTCCAGCCTGGGCGACAGAGCAAGACTCCGTCTCAAAAAAAAAAAAAAAAACAGGCCGGGCGCGGTGGCTCAAGCCTGTAATCCCAGCACTTTGGGAGGCCGAGACGGGCGGATCACGAGGTCAGGAGATCGAGACCATCCTGGCTAACACGGTGAAACCCCGTCTCTACTGAAAATACGAAAAACTAGCCGGGCGAGGTGGCGGGCGCCTGTAGTCCCAGCTACTCGGGAGGCTGAGGCAGGAGAATGGCGTAAACCTGGGAGGCGGAGCTTGCAGTGAGCTGCGATCCAGTCACTGCACTGTAGCCTGGGCGACAGAGCGAAACTCCATCTCAAAAAAAAACAAAAAAAAAAACCAAAAAAAAAAACACAAAAAACAACTTTCATTCAGGCCAGGCGCAGTGGCTCACACCTGTAATCCCAGCACTTTGGGAGGCCGAGGTAGGTGGGTCACTTGAGGTCAGGAGTTCAAGACCACCTGGCCAACACGGCAAAACCTCATCTCTACAAAAATTACAAAAATTAGTCGGGCGTGGTGGTGTGCAGCTGTAACCCCAGCTACTCGGGAGGCTGAGGTAAGAGACTCCCTTGAACCTGGGAGGCGGAGGTTACAGTGAGCCAAGATTGTGCCACTGCACTCCAGCTCAGGCGACAGAGCAAGACTCTATCTCAAACAAACAAACAAACAAAACCAAATCTTTTGTTCAGATGACATCCTAGGGAAAGTTAAAGAAAACCTACAAAGTAGAAGACAATCACAGCACATAACCCAGAGGTTTACTGTCAAGACCACGTAAGGAATATCCATGAATGAGTGAAGAAGACAGACAGCCCCACACCAAAATGGGCAAAAGACTTCAACAGGCACTTCACAGTCCTAGTCAAGGGCGTGCCGTGTCCCCTCACATGCTCACGGGTTCGGAGGATCAGGACGTGGGGTTTTTGGGGAAAGAGGAGCTCAGACTGCCTACGGCACCCTCTAGCTCTGCGATTCCGCTCCCAGGAGCACACCCTACAGAAAATCCCACCCGTTGTCTTAGCTTCCTGGGGTCGCCATAACAGAGTACCACAACCTAGGTGGCTTCGACAGCAGAAGTTATCTCACGGTTCTAGAAGCCATCGTCTAAAACCGAGTTGCTGGCAGGGCCATGCTCCCCCTGAAGGCACGAGGCAAGGGCCTGTTTCAGGCCTGTCTTGTAGCTTCTGTTAGTTCTGTGGCTTGTGGCAGCAAAATTCCAATCTTCATAGGACATTCTCTCTGTGTGCATGTCTATGTCCAAATTTCTCCTTTTTATAAGGACACTGGTCATACTGGATGAGGTGCTCACCCTATTCTAGTATGTCCTCCTCTTAGCTACTTACAGGCATCACCGTTAAGTCCAAGTAAGGTCATATTCTCAGGTCCTGAGGCTTAGAGACAGCCCTGATGGCCGTGGTGCCACTGTATGAATGAATCTCTCACACAACCCCGAGGAGAAAAAGAGAGAGGCACGCCTGATACTCCTCCTCTCCCCCTTCCCTTCACTGTCACAGTAGGTTCCCTGGGTGGGGCAGGTGCAGCAGGATCCACAGTGGCCCAGGCTGGGCTGTCGGAGCCTGGCTGGGTGAGGAGGGTGCTGGTGTGTATGACTGAGGCTCAGAGCTGTATGTGGGCACCTGGCTGGGTGAGGAGGGTGCTGGTGTGTACGACTGAGGCTCAGAGCTGTATGCGGGCACCTGGCTGGGCGAGGAGGGTGCTGGTGTGTACGACTGAGGCTCAGAGCTGTATGCGGGCACCTGGCTGGGCGAGGAGGGTGCTGGTGTGTACGACTGAGGCTCAGAGCTGTATGCGGGCACCTGGCTGGGCGAGGAGGGTGCTGGTGTGTACGACTGAGGCTCAGAGCTGTATGCGGGCACCTGGCTGGGCGAGGAGGGTGCTGGTGTGTATGACTGAGGCTCAGAGCTGTATGCGGGCACCTGGCTGGGTGAGGAGGGTGCTGGTGTGTATGACTGAGGCTCAGAGCTGTATGCGGGCGCCTGGCTGGGTGAGGAGGGTGCTGGTGTGTATGACTGAGGCTCAGAGCTGTATGCGGGCGCCTGGCTGGGTGAGGAGGGTGCTGGTGTGTATGACTGAGGCTCAGAGCTGTATGCGGGCGCCTGGCTGGGTGAGGAGGGTGCTGGTGTGTATGACTGAGGCTCAGAGCTGTATGCGGGCGCCTGGCTGGGTGAGGAGGGTGCTGGTGTGTATGACTGAGGCTCAGAGCTGTATGCGGGCGCCTGGCTGGGTGAGGAGGGTGCTGGTGTGTATGACTGAGGCTCAGAGCTGTATGCGGGCGCCTGGCCGGGTGAGGAGGGTGGGGGTGTGTGCAGCTGAGGCTCAGAGCTGGATGCGGGCGCCTGGCCGGGTGAGGAGGGTGGGGGTGTGTGCGGCTGAGGCTCAGAGCTGGATGGCAGAGCCTGACAGGGAAGAGGGCAGCCCCAGGTGTGGTCCAGCAGAGTGTATCAGAGCCCAGGCAGGGGAGGAAGGTGTCCACCGTGACAGCCTCCTAGGCCAAGCCTGGGAGTGATGACATATTTGCATAGCTTCCGAGTACCTCCAACAAAATGCTTGTTAATTACGAAGGAAAAAAGAACTTCCCAGTGGAGATGCTGGCAGATACCACCTTGATGAAGAGCTCAAAGTGAACATCACCAGTAACGTGACAGCGTGACCACTGTGAGTCACTGACTGGATGGAACGAACAGGCTATGGCGTTACCTCTGTGACTTTCCGAGACACACAGTGGGAATCTAATCACCAGGACACAGCAGACGAAACCAAACGGAGGGACTTTCTACAAAGTAATTGGCCCATGACCTTCAAAGGTGTCAGGGTCATGACAGCCAAAGCAAGGCCAAGGAATGTTCTGGACCGAAGGGGAATAAAGAGGTATGGTGAGAATTCAGTGTAAAGTGATTCCAGGCTGGATCCTTCCACGTTGGGGGCCTGATGCAATTAACTGGCAAAGCATGTTTGACAGACTGTGGGGTAAACACAGCAACAGGCCTGTGTCCTCCTGTGTGGCTGTGTTGGAGAATGTCCTTGTTTGTGGAAAAATACAGACAAGGGTGGGGGGCGACAGAGCACCATGAAAGCAACTTATGGCCGGGCGCGGTGGCTCAAGCCTGTAATCCCAGCACTTTGGGAGGCCGAGACGGGCGGATCACGAGGTCAGGAGATCGAGACCATCCTGGCTAACACGGTGAAACCCCGTCTCTACTAAAAAAATACAAAAAAAACTAGCCGGGCAAGGTGGCGGGTGCCTGTAGTCCCAGCTACTCGGGAGGCTGAGGCAGGAGAATGGCGTAAACCCGGGAGGCGGAGCTTGCAGTGAGCTGAGATCCGGCCACTGCACTCCAGCCTGGGTGACAGAGCGAGACTCCGTCTCAAAAAAAAAAAAAAAAAAAAAAAGAAAGCAACTTACTGTCAAATACTTTACGAGAAATTTTTTTGTGCTGAGCTTGCAACTTTTATACAAGTTTGGGATTGTTTCAAAAATTTTAAAGAATATATGTGGTATTACATAAAGTTTATATATATTATTAAACTTATATAAACGTATATGTGGTATTACATAAACCTTATACATATATTATATAACTTTATATAATACAAGATTTATATAATACTGCATATATTCTTTAAAATTTTATATAAATAAATTTATATAAAGTTTAAAATAAGTGAAAGTTAACGGGGCATGGTGGCTTGTCGCCTGTAATCCCTGCACTTTGGGAGGCGGAGGTGGGTGGATCACTTGAGATCAGGAGTTCAAGACCAGCCTGGCCAACATGTGGAAACCCCGTCTCTACTAAAAGTACAAAAATTAGCCAGGCATGGTGGCGGGCACTCATAAGCCCAGCTACTCGGGAGGCTGACGCTTGAACCCAGGAGGCAGAGGTTGCAGTGAGCCAAGATCGCCCCGCTGTACTCCAACTCGGGCAACACAGTGAGACTCTGTCTCAAAAAAAAAAATTTTAAAGAATATATGTAGTTTTTTTTTTTTTTTTTTTTTTTGAGACGGAGTCTCGCTCTGTCGCCCAGGCTGGAGTGCAGTGGCCGGATCTCAGCTCACTGCAAGCTCCGCCTCCCGGGTTTACGCCATTCTCCTGCCTCAGCCTCCCGAGTAGCTGGGACTACAGGCGCCGCCACCTCGCCCGGCTAGTTTTTTGTATTTTTAGTAGAGACGGGGTTTCACCGTGTTAGCCAGGATGGTCTCGATCTCCTGACCTCATGAGCCGCCCGTCTCGGCCTCCCAAAGTGCTGGGATTACAGGCTGGAGCCACCGCGCCCAGCCTATATGTAGTATTATATAAAGTTTAGTATATATTATGAAACTTACATAAAATTATATGTGGTTTTATATATAGTTTGTATACTACATTTATATTATATATTGTTTATATAATACCACATACATTCTTTAAAATTTTATATAAAGTTTATATAAAGTTTAAAATAAGTGAAAGTTAACTATATTTTTTAGGGACGCATGCATAGTTAAGTAAAACTAAAGAAAATTATATATTATCTTTAAAATTTTATATAAATATAAAGTTTATATAGTTTAAAACAAGCGAAAGTTAACTATATTGTTTAGGGATGCATGCATAGGTAAGTAAAACTGAAGAAAAAGTCAGACATGGTCAAGAAGAGCGGATCTGTGAACGGCAAGGGGGAGTGACTTTGGGGTGCTGATGTTCTATTTCTTAACTTGGGTAGTAGCTACTGATGTTCGCTTTATAACCAATCTCTAAGTTGAACATGCGCATTGATGCATCATCTTTACCCAGAGAATCGCTGTCAGTCCATTTCTTTTGAACTGTGGGCCCTAGAGCAGGCCTGCTGACTACCTCAATACTTGGCTTATGCAGACAAAAGGAGTATTCCTTTAGGAGAACAAAATACTAGAGGCAAACCAGCTTCGAAAACCAGGTTATACATACTAAAACCAAACGACTTTGGGGCTATGGACCATGCTCTCCTTTTTACCTAGGCAGACACTCATGAGTCTTAACTTTTTACCAGACAGGCTGGCCCTTGATTTTTGTTTAATGTTTTTGTAAATGTGTTATAATAATACATTATTATAACATCTGCTGCAAAGTCAGGTGCGGGCCCCTCAATCGAGGCTGTGCCAGCGCCGGGGTTCCCTGAAACGAACCAGGGACTAGAAGTATTAACAGTCATTTCTCTGGCACAGCTTTCAGGGAAAGGGGTTTAATATGGGACGGAGTTCTGCCTGGGGGGCGGGGGTCAAACGCTTCCAGCTCAGCCCCAGGGTCAAACGCATCCGCCCCCACACCCACCTCTGGCTGGCCTGGGTCCCAGGTTCTCGGGGTCCGGGGGCACAGAAGCCCGGGGCTGCTCAGGGAGGCGGCGGTCCTCGGCGAAGGCCGTCCGCGGCGCCAGCGGCGGGGTTTGGAGCGCGGAGCTCCATGGTAACGGAAGACTCCATCGTGGCCGGAGGGGGAGCCTCGCCCGTGCTGCTCCCCGACTGGAGCGGGTGGCTTGGTCCGACCCACCACCCACCGCGCGGCGCGGCGCGGGGCGGGGCCCGCTCTCCAGGCAGGAGCGGGGCGGTCGCTGGCTCCGAGGCACGGCTGAAGGGGCAGGCTACAGGCCGCGGGTGGGGGGACGTCTCCGGGGTCCCAGACGTCCAGGCCTGGCCCAGGGCCCAGCCTTGGAGGTGACAGACAGGCTTGGGGGGCCTGGAGGGGCTCAACACCGGCGCGGTGGCTCAGAGGACCATGGTTTGGAGTCATTGTCAACCTAAAAAACTAGGAGGTTTCCCGTGAAAATGGGTATTTTTCTCTTCTCCTGAAAATGGAAGATCGGGCCGGGCAGGGTGGCTCACGCCTGTAATCCCAGCACTTTAGAAGGCCGAGGTAGACGGATCACTTGAGGTCAGGAGTTCGAGACCAGCCTGGCCAACATGGTGAAACCCCATCTTTTCTAAATATACAAAAATTAGCGGGGCGTGGTGGCAGCTGCCTGTAATCCCAGCTATTCAGGAGGCTGAGGCAGGAGAATCGCTTGAATCCAGGAGGAGGAGGTTGCAGTGAGCCAAGATCACACCACTGCACTCTAGCCTGGATGACAGAGACTCCAGCTCAAAAAAAAAAAAAAAAAAAAAAAAAAAAAGACTTCTGGATTTTATGTTCCAGCAAAGGCTCCAATTGAAAAATTGTAAAAGTAAATAGCAAGTCAGTGAGCTATGATGGTGCCATCACCCTCTGGCCGGAGCGAAATCAAGACCCTGTTTCAAAATCAAAAGCAGCAAAAACCCGGCTGGGTATGGTGGCTCATGCTAAGTTGGGCAGATCTCTTGAGGTCAGGAGTTCGAGACTATCCTGACCAACGTGGTGAAACCCTGTCTCTACTAAAAATACAAAAATTAGCCGGGTGTGGTGGCGCACACCTGCAGTCCCAGCTACTCCGGAGGCTGAGGCAGGAGAATCGTTTGAACCTGGGAGTTGGAGGTTGCAGTGAGTCGAGACTGTGCCACTGCACTCCAGCCTAAGCGACAGAGCGAGACTCTGTCTCAAGACAAACAAACAAACAAAAAACAAAATGAAAGATGGGCCCAACATGCCAAGCCCGTTCCGACTTTCCCCACTGCCTTCCCCACAGTCCCCACCCCCTGCTGCCCAGGCCGTCTCCATCCTGTTTACACCGGAGGCTCTTCTCGCACAGTTGGCCCGTGGGGGCCATTTGCAATGGAGATGTGGGAGTGTGAGGAAAGGGAGTGGTCTCTTTCACTGAGCCACTCTATGCCAAGAACTGGGCTCACGAGTGAATTGGACGCGCCCCCTACCCCAGCAGTCTTTCAGCCCGCCATGCGTAGGACTGGCAGGGTGGCCTGCTCGTGATGCCACAGTGAGGCCTGGGAGGTCCTTTGGTTTTTTCCTGGACCATAACCTGATCCATCAGAGGCAAGACACCTTGCAGAATACCCAGCACCCATGAGAATGGCTGTGGAAAGTAGCTGGGTGACGCCACACCACCGCTGCACTCATCCTCCTTCCGCAGTGCCAGATCGCTTTCCTTCTCAGAATCTGAGGAATAGAACCAAGCCACCATTACCAGCCCAGGTTCGCTTTTATAAGAGAGATTATACTTCTTCCTGACTCTGTGGAAATGATAGGGCTTCTTCCTTATCAGCTTTGCCTCCCTGGACCTTTCCCAGTGAACTGTTAATATACTTTCCAGGAAAGGGCTGGGCGTGGTGGCTCACGCCTATAATCCCAGCACTTTGGGAGGCCAAGGCAGGTGGATCACCTGAGGTCAGGAGTTCGAGACGAGCCTGGCCAATATGGTGAAACCCCTGTTTACTAAAATACAAAAATTAGCTGGGCGTGGTGGCGCATGCCTGGAATCCCAGCTACTCAGGAGACTGAGGCAGGAGAATCACTTGAACCCAGGAAGCAGAGGTTGTAGTGAGCCGAGATTACACTACTGCACTCCAGCCTGGGCAACAGAGCGAGACTCCAACTCTCTCTCCCTCTCTCTCTCTTTCTATATATATATATATACACACACACACACATACTGTCTAGGAAAGAAGGAAAGGACAGTGACAGGCTGAGAACAGCCCCGTGTCCATGGAACTGTTTGGTTAAGGAAGCTGTGGAACAGCTACACGATGGAGGTCAGCTGTAAAGAAGGTCAGCTGTAAAGAAGGCATAAGGACCATTTATTTCTATGTTCTGCTGTGGAGTGACTCCAGAATACATTGTTAAGTAAAAAAAATCAAGCCAGGCATGGTGGCTTGAGCCTGTAGTCCCAGCTACTTGGGAAGCTGAGGCAGGATGGATTGCTCGAGCCCAGGAGTCTGAGGCTGCAGTGAGCTCTGATTGTAGCACTGCACTCCAACCTTGGCAACATAGTGAAACCCTATCTCAAAAAAAAAAAAAAAATTGAGGCCAGGCGTAGTGGCTCACGCTTCTAATCCCAGCACTTTGGGGGGCAAACAGGGAGGATTGCTTGAGTCCAGGAGTTTGAGACCAGCCTGGGCAACATGGTAAAACCCAGATGCTAAAAAAATACAAAAAAACAATTAGCTGGCCATGGTGGCACACACCTGTAGTCCCAGCTACTCAGGAGGCTGAGGTGGGAGGACCTCTTGAGCCTGGGAGGTTGATGCTGCCCTGAGCTGTGATTGTGCTACTGCCCTCCAGCTTGGGTGACAAAGTGAGATCCTGTCTCAAAAAAATAAAAAAAATCAAGATGAAGAAAAGTGTGTATAGTATTTATGTAAGAAGGAGCAGGGGCAATAAGAATATATATGTGTATTTTTTGACATTAAAAAGGTTACTATCTGGGCAGAAGGGCACAGGAATAGAAAGCAGATCTCTTTAAATGTGCTTACATTCAGCTATAGAACTGTGTAATTAGAAAACCAAAAATAAATCAAAATAGAAAAGCATCTAAAAACTGGAGACAGAATGAAACAAATGAACTTAATTGTATGGCATGTGGGGGGTTTAGCCATACAAAAAAGGATAATTTTGAGTGACTTTTTATTTTTATTTTTAGACAGAGTCTCGCTGTGTCACCCAGGCTGAAGTGCAATGGAGTGATCTTGGCTCACTGCAACTTCCGCCTCCTGGATTCAAGCAATTCTCCTGCCTCAGCCTCCCAAGTAGCTGAGATTACAGGCATGCGCCTCAATGCCTGGCTAGTTTTTTTGTATTTTTAGTAGAGCGGGGGTTTCACCATGTTGGCCAGGCTGGTCTCAAACTCCTGAGCTCAAGTGATCTGCCTGCCTTGGCCTCACGAAGTGACTTTTCTTTTTTCAAAGAGACAATGTCTTGCTCTGTTCCCCAGGCTGGAGTGCAGTGGCTCCATCATGGCTCACCACAGCCTCGACCTCCTGGGCTCAAGCCATCCCACCACCTCAGCTTCCCAAGCAGCTGGGACTACATGTGTGCACCACCATACCCAGATAATTCATTTTTATTTTATTTTATTTTATTTATTTATTTATTTTTTTGAGACGGAGTCTCGCTCTGTCGCCCAGGCTGGAGTGCAGTGGCGCTATCTTGGCTCACTGCAAGCTCCGCCTCCCGGGTTTACGACATTCTCCTGCCTCAGCCTCCCGAGTAGCTGGGACTACAGGTGCCCGCCACCTCGCCCGGCTAATTTTTTTGTATTTTTAGTAGAGACGGGGTTTCATTGTGTTAGCCAGGATGGTCTCGATCTCCTGACCTCGTGATCCGCCCGTCTCGGCCTCCCAAAGTGCTGGGATTACAGGCTTGAGCCACCGCGCCCGGCCTATTTTATTTTTGAGACAGAGTCTCGCTCTGTTGCCCAGGCTGGAGTGCAGTGGCGCGATCTCAGCTCACAGCAAGCTCCGCCTCCCGGGTTCACGCTATTCCCCTGCCTCAGCCTCCCGAGTAGCTGGTCATTTTCATTTTTATTTTTGCAGTGATGAAGTCTCACTATCTTTTCCAGGCTGGTGTAGAACTCCTGGCCTCAAGTAATCCTCCTGCCTCAGCCTCCCAAAGTGCTGGGATTCCACACAGGTGTGAGCCACAGCATCCAGCTTTCAAGTGGCTTTAAAACCCAACCATTTGGCCGGGCGCGGTGGCTCACGCCTGTAATCCCAGCACTTTGGGAGGCTGAGGCAGGTGGATCACCAGGTCAAGATATCAAGACCATCCTGGCTAACACGGTGAAACCCCGTCTCTACTAAAAATACAAAAAAATTAGCCGGGCATGGCGGTGTGTGCCTGTAGTCCCAGCTGCTGGGCAGGTTGAGGCAGGAGAATGGCGTAAACCCGGGAGGCAAAGCTTGCAGTGAGCCGAGATCACGCCACTGCACTCCAGCCTGGGCAACAGAGCAGGACTCTATCTCAAAAAAAAAAAAAAACAAAAAACAAAAAACCCGACCATTTGACTATGTATACCTAGTACACTATATCCCGATGACAAAAGAATTGTGAAGAAATGTTAAGTAGTTTGTAGTAATCCTGATTACAGTAATATTATTGATATTGCTGTTCTGAAATAATTCTGTAAGGAGATAAAACAAATAAGTAGACTGAACACAGTGACTCGCACCTGTAATCCCAGCACTTTGGGAGGTTGAGGCAGGCAGATGACAAGGTCAGGAGTTCGAGACCAGCCTGGCTAACATGGTGAAACCCCATCTCTACTAAAAATAGAAAAATTAGCCAGGCGTGGTAGCAGGTGCCTGTAGTCCCAGGTACCCAGAAGGCTGAGGCAGGAGAATCACTTGAACCTGGGAGATGGAGATTGCAGTGAGCTGAGATTGTGCCACTACACTCCAGGCTGGGTGACAGAGTGAGACTGCGTCTCAAAAAAAAAAAAAAAAAAAAAAAAAAAAAAATGCTGGGCCCGGTGGCTCACGCCTATAATCCCAGCACTTTGGGAGGCCGAGGCAGGCAGATCACGAGGTCAAGAGATCGAGACCATCCTGGACAACATGGTGAAATCCTGTCTCTACTAAAAATACAATGGTGGCACGCACCTATATTCCCAGCTACATAGGAAGCTGAGGCAGGAGAATTGCTTGAACCCGAGAGGATGAGGTTGCAGTGAGCTGAGATCGTACCACTGCACTCCAGCCTGGTGATAGAGCGAGACTCCATCTAAAACAAAACAAAATAAAAATTAGCTGGGTGTGGTGGCAGGCGCCTGTAGTCCCAGCTACTCCAGAGGCTGAGGCAGGAGGGTCGCTTGAGCGCAGGAGGTCAAGGCTGCAGTGAGCTGTGATACTCCACTGCATTCCAGCCTGAGCAACAGAGCGAGACCCTGCCTCTAAAAATAAAATAAAATAAAATAAAATGTCCTCATTGGCCACCTTTGGAGGGTGCTAGGACACTAAGTTACCATTCTGAAATGTTGTGGCAGCCATGTAGGGGCGCCACTTCCATCTTCACTGGAGCATGGATTTGCATTTAGCTGTGAGGTGTGCAGGTAGCCTCCAGCCTTCAGCCCTGCCGCAGGGACGCACGAAAGCGTTTGAGCAGAGCACACTCTCCGGGCGGCCCCTGGCCCATGACTGAGCACGCAGGGCACTGGGCAGCCCTGGCCCCCAACACAGGACTCCTGGTGGACGCTGAGCACTCTCTGCTGCAGAGCCCTGCCGTGCCCCTCCGCTGGGGTGGCCAAAATGTTGAGAGATTTGCATCGCAGTCAGGCTCTCCCAGCCCGATTCTGTTTCCTCCCGATTTTCTTTCACAGACGTTGGACGGGTATTGTGGCCTGAAGGCTTTCTCAGCCCAGCTCCCCAGCTCTGCCTTGATTTTTCATGGGTGTGAGCTCCCAAAAAGTCTTTTGCATTCCTGATTTCATTGCATGGTCTGCTTACTAGAGGGCACAAAGGGGCACAGGCGGTGCCAGGAATGGTCTGAGAAGGCAGATGGCACTGTGGATCTGGAGCTGGATCACTTACTGCCCAGCTGGCAACAGGATCCCATCCTGGGTGGCACACGGATGCCCTGCACGAGGTAGAGCTCCCCCTGTAGAGCCCTGGGAGGACGGCGGCTGGTGCAGTGGTTCAGGCATTTGAGAAAGATGTGTGCTCGGGAGGGTGCCGGGGGTGGTTACAAGAACAGTAAGACGGTCCAGCCACTATTAAGAATGGGACAGTGGGCCAGGCACGGTGGCTCACGCCTGTAATCCCAGCACTTTGGGAGGCTGAGGCGGGCGGATCACGAGGTCAGGAGATCAAGACCATCCTGGCTAACACGGGGAAACCCCATCTCTACTAAAAATACAAAAACTTAGCCGGGTGTGGTGGTGGGCACCTGTAGTCCCAGCTACTCGGGAAGCTGAGGCAGGAGAATAGCGTGAACCCTGGAGGTGGAGCTTGCAGTGAGCCGAGATCGCGCCACTGCACTCCAGCCTGGGCGACAGAGCGAGACTCCGTCTCAAAAACAAAACAAAACAAACAAAAAATACATACATACATATATATATATATATACACACATACACACATATATGAAAAAGAAAATCACACCAAGATGCCCAGCAACCAAGCTGATGAAAACGAGAAAGAAAAACTCTTTACAACCACTTTGTGAAAGACACACATTTCGCAAAGTGCAGCAAAGAAACGGCAGCAAACTTCCTGTGAGAAACCCCGAAGCTGGCCGGGCGTGGTGGCTCAAGCCTGTAATCCCAGCACTTTGGGAGGCCGAGACGGGTGGATCACGAGGTCAGGAGATCGAGACCATCCTGGCTAACATGGTGAAACCCCGTCTCTACTAAAAAATACAAAAAACTAGCCGGGCGAGGTGGCGGGCGCCTGTAGTCCCAGCTATTCCGGAGGCTGAGGCAGGAGAATGGCGTGAACCCGGGAGGCGGAGCTTGCAGTGAGCTGAGATCCGGCCACTGTACTCCAGCTTGGGCGACAGAGCGAGACTCCGTCTCAAAAAAAAAAAAAAAAAAAAAAAGAGAAACCCCGAAGCCAGAAGACAAGAAGCGACTAGGAAGTGCTGAGAGAAGGGAAGGCCAGAGGAGCCCCAGCGCCAGGACCCCAGCGACTGTGCCCAGGGAGAAAACGACTTTGCAAAGTGAAGGCAAGTTTACGCTGTGTGAATCCTATCTCAGTACAGCTGGTTTTTTTTTTTTTTAGACCACGTCTCGCTCTGTCATCCAGGTTGAGTGCACTGACGCGATCTCAGCTCACGGCAACCTCCGCCTTCCAGGTTCGAGCGATTCTTCTGCCTCAGCCTCCTGAGTAGCTGGCATTACAGGCATGTGCCACCATGCCCAGCTAATTTCTTCTTGTATTTTTAGTAGAGATGGGGTTTCACCATGTTGGCCAGGCTGATCTCGAACACCTGGCCTCAAGTGATCCACCCACCTCGGCCTCCCAAAGTGCTGGGATTACAGGCATGAGCCACCTCGCCTGCGCCCAGCTTAATTTAATTTAATTTAATATTTTTATTTTTTATTTTTAAATTTTTTGAGACAGAGTCTTGCTCTGTTGCCCAGTCTGGAGTGCAGTGGCCAGATCTCTGCTCACTGCAAGCTCCGCCTCCCGGGTTTATGCCATTCTCCCGCCTCAGCCTCCCGAGTAGCTGGGACTGCAGGTGCCTGCCACCTCGCCTGGCTAGTTTTTTTTTTTTTTTTTTGGATTTTTTAGGAGAGATGGGGTTTCACCGTGTTAGCCAGGATGGTCTCTATCTCCTGACCTTGTGATCCACCCGTCTGGGCCTCCCAAAGTGCTGGGATTACAGGCTTGAGCCACCGTGTCCGGCCAATTTTATTTTATTTTAAAAATGAAGGCCGGGCGCGGTGGCTCAAGCCTGTAATCCCAGCACTTTGGGAGGCCGAGACGGGTGGATCACGAGGTCAGGAGATCGAGACCATCCTGGTGAACATGGTGAAACCCCGTCTCTACTAAAAAATACAAAAAACTAGCCGGGCGAGGTGGCGGCGCCTGTAGTCCCAGCTACTCGGGAGGCGGAGGCAGGAGAATGGCGTGAACCCGGGAGGCGGAGCTTGCAGTGAGCTGAGATCTGGCCACTGCACTCCAGCCTGGGTGACAGAGCAAGACTCCGTCTCAAAAAAAAAAAAAAAAAAAAAAAAAATGAAGGTAAGTTTCTACTTCTGGCCGAGATGGAGTAACAGGGACAGGTTTGCCGCATGCGTGAAACAACTGAAAGACTCAGCAAAATATTTGAGACAACAGCCCCCAAGTGATGGAACATCAGGGAGCCACGGGCAAGATCCTGAGAGGGGGAAATGGGTGAGGTGAGCCCACCGAGGACACCAGCTACTTGCCTAGGAAGGCGTCCCTGCCGCCACACAGGAAAAGGGAGTCAGGGCGGAAAGGGATGAGGGGGGGAGCGCGGCCCATACAGAAACAGGGCCACATCGCCAGGATTGCAAACTTTGTTTCTTCAAAAGATACTGTTGTGAAAATGAATCGCAGGCCCTAGGCTGGGAGAAAGTATCTGTGCAACATATATCCAACAACAGACATGCACCTAAAATGTAGGAAAAAACTCTTTTTTTTTTTTGAGTTGGAGTCTCGCTCTGTCACCCAGCCTGGAGTGCAGTGGCTGGATCTCGGCTCACGGCAAACTCCGCCTCCAGGGTTCACGCCAAACTCCACCTCCGGGGTTCACGCCATTCTCCTGCCTCGGCCTCCCGAGTAGCTGGGACTACAGGCGCCGCCACCTCGCCCGGCTAGTTTTTTGTATTTTTAGTAGAGACGGGGTTTCACCGTGCTAGCCAGGATGGTCTCGATCTCCTGACCTCGTGATCTGCCCGCCTCAGCCTCCCAAAGGGCTGGATTACAGGCGTGAGTCACCGCGCCCAATGAAAAAACTCTTAATAATAAGATTGATAACTTCATTTTTAAAAACATTAGGCTTTTAAAAGATTTGAACAGACACGTACGTCACCAAAAGATACATAAATAAATAAGCCCATGAAAAGATGCCTATTAGTCATTCAGAAAATGCATGCTGGCCAGACAGGTGGCTCACTCTGCTAATCCCAGCATTTTGGGAGGCTGAAGCAGGAGGGTCATTTGAACCCAGGAGTTTGAGGCCAGCCTGGCCAACGTAGTGAGATGCTATCTCTATTTAACAAAATAAAATAAAATAAAAATTGTAAAAGAGCTGGGCGTGGTGGCTCGCGCCTGTAATCCCAGCACTTTGGGAGGCCGAGGCGGGTGGAGCACCTGAGGTCAGGAGTTCAAGACCATCTTGGTCCAACATGGTGAAACCGCGTCTCTACTGAAAATACAAAATACGGCCGGGCGCGGTGGCTCAAGCCTGTAATCCCAGCACTTTGGGAGGCCGAGACGGGCGGATCACGAGGTCAGGAGATCGAGACCATCCTGGCTAACACGGTGAAACCCCGTCTCTACTAAAAAATACAAAATACTAGCCGGGGTGAGGTGGCGGGCGCCTGTAGTCCCAGCTACTCGGGAGGCTGAGGTAGGAGAATGGCGTAAACCCGGGAGGCGGAGGTTGCAGTGAGCCGAGATCGCGCCACTGCACTCCAGCCTGGGTGACAGAGCCAGACTCCGTCTCAAAAAAAAAAAAAAAAAAAAAAGAAAATACAAAATACAAAAAAGAGAATCAGGGAAGAGCTCCAGGAGTCAGAGGTCTGGGTGCCAGTCCCAGCTCTGCTCCAAACTGGCCGTGTGTAGTTCCCAAACGGATTTCCCAGCTTTGTTTTCTTCTTTTACGAAACGACAGGGTGAGAGTCGTGATTTGTTTCCTCAGTGTCAGAGGTGCAGGACGCTGAACTCTGTTAGAAAGAGGCTCAGGTTGTTTTATGACAGCGACCACCCGCTTCGCAGAGGCGTGGGCTGCCCGCTCTCTGGGGCACACTGGAGGTTATGCCCCATCTTCTGTTCCGTGGCAGAACCCACCCTCTGAGCGAGGCTCTGGTGAGGCTTTCACAATCCGTAACAAGGACGATCTCCATCGACGGAAGTCTCCCTGTTTGAGATGGGGTGCGTGCTCCTCACCCAGGCTCCTGAACAAAGCCCACCCCCTTGTCTTGGCACCACTGAGAGTGCCCACTGAGGGGACTCCGGCACCAGATTGTGGGAACAGTCATGAGAAAGCAGCTCAGACTTCACACCCAGAGCCCTTGATCCCGACACACCGGGTATTCCTTCACAGTGCTCTTCCTGCTTGCTGGACACGTGGAACTGCTTCTGCATCAGGGAGGATCCGTCCAGAGCCCTTTGGGTGGGTGCTCAGGGCAATAGCTGTTGCCTCTTCCTTCTGCTCTGCGCTGGGAGGTGTTGCACTCTCCCCATATGGCACAGAGCAGAACGCGCACCCTTGGATCTGGAAGGAATGAACATCCCGCCCGTTAGTTAGCCCTGGGAGTCACTGACTTGGTTCTTCCCTGGACAGCAATGTCCTACAGGGCACACAGAAAGCCATGGAAGTGTGGTCTGCGGGTTGAGGTGGGTATTCAGACGCCAGCCTGCAGCCCACTTACATGGTTTCTTTTGGACTGACACCTTGCCGGATGCTCGGATGCCCACAGTGTAGGGGAAGGGACGTCCTGGAGTCCGAGGCGTGGGCGGGGAGCTGGCCCCTGTCCATTGCTGCAGCTCGGCAGCAGCAGGATGGCCCTGGGAGGTGGAGGTGAGTCACCGGGACCTGGGAGAGGAAACGGCACTCGCTAAATTTAAACCCCCTTCTTGATGTATTTGTGAGGTTGTTCTGTTACTTTCCTGGGAAAATGCACCAAACAGAGAAAATGGCAGGGACACAGAGAAAAATGTTATCGAGTTTAGATAGTAATTATTAATCCTGTGATTTTCAGATGGACTCCGTTCATTTGGATAAGCAGAGGAAACTTGGCAGAAAAGACCAAATGCAAAATGTGTGTAGCAGCCTGAGATCGGCCGTCTACTGAAACAAAGGAAGCAGTTCAGTCGGAAACCACGCTTAGCTGTGCTGCTGTCTTTGGCCATCAAGGCCCTGAGAACCAATGAACAATCCGGCTTGGCCGCTTAGAACATTTTTTCTATACTTGAGTTAAATAGATATCCAAGAACCATTACTCATTTTTAATGTGGAGAAGTCGGTATTCTATTCTCGTATTCTATGTTTTTTAAAGTGGCAATTTGAATTATTTCCTGCAATAGAAAACCTTAAACACAAAGTAACGTTTCTAACAAAAGGGCTGTCGATCAAGTGACAAACACATCCTACTTTAGATACGAGCACGACTGAGGCGACAACATGAAAACGCCTAAAATGGGCTGCTGGGGAGACAAGATCTGGCCGCGAACAGAACTCGCAGCAGCTCATTAACGGGACCGTCCGGCAGGAAGGTGGGTTGGCAGCCTTCTCCCCGGGCTCCCCACACTCCCTCCCCTGGTGTGGTGTGGCCTTCCTCCTCACATGTGGTCTGGATCAAGCAACGTGTTGTTCTCATCCATCAAGAGTGATGGGCCGGGCACGATGGCCACACCTGTGATCCCGGCACTGTGGGAGGCTGAGGCAGGAGGATCTCCTGAGCCCAGGAGTTTGAGACCAGCCTGGATAACATAGGGAGTCTCCGTCTCTACAGAAAGTAAGTTACCCAGAGATGGTGGCACACGCCTGTGGTCCCAGGTATTCAGGAGGTTGAGGTGGGAGGATCGCTTGAACCCAGGAGGTAGGGACTGTAGTGGGCTGTGATGGCACCACTGCATTCCAACCTGGGCAACAGAGTGAGACCCAGTTTCTAAAAAAAATGATAAAAAGGCAGGGTACAGTGCCTCATATCTGTAATCCCAGCATGTTGGGAGGCCAAGGTGGACGGATCACTTGAGGTCAGGAGTTCAAGACCAGCCTGGCCCACATGGTAAAACCCTGTCTCTACTAAAGTACAAGAATCAGCTGGGCATGGTGGCACACACTTGCAATCCCAGCTATTCTGGAGGCCGAAGCAGGAGAACTGGGAGGCAGAGATTGCAGTGAGCTGAGATCATGCCACCGCACTCCAGCCTGGGTGACAGAGCTAGATGCCATCTCAAAAAAAAAAAAATAAATAAAAGTAAAAATAAAAGTAAAAGAGTGATGAGACATCCTGAGATTCATTTATAAAATGCCGTGATTCAGGTCTCAGGGCACTCTCGCCCCTACTCACTTTGATGAAGCCAGTGCTGGGTTGCCAGCCGAGGTGGGGAGGCTCACGGGCCAGGAACTGAAGGCAACCGTGAAAGCCAGACCCCTCCACCACCCCCGAGACAGCAGGAAACTCACTCCAACAGCCACCCTGGGACGCTGCCACAGCTGATCCTGGAGGTGACCATGACCCTGGCTGACATCGGACTGCAGATTTGTAAGGAGGACTGAGCCGGGACCCAGACCTACAAAAGCTGAGATGATAAACACTGTTTTAAGCTGTGTGTCGCAGTGACTCGTGTGGCAGTGGATTTCTAGCAGAGCCGTCGTTCGTGTCTGGCTCCTCTCAGCTCCACACTCTGAACAGCCGCCCACACTGTTGTGCACGTTAGCGGCGGATTTTTTATTGCTGAGTAATATTTCATTCCATTGCATGCTCACACCTCAGTTTGTTTAACTGTCTACCTGTTGATGAGCTCTGGAACGTATGCAGTTCTGGGCTATTATGAGTAAAGCTGCTTTTAACATTTAAATACAAGTCTGTGTATGGACACATGTTTTCATTTCTTTTGAATAAATATGTGTGGGATTACTGGGTTTCAAGGGGACTGTATACTTAAGTTGGTAAGAAGCTGCCAGTCTGCTTTCCTTTCTTTTTTTTTTTTTAATTTATTTTATTTTTTATTTATGTATTTATTTTTTGAGATGGAGTGTCACTGTGTCACCCAGGCTGGAGTGCAGTGGTGTGATCTCGGCTCACTGCAACCTCCGCCTCCCAGTAGCTGGGATTACAGGCGCACACCACCACACCCAGCTAATTTCTGTGTTTTTAGTAGAGATGGGGTTTCACCATGTTGGCCAGGCTGGTCTCGAACTCCTGACCTCAGGTGATCTGCCCGCCTTGGCCTCCCAAAGTGCTGGGATTACAGGCGTGAGCCACCGAGCCTGGCCTCCAATCTGCTTTCCAAAGTGGCTGTACTTTGTACTCCCCACAGTAGTGTGTGAGGGTTTAAGTTGCTCTAATGCTGATCAACACTTGTCATTGGAAGTCTTTAAGTTTAACCATTTTATGACCATGTAGAGGGATGTCATCGTGGGTTTAACATGCACTTTCTTTTTTTAAAAAATTTTTTTTCTTTTTTTCCGAGACAGAGTCTCACTGTGTCACCCAGGATAGAGTGCAGTGGTGAGACCTCGGCTCACTGCAACCTCCGCATCCAGGGTTCACGCCATTCTCCTGCCTCGGACTCCTGAGTAGCTGGGACTACAGGCAGCCACCACCACGCCGGCTAATTTTTTGTATTTTTGGTAGAGACAGGGTTTCACCGTGTTAGTCAGGATGGTCTCGATCTCCTGACCTCGTGATCTGCCCGCCTCGGCCTCCCAAAGTGCTGGGATTACAGGCGTGAGCCACCGCGCCTGGCCATTCTTCCCAGATTCTTGAAAGGGGCTGAGAAGTGAGCTGCTTCCATCATGCGCACGGAAACTCCCTGTCCTGGGGCTCACGTCCACCAGGTGCCAGCCACACAGGCCCCAGCCACAGGGGCCCTGGCTCCTGACCCTGGGCAAGGCTGCTCCCTGGCTGGCCTTCCGGGTTCTGGGGTGGTTGGAGCTTCTCTGGGTGGAGGATGAGGATAAGGAAGCCGACTGATTACACACATCACAATGGGACAGAAGTTCAGAAATGGCAACAAACTAATTCTCAAAAACCTTGAATAAGAAATTATGAAAATTCCCGTTCTTCAGATCCAAACTGAAACATCAGTTAGGAGGCCAGGTGCAGTGACTCATGCGTGTAATCCCAGCACTTTGGGAGGCTGAGGTGGGCCGATCACTTGAGGTTAGGAGTTCGAGACCAGCCTGGCCAACATGGGAAAACCCTGTCTCTACTAAAAATACAAAAATTAGCTGGGCGTGGTGGCGGGCACCTGTAAACCCAGCTACTTGGGAGGCTGAGGCAGGAAAATTGCTTGAACCGAGGAGGTGGAGGTTGCAATGAGCTGAGATCGCGCCACTGCACTCCAGCCTGGGCAACAAGAGCAAAACTCCATAACAAAAAAAAAAAAAAAAAGAAAGACGAAAGAAAGAAAGATAGGAGGGAAGGAAGGGAGGGAGGGAGGGAGGGAGGGAAGGAGGAAGGAAGGAAGGGAGGAAAAGAAAGAAATAAACACCCAGTTAGGAACAATAAAGAATGGAAATGAAGTGTGCAGACTTCAAACCTTGTAGAAACCTGTGAATGATGGATGGGACATGCATTTGCCTCTAGGACTGAAGGAAGAGGAGACAATTTGATGCCACCAAACCACCAAATAATTGGCTAAGATGCCCGCCCAGCTTCAACTGACATACACACAACAGCACAATTTTCTAGCAAAAGTTCATCATGGATAAGGAGGCTCACACCTGCAATCCCAGCACTTTGGGAGGCCAAGGGGGAGGATCCCCTGAGGCCAGGAGTTTGAGACCAGCCTGGAAAACATAGTGAGACCCCATCTCTACAAAAAATAGAAAACTATCTGGGTACAGTGACGTGCCTCTGTAGTCTCAGTTCCTCCAGAAGCTGAGGTGGAAGGATCCCGTGAACCCAGGAGGTGGAGGCTACAGTGAGCTGAGATCGTGCTACTGCACTCCAGGCTGGGCTACAGAGCAAGACCTTGTCTCTTAAAAGAAAAAGAAGAAGGCCGGGCGCGGTGGCTCACACCTGTAATCCCAGCACTTTGGGAGGCCGAGACGGGCAGATCACGAGATCAGGAGATCAAGACCATCCTGGCTAACACGGTGAAACCCCGTCTCTACTAAAAATACAAAAAACTAGCCGGGCGTGGTGGTGGGTGCCTGTAGTCCCAGCTACACAGGAGGCTGAGGCAGGAGAATGGCATGAACCTGGGAGGCGGAGCTTGCAGTGAGTGGAGATCGCGCCACTGCACTCCAGCCTGGGCGACAGAGCGAGACCCCATCTCAAAAAAAAAAAAAGATATTCTCAGATAAGATCTTCACAGATATTGAAGGGATTGCGACCATGAACCACTGTCACTGCTTCGTTCCAAAGCTCAGGAATGAAAGCCAGGCAGGGCCGGGCAGTGTCCTGAGGCTGTGATGGAACGCTGGCCACACTGTGTGTGTGGACTTTGCAACTATGGAGCACGCACCTCCTCCTCCATTTGCTGAGGACCTACTTCATCCAATACACCACCAAGGAGAAGACCGACAAGACCGCTGTCCTGGAGGGGAAAGAATAAAACTTATGCCTCTCACCGGGGGCCGGGCCAAGCTCTGGGCACTTCTTCATGGATTAACTCCTAAATTAACCCACGGAAGGAACACGTGGGAAGGGGCACGTGGGAACCAGGCTGCCCGTGTGCAGAGCACAGGCTCGGAAAGGGACCCCGGGAACACAGGGAGGTAAGTGCCTCTGTACCCAAAGGACCCCTCTCGGCAGTGACCAGTGAGCAGCCAGGAAGGGGGCCTTGGAGCTGAGCCCGTTGGGCTTATTACAGCCCAGTTCCTGGATTTAGGGAAGCAGGCTGCGGCTGGGCGCGGTGGCTCATGCCTGTAATCCCAGCACTTTGGGGGGCGGAGGCGGGTGAATCATGAGGTTAGAAGTTCAAGACCAGCCTGGTCAACATGGTGAAACCCCATCTGTACTAAAAATAGAAAAAATATCCGGGCGTGATGGCAGGTGCCTGTAGTCCCAGCTACTTGGGAGGCTGAGGCAGGAGATTTGCTTGAATTTGGGAGGTGGAGGTTGCAGTGAGCTGAGACTGTGCCATTGCACTCCAGCCTGGGCACCAGAGCAAGACTCCATCTCGAAAAATAAAATAAAATAAAGCAAGGTGGAACCAGCCTCATTCTTCCATTTCCCACAGTAGGGATTGGGCTGGAAATTCCACAGCAAATCCCTCTCTGCACTTTCCTCCGCCTGCCCCTGTGCCACCAGGGCCCTTCATCCAGAAGCAAGCAGCCTCGGGGACAGCTTCGGCATGTTTAAGTGTTTTCACGAGGGCTTCACTGTACTGTCAGCGACATCGCGAGCCCAGAAGTGAATAACTGACATAACAATGATTAAAGTTTGTGAGCAGCCTCTTCAGGAAACGGCAGCGCAACTTTATGTTCAAAAGATCCAAAGCAGGAGAGCGTGAGGCCTTCCCTTTCCCAGATCCTAGGGGTGTGCAGGGCGGGCCTGGGGCCCTGAGAGGTGTGGAGAGTCAGAACTGCGACCTGCGGCACAGCCCCCACCTGCTTTTCCTGTCCCCGCCCCCGTCGAGGGTCCCCAGGGACCGGGACTTGCTCCCAAAGTCGCCTCGCCCTGGCTCTGGCGAAGGCAGGAGGGTTTTGGAAGCAGCCGCTGGTGGAGGTCTCTCTCCGGACAGCAGCAGGGACTGGCTCCCTCCCTACCCCCGGCCAGCGCAGCCGGAACCGGCCACGCAGACCTGCGACCCCCCACAAACCGCCTCAGGACGAGGTTCTGTCGCGCCCGTGGACCACGGTGTCCACGCGGGGCTTGTGCCACGGTCCCCTCCCATGAAGACACGCGGAGGGTCCCGTCTGCGGCGCGTGAGGGCAGCGGTCCCGGAAAGCCAGACCCCGGCCGCGGAGAGCTGCCCGGGAGGGAGGGGGCGCGGCTGGGGGAGGGGGACGGGGGAGGTGGGGAGAGCGGAGGGGACCGGGAAGGGGGAGGAGGGGGGAGGGGAGCGGGGAGGGGAGCGGCGAGCGGGGGTGGGGAGGGGAGGGGAGAGGAGAAGACGGGGAAGGGAGGGGAGAGGAGCGGCGGGTGGGGGCAGGAGAGGGGAGCGGCGGGCGGGGCCGGGCTGCGGGGAGCGGCGGGCTGGGGCGGGCTCGGGGCGGTCTCCGCGCTCCGTCCGCCCCCTCGCGCCCGCGCCGCGCTCGCTCAGCTCCCGCCCGCCTGTGCCGCCTGTGCGGCCGCCGCGAGCCAAGTTTGCGCGGACCCCGTCCCGAGCCCGCCGCGGCCATGGACGCGCCCGCCCCGCTGCTGGCCCCGCTCCTGCTCCTCTGCGCGCAGCTGCTCCGCGGCACCAGGTGAGCGGGCGGGGTCCGCGGCGCGCGGTCGGGGGCGGTGGGGGGCCGGCGTCGGCCCGAGATAGCGGCTGGGAGAGCGGCCGGCGCGAGCCCCGGGCCCCGGACCCCAAGTCTGGGGGCCCCGCATCCTCCCTCCCCGGGGTCTCGCGCCGCGGGCCCCTTGCTGGACTCGCCCCGACGCTGCCCTTGGGCTCGGGACGCGGCGACCCCCGCGCTGGCCGCCACCGCCCGGTGCTGTCCGCCGTCCTGGTGCTGAACCCGGGCGGGACAAGAGCGTCGTAGCCTCCCGGTTTCCCCGGCTCCGTGGCGCGCGTGGAGGGTCCCCGGGTCCGCGGCACTCGCGGGTCCCTGCCCGGCCGGTGCCTTGAGGAAAGGAAAGACCCGAGAACTCGGTGCGGGGAGGCTGCTCCCTTTGCCGGGGGAGCGGTTCCCCGTTCCCCGAATGAGCTTCCCCAGCCGGCGGGTCTGGGACGGACGGAGGAGGCTGTGTCGCTGTGGAGGGTGGGCCCGGCCTCCAGGGTCTCCTTTCAGAGCCCGTTTCAAATGGCGTGGACAGAACTCCTGAGTGTGTGCAGGTGGACGGCGGCCAGGTACCCCTGGCCACAGAAAAGAGATGGTGGATTTCTTAACTATTTTGGGAGGGGCTCCCCAGAGAAGGAAGAGGCTTAGAAGGAGGCCCCCCAGGGCTGGAGCCCCCTCTGGCCTACAGTCCCTCCACCCCCTCCTCTTTGGGGATCTGAAATGGGTTCCACAGCCACCCAGGCAACTTGGCCCCACCACTGGGCCTGGCTGCCTTCCCTAGGAGTAACGAGAGGACATTCAGGGGCGTCTTTGAAAATCACCTCAGTGCAAAGACTGCAGAAGAAACAGCAAGAAGCTGTCCCCCAGCATTCAGGATCTCAGAGACCATGAAGATGCAGACATAGAGGTGGCTGACCGCAGTAGAGGTGGCAGCACCCCACACGGGGCGGCGTGTCAGAGTTTTCCTGTTGGAGGTGCAGGGGACACAGCCCAGAAGGCTTGGGTCCAGCAGCAGCCGTGTGCCCATCAGGAGACCACAGGGTCAGCGCTGCCTCTGGATCTAAGCAGCCCCTGTCCTGGGAAGAGCTTTGTTTTTCCATCAATCCCAGTGGGCCTTTCTCCCCTTGTCCTTCCCATCAATCCCAGTGGGCCTTTCTCCCCTTGTCCTTCCCTTCCTTCAAGGTGAGAGGAAGGACAAAGCCTCGGGCACAGTCGTAGATGCAGTGCTGGAGACATGCGGCCAGCTGCCAGCCCAGGCCCACAGCCACTTAGCCAAGAGGCTGAAATCTAGACGGCTCTGAAACCCCAAAGTTTTAGCCCAAGTTTGACACCAGAACTCAGTTGGCGGCAAGTCCCGTCCTGCACGGACATGAGACTCTTCTCATCTTTGTTAATCCTACCTCTGGACCTATTTATGTACACTTCTCGCCGGGAAATTCTCCAGGCTGCCCCCAGCCCCAGCCTCTGTGTCCACCATTTCCCTTTTCTAAAATCTGAAGATCCTTAATCCTAGCCTGCATCTGGCTCCTGGGCTGTTGGGGAAGGGGTTCTGTGGCTGTTTCCCCGGGCAGGAGAGCTGGAAGGCCGCGGCCCAGCCAGGAGTGGGGCCCTCTGGGCCTGCGGTCACTCCCATCCCTGGAAGAAGGGTGCTGTTGGGGAGCACACCTTGCCTGGTGAGAGGTGCACTGCCTCGCTGTGTTCCCCTCTAGCTCTCTGGTTAAAAACAGTGACCACCTGGCTGCACGCTACAGCCTCTCTTTTGAGGTCATTCTGTCCACACACACACACGTGCTGGGCTCAACCTCCTGCTCTTGGCGTCTAGGGGCAGGCCTGGAGGGTGGAAGCACCTGCCAGCTCAGCCCTAGGGGCCACCTTCAGACTTAGCGGGGTTCTGTCCATGAAGAGCCTCTCCTCGCATCCGTGGCTGTGCCCCTCCGCTCCAGAAACCAGGACAGTCGCCCTCCCTTCCCTCAGTCTCGGGGTCCTCGTCCTGGAGCCGTATCGGATGTCAGTGGGACCCATTCTGGCCATTACCCCAGGTCCCCATCGCAGCAGCTCCTCATGGGAAAGGTTGGGTGGGATAGGAAAGGAGTGTGGCGGCCGTGGGTCGGCCCGAAGTGTGAAGACCCATGCACGCGGCAGGCACTGAGCTTGCCGACTGTGTGCCCGCGTGGGTGGCCCTCCCGGGCTGCCGGCACCTCCGTCTCCCTGGAGAAGCTGTGCTGCGGCTCCTACCGTGCCAGCTCGCGGTGCGCTGGTGGCGGTGCTCCTCTTTGCCTTGGTAACTGCAATGCTGGGAGGCTTGTGCTGCTCTAAAAGCAGAGCTGTGGGATATGTGGGTTGGGTGTGCGCCGTGGAGGAGCCTGGAGGGGGAGGCTCCCAGCTACACCTACCTTCCCTGTCTGTCCCCAGGGCACAGACAAGTGACAGGGATGGGTTTGTTTTTCAGTGGGGCCAGGAGGGCAGGAGGCCAGGTGACCCAGGGAGAGCAACCCGAGGGGGAAGCTGCCATGTCTTCATGGCGCCCACTCTGCCCCCTGAGTTTGGAGTCCTAAATCCGAGCGTAGACTTGGAGCCTGGTGTATGGCCCTGAGCCTCTCTGTCCATCCACCCAAAGGAAACCCCAAGCTCAGGCCACCATTGGGCCGCAGGGCCACCAGGTGAGGCAGCAGCCCTCTCCCGAGATCTCCATGACGTACCGGAGTCAGGACGTCCCCACCTGTGTCGAACTCCCCTGGTGCAGGCTGTGTCCCCCCAGCCCCTGCTAGCTCTGCCTGCCCTGTACATCCTGACCTGAGGAAGTGGGGGGCCTCCAGACCCCAGAGTCTGGCATGAAGCACATGCCCCCACACGCTGGCCCTTCCCATCTGTTCACAGTGGGAAAACCACCGGCCGCTCTCCTAGGTGAGAAATGGCGTGGGGGTGGGAGCCTGCTTCCTTCTCGCCCCCAAGAGACGACATAGGTGCCTCCAGGTGAGCTTCATGGAGGGGCTGCTCTTGGTCTTGCCTTCATGCCCCCCACACGTGCCACCACCCTGAGATGGGCAAGAGACGTGGCCCAGGAAGGACGGTGTCTCCTATGGCCTCATTCCAGGCAGGCTAGATGGCAGCTGGGCAGGTCCAAAAATAAAGCCTCACTCAGATCCCTTTGCGTCTGACCTTCAGGGTGGCTTCCATTTGCATTTTTAATTGGCCAGGACTTAATTCGATTCCATCTTATCCTTTGTTACCAAAGTGCTTGCCCCTCCTTAGCCCTGCGCCGGGCCACTCTGGGGGTCCAGTGGGTGCGGGGTTGTGGGTCCGGATGTATAGCAGCCCTGGACGCTGCCTTCAGGTGTCTCCTCCTGCCAGAGTTGGGCCACCACGGTCGCCCAGGACAGATTGGGGTTGGCAAAATCTCGTTAGCTAAGGAACGTTTGGTTCAAAGTCAAAATCTTTGAAAGGTCAGTATGTAAAACAAGAAGAAAAGTGGTTCTGAAGGAGAGGGAGAGGGCCTGAGCCCCCACCTGCTGCTGCCTCCCAAACCCCGGCGGTCTTCGGGGGCCCCAGGACACACCTGAGGATAAAGTGTGTGGAGCAGGGTTGAGGCTGGACGTAGGGCGAGGCAGGGAGAGTGTCTGCCTCCCTGCGTCCTTCCCAGTGTTTCTCCGCAACTGTGGGTTTAAGATTTGGAGCCGCCCCTGCAGCTCCCCGGCAGGACTTAGCCTGAAGCACCAGACCCACTTGCCCCTCCCTTGGGAAGCCAAGGACTCAAGGGGGCTGGAGCTGGAGAGGCAGACAAGCAGAGTGGGCTGCAGGTGCGCTGTGCGGGGTGCTGGGAGGGGGCTGCACGGGGTGGGGCTGGTGGCCCGGCCTCAGCTTGACTGCGCCAGACAGGCAGCGTGGAGGGGTGCCTCGAGCCCAGGTCGCAGTCTCTGAGGGAGCAGGAGGCCAACGACTGTGCCCCCACTGTGAGGAGGGGAGGGGCCATCAGCTGGGTCCTGGGGAACCAGGCGTGGAGGAGGCCTGGGACTGTGCTCTGCTCTTGGTGGCCTGTGGAGTGGCCCAGCATGCGGCACCCGCTCAAGGCTGTGTCTGAACTGGGGTCAAATCTGTCTCTAGGCTTGTTGAGGCGGAGGCTGCTGACTCAGGCCCTGACCCCTCATCTCTCTGGGAGGGCTTGGGCCAGGCTCAGGGGCCTGGTGACCTGGAGGCCATGTCTGAAGCCACTCTGCCACCCCCTTGGATAGAAATGATTCCAAGAATACAGGGAGGTTAATCTCAAGGCCCCAGCCCTGGGACCAATCCCCGCCCTGTGTGCAGGAGGACGGGTGTGACAATCGCCAGGAAATGGACGGCTTGAAACAACGGACTCTTATTCTCTCGCAGCTCGGGAGGCCAGGAGCCTGAAATCAAGGTGTGGGTGGGGCTGGTTCCCCTGGAGGCTCTGAGGGAACCTCTGTCCCCAGCCTGTCTCCAGCTCCGGCGGTGGCTGGAAACCCTGGCCTCCCTTGGCCTGTGGATACCTCACCCCAATCTCTGCCTGCACAGTCACCAGCTTCTTCCCTCTTCCCTTCTAAGGACACCAGGCCTTGGGTTTAGGGCCCACCCGATCCAGTATGGCCTCATCTTAACTAATTACCTCTGCAAAGACCTTATTCCCAAATAAGCTCATATTCTGAGGCTCTGGGTGGATGTACATTTTGCGGACACTGTTCAACCCAGTGCAGGTGAGCAGATGGGGGCCGGGGCTGCTGGGGTGCTCCGGGCTCTGGCAGCACGGTGTGTATAGGGAGGAGACGCCTCCCTCAAGCCTGAGCGCCCCCATGGCCCTGCTGGCTGCCCCGAGCTGCTCCGAGGTCGAGTTAAACCCCAGAAACACATGGCCATCTGGGGACCTGGGCCTCACCCTAGGCCTTCCTGGGAGGAGACAGAGAATAGGAGGCTGTGGGTCTGGGTTTTGGGGCCCTGTCCTCTTCCTGTCCCTGCATCTTGCCTCTTCTTCACATTCCTCTTCTCTAAACCATCTAATGGGGGAAGCTTCGCCCTCAAAAGCCGACAGGGAGGCCTCTTTGGTGAGGGACCCTGGGGTGGAGACCCCCAGGCCAGCCTCTGTGGGCTGGTTGAGGAGGGAGGCTGTTAACCTGGGAGCTTGGCCCACACTGGGGGGCTCTGTCCCTCTCCAGGGCCACCTCCCGCAAAGCCAGGAGAGCAGAGTGGGCACTGAGGTCAGAGGAGGAAGCCAGGTCAGGGCCGGTGGAAGAGGCTGAGGACCTCCCAGGATTCCCTGTGTCCAGCCGGAGCCTCGGGGACTGTCCAGGCCCCTGTCTGCAAGGGCTCCCACAGTGGCCCCCCACACCCTGGCCCAGGTGCCCAGAACAGTGCTGCATCCCCAGGAGAGGACCCGGGCTCAGTGGAATTAAATTAAGTCCTGGCCTGTCTGACCAGTGGCCTTGCATCCGCAGAGCGATGAATGACATTGGCGACTACGTGGGCTCCAACCTGGAGATCTCCTGGCTCCCCAACCTGGATGGGCTGATAGCCGGCTATGCCCGCAACTTTCGGCCTGGCATTGGAGGTGAGGGGCGGCCCAGGCCCGGCAGGCAGGAGCCACTGGGGCCCGGGCTAGGCTGTGGCTGTGTGGCCCACTGGGCTACGGGCTGCGCTCTGGGCAGGGAAGCCTGGCTCTCCCCTGGGGGCTCCATCAGAGCCAGGCTCCTACAGAGACAGCCAGGGAGGTGCAACTTCTCGGGCCATGATGGCTGACTGCCTGTGACTCCCTGGCTCCCGTGCTGGGCTGGCCTCAGCCCTTCTTAGTTCTTCTCCTTCCTCGCAGGGCCTCCCGTGAATGTGGCCCTCGCTCTGGAGGTGGCCAGCATCGACCACATCTCAGAGGCCAACATGGTAGGTGCCACAAGCCTCTGCCTCAGGCATGGTGGGTGCCCACAGCCTCTGCCCTGGGCTGCATGCCCCTGGGGGTGGAGCGAGGCTGACCCCGGCCCCTGTGCCGCCTCCACAGGAGTACACCATGACGGTGTTCCTGCACCAGAGCTGGCGGGACAGCAGGCTCTCCTACAACCACACCAATGAGACCCTGGGCCTGGACAGCCGCTTCGTGGACAAGCTCTGGCTGCCCGACACCTTCATCGTGAACGCCAAGTCGGCCTGGTTCCATGACGTGACAGTGGAGAACAAGCTCATCCGGCTGCAACCCGACGGCGTGATCCTGTACAGCATCCGGTGAGCGGGCCGCCCACCGGGGCCCTGGGGGACAGCCTGCCCGGGCCCATGTCGGCGCCTGGACGCTCCAAGGCTTGGAAAAGCTCGAGCGATTCCTGCTGCCAGGAGCTGGGGGGGCAGAAGCTGCGCAGTTATTTATATCCCCGCAGCTGCTGGGGAAACATCCACGCTCCAAGGTCGCCGACAGGAAGCCGGCAGATGTGGCTTTTTGGCCAACACAGTGCCTTTTGGTTTTTAAAATGGGGTGGAATAAAATTAACCTTTGTAAAGTGAACAATGCAGTGGCATTTGGCAGATTCGCCCTGTTGTGCAACCCCACCTCTGTCTGGTCCAAAACATTTCAGGACCCCGAAAGGAGACCCAGCCACGGAGTAGGTGCTCTCCACCCCGCCCCCCCTGGAGCCCCAGCAGCCACCCGTTTGCTTTCTGTCTCTGTGGATCTGGTCAGAGACAGAAACATTTCGCCGACAGGGAATCACACGCTGTGTGAGGGACCGTTTATGACTCCGGCTTCGTACTCAGCACCGTGTCCTCAGGGTTCACCCCTGCTGAAGCTGGAGTCCGGGGTGCCTTCTTCTTCACAGCCGGGCAGTAGCCCATGGCAGGGACGTGCTGCACCTGCCTTCCATCCATCTGCCGAGGGGCGCCTGGGTGGCTTCCTGCGTTGGTGAATGTGAAAACACTGCTATGAACGTCTGTGCGCACATTCGTTTGAAAGCCTGTTTTCAGACACATGCCTCTCAAAAATGGAATTAGCTCGCAACACTTAAAAAAATCAAGAGGCATGTGGCCGCCCGCAGTGGCTCACACCTGTGATCCCAGCACTTTGGGAGACCGAGGTGGGTGGATCACGAGGTCAAGAGATCGAGACCATCCTGGCCAACATGGTGAAAACCCGTCTCTACTAAAAATACAAAATATTAGCTGGGTGTGGTGGCGGGCGCCTGTAATCCCAGCTACTCGGGAGGCTGAGGCAAGAGAGTCACTTGAACCCAGGAGGCGGAGGTTGCAGTGAGTCGAGATTGCACAACTGCACTCCAGCCTGGTGACATCACTCTGTCTCAAAAAAAAAAAAAAAAAAAAAAATCAGGAGGCAGCCGGGTGCAGTGGGTCACCCTTGTAATCCCAACACTTTTTGGAGGCTGAGGTGAGAGGATCACCTCAGCCTGGGAGTTCGAGACCAGCCTGGGCAACACAGGGAGATTCTGCCTCTACAAAAATAATAAAAAATATTAGCTGGGCTTGGTGGTGCGCACCCGTGGTCTCAGCTACTTGGGAGGCTGAGGTGGGAGGATCACGTGAGCCCAGGGGGTTGAGGCTGTAGTGAATCAAGATTGCACCACTGCACTCCAGCTTGGGTGACAGAGTGAGACCCTGTCTCATAAACAAACAAAAAAATCAGGATATTTTACATAAGAATTCAAATATCTGACCTCTCCTAGAAAATCAAGCGCATGGCGACTCTGGGCCTATTCCTGTGTGTTCCCCAGCCATCGCTCAGGCCAGGGCCTGGGTGTTCAGGCTGTCCCCTGCCCCGTAGGCCCCCAGCCCAGTTAAATAGTCAAGCGTTTTGAAGAGAATGAATGAAATCCAGTTCTTGATAGTCCTAAATGAAGACTTGCAAGCGTCTCTGAAGTTGAGCAGTTTTCAGGTTTACCTGGATTCTGGGCAACTAACAAACACAGCCTGAGAAGTAGCTCGGGCTCCAGGCAGCCCCTGGTACTCAGCGGGCATCTCTACAGGGGAACTGCCAGGCTTCTGGGAGGGCTGGCCTCGCCCCCAAGGCCTCACCGCCATGCTTGTCTTGGCAGAATCACCTCCACTGTGGCCTGCGACATGGACCTGGCCAAATATCCCATGGATGAGCAGGAGTGCATGCTGGAGCTGGAGAGCTGTGAGTGGGCACGCAAGGCGGGCAGGGGCTTCTCTCGAGGGCCATGCTGGCTTCTCCAGCAGTGGATGGGGGCTCAGACTGTCAGCCCAGGGCCTGGACAAGGCTGGTCCGGCACAGGGTGCAGGAAAGCACCAAACCAGCTTCTGCATGAGCAAGAAGCCTGGGCAGGAGGAGAAGAGGCCGGAAGGCCTGGAGCAGTCTGGCCTGTGGGTCCGTCCATGCCTGAGGAGCCGGGCCGTGGAGCCCAGACATGACACGGATTGGTATCGTTAAGCCAGTGCTGCAGCCCCTGTGTGTCACCTGACGATGGTGGCCCCATCTGTGTCCCTTCCACCTGCCCAGAGGAGCCCGACATGGTCCCAGAGCTGAAGGCCTCCTCGCTCCTGGCTGGGGTCCTGCTCGGTCCCCATCATGATGGTGTCAGCTCCCTGCAGGCTTCCTGTGTGGACAGAGTGCTCCTGCCAGGGCTCCCGGGGCAGGACCAGGCTCTGCCGCCCACCTATGTGCTTTTCCTGCAGACGGTTACTCATCGGAGGACATTGTCTACTACTGGTCGGAGAGCCAGGAGCACATCCACGGTCTGGACAAACTGCAGCTGGCGCAGTTCACCATCACCAGCTACCGCTTCACCACGGAGCTGATGAACTTCAAGTCCGGTAACGTGTGCCTGCCGCCCCTTCCGCGTGTGCCCGCCGCCCCTTCCTGTGTGCCCGCCGCCCCTTCCTGTGTGCCCGCCGCCCCTTCCGCGTGTGCCCGCCGCCCCTTCCGCGTGTGCCCGCCGCCCCTTCCGCGTGTGCCCGCCGCCCCTTCCGTGTGTGCCCGCCACCCCTTCCGCACGTGCCCGCTTGTGGTTTTCATGCTTTTTCGCCAAGCCACCCGCAGGCCCTCAGGGCCCCTGGGGATGCAGCTGGGACGCTCCTGCCTTAGGAACTTGCTCATTGGCACCAGCTACACCCACACCAGGGCCGCCAGGCCTGCCATCGTATGGACGTGGGTCAGCCCTTCCCATCTCACTCCCCGGTCCTCTCTCTTCCCAGCACTCCAGGTTTACCGGAAACGTGAGGGTGTGGGGAGCTCTCTTAGCCCCAGGTCTGCAGGGCTCAGGGGCCAAGCTTTCCTTGTCTACCTTGTCTCCCAGCTCCACTTTCCCACCCCTACGCCCCCCGTCCCCAGTCATCCAGAGCGGTGAGCCCAGTGCCAGCTCCTTCCAGAGCCTGGCTGTGCCCGCAGGAGTGTTAGGAGGGAAAGGAGTGCGCCCTCCCCATTGGCTGTGAGGGTCCCTCAGGGTCAGTCCAGCAAACGTGAGGCCAGCAGCAGCCTCAGCCTCTCTCCTTCTCCTCTGGGTTACACTGCTCAGGACCAGCCTGTCCTGTGGCCAGACCTAGGGCTGGAGACCCCCAGACATTTCAGGCCATGTGGTTGGTGGGGAGGGCAGGGGTCTAAGTCTCTCTTCTGAGCCCTGCTGTGGGCCCCGTAGCTGCCAAGCCCTGCCGCCCCTGAGTCCCACGGTTGGGCTGGGCTGGGCAGGGACGGGGGCGCTGACGGTGGCTGTCCCGGCAGCCGGCCAGTTCCCGCGGCTCAGCCTGCACTTTCACCTGCGGAGGAACCGCGGCGTGTACATCATCCAGTCCTACATGCCCTCCGTCCTGCTGGTCGCCATGTCCTGGGTCTCCTTCTGGATTAGCCAGGCGGCGGTGCCCGCCAGGGTGTCTCTAGGTACGGGGCCGATGCTCCGAGGGGGCTGGAAGATCCGTCCTGGGGAGCAGGACTTCTCATCCCTCAGCTGGGGGCCCAGCACTGGCCTCCGGACCATGCCAGCTGTCCTGGGGCAATGGCCAACTGGGCCAGGCCGGGTCAGGGGAGCAGGACCTGCTCCCTGGGGTGGGCATGGGGGTGGGGGGCAGCGGACCCTTATCCGTGGGTCACAGGCACCAAGGCTGGGGGTGGGACGGCGTGAGGGCAGGGCTACAATGATGGTACCACCTGTGCCCGGCAGGCATCACCACGGTGCTGACGATGACCACGCTCATGGTCAGTGCCCGCTCCTCCCTGCCACGGGCATCGGCCATCAAGGCACTGGATGTCTACTTCTGGATCTGCTACGTCTTCGTGTTTGCCGCCCTGGTGGAGTACGCCTTCGCGCACTTCAATGCCGACTACAGGAAGAAGCAGAAGGCCAAGGCCAAGGTCAAGGTCTCCAGGCCGAGGGCAGAGGTGAGGGCCTGGGACTGAACCAGGGACAGCACTGCTGGGGGCCCCAACGAAGACCCCTCAGCTGCTCCAGCCCACTGTGGGTCCCAGCTGTGCTCCCTGAGCGTGGGGGGCTGGAGCTGCTGGCTCAGGCGGGGCCCTGCATGGGAGCACCTGTGGTCCAGGGCCCTGGGAGTTGCACCCCAGCGCTCAGCCCTGTCTCCCCCACTGGCCCCCGTGCAGATGGACGTGAGGAACGCCATCGTCCTCTTCTCCCTCTCTGCTGCCGGCGTCACGCAGGAACTGGCCATCTCCCGCCGGCAGCGCCGCGTCCCAGGGAACCTGATGGGCTCCTACAGGTCGGTGGGGGTGGAGACGGGGGAGATGAAGAAGGAGGGGGCAGCCCGCTCGGGAGGCCAGGGGGGCATCCGCGCCCGGCTCAGGCCCATCGACGCAGACACCATTGACATTTACGCCCGCGCTGTGTTCCCTGCGGCATTCGCAGCCGTCAATGTCATCTACTGGGCGGCGTACGCCATGTGAGCGCAGGACTCAGGCCACCCTCGCTTGTCCTGGCGCCCGGTGGTGGCTGCCCAGAAACTTCCTGGGAGAAAGAGCCCTTGGTCCACCTTCCCTCTCTGCGTGTTTCAAAGTGGGATGACAGTCGGCCACGGAAAACAAGAGGAAGCCTCGGCCTCCCTGAGCTCTGACCTCACCCGAAAGGCCAGCCTGGGGCTCTCCAGTAGGCAGCGCGAGACCCGCACAGATGAAGGAGCAGAGGGTCTGACCGAGAGACTGAGCCAGGCTGGGGTCTGGGCCCTTGAGGGAGCCGCGGATTTTTAGGCTCAGAAAGTGATCCTGGTTTCTAGGTCTCTGCTGTGCGGGACGGGGATCGGAGCGTGGGAGGAGGTGGGAGCGGACGTCCATCTGGTGAGCAGTGAAGGTGTTGGTGAAATCTGTCTGGCCCCAGCATGAAATAAAGCCTTGGCCTGGGGGCCGCTTCGTTCTCTCTCGCTGTGCCGCGCTTCGCTCCTGGGGTGCCTAGAGCCCACCCTAGCTGCCCGGAACACCCTTCTCCAGCTGCAGGCTTCCCGGGCGGTGTCTGGGTGGAGCTGATTGTGGAAGCCCAGAGAACACTCAGGGTTGAACACACGCCTTGCCCAGCGGAAACAGTGGGTCGAGGTCCCGGGAAGGAGGCTGTCCTTGTCAGCAGGGCAGGCTTCGAGGGAAGGGCTTCAGGAAGTGAGGAACCGGTTTTTGTGATGCTGGCTTCAGGCACTGGGTCTCTTCATCTATGTCCCTGTGCTGTGATGAGGCCGTTTTCTCCAGGGGCGTGAGGCAGGAGCCTGCACCACAGTGTCGGGGAGTGAGCTCGGGGTCGCCGGTCCCAAAGCCTGGAGCTTTTGAGGTGCCTTCCTGAGATCCTGGGGCTCAACACCAGACTTGGGGACAGAGATTCAGGGACACAGGGGCTCAGGGGCTGGATCCCAGATGAGCCATGTCTGGGGTGCTGAGGGAGGGCCGAGGTGCAGAGGCCTAGAGGGAGCTAGAGGAGCTGCCAGCCCATTGGTCCCTGAGGCCTTTGGTCCAGGGGGTGTCCAGGGCTAGGTGCCACCATGGTCCCTTCTTGGATGTGAGGATAGACATTTGGAGGCCACCGAGGCCCCACAAACACCACAGCCCTTTCCCACCTGCTGCCACTGCCATGGACATGGGGTGAGCACACTGCAGCCCAAGGAGCTGACAGGCAGCTCTTAATGAGGGGTCCAGGTTTTCCAGGGCACCGGGTCATTACTTGTGGAAGAATCTGAAGGGAGCAGTTGGAACAACTGCTGGGGCTCTGCCATCCGCTGCAGGACCCAGGCGTCCGGGGCTCTGCCATCTGCTGTGGGACCCAGGCGTCCAGAGCCATCACGTGGCAGCTCGCGAGGTGGCAAAGTTGGCCAGGTCAGTGCCCTGTGGAATCGGGGTGGCAGCTAGGCCTGGGTGGCCCCCATCTCCATACCACTGGGGACCCGGGGTGACTGTGTGAGTCACCTGTCCTTAGCACGACCTGCGGCAGCTCTGGCAGGGTGAGCAAGCAGCAAGATCAAGTCACCAATGGGGCCCAGGCATTGCACCCGGGGACCGACGCAGGCTGAGTGGCTTCCCTCAGGGCCAGGCTGTGACCCAGAGCAGATGAGGGCATTGCCCACCACTGCCCAGACCACGCCCCATGCACCACCTCTGTCCCCTGCTGGAAGGTCCCCCCGCGCCACTTCCTAATGACCGCTCCTCATTTCCAGGCTGCCCTTTAGCACCCCTGCTCTGCAGGACAAGGCTGTGAGGCTTGGCAGGGCCGTTCTGTGGGTGGGACAGGCTGGGGATGGAGGGGGTGGGATGGACCAGGCTCTGGTGTGGCCACAAGTGGCACACAGAACAGAAGTGAGCTTTGGGGCAAGCAGAGAGCAGGTGGCCGGGCAGCAGCAGAACTGGATCTGGGTCAACTGGGGCTCCGGGCCACCTCCTGACACCAGGGTGAGGCGGCTGAGCCTGCCAGCTCCCTGTCCAAGGACAGAGACACCCCTGCAAGGCCGGCTCTCACCGTCCCACCTCCTGCCCTCTGCTCCCTGGGCCTCCCTGCAGGGTTACCGCTCCCTCCTCCCTGGAGCCCACGTTGCTCTGGGGATAGGAGCCCAGGCCGCAGATGGCACACACTATAGCTATGGGATGGGCCCCAGGCTGCCCACCACCACTGCCCACCCCAGGCTCCCAGGCTCCCGCCCCAAGGGCAGGCCTTCCACCCAAGGCAGCCAGGGAGGGTCGGCTCCAACTCCTGGGCCTTTGGGGGAAGGGTGGGTTGGTTCAAGATTCTGGGAACTATTTGGGGGCATTCCCTGGACCTGGAGGCTGTTGAGCCACCCCCCACACCCCTTTCTGCTGCGAGGACCCTGGCCCCCATCTCTGCCTTGTCCTCCTTGCGGCCGCAGGCTGCCCTCTTTCCCGGGCTTGTACCCACCAGGAGCTATTTAAAGCCAGCCTTTGCAACTGCCTCGGGCACCCACGCAGCCAGGCCCGCCTGGGCAGCAGCCGTGCCTGATTCTGCAACCAGCAATCACTCCCCCCAGCAGGCTGCTGTTTCTGCCCACATATTTACAGGGCCAGGAAGGACGGGAGGGCGCGTGCTTTCAAACGCGACTTCTATTCCGGTAGTGAGAGCAGGAGCAGACGAGGGCGGGGGCGGGTCAGGGTTTGCAGCGGAGAGGAACCTGTTTGGGGAGGGGATGCCAGTGTTGCCTGAGACAGGGGGCACCTGGGGCAGAGGCTGGTGGGCAGAGAGGCTGCCAGGGCTCCATACACCCTCATCTCAGCAGGGACAAGTCTTTGGGGGCTGGTGGCTTCCTGGTCTCTGTGGAAGCTGGACTGTGTACCATGAGCAGTGACACCTGAGTGCCCCCGAGAGCTGGGCCTGCTCTTCCCCGAGGCTGGAGGCCTCAGGTGGAGTGAAAGGGGACAGAACATTGGGGACAGCGTCCAACTTCTCTGTCCCATGGCAGGCGTGGGGCAGGCATCGGCTGTTATCCTGCCTCTCCCCTCCAGTGAGGCAGGCGGGTGCACAGGCCAAGTGGAGCTTACACGTAGGGGCGTCCTCCTGTGGGTTCCCCTACAAACAGAGACTGAGACAAGGACTTGGGTGCTGGAAGTTTATTTGGGGCTGGGGGTATCCGCTGCCTAAACAAAGTACCACAAACCAGGTACCTTAAAATGACAGAAATCTGTTCTTCCCTGGAGACAAATGTCCAAAATCAAGATGCTGCAGGGCCGGTTCCCTCTGGAAGCTCCAGGGAGGACCCTCCCCCGGCCTCCCTCCTGCTTCTGGAGTTGCCGGGAACCTCTGGCCCTCCTGGGCTGGCAGGTGCACTGCCCCAGGCTCTGCCTCCGTCTCTGAGTCATTTTGCTGTCTCTGTCTCTCCTCTTCTTCTCAGGGACCTGCCGTCGGATTTAGGGTCCACCCTACTTTAGTATGGCCTTGTCTTAACTGCATCTGCAAAGACTCTAATTTGAAACAAGGTCAACATTCTGGGGTCCTGAGTGACTTTGGGAGCCATTTGGCTCTGTAGAGAGGGTGATCCACAGAGGCAGGAGCAAGAGCAGGGAGTGGGGAGGGATGAGGAAGGAGGAAAAACAGGAATGCACTTTACAACCTGGGACAGCCAGGTCCCAGCCCCACTGGCGACCCAGAGCAAAGGGTAATGTGCCTCCATATTGTCCTTTTAAGTTTTTTTTTAAATTTAAAACAAAACGTTTAGTATAGACAGGGTCTCACTATGTTGCCCAGGCTGGTCTCAAACTCCTGGGGCTCAAGCGATCCTCCCGCCTCAGCCTCTGAAAGCACTGGGGTTACAGACATGAGCCACCCTGCGCAGCCTGAATAGTCCTTTTGAAGAATGAGCAGCTGAGCATTTATCCACCAACCCCCACCCAGCTCACATTCCCCAGGTCTGCCCTGCATGCAAGCTGGACGAGCACCCTGCAATGCTATGGAGGGCGCTAGAGGCGGCACTGACTGCGATTGCGTTTTGTTTGTTTGTTTGTTTTTGAGATGGAGTCTTGCTCTGTCCCCCAGGCTGGAGTACAGTGGTGTAATCTCAGCTCACTGCAACCTCCGCCTCCTGGGTTCACGTGATTCTCCTGCCTCAGCCTCCCAAGTAGCTGGGACTACAGGCGCACGCCACCACACCCAGCTAATTTTTGTATTTTTAGTAGAGATGGGGTTTCACCACTTTGGCCAGGATGGTCTCGATCTCTTGACCTCATGATCTGCCTGTCTTGGTCTCCCAAAGTGCTGGGATTATAGGCATGAGCCACCGCGCCTGGCCGTGTGTGAGTTTGGTTTGTTTGTTTGTTTTTTGAGACAGAGACTTGCTCTTTCACCCAGGCTGGAGTGCAATGGTGCGATCTCAGCTTACTGCAACCTCCGCCTCCCGGGTTCAAGTGATTCCCCTGCCTCAGCCTCCCAAGTAGCTGGGATTACAGGCACATGCCACCACGCCCTGCTAATTTTTTGTATTTTAGTAGAGATGCGGTTTCACCATGTTGGCCAAGAAGGTCTCAATCTCCTGACCTCACGATCCGCCTGCCTCAGACTCCCAAAGTGTTGGAATTACAGGTGTGAGCCACTGCGCCCAGCCATGAGTGAGTTTTATCTGCCCCCACAGCTGCTGCTTAAACCAAATGCAGCCCGAAGGGCACAACCCAGGCCCCAGAGCAGCTGGGAGCCCGAGCACTGCTTGCATCTGTTCCGGCGGATGCCATGTTAAGCTTGTCTGCGGCTGATTCTTCAGGGTGGTGGCAGCCAAAGCAACAGAGACAGCCGTGGAAGTTGCGGGGGGGGGGCTGGTGATGAGCCAGTCTGCAGGCACCCCCACGGCAGGAGGCCCTCCTCCTCCTCCACCCCGGCCCGCACTCCTGCTGGCAGAGGTTACATCTGACGCTGTGACCCAGACCCCATCTGAGGAGTGAGCCTCGGTCACCGGCTTGTCAGGTGGGTGTCACTCATCGGCCACTCTGTGCCCCAGCATGGAAGCCACAGAAGTGATTCCTCCGAGCTCCAGGCATTGTCCTCCCTGGCCCTACAAGTGCTCCCTCATGCTAACCCAGTGGGATAACCCCTGCCTGTGCCCACAGCCCACCAGCCGGGGGGCTACAGAGGGAGCCTGGTTTCCAAGCTGCTGTCCTTGCCGGGGTTGAAGGTGGTTTCAGGGGCTCTGACTTTGCCTTCTCTGCCATGATGGCCCTCACTCCACAGGTCAGGGAAACAGTGAGAGGATCCTGGCAGCTGCTCAGGGCCACCAACCTGCTGTGGACCTGCAGACCAGGGCGCCACCACGGAATGGGTCCATAAACCCACTGGATGGCCATGGGCTGGGACCGCATTGGTCACTTGGCATCCCCAGGACCCCATGCTGGCCAGGGGCTACTGTCACATGTTGGGTCTCCGGATGGCATCAGACCCAAGATCCCAAAGCCCTTCCCATTGCGGGTGTCCTTTCTCCAGGACAGAGCTACTCTGGAGACGCAGCCACAATGGCTTCAGCGGAGTCTTCATCACACCTGCGTGTGGCTCATCACACCTGCGCGTGGCTCATCACACCTGCGCGTGGCCCATCACACCTGCGCGTGGTCCATCACACCTGCGTGTGGTTCATCACACCTGTGCGTGGTTTATCACACCTGTGTGTAGTTTATCACATCTGTTTGCTGTCAACCACACCTGCACACGGTCCATCACACTTGTGCGGTCCATCGCACCTGTGCAGTCCATCACACCTGCGCATAGTCCATCACACCTGCTTGTGGCCCATCACATCTGTGCATGGCTCATCACACCTGTGCAGTCCATCATATCTGTGTGTGGTCCATAACACTTGTGCATGGTTCATCACACCTGTGCAGTCCATCACACCTGCATGCGGTCCATCACACCTGTGCCGTCCATCACACCTGTGGGCGGTCCATCACACCTGCTTATGGTTCATCACATCTACATGTTGTCTATCACACCTGCATGTGGTCCATCACACCTGCATGTGGTCCATCACACCTGTGTGTGGTTCATCACACCTGTGCAAACCATCACACCTGTGTGCTGTCCATCACACCTGCAAGCAGTCCATTGCACCTGCGCACAGTCCATTGCACCTGAGCCATCCATTACACCTGCATGCGGTCCATCGCACCTGTGCGGTCCATCACACCTGCACATGGCCCATCACACCTGCACACGGTTCATAACATCTTCATGCTATCCCTCACACCTGTGTGCAGTCCATCACACCTGTGCGTGGTCCATCACCCCTGTGCATGGTTCATCACACCTGTGCAGTCCATCACACCTGTGCATGGTCCATCACACCTGTGTGTAGTTCATCACACCTGTGCAGTCCATCACACCTGCATGTGGTTCATCACACCTGCATGTGGTTCATCACACCTGCATGTGGTCCATCACGCCTGTGCAGTCCATCACACCTGCGCAGTCCATCACACCTGCGCGCAGTCCATCACACCTGCACATGGTCCATCATATCTGTGCGTCGTCCATCATATCTGTGCAGTCCATCACACCTGCACACGGTCCATCACACCTGCATGTGGTCCATCACACCTGTGCAGACGTTCACACCTGCACACAGTCCATCACACCTGTGCATGGTCCATCACACCTGTGCGTGGTCCATCATATCTATGCAGTCCATCACACCTGCGTGTGGTCCATCACACCTGTGCCATCCATCACACCTGTGCAGTCCATCACACCCATGCACAGTCCATCACACCTGCATGTGGTCCATCACACCTGCGCAAGGCTCATCACACCTGTGTGGTCCATTACACCTGTGCACAGTCCATCACACCTGCATGGTTCACCACACCTGCGTGCGGTCCATCACACCTGAGTGTGGTTCATCATGCCTGTGTATGGTTCATGACGCTTGTGTACAGTTCATCACACCTGTCTGATCACCTCTGTGTGTGGTTCATCATGCCTGTGTACGGTTCATCACACCTGTGTGCAGTTCACGCCTGTGTGTGATTCATCATCACACCTGTGTGTGGTTCATCACACCTGTGTGCAGTTCATCAGGCCTGTGTGTGGTTCATCATGACTGTGTGATCACGCCTGTGTGTGGTTCATTGCACATGCGTGCAGTCCATCACACCTGCGTGCGGTCCATCACACCTGTGTGCAGTTCATCATGCCTGTGTGTGGTTCATCACGCCTGTGTTGTTCATCACACCTGTGTGATCATGCCTGTATGCGGTTCATCATGCCTGTGTATGGTTCATCATGCCTGCGTGTGGTTCATCACACCTGTGTATGGTTCATCACGCCTGTGTGCAGTTTATCATCTCACCTGCATGCAGTTCACACCTGCATTCAGTTCATCACACCTGCACATGGTCCATCAAACCTGTGTGCAGTTCATCATGCCTGTATGATCACACCTGTGTGTGGTTCATCATGCCTGTGTGTGGTTCATCACACATGTGTGGTTCATCACACTGGTGTGATCATGCCTGTATGCAGTTCATCATGCCCCTGTATGGTTCATCACACCTGTGTGTGGTTCATCACGCCTGTGTATGGTTCATCACGCCTGTGTGTGGTTCATCACACCTGTGTATGGTTCATCACGCCTGTGTACGGTTCATCACACCTGTGTGTGGTTCATCACACCTGTGTACGGTTCATCACGCCTGTGTACGGTTCATCACGCCTGTGTGTGGTTCATCATCACACCTGTGTGTGGTTCACATCTGCATGTGGTTCATCACACCTGCACATGGTCCATCACACTTGTATGCGGTTCATCATGCCTATGTGATCACACCTGTGTGCGGATCATCATACCTGTGTGTGGTTCATCACACCTGTGTGCGTTTCATCACACCTGCACATGGTCCATCACACCTGTGTGTGGTTCATCATGCCTGTGTGATCACACCTGTGTACGGATCATCATGCCTGTGTGGTTCATCACACCTGTGTGTGGTTCATCTCACCTTTGTGTGTTTCATCACGCCTGTGTGATCACACCTGTGTGTGGTCCATCACACCTATGTGCGGTTCATCACACCTGTGTGTGGTGCTGCAGGGCCCTTCTCCAAGGAGACCAAGGCTCTCCTCCAACCAGTGGTCATGGCTGAGTTCTGGAAATAAGAGCGGGAGTCACAGTTTCCCACCGTGCCTGCAGGTCCCAGCCTTCTCCTCCTGGCGTTTGTTTATTTCTGGTTATTCAAGTCCAGTGCCTACCTCAGCTAGCTGTTCATCGCCCACTCCAGGGACATGGTGGCCCATGAGCCACAGATCGTGAGGGTCAGGTACCCTGGCTGCCTCCATCACTGCACCGACACCCACCTTGCCTCCAGCAGTTGGTGCAGCCACACAGCTCCCATGGCAGACCCAGGGCAGCACTTCCTCCTGCTAACACCATCCACACAGCTCAGCTGTCCCGGAGCTTCTCAGCAGCTCTGCCTTGTGCCAGCACCGTGCTCGCTGTGCCACTGTGGGTGTGTCCTCTGGGCCCTCCTGGGACCCAGGCAGGTGGCAGTCCCTGTGGTCTCATCCAGTGGACCTGCCCCTTCGGCTGGGCACGGCCCAGCACTTTGGGAAGTTGAGGTGGGAGGATTTATTGAGCTCAGGACTTCAACGCCAGCCCAGGAGACATAAGGAGACCCCATTTCTGCAAAAGAAAACAAAAATAGCCAGGTGTGGTGGTGCGCACCTGTGGTCCCAGCTACTTGGGAGGCTGAGGTGGGAGGATTGCTTGAGCCCAGGAATCCAAGGCTGCAGCGAGCTGTGACTGCACCACTGCACTCAGCCTGGGCAACAGAATGAGACCTGTCTCAAAACAAAATTAAAAATGAATAAATCCATAAATAAACAATAAGCCCACCCCCAGGCCCAAGACCCTGCCTGAGTCTGTTTGGGCTGCCATAGATGGGTGGCTGATGAACAGCAGGGTGATTTCCCACCGTTTTGGAGGGTGCAGGTCTGAGATGAGGGTGCTGCCGTGTTGGGGCCTGGTGAGGGCCCTCCTCCGTGTGTAGACGCCGGTTTCTCGTTGTGTCCTTATGTGAGAGAAAGTGGACAAAGCCTTCTCAGGCCTCTTATGGGAGCACTAATCCCACCAGGAGGCTCCACCCCGTTCACCTCATCACCTCCCAGAGGCCCCACCTCCTAATACCATCACCCCGGGGGCAAGATTTCAACCTAGGAATTTTGGGGCAACAGAGACATTCAGCCCCCTACAGACCCCTTTCCTCACACTCCTCCAGGTGAATCAGGACTAGCTCTGTCTTGCTGGGATGTGAAATCCGTCATCATAAATGGCTGCTTCTATGTCCCCCCACATCCAGCATCCTCCACACCATCCCAGCTGCAACCGCCTGTTCTCACCAGAGCCCGTCAGTCAAGACCCACAGTGACCTGAGCCGTCGCCTCCCTGCTTGGGCTGTGCGGAGGCTCCAGCTTTAGTCCTGGCTGCAGGGAGAGAAGGCAGGGCAGACTCTGAAGGGGACAAGTGTTATGAGTAACATCCCCCAGGAGACACTGAAGTCCTAGCCCCTGGTACCTGTGAGTGGGACCTTACTTGGAAATAGGGTTTTTGGAGACGTAAGTTAGATGGAGTCCTATTAGATTAGGGTGAGCCCTAAATCCAAACACTGTGTCCTTCTAGAAGAGGAGACACAGAGGCAGGGGGAGGAAGGCTGGGAGGGAACAGACAGAGATCGAGGTGACATGCTTACAAGCCAAGGATTGCCAGCACCAGGAGAGAGGCCCAGGGCAGACCCTCCCACACAGCTGCAGAAACACAAGCACTGCCCACACCTTGGTTTGGGACTTCAGGCCTCCAGAGCTATGAGACAATACATTCCTGTTGCCTGAAGTCACCCAGCTTGTGGCCATTTGTCATGGCAGCCCCAGGAAACTGATACAACCATCATCTTGCAAGGTAGATGCCCCAGATGAGATATTTTCAGGGACTCCAGACAGAAGTCTCCTCTCCTCTCCTCCAACAAGTGGGGTGGAATTTGGGAGCACAATATTCACAGGTAAATTCACCCACAATGACCCCAAACCAGGCCCAGTTCTGATGTCTTCCCTGCCAGCTGCGCTTGGCATAGCCGACTCCCACGGCCGCACGGCAGTCTTCTCTGGGATCTGTCGCTCTTCTGCTCAGCTATTGGGCCTGATTTTCAGCACCATCTGCTTTCTGGCTGCAGGAGAGCAGGGTCTCTTTCAATGCCACCATGGAGAACTTTCTGGCTTCCGCCACATTCCCTGAGGTCATAGTTGGTTCCAGACTCAGCCCTGGTGAGGGCTCTGCAGGCTGGCTTTCAGCTCCCCACCTTCCACCTGCAGGAGACCCTCGTTGTCACTGTTGTAGCGAGAGACCCAGCACCACAACCCCACCCTGGAATCGGCCACCTCCAGGACCAACCATCTTAGCTTGGGTGATCCCCAAAGCAGAGCCTGGTATGAGACTTCAGTGCATGTAGTTATTTTGGGGGTGATCCCAGGAGGTAGGAGTGAGAGGTGGGGTGAGACAGGGAGGAGGACATGCCTGTTTTATTGCAGGGACTGCCTTGGGGGTCAGTTCTCCTGTCCCCACATCCCTGGGACCCTCTGAAGAGCCACAGGAATGCACCTCAGAGTTGTCCTTCTAAGCATGGGATGCTGGGGCGTGGGGGAGCCAATTTGCAGCCCCGTGGCCTGAGGGGTGTCCCCGGGGGAGAACTCCCCACCTTTCAGGCCGCCCTGCACTTGGGCTGAGCAGTTTGCTGAGGAGTCCCAGAAAGTCCCAAGGCAGAACAGCTGCAGAGGCAGGGGGAACGTTTGGATGAGACTTGCCTGGCAACGGCCCACCCTGGCTGCTCTGAAACTACAGGCAAGCAGAGGGCATATGGCCCAGGGCACCAAGAGCATCTACGGCCAAGAGCTGGGGATTTCCCGCAAAATTAACCTAACCATTTTGGGGGAAATGAACACGCTTCTCTCTCTTGCCTTCCTGAGTACGGGGCTTCTCCGGTGTCGGTGGCTGGGAGTGTGGGCTCTGGAGGGAGCCTGGCATGAGCCTTGGCCCTGACCGGTTGACCAGCTATTCGGACCAGACATGTAACCCTGGGCAAGGCATTTAGCCCCCTGAGCCTCAACATCTTCGTCCCTCAAATAGGGACGGGGGCGATCCTCTCCTCACTGGGTTATTTTGAGCATCAACAGGTATCATTAGCCAGATGCAGCTAGGCCAGTGCCTGGCAGGGCTACGGCTCAGTCATTTGCTTTTATTAGTTGGTCCAAGGCAGTCGTCTGCCTCGCTTGGGCGGAGATTAGCCTTGTCAGAGAAGAAATGCAAAAAGAACACTCGTTACTATTTAGGTTTAGACACTGGAAATAGGATTTGCAGCAAGACAATAGCCTTGCAATCTGGACTATTGTGTTAAAAATTCCCTAACTGGCTGGGCGCGGTGGCTCATGTCTGTAATCCCAGCACTTTGGGAGGCTGATGCGGGGCCGCGGGGAGGATCACCTGAGGTCAGGAGTTCAAGACCAGCCTGGCCAACATGGTGAAATACTGTATCTACTGAAAATACAAAAATTAGCTGGGTTTGGTAGCACATGCCTATAATCCCACCTACTTCAGAGACTGAGGCACAAGAATCACTTGAACCCCGGAGGTGGAGTTTGCAGTGAGCTGAGATTGTGCCACTGCACTCCAGCCTCGGCAACAGAGTGAGTGCGACTTTGTCTCAAACAAACAAACAAAAATTTCCCTAACCAGGCCAGGCGTGGTGTAATCTCAGCACTTTGCCTGTAATCTCAGCATTTTGGGAGGCAGAGGTGGGCAGATCACTTGAGCCAAGGAATTCGAGATCACCCTGGGCAACATGGCGAAATCCCATTTCTACAAAAAATACAAAAACTAGCCAGGTGTGATGACGCTTGCCTCTGGTCCCAGCTACTCAGGAGGCTGAGGCAGGAGGATCGCTTAAGCTCAGGAGGTCCAGGCTGCAGTGAGCCATGATCGTGCCACTGCACTCCAGCCTGGGCAACAGAGTGAGATCCCATCTCTAACACCCCATTTCCTAACCTCTCTCAGCTCCCAGTTACCACACCCCCAAGGGCGATCAGAGGAGATTCGGTCATTGGCCTGCTCTTCAGTGTGCTGTGAATCAGGCTTGCTGCCCGGTGGAGAAGGATTTGACCTAAGAAATGGGAGAAACCCACCTCTCCAGGCCTGGGATAGTCGGAAGGAAGAGGCAGGCACCGGGTGGAGGAAGAGGACTCCTGACGGCTCCCAGCACTCAGTAACTTCACTGGCCACTGTGGCCATACAGGGTGGGTTGTCTGGCCTGCCGTCTTGAGCTTCTAGAGTGGCTGGTTTGCATCCACTGAGGCTGAGGGAGAGACCCTAGGAGAGAAGCTGGGGGCTCCACCGAGGCCGAGGAGCTGAATGGCAAGTTGGAGGCAAGGGGTCTGGTCAGGCACTTGCTGTCACCAGATCAAATCTTCCGTTTCTGGCCGGGTGGCTCACGCCTGTAATCCCAGCACTTTGGGAGGTCGAGCAGGTGGATCACCTGGTCAGGAGTTTGAGATCAGCCTGGCCAATATGGCGAAACCCTGTCTCTACTAAAAATACAAAAATTAGCCAGGCGTGGTGGCGGGCACCTGTAGTCCCAGCTACTCGGGAGGCTGAGGCATGAGAATGGCGTGAACCCGGGAGGCGGAGCTTGCAGTCAGCTAATATCATGCCACTGTACTCCAGCCTGGGCGACAGAGCAAGACTCTGTCTCAAAAAAAAAAACGAAAAAACAATCTTTTGTCTCTGACCCAGGAGTCTCGTGTCTTCTGCCAGCATCCATGCGACTGGGGCCAGCTAATTTGTCCAGTCTCAGGTCCTTCACAGCTCCAGACAGTTCCTCCACCACAGTGTCAGCTGTGGGTGCAAACAGAATGCCCGGGTCCCAGCTGCCCAACCTCGCCTAGCAAGCCTCAGGGCAGCCACTCTACAGCCAGGTACAGCGAGGGTCTGGGGCACTTTTGGATCTGAGGAGCCCCCTCAAGCCTCTGCCTTGACTTTCCCTCCACACCCAGATGTCATCTCGTGGGGGACACAGGAGCCCCTTTCCCTCCACACCCAGATGTCATCTCGTGGAGGACATAAGACGGATCAGCCACCGCCAAAGACTGAGGAGAACCTGAGCACTTATTCGAATGATGGGTTCAGATGGACTTGAGCTATTGCTTTTCCTGCTGCCTGGTACATGGGGGCTCCAGAAGGGAGAAGGGATGGAAGACAGTTAAACCTCGATACTCTCTTCCCCTCCCAGTTCCATGGCCTCTAACCGTGCGCCCCACCCCACGTGTCCCTGGGAAGGGCTGAGGACTGCCCTGCTGGGGGCCGGACCTGGGTCCCATGGGACTTGTTCTGGCCTTGGGGTTCCCCACTTTCCCAGCCATGAAGCAGAAATGGGGCTGGCTGGAGCCGGCTCGCAGCCCCGAGTGGGCCTGGGACCCAGTGGCAGTGGATACACCCTCGGTATCCAAGCGATGCTCAGGTCAGAAGAGCCACAACAAGGACACAGCTCGACCACGAGCAAACACAACTCGGCCACACTGAGACAGTGTTGCAACAAGCCGGGCATCGGGGCTGACAGCTCGAGCCCGTGAATCACCCCCACTCACTTGTGGTGCAGTTCCCGCCTCACACAGGAGAAATCCGAGTACCAGCAAAGTGAGGGGACCAGCGCCTGACCACAGAATGGGAAGGGTTCCAGTCCAGCTGGCTCAGATACCCCCTACATCCTCAGACCTGCATTAGGGAGCTTCCCTGAGTGCCCCCTAGGCCAGTCCACGCCCTGGTCAGCAGAAGCCTCTGCACCAGGAGAGCCCCACCCATTCGCCCCTGCAGGGCACTCCTGAGCTGGTGACAAGGTCCCCGGGTCTGCTCCTTGCAAGAGGGGCTGGGACACTTTCCAAAGAGAGAGATGCTGGTACACAGTGCAGCTGCAAGGCCTGGGGTTTGGAGCCTCCCTGCTGGGCAGGGCTCTGTCCATCCATCTGCTGGCTTGTTGGGGCCAGTGCCACCTGGCAGGGGGCATGGCTCCTTCTGTCCTAGCAGAGCTGCTTTTGCCTGGGGAGCACCAGAGTATGTGCCTGCACGTGTGCATGCGTGCTGTCTGTGCATGTGTGTGCTGTGTGTGGGTGTGTGCATGTGTGCGCACGCGTACTGTGTGTGCATGTGGTGTGGGCGTGTGCATAAGTGTGCCTGTGTGTGGGTGTGTGCTGTCTGCATGTGTGCGGGTGTATGCATGTGTGCCATCTGCATGTGTGTGGATGTGTGCATGCATGTCTGTGTGTGTGTGTGTGAATGTGAAACTCTCAATCTCAAAGGCCACAGAGCCACCAGCCAAGCAGAGTCCACAGTGGACCCCACTCTGCTGCCGGCCACAGTCGCCCCCCACCTTGGTCCTGGCGGCTGACGTGGAGGAAGACCTCTGGTTCACAGCAGTGCTTGCATTTCCAGGTCTTTCCTTGAGATGGATCCCAGAAGTGGAGTTGTGAGACCAGATGACGTGGCCATCTTTGAGGCTCTGGGTGCCTTCTGTCAGGCTGCTCTCTAGAAGATGGTCCCAGGGCAGGCCGTGGTGGCTCACGACTATAATCCCAGCACTTTGGGAGGCCGAGGTGGGCGGATCATGAGGTCAGGAGATCAAGACCATCCTGGCTAACACGGTGAAACCCCATCTCTACTAAAAATACAAAAAAATTAGCTGGGTGTGGTGGCGGGCGCCTGTAGTCCCAGCTGCTTGGGAGGGTGAGACAGGAGAATGGTGTGAACCTGGGAGGCGGAGCTTGCAGTGAGCCGAGATCGAGTCACTTCACTCCAGCCTGGGTGACAGAGCGAGACTCTGTCTCAAAAAAAAAAAAAAAAGAAAGAAAGCAGACGGTCCCAGATGCAGCTCCCATGGTGGGTGGCATACAAGTACCCTTCTCTCACATCCTTGCCAGGCTGGGAGATCCAAAGGACAAGCCCTTGGCCCTGTCTTTCTAGAGCAGCCTGGCCCTTGAGCGGTTCATAAGCACCACCAGGCCTCAGGGCTCCCGGGGCTCCTGCACTCAGTCTTTGAGTAAAAGGCAAAGACAACTGGGGAGGGCGGGGCTCACAGGGACCTCGGCTGACGGGTCCTCCAGCCTGGTGTGGACGGGCGTGGCAGGATGGGGAGGAGCTCGGGCGAGGGTTCACAGGCCTTTCCGGCCCCTGCTTCAGCATCTCCCCGTGAAGGTTTGAGTGAACCGAGATTTTGTCTGTTTTCACGAGGCTAAAATAGCGTGTGGAGCAGTCCCAGGAACAGTCCCCAGCATTGCCATGGTGACCGTGGTTCTGCTGCTGCCTCCTCAGACGCACCAGCCTCGCACCGTGTCTGAAATAACCCCAGGCAGCTGAGGGCGGTGGAGGTGGGAGCCCACCACCCAGCAGGAACTGCTGGACCCCGCAGTGCAGGACAGGCAGGGCCCGCACACGGTGCTGACCAGGTGGTCTCGGGCCCTGGCGCTCTGTCCCCGCACAGGTCTCAGGAGAGGTGCTCCACTCTGAGGGCATGTCCAGCCCAGAGAAGGGGACATGCAGTGTGTAGCCCAGCAGCCTGGGCCCTGAGGTCCCACCCCATCCCTGCCCTGCCCAGGCCCTGCCCGCTGCCGGCGTGTGTACCTGGACCAGGCATGGAGTGACCCCGGCCCTGGTGTCTCATCCACAGAATAGGGTCATGATTCTCACCTCCTTGGGATGGGCTGAAGGTCCCAGAGGTGATGTCGGACACAGACGGTCCTCCAAGTGAAGGCATCATTGTGGGGGTAGGGGCCTGGAGAGGGGCTGTGCCTCCTGGTGAGACTCAGCTGGGGAAGCTGTGCGCAGAGCTCAGCCTGGCAGTGTCCAGCCCTTCCCTGCCTCCCCTGGGTGCCCTTCCAGCTGCTCTATCTTCCAGGTCAGCCTCCTTTTGCCTCCCCTGGCCTCTCCAAACCCTGGACACAGCAACCTCACCTCCTCCTCACTGTGTTGGCTCTGCTGGGAGTGGCAGTGCCCAGCCCCTCCAGCAGTATGCACACACACACACACACACATATCCAGAGAGCTCCACACACACACAGGTACACAGAGCTACAGACACACACACAGGTACACACAGAACTACAGATACACACACAGGTACACATAGAGAGCTACACACACACAGGCACACATAGAGCTACAGACACACACACACAGGTACACACAGAACTACAGATACACACACAGGTACACACAGAACTACAGATACACACACAGGTACACAGAGCTACAGACACGCACACAGGTACACACAGAACTACAGATACACACACAGGTACACACAGAACTACAGATACACACACAGGTACACACAGAACTACAGATACACACACAGGTACACACAGAACTACAGAAACACACACAGGTACACATAGAGAGCTACACACACACAGGCACACATAGAGCTACAGACACACACACACAGGTACACACAGAGAGCTACACACACACAGGTACACATAGACAGCTCCACACACACACAGGTCTACACAGAACTACAGACACAGGTACATACAGAGAGCTCCACACACACACACACACAACCCCCCCCCCCACAGGTACCTGTGGAGAACTACACACATATATGCAGAGACTGAATTCGTGGGGTCCCATCTGAAGATTTATTTTTTAAGTTGTTATTATTATTATTATTTTTTTTTTTTTATTTTTTTTGAGACGGAGTCTCGCTCTGTCACCTGGGCTGGAGTGCAGTGGCCGGATCTCAGCTCACTGCAAGCTCCGCCTCCCGGGTTTATGCCATTCTCCTGCCTCAGCCTCCCGAGTAGCTGGGACTACAGGCGCCCGCCACCTCGCCCAGCTAGTTTCTTGTATTTTTAGTAGAGACGGGGTTTCACCGTGTTAGCCAGGATGGTCTCGATCTCCTGACCTCGTGATCCACCCGCCGCGGCCTCCCAAAGTGCTGGGATTACAGGCTTGAGCCACCGCGCCGGCCTATTATTATTTTTTTAGAGGCTGGGCTTCGCTCTGTTGCCCAGGCTGGAGTGCAGTGGTGCCATACCTCAGCTCACTGCAGCCTCCACCTCCTGGGCTCAGGTGATCCTCTCACCTCAGCCTCCCGAGCAGCTGGGACCACAAGCACACACCACCGCACCCAGCTAATTTTTAAACTTTTTGTAGAGACGGGATTCACCATGTTGCCCAGGATTTTCTCAAACTCCAGGCCTCAAGCGATCCGCCTGCCTCGCTCTTCCCAGGTGCTGGGATTGCAGGCGTGAGCCACCGCGCCCGGCCCAATCCGCAGATTTTAAGCAGGGACGACTTAAAACCAGGATTGCTGAGCTGCGACGAGGGTGGCCGCGAGGCGGACACGGGGTCCCCGGGGCGGACTCTCAGGCGGGGCTGAAAAGGAGGCAGCCGCGCCGAGCAGGAAGAGCCTCGGGGTGGGGCGGGAGGCCCCGGAGCCAGAGCGGGCAGAGCCGGCGCTGCGCGGCCGCCCAGGGACCCACGTGCGGGACGAGCTCCCCGGGCCTCCAGGCGCCGCCAGCCCGAGCCCCGTCTCCCCGCGCGTCCCTCCTGCGCCCCCTCCTGGGCAAGCTCCGCACTGCACGCGGCCGCCGGCAGCCCGGGACCCGCTCAGCGCCCCGAGGCCAGACAGCCCGCAGGGAAGGTGCCAGGCCTGAAAGGCCGCCGAAGGAATGGCGCCCGGAAACTCGGGCGCTGGAGGGCGGCTGTGGAGTGAGGGGCACACGGACGCGTGAACGCAGTTAGCGACAGACACACGTGCGCTGGCACATGCACGCAGATGCAGGCACGGCTGTAGACGCAGACACACAGACACGTGGGCACAGAAACGCACACAGGCTGGGCCGGTGGCTCACACCTGTAATCCCTGCCCTTTGGGAGGCTGAGGCACCAGGATGGCTTAAGCCCAGGAGGTTTTTTTTTTTGTTTTTTTTTTTTTTTTTTGAGACGGAGTCTTGCTTAGTCGCCCAGGCTGGAGTGCAATGGCTGGATCTCAGCTCACTGCAAGCTCCGCCTCCCGGGTTCACGCCATTCTCCTGCCTCAGCCTCCCGAGTAGCTGGGACTACAGGCGCCGCCACCTCGCCCGGCTAATTTTTGTATTTTTAGTAGAGACAGGGTTTCACCGTGTTAGCCAGGATGGTCTCGATCTGCTGACCTCGTGATCCACCCGTCTCGGCCTCCCAAAGTGCTGGGATTACAGGCTTGAGCCACCGTGCCCGGCCCCCAAGCCCAGGAGTTTTAAGGTCAGCCTGGGAAACGTAGTCCTTGTCTACAAAAAATACAAAAATTAGCTGGGCGCGGTGGTGCATGCCCGTGGTCCCAGCTATCCAAAAGGCTGAGGTGGGAGGATCACCTGAGCCCAGGAGGTCCAGGCTGCAGTGAGCCGAGATATGGCACCACTGCACTCCAGCCTGGGTGACACAGTGAGACCCTGCCTAAAAACAAAACAAAAAGCAGGAAAAAAAAACCCACACGCACAGACACATGTATGCATGCATAGACACACATACGTCAACACAGACGCACAACCACAGACATACTTATACACACATGAGAACACAGATACACAGACACATGTATGCACACACACAATGCACACAGACACAAACACATATAGATTCAGACAAGCACACAGGCACTCACACCCCAGACCCTGTCTGAGGCTTCCCTGACCCTCTCTTCCCCTGAGCCTCCTGGCTGGGGCATCCTGGCCTCTTCACACTCCCCACGCCCTTCACTCACAGAGCCCTTGCTCCCTGGGGCCACAGGGCTGCCCCACCACACACATCGTCAGTCCCAGGGCCAGCCTCTCCCGCGGGGACCTGGTCAGCCCTGCTCGGCCATTCTGCACTCCTGTGGTTCTCTGACAGTGGCCTGTCTCCAGCAGCGTCCCACGAGGAGACCCCGCCTGGCCGGCTCACTGCTGTATTCCTGGCTCAACTCCTGGTCCTCCATCCAGTAGGCCCTCAACCAACATCCATAGAATGAACCCATGCAGCTGACACTGTCACTTGAGCCAGTTTTTCCAAATCCCATGATCCCTGACACAGAAAGGAAACATCTGGCCAGTCCCTCCCACGGCTGCTGTGTCCAGAACCCGTCAGCAAACGCCTGGCCTTCCTGTGATGGGGGTCGCGGGACCCCACAGGGCAGCCTCACATCTGGCAGGAAGACCCACCCGGGCCCCATGGGCTCTGTAACATGCCCGCTCCTGCCGGGCACCTTTCTGGGCAGTTCCAAGCATTGGGCCGGCACAAATGCAGTTTATGAAGCTGATGAGGGAGGCCTCCATGCTGGGGGCGTGGTGATGGGGACCCCATGGGCCCCAGCCAACCCCTCCCAGATGTCTGACGAATCACACTGAGCGTAAACTGCCTCTCTTCTAAAACGTCTCAACATCACTCGATGGTATCATCAAAGGGCTCTTCTAAGGAAAATCACAGGGTAGGCCTGGCAGCCGCACAGAGCCACCTTGGCCCGGGGGTCAGAGGCCACCCTCAGCCAGACCCCGTGCCCACACTGCCCTCTGCCAGTCAGCTCCCTACCCCATGCCCCGGCGGTCACCCAGCACCTCCACCTGCGGTCCCAGGCACGGGGAGAGGGAAGGCTATCTGCTTCACCGCCGGGGCTCTCGCTGCTCAGCTGGCGTTTTGGGAAGAGGCTTCACCTCTCCCTACACCACCTTTCTGTGTTGCTCCAGTTTTCTAAAAAGCCAGTGTGACTTTTATAACCCGTTTTATTTTTTTTATTTAAAAAATAATAGGTGTTTATGATTATGAAAGTATATGAGGACTTTAAGAAAAATTTGGGAGCTACAGAAACCGGCGAGGTGGAAAGCCTGGCCTTTGGCCACCCAACAGCCTTTCTCAGAGCCTGCCCCGCCCACTCCAAGGGTCACCTCCACACCCCACCTGCCCCGGAGGCCCCAGGGCAAGTCCTTGGAAGATTCCAGGGCTGTGCCTCCTCGGTGTGCCGAGCTCAGCGGGCAATGACTCTGTCCCCACCCACAGTCTTAGGAGGCTGCCTGGCTCCAGCATTCTCGAGGGGTCCTTACCCAAGTCACTCACTCCTTCCCCGTGTGCCAGGTGCCTGGAGAGGCTGTGGGGACCTGGTCTAACAGGGCCCAGCCCTCGGCCAGGATCTGGATGGGAGTCGTTGGCAGATTCCAGAGCAAACACCCTCTATCTGTCGCCGGGCAACACAGTGACACCACCGCCAGTCAGCGAGTCTATCCGTGCCTCAGGAAGCGCCCTCTGCCCTCAGGGAACTCTCAGGGGTGCAGGCTCAGGGCAGAGGACCTGGGAACCTCCCTGTGACCTGCCCCATCTGCCCAGAGGCGGGTCCCAGGGCCTGGGCGGGTCAGGCCTTTGTTTTGCAGATCTCATTAGTGGAGGCCTCTGCCTCCCGAGGGGAGGCCAGAGCAGGTACGGGGGGAGGTTTTCGGGACGTTTTGGGCAGCCCCTGTGCCCGCAGCCCTCTGCTGGAGCCTTTTGGGACCTGCATCTGCCCCCACCCCCTCCACCGGCATCAGGGCTGAACAAAGTCCGACACTGGGGTGGACTGTCCACTGAGGCCGCCCTCTCCCTCCCAACCCCACAGATAATAAAGCCCCACCCCCCACCTTCCCTCGCTGGGACTGGGGTACTGCCGTGACCCTGGGACTGGCTTTCAGGATGGAGGCTCCTGCCTGGCAGCATGGATCTCCCAGGCACTGGGGCACTGCCACGACCCTGCAACTGGCTTCCAGGACGGAGGCTCCCGCCTGGCAGCACGGATCTCCCCGGGGAGGCCAGCGCCAAGGGCCTGTCCCAGCAGGGGCGCTGGGACCAGGACCAGGCCTTGCTGCCTCCTTGGATCAGAACACCAGCCAGGAAGTCCTGCAGGTGTCCAGTGGCCCCTTCCAGGCACCGCCCCACTAAGGCAAAACCCTGCTCTTTCCTGCCCATCAGGAAGTGCCCAGGCCATGTTGCCAGGCTGGACTCCAGATGAGGCCACAGCCCTGGCCATGGGGCCCAGCGTGGGGGAGCTGGGCCGACGGGTGCCTGGCTCTGGAGCTGCTGCAGACACAGGTTCCCACTCATCACTGGGAATCTGGGAATCACTGCCAGGCTGCCCCCTCACCCTCTACTCTCTGTCCCCCTTCACACCCAGCAGATGGGCATGGGGCTTTGTGCCTGTGTGAGGGATACAGAGGGGGTCGCCCCATGGAGATGGGGGTGAGGAGTAGATTGCTGAAACGGGCATTAAGTATGCTAGAGACTCCAGGGAATGTGGGTGCCAGTCCAGCAGATCTCTGTAGGACGGTGCTCCCGGAAGAGGGAGTGACCATGCAAAGGCAGAGGCCGGGGCAGCCAGGAGGCCCGGAGGCGGGGGCAGCGGAGCTGGCTTTCCCTCTGGGAGCGATGGGAACCACTGGGGGACTTTGATGACCCAGAAAGATGGAGTGGGCACCACCGAGTTGGGGAAGAGGTCAGCTGAGAGGCTCATTAAGAGGATGCCTGGGGCTGGGTGAACCTTGTTTGGGAGCTCGGGGGGACCATCTGAGCTGGGGATTCGAAGTGGGCCAAAGGCTGAGGCCAGGGCTCCACACTTTTAAAAGCTGCAGACCAGGAGGGCAAAGGATGGGAGATTTGGGGAGCTGGAACCGGGGGCGGGGGATGTGTGAGCCTTCCCAGGAGGGCTCTGATGCTAAAGGCCAAGAAAACGTCTGAGGCCAGGCGCGGTGGCTCATGCCTATAATGCCAGCACTTTGGGAGGCCGAGGCAGGTGGATCACCTGAGGTCAGGAGTTGGAGACCAGCCTGGCCAATATAGAGAAACCCCGTCTCTACTAAAAATACAAAAATTAGCTGGGGTGGTGGTGGACGTCTGTAATCCCAGCTACTTGGGAGACTGAGGCAGAAGAATCGCTTGAGCCCGAGAGGCGGAGGTTGCAGTGAGACGACATCATGCCATTGCACTCAGCCTGGGCAACAAGAGCAAAACTCCGTCTCAAATAAAAGAGAAAAAAAAAGAAAAGAAAACGTCTGAGAACCGACCCTTGTATTTAAAATGTGGAAGTGGGTGGTGGCAGGGGAGGTAGAGGGGGAGCAGGGCGGCTTGGCAGAAGCTTTGCTGTAGAGAGAGGCAGAGATGGGTCAGTGGGTGGAGGGAGGGTGCAAACGGTGTTTAAGAAGAAAGAACGACAGCTTCTGCATAGGAGAGGGGCACGCTGTCCACCTCTAGGGAGAACATGAGTTCTGTGGCCACAGGTCTCCCCAAGGCCTGGCATCAAGGAGGCGCCAGGCACCCCACCTGCGTGATGAAAGCACGTGGTTGAAGTCCTGGTGGCTGTGTCTGGGTGAGGGGTGTGAGGGCGTGGCCTGAGCAGGTCCACTCTCAGGGGAGAGGGGTCCAGGTCAGGAGCTGGGTCTGGGTGTCCACCTGGTGCTTGGGTGAGGTCTTGCAGGCAGCAGGTCTGGGCTTCAGTGGATACAGACAACAAGGGATGGGCTGATCAGGGAAAACTCGACCGCATTTTCAGGGGAGGAGCCCAGGAGGCAGGGAGCTGGGCAGCGGTGGAATGGCCTGGAGGGCGATTGTCCAGATCAACCCCCCCGCCCCCAAGTAAGGCCCAAGAGGCTGTGGCTTCAGAAATGAAGGTCATGGGCGACTCGGGGCAATGCCGCGTCCTTGACCTGGGCGGAGTGAGCGGTTGCACTCACGAGTGTGGACGGCCCTTCCCTACAGGGGACCTTGGATTCGATGGGGGCGAAGCGGGGGCTGGGGCCCAGAGAACCCGAGTCTGGACCCTCCCGTCCCTGACCCTGGCCGGGTTCTCCGCTCCTTGCAGCTTCAGTCCTGCAAGTGGGAGATGTCAGGAGACCCCTGGACGGCGGAGTCCTCGGGCTGGCAGGGCGCGCGCCGCAGGAGTTTCGATTCGGAGGGTCTGGGCGAGGGCCGAGAACTTGCGTTTCCAGCGAGTTCCCGGGTCCGCAGCTCGGTGCCGCAGGCCGGGGCCCCTCCGGTTGCCGGGCAGAGCCGCGCCGCGCGCGGTCCCATTGGCGCAGGTGCGTCGCGCCCCGCCCGACAGGTAGCCCCGCCCGCGCCTCGCCATTGGGCCGCTGCCGGGGGTCCCTCGAGGATTGGCCCAGGTGGTGGCCCCGCCTCGCCCTCATTGGCCGCAGGTGCCACCGCCCGCCCCGGGACCGCCCGCCCCGCGGATTGGCCGCCGGCTCCACCTCGGTCCGCCATGTTCGGACACCGCCCCCCCCGCCCCCCGCCCCCCGCCCCCGCCCCCGTCGGACGGTCCCGCCCTGCGCGCCCCCAGCTGCCGCCCCGCGCGCCGTGGGAGTTCCGTGGAGTTCCGCGGAGTTGGCCGGGTCGGGCCGGAGCCGTCGGTCCTGAGCGGTGCCTTCCGCGTTCCGCCGCCGCCCCACCTGGCGCCACCGCCCCGCTCCATGGCCGGAGCTCCCGGGGCGCAGCGCTGACGGCGGCCGGCGGAGCGCGCCATGCCCAGCAGGACCAGCCCCAAGATGGACGGGAGCGGCGGCCGCGTCCGCCTCAAGGCGCATTACGGAGGGTGAGCGGCTGGGAGGGCGGGGAGCGGCGGCGGGTGAGGCGGGGAGGGCGGGGAGGGCACAGCCGTCGGGGCTCCTGCGCTGGAGGGAGGGAGGGAGAGGGCGGCGAGGTCGCTGCGGGCCCGGGGCTGTCGCGGGAGGTCCTCGGTCCCCGCCCGAGAGCGTCACCCGCGGACACCTGGTGGGCAGCGCCGGCTCCTTCCCCGGGACCGGGTTTCCCTGGGGTCGGCCCCGCGCCGCGCGCTCCTCGGCCCGGTCACTGTGGTTGACGTTTTCGCTGGAAAGTTGGGCGGGGACGTTCCGGCCGCAAACCTGTAAGGATTGAAAGTTTTCATCAAGTTGTAAAAACTCCTGGCGGGTTTCTTAAAATCAGCGTTTCCTAAATGTTCTCCCCGTTTACCCGGCCGGGGGTCTCGGTTTAGGCAAAGTCCGGAGACCCGGGGCGCGGGCGCGGTGGCTCCACTGCAGCCCCCGGCAGGGCTCCGGGTGGTCGGGTGGGGACAGGGGTTTCTGGAGGCCACGGCGCGGCCGAGACTGGCCCCGGGGCTTGCGTCGCACCCGCCCCCCTGGAAGCCTCTGTCTGGCTGTGGGAGGGGGCGCGGTCAGGGGCCGGAGCCGAGGGGTCCGGGGCAGCGCTGGTGGGGGTGGCGGGGGCTGCACCAGGTGGCCGGGCTCACAGGCACAGCGGAGGGGTCGCTGCCCCCCGAAGTGTGGGTGGTGGGGAAGGGAGGGCCCGTGGGTTTGTTCTTCCACCCGCCTGCGTCCCCAGGAGCCCCGAACTCGGACCTCCGCTCCGGTGAAGGTGGCCGCTGCTGCGGAGAGGGAGGGGAGGGGACTGCGGGCTCCGGGCTTGCACTGGGTGGTCCTTGGGATCTTGAAAAGCTGCTCCTGCCCCGGTGCGCCTCAGCTCCCGCGGTGGCAACCTGAGCCCCAGAGGCAGGGACGGCTGGCAGGGTTACGTGGGTGACATTTTCCCTGGGCCATGTCCTGTCAGGACAGTACCCCAGGGGTCTCTGTGGTGCCCTGCGAGTCTGAGCGGGTTCAGCTCCTTGCGAACCTTGTCTTGGGGTCTCGGGTCAGCCATCTGGGGCTGCTTGGCCCCGGGTTTGTTGTCTCTTCTTTGGGAAGGTTGAGGCCTCTGCAGCCCCCCTCTGGCAAGCACCTGGAACCCTCGGGGTGCAGTGGGGTCGGGTTTGGTGCCAGAAACCAGAAGAAAGGGAATTCTGAGGAACTGACCATCCAACCCCACCCAAAGGGGTAGGGCAGCCATGTCTTTTGACCTGGAAGTCAGCCGGTTAAAACTTGGTGTGATTGAGGTCCTGGCTATTGGACTTATCCAAGGACCTGGGCTTGCTGTCTCCTTCCCAGCCTGGAGCCAATAAACTAGGCAACAGGTGATGGTGTGGAGGTCAGGGGTGTCCTGCAAGAGGGAGGTCCACACCGGCAGGGCTGCAGGGGCCCAGACCCTCCTGCATTCCGGTGCCCAATTTCCGGGACCAAGGCTCAGGGGCAGTGCCCTGGAGTTCTGGGCCGCCCCGTCCTCTCTCTGTCCTGCTTTGGCCCCTGGGAGCACTTTGGTGGTGGGGTGGGTGTAATTCCACCCGGTGACTCTGGTTTCCTGGGCTGGAGAGACCAGGCTCCCACCCCTTCCTCTTCCCTCCCTTCCGGGACTGTCTCCCCTCTCTCCCCACCCCTTCCTCTTCCTCCCTCCTTCCCTGTTGTTTTCCCTCCTCTTCCCGCTCTCCCCTCTCTCCCTTCCCTGCCACACCTCTTCCTTCACCTTCCTCCCTGTTCCAGGGCCTGTCTCCCCTCTGGGTCTTCCCTGTTCCTACCATTCCTTCTCTCCTCTGTCCCCTCCCAGGTCCTCCTCCTCTCTACTGGAGAGTGTGAACTGCCCTTCTCCCCAGCCTGGCTCCTCGTCCCTCGTGGCACCCGGTGCCTCTCTGAGGGGACTGGCTGTGGGGTGGGACACTCAGGCCTTAGGGCAATGACGCAGTTCCAGAAAGTGGTTGCCAGGATGAGTACTGGGTTATTGGAAGCCCTAGAAACTCCGTCCCTGGGGTGAGACGCTGCTGTTCGTGGAGGTAGCTGAGTGTGGACACGTGGAAGACAAGTCTTTAGAAAAAGGAGGAGCTCTTCAGTCACCCCCATGGGGCATGGCCACCCCATCATCCTTGCCTGTCCCCCCAGGGCCCTCTGAGCACACTTGAGATCCAATCCTCGCCTCCCCCCCCCCGGCTCCCTGTGGGCCTGAGGGGTCCCCAGACACCTGTGTTTTCAGGGAGTCCCAGGTGACCTGGGCCAGGCTCCCAGACCGAGTCTCAGACGCCCATTCTTCTGGTGTCGCAAACACTGGTGCTGGCTCTTCCCTTTTCCAGCTCAGACTTTTTTTTTTTTTTTTTTTTTTTTTTTTTTGAGACAGTGTCTTGCTCTGTTACCCAGGCTGCAGTGGTGTGGTCTTAGCTCACTGCATCCTTCACCTCCCAGGTTCAAGTGATTCTCCTACCTCAGCCTCCCGAGTAGCTAGGACTATAGACGCCTGCTACCACACCCAGCTAATCTTTTGTAGTTTCAGTAGAGATGGGGTTTCACTTTGTTGGCCAGGCTGGTCTTGAACTCCTGACCTCGTAATTTGCCCGCCTCGGCCTCCCAAAGCACTGGGATTAAAGGCGTGAGCCACCTCGCCTGGCCCAGCTCAGACAACTTTTGTGTTCAGGGAGGTTCTGTGTGCAAAGCTCAGAGACCAGGGCGGGCGGTAGCTCAGGGCTTGGTGCTGGGCCCCGCAGGGACACAGGAGTCTCTCCCTGGCTGCCCAGCTGGCTACTGGGTGCTGGGTCCTGGACACCCCTGCCGAGGGGCACAGAGCAGCTGTTTGATTCAGGATTGGGATAGGGTTGGAAGTGGTGGCCCGACACTTCCCAAGTCCTGGGGTTTGACTGGAGCCACCCACCTGGCCTCCAGATTGGCAGGAAACTGGCTTCCACCTGGGGACAGGACTGTGTGGGGGCGGGGGCATGGGCAGGAAGGGGTCAAAGGTGAAGGGATGGCTGACTCCCACTCTGGAGTTCCTGGTGGTCGGACTGTTGGACGCCAGGTCAGGCAGCAGGCATGGGTGTCAGCTTGGGGCGAACCCCGGGTATTGGGTGTGTGACCCCTCCATTCCTCACTTTCCTAATCTGCGGTGATGCTGCGGGCTGTGGTGAAGACCAGCCAGGTTGGTTCCTGTGGGGTGCTCGGGCACTGGGGGCAGGTGCTGGGTGGCCAGTTCCAGCAGGAAGGGGTGGGTGGCTGCGGCCCACGGTGGGCTGGGTGAGGCCTGTGGGGCAGGTGGGCCCTGGGCTGCTATGCTGGGGCTGTGGCTGTGGGCAGATCCTGTGTTCTGTTTGCACTGGAGTTCTTGTCTGGGACGAGAACTTTGTTTCTCGAAACTTGTCTGACGAATTCAGATAACCTTGTGGGGAGCCAGCAGTGTCTGCAAAGAGCAGAGCCTGTGTCTCTGTGGTTTGGGACGTCTCACACCCCTTCAGGCTTCTTTTTATAGGCCCTGTGTTCTTGCCCCGCGCTCCTGTGGGTGTCAGAAAGCCGTAGATTTCTCTGAAATTTCGGTGTGTTCCACAAGGGTGTGATTCCTGCTCCGAGTTTCAGGAAACACCAGCCAGGCCCCGTGGTGGTCCCTCCCCTCCACGCAGGGTGAGACCAGCTCTTGCTCAGTTCAGGCAGTGATGGGGGGACCTCGGGTTTCTAGCAGCAGGGAAGCGCCAGCCTTCAAAGGGTGCCTGGGGGTCCCTGAGCTTCTCCAGCCCCTGGGATTCAGGTCCTGTCTGGGGCTGAGAAGATACAAGACACTGACACTGTGTGACTTGGTTTTCAAAAAAAGAAAAATTTGCCCAGGCTTCTGTCGTAGCCGCAGCAGTGGACCCAGTTCCCACTCTGGGGTCTAAAGAGCGACCTTTCATTATGGAATTATTTAATCCCCTGCCTCTTCACCGCCTGAAGGTCTGGCCTCCACCGCTGGCACCGTCGAGGTCTGGGGGCAGGTCTGACTGGGTTCCTTTACCTTACCGAAGCTGGGGGGCCTGCACCGACCCAGCTTGTGTCCATCCTGGGGTCATCCACACTTGGGTGAACTGGAACGGGTGTCCGACCAGGTGCCGTTGCCAGGCCTCGCACAAGAGGGCACTTTCTTTTTTCCCAATTTGACTTCATTCTTTCCAGCCAGGTAGGTCGCGCTTTCTTCTCTGTGCAGGGAAGTTGACGGTGGTCGTTTTTAAACGATGATTATGGTTAATGGTTCTGTTTTGTGTTGGAGGGGCGTGGGGGAGGCTGTCATACTGTTTTTGGGGAAAGTTTCACTTATCTAATCCATGATTTGGTTAATCAGTAATAATTGTTTAATTTGATTCAAATACGCCCCACGGTAACAGATGCCCGTGTTCCCTCCGCCCCAGGGACATCTTCATCACCAGCGTGGACGCCGCCACAACCTTCGAGGAGCTCTGCGAGGAAGTGAGAGACATGTGCCGTCTGCACCAGCAGCACCCGCTCACCCTCAAGTGGGTGGACAGCGAAGGTAACCCTCGTCCCGTGTCGGCCAGAATCCTCAGCCTCAGGGGACTTCGCCAGGGCAGCCTCTTGTGCGGAGTGTGCTCAGCCTCTTCTGTGGGGAGACTTAAAAAAGTGGAATTAAACTTGTTGGAGCCAACTTTTCCCCAGGGGGGATGGTGGGAAAGAGGTTGGCTGCAGATGCTTAACAAGGACCTGGGCCTAGATGCTCCTAGGAAGGGCTCTGGTCTTGAACTCCCTGCAGGGGGTCTCCCTGCCTCACCCTGGGCAGGTCCTCACCTCTTCCTCTGACCTCCTTTCTCATGTCCTGGCCTTTTCCAGTAGGTGTTTCTGAAGGATGGGCTCTTCCTGTTCTAGGGACCATGGGGAGGGCGCGTGCAGCCAGGGCTCGCCGTGTCCGCCTCCTCTCTCTCAGACACACATCCTGAAAAGGATGGGAGGGGATTGGGAGACGTCCAGAGAGACCCCTTTCGCCCAGGGACTGGTGGGCAGCTGCTGGCTGAGGACACGGCTATGTGGGTGGAGCCTGATGCCACACCCATTGGGTTGGATACAGCCCCGCAGGGCGTGGGTTCTGTACGCCTCCATGTCCCTGTCCAGCCACGGAGGGCAAGGAACTTTCCCTCCACCCGGGACTGACCTCAGGAGAGTGTCCTCAGCCCTGCTCACTGCTTAGCCCTCCAAGTGGTGCCCAGGGCTGCAAGTGCACCAGCTTCCCTTCCTGGGTGGCTCTGATGCGGCACTGGGGGCCGGGTGACTCCCTAGTGTGGACGGCCATCCTTGGACCTCCCAACCGTGCCAGGAGGTGGCCAATCTGAGCAGTGGGACTAGACCCTCATCTGGTGTGCTAAGCAGGCCCATCACAGCCCGCTTTGCCTTGGGCCTTCGGCGACCTCAGCGCCGTCTCCTGCCCCACCCAGGTGACCCTTGCACGGTGTCCTCCCAGATGGAGCTGGAAGAGGCTTTCCGCCTGGCCCGTCAGCGCAGGGACGAAGGCCTCATCATTCATGGTCAGTGGTGGGGTCTGTGGGGGGCGGCCCAGGGGGCTGTTCCTGGCTGTGGGTGCCTGCCAGACCACCTGGGGGGTTCGACGCCGTATAGGATCATGGTTTAAAATCCTATGATGCCAGAGAATTTAGGGATGTCTAATATAATGCCATTTGGGTTTTTTTTCTTTGACTTTTTTTTTTTTGAGACGGAGTCTCGCTCTGTCGCCCAGGCTGGAGTGCAGTGGCATGATCTCAGCTCACTGCAAGCTCCGCCTCCTGGGTTCACGCCATTCTCCTGCCTCAGCCTCCTGAGTAGCTGGGACTACAGGCGCCCGCCACCACACCTGGCTAATTTTTTCTATTTTTGGTAGAGACGGGGTTTCACTGTGTTAGTCAGGATGGTCTCAATCTCCTGACCTCATGATCTGCCCGCCTCGGCCTCCCAAAGTGCTGGCATTACAGGTGTGAGCCACCACACCCAGCCTTTTCTTTGACATTTTATTAACCCAAATGAAAACTGCTCTTATAAAGAACCCATAAACTGCTCAGAGGCTCCAGTGGCCAGCGTAGAGCCCACGGTGCGTGTGGACAGTGGGGACAGCCCCACCAGCCACCTCACCTGCCCGGTGCTCCCTGGGCCTGGCTCCCGGCTCACAGCTGTCCTCGGCTTTAAGTTCAAAGCCCTGTGATGAGCTGACGCGTGGGAGATGTAACTTTGTCTTTAGGTGAGCACTTTAGACTCCCCAGTACTGCTGGGGTCTCCAGGGCGTCTGGGGCCTGCGAGTGTGGTTCCAGCAGCTGTGGCCAGCCAGCCACGTCTGTGTCTCTGTGTCCACTTCTGGCTTAGCTTGGGCTCCTTGCCAGGCTTCTGGCCATGGACCACTGAGTCCAAGATGGGACCAAAGCTCGAAACCGCCCACAGTTTTCTGACAGATCCATTATTCTCCTGGACACGGGGCTACTTGGTTACAATGTTTAATTTTTGTAGCCCTTTATATCAACGTGGCTTTAGATTTAAAGACTAGACCGGGTGTGGTGGCTCACGCCTGTAATCCCAGCACTTTGGGAGGTCGAGGTGGGAGAATCACTTCAGCCTAGGCGTTCAAGACCAACCTGGGCAACATAGACCCCCATCTCTCCAAAACTTTTTTGTTTTGTTTTTTTGAGACAGAGTCTGGCTCTGCCCTCAGGCTGGAGTGCAGTGGCGCTATCTCTGCTCACTGCAACCTTCACCTCCCGGGTATAAGCGATTGTCCTGCCTCAGTCTCCCGAGTAGCTGGGACTAAGGCATGTGCCACCACGCCTGGCTAATTTTTTTTTTTTTAGATAGAGTCTTGCTGTGTCGCTCAGGCTGCAGTGCAGTGGCGCTATCTCAGCTCACTGCACCCTCCGGCTCCTGGGTTCAAGTGATTCTTCTGCCTCACCCTCCCGAGTAGCTGGGACTACAGGCATGCACCATCATGCCTGGCTAATGTTTTGTATTTTTAGTAGAGGCGGGGTTTCACTGTGTTAGCCAGGAGGGTCTCGATCTCCTGACCTCGTCATCCACCCGCCTCAGCCTCCCAAAGTGCTGGGATTGCAGATGTGAGCCACTGCGCCCAGCCTAATTTTTGTATTTTTAGTAGAGATGGGGTCTCGCCGTGTTGGTCAGGCCGGTCTCTAACTCTTGCCCTCAGGTGATCCACCCGCCTCAGCCTCCCAAAGTGTTGGGATTACAGGCGTGAGCCACCGTGCCCGACACCAGATGTGGTGGTGCACCTGTAGTCCCAGCTACTCGGGAGGCCGAGGTGGGCGGTCCTTGAGCCCAGGAGGTAGAGGCTACAGTAAATTGTGATTGTGCCATTGCACTCTAGCCTGAGTGATGGAGCGAAACCCTGTCTCAGATAAATAAACTTGTAGCTGTGCCTAACCTCGTCCACTTTATTGCGATTGTGTTAGTAAGCACATTTTGCTTTTCTACACTGAAAGATATGGTGCTTTAAAATTCACGTTATTTTCTAGGTAAAAGAAAAATAGTTAGGGCCGGGCTTGGTGGTGCACACTTGTAATCCCAGCACTTTGGGAGGCTGAGGCCGGTGGATCACTTGAGGTCAGGAGTTCAAGACTAGCCTGACCAACATGGTGAAACCCCATCTCTACTAAAAATACAAAAATTAGCCAGGCGTTGTGGCGCGCGCCTGTAATCCTAGCTACTTGGGAGGCTGAGGCAGGAGAATTGCTGGAACCTGGGAGGCAGGGGTTGCAGTGAGCCAAGATCGTGCCACTGCACTCCAGCCTAGGCACAGAATGAGACTCCATCTCAAAAAAACGAAAAACAAAAAATGTTTGTTTTACTAAAGTTTTAATACTTTTATGCGTATATACACGTATATACACACACATGCACGCACACACGCACACACATATATATAGAATTAAAGATGGGATTTTGTCATGTTGGCCAGGCTGGTCTTGAACTCCTGGTCTGGAGCCATCCTCTCATCTCGGCCTCCCAAAGTGCTGGGATTGCAGGCATGAGCCATCATTTCCAGCTAAGTTTTAATATTTCCTAGGCATCTATTTTGATAATTTATCGTGGAAGCCCAGGATGTGTGTTAAAATAATTTTGAACTCTGTCTTGAGTATAAAGAAATGGAATCTAAAGTGCTTTTAAAAGTCAGTTTTCAAAGTAATTGCAGTTCTTCCCCATTTTTATATAGTTTAAAAATACAAGTCAGTAGCTTTCTCTGACGGCTCTGCTGTCCAGGTTCCTCTGATTGGCTTTTACCCTAAGTTTTTCTGTGGGTTTTTAAGTCCTACCTAATGGAGCCTGGCCTACGTAGACGCACTGGGTTTCACGTCTCCCAGGAGCGTGCTCTCATTGGCAATGGCACGTGCGCCTTGTGTGAAGTCCGTGTGCTCAGCCTGACTGAGGCGGGACTTCCTCCGTGAGACTGTTGAGTGGCAGCCGCGGGGCCTTGACGCTCTCTCTTCCTCTCTCTGTCCAGTTTTCCCGAGCACCCCTGAGCAGCCAGGACTGCCGTGTCCAGGAGAAGACAGTGAGTACTGGGGTTTCCTACACCGGTCTTGCATGTTACGGGGTTGAGCTATTGATCCGTTGTGCCGAGGAGGAGGCAGTGGTGCCGTTTTCGGAGGTTCACCCTCATGGAGCGTCAGGGCACAAGCAGCCATGGTGACCACAGCTGCTGCCTGTGCATGCTCTGGCTGACAGCACCGCGCGGCGGGGGCCTCGCTTGGCTGGTTGGTGGCATGAGGAGTCCGGGGGGCCTTGCTGTCTCCCTAGGAGGGAAAGGCCAGGTGGGACGCTGGACACTGCTCCCATGTGGCTGCCTCAGCTCATGACCACCCCCAGGCCAGTTGTCCACTCCTCCTGGTCCCTGCTGGCCCCTGAGCTGGAGTGGGGGCTCCCTTCATTCCGAGCTGGCTCCATCGGGAGGAGAGGAAGGAAAGTGAGTCCTGGGGGTTGTGGCTTCAGAGGGAAGCTTCTGACCTCACTTCCTACCACGTCGCGGAGGCTGCTGGGCCCTGAGCAGGTGGCTACGCTGCTGTGGGGCCATGCATCCCATGGCTGTGTTTGATGGGGTTCCACCCCCACCCTCCAAACCCCACACTGCCTCCGGCATCCGTGCCATGCCTTGTTTGTTGTGTGGGCAGGAGATCCTGGACCGAGGCCGCTGCCTGTCCAGTGCAGGGCACGTGGCTCAGTGTCCCCAACCCCTGCTGCCAGGGTGCACACCAGGTTGGCCTCAGGCTGGATGCTGGGTGTCGGCGGTGCCCTGTGTTGGGCAGGAAGCGGAGGTGGGGGCAGATTCAGGCCAAGAGGGCGAGTGGGCAGTTGGGGTTAGAGTCTCGGCTTCCGGGGAGAAGTGGGGTCGAATAGAGGTTTGGCAGCGCTTAGCATTGGGGAGGCCCCAGGAGCCACGGGATTTCCATGATCACCCTGGGGAGAGGGCGGCGTGGCATCCTGGTTTCAAGCCCTCAGCCAACAGGGGTCCCTGAACCATGGCCGGCAAGGCCGAGGAGACATCCAGAGGTGGGCCCTGGCAGGAGTGGAGCGGGTGGTCTGGGGCTGGACCTGCCCGGGGGCCGGCAGGAGGAGATGGGGTATGGCCATGGCAGGCAGACACCACCGGCGGTTTTGGCAGCATGAGGCAAGTGTGAGGAGGCGGGGGGCACGTTCCTTTGTTCAGCCCTGGTTGTGGCTCTTGGAGATGGTACCACCTGGGCTGGAGAGATGGGGACCCTGTGTGTCCCAGTGGGAGGCAGGTGGAAGGGAGATGACGTGTGACGTCCACGGCCCCGGGCGGGAGTGGCCGGGCAAGGGTGCAGGTTGGAATTCGGAGGCCATGTTGAGAAGGCGGTGGGGGAATGGGGAGTCTCAGGGGTAAGAACTTTGGGGGCCCCGAGGGTGCTGGACGGAGTCCACACAGGCCGGCGAGGTCCAGGAGCAGGGGTGGGTGCTCGGCTGTAGTTTTGCCTCAAGTGGGACTGGGGCCGGCTTGTGGGCTGCAGGGGCCCTGCAGGGGTGAGGGTCAGGGAGAGACTTCTGAGATGGGGCTGTTCTGGGGGTGCCAGGAGCAGCTCAGGGTGGGGCTGGGTGCGAGCACATAACGTTTACGTAAACACATGAATAAGACATGCTCCTTGTGGGTCAGACAATGGTTGTCCCTCCACAGCACCCCGCAGCCTCATGCTGCTGCTTTGTAGGAGGGGACCACGGGCCTTGTTTATTTGCCACCTGGATGATTTTTTGACTTGGTGACAGGACTGTGCTCATCGGTCCCATGTGCGCTGAGACCGTGCACACCCAAAGGTGTCCACCTGTGGCCAGCGTAGCCCCTGGGGGCGGGGGAAGCCCGCAGTATTTCTGCGCCATGTCTGCCTCTTGTCTCAACCCTGCCTGGGGGCCTGGGGTCTGCTCTTTCTGTCTGCGACCTCAGCAGCGCCTCTCTGCCCGTGTGGACAACCTGCCGGCCTCACGTAGGGACGGGGGCCCGCGTTTGCTCGGCCACTGCGGTGGAGGAAGGGGAAGTTGGGGGGTCACAGGATGCCCTGGGGCCTGGGCTCTGCAGGGGAGTGTGTTGTGGGGGTGGCGGCTGAGTCACTGTGGGGAATGCGGAGAACGTGGCCAAGCCCCAAGGAAGGACCTCCTGGGACACATGAGTAGGTCCTTGAGATGTTTACCCGGGGTGGCTCCACGGCTTTGGGGACCACTCAGCCTGGTTGGGGACATTCCGCCAGAGCCTCTGGGGTAGCCTTTGCCGAGGAGGTCAGAGGTGGATGCCGGGGGTGGGGAACCCTGCCCTGCCCTGCGTGCTGATGTCCACCTGGACGTGGGGTGGATTTTATGGTGCTAGTGTCAGGAGTGTGTGAGAACACGCTGCCCACACGGGGTCCCAGGCCACCAGGGCTTGGGGGGCTGGCGCTCTCCCTGATGCCGTACGTGTTTCTTTTGCTGTGACTTCGGTGCTCATCTCAGACGGGACACCCTGCTCTGGTTGCCAGTGGCCGCCGCCCGGGGCTCTGTGGTTTTAGCGCCTGTGGGAATGTTCACAGGTGTTTTTGTCCTCAGGCAGCACTGCCCGGGCTGAGGGTCAGTGAGAAGGGTCAGACTGGGAGGTGTGGGCAGTGGATGGAGCACACCAGAGGCGGAGGAGGGCAGCACTGCGGCTGTACCGTGGGCCTGGTTCAGACGCCTGGACGTGCCTGTCTCACCGTCAGCAGAGGACCTTCTGGCACGTTCTATGTGTGTCTAGATGAAGTTAATTGGTTTTATAGATTTCTACAAAAACTCTATACTTGCAACTATCACCTCTATGTAGTTCCAAACCCAAAATATATTCCAAAAGGAAAGCCCGTGCCCGTCAGCGGTCACTCCCTGTTCCGCCTCAGCCCTGGCCCTGGGCACCTCCGGTCGGCCTCTGTCTCTGTGGCCCTGCGGATCCTGGACGTTCGGTGTCCGTGTGGCCCTGCGGATCCTGGACGTTCGGTGTCCGTGTGGCCCTGCGGATCCTGGACGTTCGGTGTCCGTGTGGCCCTGCGGATCCTGGACGTTCGGTGTCCGTGTGGCCCTGCGGATCCTGGACGTTCGGTGTCCGTGTGGCCCTGCGGATCCTGGACGTTCGGTGTCCGTGTGGCCCTGCGGATCCTGGACGTTCGGTGTCCGTGTGGCCCTGCGGATCCTGGACGTTCGGTGTCTCTGTGGCCCTGCGGATCCTGGACGTTCGGTGTCCGTGTGGCCCTGCGGATCCTGGACGTTCGGTGTCCGTGGAATCCCGCATGTTCGTCCTTTTGCCTCTGGTGGCTCTCACCCGCCTGACCTTCCCAAGGTTCTTCCATGCTGGGGCATTCTTAGCACTGCAGATCTTTTTTCTATTCTGGTAAAATGCACATAACATCTATTTTTGCCATCTTAACTTTTTTTTTTTTTGTGGGGGTGGTGTAGGGGACGGAGTCTTGCTCTGTCACCCAGGCTGGAGTGCGTGGTGCAATCTTGGCTCACTACAACCTCTGCCTCCCAGGCTCAAGCAGTCCTCGCGCCTCAGCCTCCTGAGTAGCTGGGATTACAGGTGTGCGTTACCACTCTTGGCTGAGGTGTTTTTGTTTTTGTTTTTGTTTTGTTTTTTGTAGAGATAGGGTTTTACCATGTTGCCCAGGCTGGTCTCAAACTCCTGGACTCAAGTGACCTACCCATCTTGGCCTCCCAAAGTGCTGGGATTACAGGTGTGAGCCACTGAGCCCGGCCCCATCTTAGCCATTTTTTAAAGGTGCAGTTCATTGGTATTTGATACTCACATTGCTGTCCAGCCATCATGACCGCCCATCTCCAGAACTCTCTTCATCTTCCCAGACTCAGCCTCTGTCCCCATGAAACACTCACTCCTCATTCTGCCTCCCCCAGCCCCCGACACCCACCCACCGCTTTCTGTTTCTGTGAGTTTGGTGACTCTAGGGACTTCCTGTGAGTGGAGTCGCACAGGATCTGTCCTTTTGTGACAGCTTATTTCACTCAGCACCGTGTCCTCAAGGTGCAGCCACGAGCAGCTTGTGTCACAGTCTCCTTCCTTCTTAAGACTGAACCGCAGGCTGTTGCCTGGATGTATTTTGTTTACCGATTTCTGTTGGTGGACACATGGGTGACTTCCACAGTTTAGCTGTCGTGAATGATGCTGCTGTCAGCACGGGTGCACAGTGACCTCTGGAGACCCTGCCTTCAGTTCTGGGTGTAGATCCAGAAGTGGGATTGCTGGATCATTGATCATTCGGGTTTTATTTATTTATTTTTGAGACAGTGTCTCGCTCTGTTGCCCAGGCTGGAGTGCAGTGGCACGATCTCGGCTCACTGCAGCCTCCACCTCCTGGGCTCAAGCGATTCTCCTGTCTCAGCCTCCCAAGTAGCTGGTACTAAAGGCAGGTGCCTCCCCGCCTGGCTAGTTTTTGTATTTTTTGTAGAGACAGGATTTCATCATGTTGCATGGACTGGTCTTGAACTCCTGGGCTCAAGCAGTCTGCCCACCTCGGTCTCCCAAAGTGTTGGGATTACAGGTGTGAGCCACCGCACCTGGCCGATAATTCTGTTTAAAGAGCTGCTGTGCCATTTCCCACGGTGGCTGCAGCATTTTCCACCCCCTGCAATAGTACATGAGTGCCGCTGTCTCCCATCTTCTCCAGCTCTTGCCTTTTTCTGTTTTTTGACAGTAGCTGTACTAATGGGCGTGAGGTGGCATGTCATTGTGGTTTTGGTTCTCATTTCCCTGGTGATAAGTGATGTTGAGCATTTTTTCATGTGCCTGTTGGCTATTTCTATTTTTTTTTTTTTTTTTTTTTTTTTTTGAGATGGAGTCTTGCTCTGTCGCCCATACTGGAGTGCAGTGGCACGATCTCAGCTCACTGCAACCTCCACCTCCCGGGTTCAAGCGATTCTCCTGTTTCAACTTCCTGAGTAGCTGGGATTACAGGCACCCGCCACCATGTCCAGCTAATTTTTATATTTTTAGTGGAGATGGGGTTTCACCATGTTGGCCAGGTTAGTCTCGAACTCCTGGCCTCAAGTGATCCACCCACCTTGGCCTCCCAAAGTGCTGGGATTATAGGTGTGAGCTGCCATGCCTGGCCTTGTTGGCCATTTCTGTATCTTCTTTGGTGAAATGTCTGTTCACGTCCTGTGTCCATTTTTGAATAGATTGTTTGGTTTTTTTGTTGGTGAGTCTTAGTAGTTCTCTGTCCTGGATGTTAATCCCTTATCAGATATGTGATTAGCAAATATCTTCTGTTCTGTGGGTTGTCTTTTTACTTTGTTGATAGTGCCTTTTGATGGACAAAGTTTTAAAATTTTCCTGAAATCCTGCTTAATGTTTTTTTTTTTCTTTTGTTGCCTGTGTATTTGGTGTCACATCCAAGAAATCATTGCCAAATCCAACGTTGTGAAGCTTTTCCCCTTCTTTTTCATCTAAGGATTTTATAATTTTAGGTTTTATGTTTAGGTCATGGATCTATCTTGAGTTAAATTTTGTATGTGGTGTAAGGTAAGCATCTAACTTCATTCCTTTGCATGTGGAGGTCCAGTTTTCTTAGCACTATTGGTGAAAAGACTTCCCATTGGATGGCATTGGCACCCTTGTTGAAAATCGTTTCACTGTGTATGGGAGGGTTCGTTTGTGGAGTCTCTGTTCTAGTCCATTGGTCTCTGTGTCTCTCTTTGAGCCAGTGCCACACTGTTTTGATCTCTGTAGCTTTGTAGGAAGTTTTGAAATCAGGAAGTGTGAGCCCTCCAGCTTTGTTCTTCCTTTTCAAGATTGTTTTGGGGTCCCCTGAGATTCCAGATGAATTTTAGGACAGCCTTTCCTATTTCTGCAAAAAAAAATTATTGGGATTTTTGCAGGGATTGCACTGGCTCTGTAGACCACTTTGGGTAGTCCTGATGTCTTAACAGTATGAAGTCTTCCAATCCATGAAATGAAGTGTGTTTCCATTTGTTTATGTCTTCTTTGATTTCTTTCAGCAGTGTTTTACAGTTTTCTTTGTACAAGTCTTTACCCCCTTGGTTAATTCCTAAAAGTTTTATTTTTTTTTGATGCTGTTGCAAGTGGAATTGTTTCCTTAATTTCCCTTTTGGGTTGCTTATTGTAAGTGTATAGAAGTGCAGTCGATTTTTGTGTGTTGACTTTTTTGCCTGCTGCTTTGCTGAATTTATTAGTTCTAACAACTTTCTGTGGAATCTTTAGGGCTTTCTTACATATAAGATCATATCATCTGTGCACAGAGATAATTTTACTTTTTCCTTCCTGATTTGGATGCCTTGTATTTCTTTTTCTTGCCTAATTATTCTGGCTAGAATTCCACTACTCTGTTGAATAAAAGTGGTGTGATCCTTGTCTTTGTCCTGATCTTCAAAGAAAAGCTTTCAGGTTTTCGTCACTGAGTGTAATGTCTGCTGTGGGTTTTTCATACGTGGTTTTTATTATGATGAGATAATTTCATTCTATTCCAAGTTTGTCAATTGTTTTTATCATGAAAGGGCTTTGAATTTCGTCACGTGCTTTTTCTGCATCAGTTGAAACGGTCATGTGGTTTTTTTCCTTCATTTTGTTCGTGTGATATATTACTTTAATTTTCATACATTGAACCATCCTTGCATCCTATGAATAAATCCTGCTTGCTCATGGTGTGTAATTTTCTTGATATGCTGCTGCATTCATTTTACTAGTATTTTGTAGAGGATTTTTACGTCTGTGTTTATAAGGGACAATTACGTCCATGTTCATAAGGGATATTTATGTCCATGTTCGTAAGACTCAATGGCCAGAGGTTCTTGTCGTGACTTTGTGTGGCTTTGGTGTCAGAGTAGTGCTGGCCTCACAGAATGAGTGAGGAAGCGTTCCTTCCTCTTCAATTTTTTTGGAAAAGTTTGAGAAAAACTGGAATTAGTTCTTTAAGTGTTTGGTAGAATTTGCCTGCAAAGCCGTCAGGCCCTGGGCTTTGCTTTGTTGGGAGGTTCTCTCTCTCTCTCTCTCTCTCTCTCTCTCTCTCTCTCTGATGGAGAGAGTGCAGTGGCTCGATCTCAGCTTATGTCACCCTCTGCCTCCTGGGTTCAAGTGATTCTCCTGCCTCAGTCTCCTGAGTAGCTGGCATTACAGGCATGCGCCATCATGCCCAGCTGATTTTTGTACTTTTAGTAGAGACGTGGTTTTGCGTGTTGGCCAGGCTGGTTCCGAACTCCTGACCTCAGATGATCTACCTACCTTGGCCTCCCAAAGTGTGGGGATTACAGGCGTGAGCCACCGCACCTGGCCCTGCTCTCATCTTTATTATTCCCGTCCTTCTGCCAGCTTTTGGTTTGTTCTTTTTCTGGTTCCTTAAAGTGTAAAATTCGGTTGTTAATTTGAGATCTTTCTTGTTTTTTTATTTCAAATATTTATCACCATAGCCAGGCGTGCCATGGCTCATGCCTGTAATCTCAGTGCTTTGGGAGGCTGAAGAGGGAGGATCACTTGAGGCCAGGAGTTGGAGACCAGCCTTGGGCCACATGGCAAAACTGTGTTTCACACACAGAAAAAGTTAATCACTATAAATTTTCTCCTTAGCACTACCTTCTCTGCATCCCTGAAATTTTGATATGTTGTGTTTCTATTTTCTTTTTTTTTTTTTTTTTTGAGACGGAGTCTTGCTCTGCCGCCCAGGCTGGAGTGCAGTGGCTGGATCTCAGCTCACTGCAAGCTCCGCCTCCCGGGTTCACGCCATTCTCCTGCCTCAGCCTCCCGAGTAGCTGGGACTACAGGCGCCCGCCACTGCGCCCGGCTTGTTTTTTGTATTTTTTAGTAGAGACGGGGTTTCACCGTGTTAGCCAGGATGGTCTCGATCTCCTGACCTCGTGATCCGCCCGTCTCGGCCTCCCAAAGTGCTGGGATTACAGGCTTGAGCCACCGCGCCCGGCCATGTTTCTATTTTCATTCATCTCTCAGCATTTTCTGATTTTCTTTGTGGTTTCATCTTCTATCTGTTGGTTGAGTGTGTAGTGTTATTTCCATATATTGTGAATTCTTCTGTTTTCTTTCTGTTAACTGATTTCTAAGTTCATCTCAATGTGGTTGGAGAAGATACTTCGGATAATGTCTGATTTTTCAGATTTACCGCGGCTGCATCTGTGGCTCACTGGTGTTCTGTCCTGGAAAACGTCCCCTGTGCGTTGAGGTTGTGTCCCCGTTGTGGGTACAGCGCTCTGCTGTGTCTGTCAGAGCTACGTGGTTCGTTGCGTTGTTCAAGTCTTCTGTTTCTTTACGTGTCTTCTCCCTAGTTGTTTTTCATTCCTTTTTATGGCTGGATGAATTCTGTGATGCGATTCACCCTGTCTGTCTGTCCGCTCCTCTGCTGATGGACACTTGGGGGCCGGGGCATTCGGGGCTGAGCGTGTGATGAGATCAGGAGCGCCTGGTTTTTTGGGGGAGGTGAGGGCTGGTCACGCCCTGGTCGAGTGGGGATCCTCTGTGTGTGTCCATGGCGGCCTCGTTGAGGTGGAGTGATTGGGTGGTGGAGCTGGGGTCTGTGGGCTCCACCTGCTGCCACGTGTGCCTGGCTGCCCAGGGCCCAGGAGGGTGGTGGCACGGAGGTCCACATGAGGGGCCGCAGGTGCCTCGGGCCCCTCTGCTGCTTGTTTCTCCATCTTCACTGTCTGTTCGCTGCAGCACTGGGTAAGGTGCTGTGTGGCCAGTATTTTCCCGGGTTCCTCTTCTTTGTCCCTCCTTGCTGTGTCTGGTCATACAGAAATGGTGTGTGTGATTTTTGTTTCAATACTCAAATCTGTTAATATTTTCCCTTCTGGCCAGGCACGGTGGCTCAAGCCTGTAATCCCAGCACTTTGGGAGGCCGAGACGGGCGGATCACGAGGTCAGGAGATTGAGACCATCCTGGCTAACACGGTGAAACCCCGTCTCTACTAAAAAATACAAAAAAACTAGCCGGGCGTGGTGGCGGGCACCTGTAGTCCCAGCTACTTGGGAGGCTGAGGCAGGAGAATGGCAAAAACCTGGGAGGCGGAGCTCGCAGTGAACTGAGATCCGGCCACTGCACTCCAGCCTGGGTGACAGAGCGAGACTCTGTCTCAAAAAAAAAAAAAAAAAAAAAATTTCCCTTCTGGCTTCCCCTAGTGATACAAATTTATTTTCTAGCATTTTGGTCTTTGAGCCGCTTTGCGTGAGTGTCTGTGTCTGGGGTGGTATCAGCTGGCACCAGGGCCAACCTGGGGAGGGCCCTTCTCTTGGACTTGAGCTGATGAGACTCACAGCCCAAAATGCAGCAGATCCCTCAGGCAGATCCTCGGTGCAGATCCCTCAGGCCATGGGACTCTGGACGTTGGCGGCCCTGTCAGCCTGAGCCACATCTGCAGTGAGAGGCAGCAGTACGTTCCTCGGGGCAGCGGTGAGACCAAGGCTGGATCCGAAGACCTCCGAGCAGCTCCTCTGGGGCAGATGCCAGCTGCAAGCCACAGCCCAGCCCTGGTAACAGGAGAGCATCGCTGGGGGGTGGGGCGGCCCGGCTTTGATGCAGCCATGTGGGAGGGCCACTCTCAGAGACCCCCCTCCTTCCTCGCCACCCCCACCCCAGAGGGGAAGCTGGAGCCAGGAGGCTGCAGACCCGGGGCCAAGGTGTGGCCAGGGCTGGCTGTGTTGGGAGGCTCTGAGCAGCCTGCTTCCTGGCCACCCAGCTCTGGGGCTGCTGTCAGCTCTTGACTTGTAGACGTCACTCCAGCCTCTGGCCTGTCACCCTAAGGCCCCCCATGTCTGTGTCTTTTCTCACGGGGACACCGGTGGTCGGCTTTGGGCCCCACCTGGGCAGTCTGGGACACTCACCTTGAGACTTCGACTTAATCACATGTGCAGGAACCTTTTCCAAAGGAGGGTCGTCTCACAGGTTCTGGCGTAGGACATGGACTTATCGTTTTGGGGGCTCATCTTCAATGCACCACAGTTGACTACATCAAGGTCTGCCTCTGATCTTGTGGGAGTGCTGGGTGGTCTGTCCCCACCAGCAATTTGTGGGTAGGCTCTGTCCCCAGGAAACGCTCTCTGCCCAGGCCCCCGCCCCGCGGGAGGTTCGTGCTGCCAGTGGTGCTGGTCACTGGGACCATGTGCTGGGCCGGCACCTGGCAGGACAGACAGCAGGCGGCTCTTCTGTAGGTTCTTCTGGCTGGGACAGGCCCAGCCGGCGCTCAGTGTAAATGAGACTGACGCCCCTTTTGGACCCCTCTGAGTAGGGAGGCCTGGGTGCGCAGCCTCCCCGCAGAGTTGGGGAGACGTGGCCTGGTTCCCACCAGTCCACCACTCTGCCGGCCACCACCAGGACACGTGGCCCAGTTGCCATTGTCACCACCCTGCTGGCCGCCACTGGAACACGTGGCCCGGTTCCCGCTGTCATCACCCCACTGGCTGCATCTTGAACGGCGTCCCTTCTGCAGTGGCTTGTCCTTAGTGTTCCAGCCATACCCCAACCGATGCAACCCCCGGAACCTCCGTCAGCGCCGTCCGGGAGAGCGCCTCCCCTGCGTCCGTGCTGTGCTGGTTGAAAGCGAGATCCTCCAGCCTTTGGCCTCTCCGGACCTAGCCCCAGCTGCAGGCCCCAGCCATGGTGGTCCCTTTGGGAGGCATGGTCCAGGAGGTGATGGGCAGCTGGAGAACCCCCATGGCTGGAGGCTGCTGCACCTGGCAGGGAGGGTACTGGGCAAGGGGGCGTGGGGTGGAAAGGGGTGGGTGTCCAGAAAGTTCCTGGGGCTCCACCAACGAGAACGTTGCCATTACCTTGAGGGAACGGCCCGTTTAGTGGTGCCTTCTCTTTACCTGTAAAACGGGGTGATTATAAATAATACCATGTTTGTAAAAGTGCTTAGGATCAGACTCCCCTTAGAGTGAGTGTTAATACCCGTCTCAAAGGACAGTAGGTGGATGTGGCAGGGAGGGAGATGTCAGGACAACAGCCAGGGCCCTTTCTGCCACTTCTCCTGGTGGGTGGTGGGCAGTCCCCTGAACCCCGGCAGTAAGAGCGGGACCTCCCAACACCCTGGCCCCTCTGTGTTGGCTCCAGGGGATTCCTGGAGGAGAAGGTGCTGTTTCTAGATGGCTGGGCCCGTCATGTGGAGGGAAGGGGGACGCTGTAGGCGGCAGTCCCAGTTTTCCTTTGGGTGGAGTCGTCGCTGCTGCTGCTCCAGTCCAGAGGCTCTGGGGCTCCTCGGTGGGTCACCTCAGGCCTGGGCAGCATCCATGGGACAGGGTGGTCCCCTGTCAGGCCCCATTGGCCTCCCTGTGGTGTGTGGTGGAGACTCAGGGTGCCCGCCCTGTGGAGGAGGTGCCGGAGGCAGCCTGGCTTTGCACCAGACCCGGCTGAGGGCAGCGCTGGATGGTCTGCTGGACCAGGCCTACGAAGTCCTTAGAGTCCATGGAGGAAATACAAACTCCGCTGGGCTGGGCAGCCGCACACCCCACTTAGCAGCCGGTGGTTCCTTGGGGTCATCAGAGCCAGTGCTGGCTGCCCCATGCATTTCCTGTTGTTGGTCTCTGCCCGTCCACAGCACGGACAGCATCCCTGGGCAGCAGAACCCTGCTCCAGCCTGCACCCTGGGTAGAGGTGTTCTCCGTGCCACATTCTGCCGGTAGCAGGCAGCCCCACCCCGCTGTAGCCCGTCTTGTCACTTAGGGTGGTCCTGGTAGTGGGTTCTGGAGCCTGGAACGCTTGGGCCAGGCAGCTGGGACCCTCCCGAGCCTCACCCCTTGGGTCTGTTGGGGCCCCTGGGGTTTGACCGGGAGGACACCTTGACTGTTGCCTTTGCCTCTGGGTATATCCCCTGCTCGGCCCCTGAACCCAGCTCCAAGGCCATTTCTACTTGGCAAGAAGGAGGTTTTCATGACCAGGGATGTTAATAGCGGGTTCCTGGACGCAAGGGTGGCAAAGTCACCTTGGCCTGTGTGGGGGGAGTGGAGGAGCCTGGGCTCTCCTGTGCTGGTGGTCCTGGGGCAGGTAACAGGGGAAGGGGCTGGAGCCACATGGGTGGAGCCATGGGGGGACGTGGAGGGCCCTTCCTGACCCCACAGCAGGGGCCGGGGCGGGGCTGGCGGGGGACAGTCCTCAGTTGCAGGGGCCAGGGCGGGCCAAGAAGAGGAAGGGGCTCTCAGGGCACTGGGGCCTTCTGGCTGTAGTGTCTCACTCGGGGCAATGGCAGAATCCCTAGATCCGTCCCCCGGCCCGTCTGCCTCCCGTCCTCATAGCCCTGCAGGCTGGGGCAGAGAGGGGTCCTTGGCGGGGACACCATCCCCACAGGGACGTGGAGGGTGCTGGACCCGGGGCTGCCGTGGAGTCGCCTGCTGGGAGCAGCCAGTGCACCCGGGCTTGAGACCTGGGAGGTGCTGGGGCCGAATGCCCAGGTGGGTGCCTGTGCTGCCGGGTTCAAACCCCACCGGCAGGGAGCCTGCGCGGTGACTTTGGGCAAGTGGGTGGGGCTCCCCGTGCCTCAGTTTCCTCTTCTGTAAAAGGGGCTTTGTGAAGCTCAACAGAGTTTAGAGGAGCTCCTGGAACATGGTAAGTGCTCAGTGAGGCTGCCTTGCCGCCTCTCCCACCCAGGGAGGGTCAAGTGGGAGGAGAGCGGCCCCACCGAGCGTGTTCCAGGCCCCCGCGGCGTCGGAGAGGAGGCAGCCAAGCCTAGTGAGGACGCTGCTGGTGTCCTCCAGGCCTAGGTGGGCGGGTTACCACGGAAGCCTGTCAGCGGACGCCTGTGATTCCCTGGTATTTATAGGTATGTCTGTTGTTTTATTAAAAAATCTGGTTTCATTCAGCTTTGTCTCAAATTATTTGCAACAAACTGGAAAAGCTAGTTTTCCCCCTAAAATAGGCTTCTAATAAAATTGACAGTCTGCCTGCTGAGCCTGAATGTTCTAGAGTTCTGCAAAACTGGGTATTTTGGGATGGATTAGGAGAAAGGAGTTGGCTGAAGGACAGTGGTCGTGATGCTGAGCCGGCCGTCTGTGTGAAGTTTACTTTGGACCAGGATAAATGCGTATTTCCTATGGGAGCCCAGTGTGGCTGTGGTGTTCGGTGGTCTTATGATTTTATAGGCCTAGCCAGGGTCTGCGAGCTGCTTCTGTCCAGGGCCACGTAGTTGAAGCCTGGGGTTCTGAGCAGGCATGGGCGGCGCCCGAGGAGGTGCATGGCCGTGTCCCAGTGAAACTTCATGCACGCTGAAATCTGAATTTTAGAGACTCGTTTCCTGTGTTTCAAAATATTCTCCTTTTCATTTTATTCAGCCAATTAAAAGCGTAGATATCCTAGCTTGAGTGATTTGGAGCACCAGGCATCGTAGGTTGCCAGCCCTCGTTCCCCGTAGATTTGGGAACTTGAGTGAGACGCACATGTTAGGTTTATGTGTTTCACATTTCACGGAACGCCCCTCACATAGCTGGTCAGCCGCCTGACGAGGGAAGCTTGGCCTTTCGGAGAAGTGGTGCCTCGTGGTGAGCTGCTGACAGAGCTGGAATTTGAACCCTGGGCTTTGGCCCGGGTTCCACTCTGTGAATGCAGATAAACACGGGTTTATGAGCTTGATGATTTAAATGGAGGTTTTATTCCCGTTCAGGCAGGTATGGGAGGCCAGTGATCAGGAGATGATGCTGTCGAGAAGGTCGTTTATTACTCAGCTCCCGAGAGGAGACCTCCTCATGCCTTGCAGGGCCGTGCGGGGAAGTGCCGAGTGGGTTAGAGGCAGGGGGCTGTGTGAGTGGGGGCCTTTACTGTGGTTTCCATGGGAAAGTGGAGGGAGTAGGCATTGGGTCGGCCAGGTGGAGTAACTTCAGCGGGCTCTGGGGTGCAGGGGCCGTCCCTGTGACGTGGGGAGGCCCCCAGGACGACTGGGGGCCCGTGTAGGAGGTGGGCCCAGGTGAGGGTTCTGGGTTGATGGGTTTGCATTTGAAAGGTTCACTGTGGGATGAGTCATTTGCTGTCTCTAGGAATCGGTTGGCCCCTCGAGGGGCCGTCGTCCTTCCAGAGTCAGCAGGGCCACAGGTGCTGGAGTGTTGAGGGCACAGCACGTAAGAATGCAGGGAGCATGTGGTGTGACTGGTCAGAGCCAGAGGTCTGCAGGACACTCCCCTCTGTCCCTCTGCACCCCCAGCGCGAAGCCTGGCCCGTGTGGGGTCAGCACAGGTGCCGAGTGGGATTGGGGTAGCGGGCAGAATTCCCAGCCGAGCACGCTGCCGTCCCCCATGTTTTTATGACTGTAGAAAAATGCCAGCTCTCATTTTCCAGTGATGCCGAGGTCCCAGGGTTTGTCAGTGAACCAGGGCGGGGGTTGGAGGGTCAGGCCACCCAGCAGCGGTGGCGGCTCTGGGTCTGCCCAGGAGCCCGGGCTGGCCACAGCCAGGCACAGCACAGCGCAGCACGTGAGGTCAGGCCTCGGAAATGGGGGTGTCTCCTGCCTTAGGCTGGGGGTGTGCGTTTCCAGGCCAGCTGGGGCGGTTTTCAGCCTGGCGAAGCTTGGCCTTTCCTGTTCCTGCACCGTCCGCCCACCGTCCCTGCACACGCTGGCGGGGCTCCTGGGGTGGACACAACCACATCGCAAGGCCCCCATGCGTCCGCTCCTCCCCTCCGTTCCGGGGCCGCGGGACAGTGCTCGGGACCCTTGGCCATTGGCGTCGAGCCCATTCACAGCCTCTGGATGCAGCTCAGAGGTCACTTGCCTCAGCCACAGCTGCACTGTCCCCCACTCCCAGCCTGGCAGGCCGACCTGCAGGACCCCAGGCTCAGCTGGGTTCTGTTCCCATGTTGCATTTTCAAGGTCCGCTGAGTCCGAGCCCTGCCTGGGTCTGGCTGCTGCCCGCACGCTCTCTGTGCTGTGCTGATGCAGAGATGCTTGTTTTCCTGTGACGTCAGCGTCAGCTCCTCCACATCCATGCCGTGTTTTAGTTTGTGCCTCAGCTGCTGGCTACAGCTTCCCGGGGGAGCCGGGTACCACCCGGGCCTGGAGACATGAGGAGGCAGGGATGTGAGGGGCGGGGGACAGGACAGCCGGCCTTCCGTTAAATATCTGCTCCTCGCGCTCGAGCCTCCCTGCCTATTGTCGGGCCGGAGGCGAGCCGACACAGCGCCAGCTTGTCAAAGGGAAGGAAGATGCCGCCCTGCACGCCCGCCGCGCACAGAGCATAAAGAACCTGCGCTGAGGAGGCAGGAGAAGAAAGCCGGTGAGTCGGGGGCATCTCCCCTGTGGATTGTCCGCGCCCCCGGGGCTGGGCCAGCCGTGCTGCAGGCCGTGCGTGCGGAGGACGGTGCCCGAGTCAGCATTCTGGGTCTGAGTCCTGTCGTTGTCGCCGCCTGTGCGCTGCACAGATGCTCCGGGCAGCAACACGGCTGGTACCCGGCCCGGGGAAGGCGTGCGGCTGCAGCAGCTCCCGGCGATGTCGGGGAAAACGCAGTGAGAGGCTGTTGTTTTGCGGGTGACAGATTTTTAGAAACATAAGGCGGTGGAGGGACCTTCCGAGCGAGGCAGGGGCTGCTGGAGGGACATGCTCACCCCGAGGACGGATGGTGTGTGGCCCAGGCCTGGTGGATGCGTGGCGGCGGCTGCGGAGGGCTGGGGGCCGGGGGACTCGGGGAAATCATTTTGGGCTCGTCTGCCTGCCTGGCCCTGGGGAGTCGCTGGCTGTTGGGAGGCTCGCTGTAGCCGATGCTGTTTGGTTGTGGGTCTGTGAGTCTGTGTCAGGGCCAGGACGGATGGGTACGTCTGCCGCTTCCTCTCCATTCTGCAGGTGGGCAGATTGATGAGACCACAGGGGTGAAGTCTGGAGACCCCAGGTGCCAGGACTGGTGGCGGTAACAGCCAGCACCTGTTCCAGGCTTGCAGTCTTTCTGTCTCGAGCCTGCCCCCCACCTGTCTGAACCCCCGTTTTGCATTGACAGTATTGGGTTGGCGTCTGGGTGGCATGGCCAGGGTTAATGTGCACGACTTACTCCATCGGGGTCCTCGGATGGTGGCGAGGAGCGGGGCTGCGGCGTCCTGTTTTCTATTCTGAAATGGTTGGAGGTAGACTCAGAGAGGTCTGGGGGCTGCACGGTGTTTGGCAGGGATGTGGCAATGTGGGTGCTTTTCTGACGACCATTTTGCAAGGTGTTTTTGTAAAAAAAAAAAAAAAAAAACAACCACCACCAGCGTCCCCAGTCAGGCTTGTGGGGAGCTGTGGGCCTGGAGGACTGGGCTGCTGGGGAAGGCGGCTTTCCCCCTCGTGGGGTGCTGGGTGCTGGGGAGGCTGGCAGCGCGCCCCTCCCCCAGGCGCGAAGGGACCTCAGCAGACACGGGGCCGCTCTGCACAGCCAGCTTGGGCCGCAGGGGTCCTTGAATGATGAAGATTCTGTGTTGATGGGGTGAGTGGGAGAGGGAAGGAGCTGGGGTGGTTTTCACACGTGCGCCTGCCTGCGAGGAGAAACGTGCTGTGTCATAGTTTCCTCGGTGCCTGGGACGGCTTGGCCTCTGCTTTCGTGTGAGCCCACGCTGGCCGTGCACAGCTGGCATGGTCCCTCGCGGTGGGAATACAGTGCTGGGTGGGAGGGCTGTGGCCAGGGTCAGGATTCCAGCGGTTACTGGCTTTTGGTATGATGGCCTTCGGTGGGTGAGTCAGAGCCAGGATGGGGATAGACTGAGGGGCCACGGGCTGCCCCTGCAAGCTGTTTCGTGTTGATGCGGCCGGAGCCGGCTGTGGTACCCATGTCTGTGTCTCGGCCGGATCGGCACACATCTTCCACATTCCTGTCCCAGCTGCATCAGCCATCAGTGGGGGCCCTTCTCCGACTGTCTTCCTAGACTTCGGAGCCACTGGTGGTTATGTAAGGAGTTGTGTGTTCCTCTGGCCAACTCCAAGCTTGGTCCCACCTCCCAGACTCACCTCCGGGCTCCGGCCTCTGCTGCGATGTTTCCGAGGCTCCCAGTTAATCAGATCCGTCAGCCCAGAGTGTCCACAGGGCGCCTGAGAGCCCGGCCCATCCACACTGGGTGCCCCGGACCTTCCGCGGGGTCTGGTGGGGACCTGCCACGGCTGTCGATGGCCCCAGTGGAGAGGCCCACTGAGCATCCTCAGAAGTTCCTGTGTTTGTGACCTGCTCTCGTGTGTAGCAGTGGGGGCTGCGTCTCATCTGCCGGACGTTTCTGATCACCGAGGACTCAGCCGGGCACGTGGAGGTTGAACCGTCGGGGGCGGGGGGGACCGTCCATGGGGTCAGGCACCAGCCTCTGCTGAGGACCCCAAAATTGGGGTAGCCGTCCTTTCCTGTGCTGATGTGGAGCTTTGCCCAGGAGCCGGGCAGGGAGCTGTTGCAGGGCCAGGCCCCTGAATGGGCTGTTTGGGGCCGGGGCTGAGGGGGTGCCCAGTGCCATCAAGGGGAAGCCTGTGGGGAAGTGTGAGGACATCTGGAAAACCAGTAGCAGGTCCCTGGCTGTGCTGGTCATAGTGCTTGAGTGTGGGCTCGGCAGGTCTGGTCTCCTGGCGCCCACTCACTCCCTGGCCATCTCCCCGCCTCCCACATGTGGCAGGGGGAGCAGAACGTGCGGCCACCGCTCCTACCAACCCTCATGCCACAGGCTGGACAGGCCTGTGTCCAGGATACCCTGAGGTATCCCCATCTCCCAGCCCCTGGGGTCGGCACGATGCTGGGCCTCCAGAAATGTTTGTCGTTTTATGCAAGGGGCAGAAAAAGCTTTGTTCAGGTCAGGCGTGGTGCTCACGTCTGTAATCCCAGCACTTTGGGAGGCCGAGGCGGGGGATCACCTGAGGTCAGGAGTTTAAGACCAGCCTGACCAATATGGTGAAACCCCATCTCTACTAAAAATACAAAAATTAGCTGGGCGTGGTGGCGGGCACCTGTAATGCCAGTCATTCGGGAGGCTGAGGCAGGATAATCGCTTGAACCCGGGAGGCGCAGGTTGCAGTGAGTTGAGATTGCGCCGCTGCACTCCAGCCTGGGCAACAGAGTGAGACTCCATCTCAAAAAAAAAGGAAAAGCTTTATTCAAAAGAAGCCACCTGAACCAGTTGGTAGTCCAGTGTTCAGCTTGTGTTTGGTCATAAAGTGACGGCAGTTGTCACTCGTACAGGAGACGCTGTGGCAGAGTCCCCTCCACGCGTCGGGGCCCGGCGGCACATTTCTGGGATTCTCCTGAATACACGAAGGAGGGCGCCCACCACGCTCAGGACTGGCTGCTTCTCTGTGAGGCCTCCAGGCAGAACCAGTGATTCCACCGTCTCCGGGCAGCCTTGGTGGGCCCACAGGTCTGTTGTTCCCCCGAGAGAGGATCAGAGTCAGGAGAGGCGCGACGCCCAGTTGACGCGAACAGATCCCTGCTGCCGGTTGTTCCGGCGGTGCTGTGAGCACATCTGCCGGGTGTGAGGGCGCGGGGGCTTCGTTTCGTCCACGCTCGCATGTCGGGTGCACAGGAAGAGTTTACACACGCTCTGGTGGGTGGAACGGCCCTGACTTGCTGTCGTCTTTAAATAGGAGGTTTGAGTGTGTCTGGTCTTTCTGAAGTTTTCTTTTTTAACGTTTCTTCTGTGGGAAGTTTGAAAAGATTCGACTGACTGCAAGACGGAGCCGCCCTGCGTCTGGAGGGGCTGTGGGGACCCAGGGTGGACTGGCGGCTTGGCGTGGGCCTGGATGGCTTCCTCTGTTTGCTCCTCACCACACCTCGATTGTTGAGAGAATCTCATGCGGCTGTATCAGGTGTACACAGGCCGGGCCTGGTGTCTTGTCTGGTGAGGAAATTGCGGTGTTGCCCTTGCTGAATGGTTGTGTATAAAGTTTGCATTTTACATTCTATTTAAAATTTTATTTTGAGTTTTCCAGATTTTCTATTGTAAGGTGTTGATAGTTCTGTGGGACTCACAAAGAGAGAACATGTGTCCCTGGTCCTCCCTGCTGCCCTGGCTGAACCCCCTGGAGGGGATCAGAGCAGTTTCTTCTTGACATTTATTTCCAGATTTCTAAATGACACATTGCTGCTGCTATTTCTAGACTTTTCCATTTAGGATGTTACTTCCCCACTTTCTCTAGGACACATCAGCTTATCTCTTCCTTGTTCCATTCTCCTGATGGAGTTATGTCACCGTTTATTGTTTTCAGTCGTTGAGTGTTTACCTAATTGTGGGTGATGTGAATATTCATGAACCACCAGGATTGCAGTCCCTTGTTTGCACAACTTTTGGTTTTCCTTGGACTTAATACATCGTGATTGTTTGAATCAGTTTCCTAGATGTCTTGTCTCAAATTTACTCCAGTTTCCTCTTCCCAGCAGAGGGGCAACTCCCGCCGATGCCTGCGTCACCTCCGTCCTGGTGCACCCGGGCCCCCACACAACATGCCGTAGGGCTTCCCTGTGCCGGGAACAGCCCCCTCCTCTCTCCTCTGCCTACAGTCTTGATCTCTGGCTCCCTGTCTTCATCTTTCTTGGCTTAATCTCCGGTTAAGACCTCTCCAGCAGCTTTCTGAGAAAGACAGCGTGGGAGGCCCTTTTTGGGGGATCTAGTTGGAAAATGCTTTTCCTCCAGCCACACACTTAAGGATAGTTTAGCTAGGTATGAAATTCTGTGTTGGAAAGAATTTTCCCTTTGCATTTGGAAGAGATTGCTCTACTGTCTTCTGGCTTCTTGTGTGACCAAGAAGTCAGGTGCCATTTTGATTTTGTGTGTGTGTTTTTTTGTCCTGAAAGTCTTGTAGAATCTTTTGTCTTCAGGGTTCTCAAGTTTCACAATAATGTTCGTTGTCGGGGGACCTTCTTTGTCTCTTGTGCTGGGAACTCGTGCTGTGGAAACTTGCAACATTTGGACGTGGGGAGCTTTACACCCAGTGATTTATCCCACGGCCAACTCCCCGTCTCTGACTGTTTTTTAGAGTTGACACTGATTGTTTGTTGGCCCTCCCAGGCTGGTCCTTTAATTCTCTTCAGTTTTCCATTTCTTTGTTTATTTTATATTCCAGGAGATATCTTCAGATTTTCCTGTCCAAACCATCTATTAAGTTTGTCACCTTGTTCCTGTTCTTATCTTTCGTTCTTTTTTCTCTGAAGGTGTCTTTATAAGGCAGAGTGTCCAGCCCTTGTGTCAAAGGCATATCACACTCTTTCTCCGGGGTTATTCATCTCGGCTGAGAGGCACCGGGGTATCATGTGGTGATTCAGCAGTGCTTAGCACATTCACAGCTGCAGAGGCTTCCCGTGTGTAAATTCATTTAATCTTCTCAGTTCCCTGTGGGGTGGGCACCATTGTTTTCTTTGTTCTGGGGAAAGAACAGCAAAAAGGCACAGAGAGGTCAAGAAATTTCCCAAAATCACACAGTTTGAGCCGGGACTCAAACCCCAAGGGCTGGCTTAAGCCTGTGCTATTTGCCGCGTGCCCTGGGGCCTGAAGCTGTGTGGTCAGGCCCCAGCTCTGCTACTCACCAGCCATGTGACCTCGGCCACAACGCTGTCCACCGTGTCCCAGACCCTCGTAAGTGGGCGTGGTGGTAAAAGGCTTGGTTCCCAAGGCTGTCACGGGATTAGTATCGAAGCCACAGTGCCGGCCCCGCGGCTGCTGCTGATGGCGGCACACAGTGGGAGGGTGTGGCTGGCAGCGGTTGGTGATAGCGTCTCCTTTCGGTGTTTTCTTTGGCCTCGTACTCAGCTGTTTTCACTGAGGGTCCGTTTTTCTGTTTGTCCTGGCCTTTGCGGCTTCCTCGGCCCCCGGTGACCCTTGTTTGCCTGCCCACGTTGACTTGTGGGGCACCACAGAGCTGGTGGTGGCGGAAGTCCCGGGGGGAGTGTCCTGCCTGGGAGGGCCAGGCGTCTCGCCTCGTAAGGAGTCTGCTGCCCCCGCAAGCCCTCTCATTCCCCGGCTGCCTTGGGCGAGGAAGCAGGTCTGGTGGTCGACTCCTCAGTGACTGGGACCCTGCACCGCAGGCCCCCCACTTTCCGGCTACCTGGAGCCTCTGGCTCGGGGCCCTTCTTTGGGGTTCGGCCCAGTGCAGTCTCCTGGTGGCCACAGGGCCTTTTGCCTTCCAGGTCCCAGGGCATCGCTGCCCAGCCCCTCCTCCTCTTTGCTGTTACGAGTTTATTGGAGTTTTTCTTCCTTTGGTCTTGGGGAGAGGGTCAGTCAGTGATGTGGTCGCGCTGCTGTGTCTACCTGGAAACTATCGCGATGACACCTTCTGAAGGCTGAAGTCTGCAGGAACACCGGAGTTGGAGAAGGTCTTTAGGTAGTGTGCATGGACGTGGCGGTGTGCGTGGATGTGGCGGTGCACGTGGGTGTGGCAGGTGTGGACAAGCACGTCCCACCGCTCTGCCTCCTGAGGGGCCAGAGGGTGCAGTGCAGGGTGTTAAGGAGGACAAAGGCCCTTATGTTTGTTTTTCCTTGATGCTGCCCCCCGTGCAACCTGGGGGCAATTTTCAAATGCTTGGCCCAGGTAGTTTGGTTCTGTCACCCCCTCGTTCAGTGGGGTGTTGGGAAGACCGGTTTTTGGAACAGTTTCGGATTTATAGAAAAATCAGGAGAGGAGTAGAGAGAGCACAGGCATTCCTGCTCCCTCTTGGTCGGCGCGATGCACGAGTTACACTTAACCAGCCAGTCTCGGCGCCTTTCCAGCTAAGGCTTTATTCCGTTTGCCTCGGTCTCCCCTCCTGCCCCCTTTCTGTCCTGGGATCCCGTCCAGGACCCCACATGGCACTTCACTGTCACACCTCTTTAGGTCCCTCTCACTGTGGCCAGTCTCTCAGACTTGCCTTGTTTTCAACGACCTTGGTAGTTTTAAGGAGGGCTGGTCAGGTGTTTTGTGGGACAGCCCTTCATTGGGGTTTGCCTCCTGTTTTTCTCGTAAGGACTGGGGCTCTGGGTTTTGGGAGGAAGGGTGCAGAGGTGAAGCCTCCTTGTATCGCTGGGTCCGGGTCCACACCCTCCACACAGCCTGTCTGTGTTGGCCTCGCATGTCACTTGGCCGTGGTGTGTTTGTCGGCTCACACCTGCCTGTACCTCTTCCCCCGTGCCGTCCTGTCTCTGCGGAGTAAGGTGTGTGTGGCCCACAGCTAAGAGGTGGGGAGCGACATACGTGATGTCGAGTTTCGCACAGGACTTGTACGTCTCTTCTCCCATTGGTTATTTAATCATTCGTTTTTGTCCATGTGGACTTGCTGGTATCAATTTCATAGTTGGGTTAGAATTGGATACCGTCTCGCTTATTTTATTGCTCAAATTGTTCCAGCTTTGGGCACTGGGGCCCTTGCAGGCTGGCTGTTGGGGCAGCGATCAGGCCAGACACGGGGCAGGTTGGGGGTGGGTGCTGACAGGTCTCTGGCAGGAGGGGCGAGTCTGGGCTGTGGGCATGGATCCCCAGAAGGGGCCTGTGTGGCCAGGACGTCCTGCAGCTGCAGACCCCGGTGTGGGGTGTGGGCTCTGGGAGATGGTTGGTGCTGCAGCTGGGGCTCCAGGGTCGTGCCAGGGTGGTGCTGGGTGAAGGCGGGGAGGGGAGAAGGCATCACACCGTGCCTGGACTCAGCAGCGTGGTGATGTCGGGGCTGCAGGGGGGCTGCCCCCGCCCCATACTCTTCTCCCAGCCGAGTCGGCCGTGCTGTGGGGTCAGCAGCCCTGGCTCTGTGTGGGGCTCGTGTGGGACTCGGCAGGTCCCCGAATCGCCTGGCACCAAGTGCAGGATGCCCCCCGTACCCCACCACTGCTGCCCCCTCGACATCCCCTCCCCACTGCCCTCCATCGTGCACTCCCTTCCTCATTTGGTTTGATGAGAGGTGACAAAGGCAGAAATGGGCAGAGAGTGGCATCATCGCTGGCCCCTCCTGCCCATTTGTCCCCTGCTTGGTGGGCAGTCCTCTTTTTTTGGAAGTGTGTTCAGTTATCTTGCGTTGCATAATTTGTTCACATTAAAGCAGGCTTGATCCGGGCAGCTGTGCTTCTGATCGACGCCCAATAGGACACCACAGTCATGCCAAGAGGGCGCCTAAGTGTCTACACGGCCAACCGAGAGCGGGCATGGTCAGAGATGCCGAACGCACCAGATGGGTTCTTTGCAGCCCTTGGCAGCGTCGCCCGCTTTGTCCCGCCTGTTGTGTGCGCCTTTTCCCTGCTCCAGGGCTGTGTGTCTGGCGAGAGGGAGTCTCTGTGCATGACCACATGTGCAGGAGCTGGAGGCTGCCGGAGCGGCTGTTCCAGATGGACTTGGTAGATCACCTCTTTCAAGCTACCGGCTGCTGTAGACGGAGTGAAGACTGGTAGCTTTTATTTATTTATTTATCTTGGCCTCCAGAGAGAATCGAGTTTGCATGGAGACGGTAATTTCGTTCTGAGTGTAAGATCACGTCCCCGTTCCTAGCGACGGGCTGTGTGTGGCAGTGCTGTGCCTCAGTGCGCTGTGAGGAAGGAATGATGGTGGGATTTGTCACTTGGTCAATTTTCCTGGTGTAAACACTCCCGCTTCGGCCGATTTCAGGCTGCCAAAGTAGGGGGGTCATTGAAGGTGGAGTTGGGCAAGGGCACACACGGTCGGCTTCCGAGAGTTGGTCCTCCCGCCCAGCCCTACCCTGGAGATGGGATGTCAGGGAGACCTGGTTCCATTTGTTTTTTTGCCTGAGCATCTGGGGGCGGCTCTGAGGACACCTGTCCTCCTTCACAGTGGCACTCAGGTCCAGTAGCAGGGAGAGGGTGGACAGGCGGCCGTGAGGGCATGAGGGAGAGGGTGGAGAGAGTGGCAGTGAGGGTGTGAGGGAGAAGGGGGAGGGGCGGCCGTGAGGGAGAGGGTGGCAGTGAGGGCGCGAGAGGGTGGAGAGGGTGGCAGTGAGGGCATGAGGGAGAGGGTGGAGGGGCAGCCGTGAGGGTGTGAGGGAGAGGGTGGAGGGGTGGCCGTGAGGGCGTGAGGGAGAGGGTGGAGGGGTGGCCGTGAGGGCGTGAGGGAGAGGGTGGAGGGGAAGCCGTGAGGGTGTGAGGGAGAGGGTGGAGGGGTGGCAGTGAGGGTGTGAGGGAGAGGGTGGAGAGGGTGGCAGTGAGGGCATGAGGAAGAGGGTGGAGAGGGTGGCAGTGAGGGCATGAGGGAGAGGGTGGAGGGGCAGCCGTGAGGGTGTGAGGGAGAGGGTAGAGGGGTGGCCCTGAGGGTGTGAGGGAGAGGGTGGAGAGGGTGGCAGTGAGGGCATGAGAGAGTGGAGAGGGTAGCAGTGAGGGCACGAGAGGGTGGCAGTGAGGGCATGAGAGGGTGGAGAGGGTAGCAGTGAGGGCATGAGAGGGTGGCAGTGAGGGCATGAGAGGGTGGAGAGGGTAGCAGTGAAGGTGTGAGGGAGAGGGTGGAGGGGCGGTGTGAGGGAGCGAGCCACCTCAGGCAGCAGGTGAAGGACAGGTGTCCACACCTCGGGTACCCCCGTCCTCCCTCTCCTCATGTCCTAATAGGTCTGGACAGGAAGTTACATTTAGGGGGCTGTACAGTGAGTTTTAAATACCTTGGTCCAAATTTTCAAACACGTATCTTTAGCGTTTCCCCTGTTGCTGGCGCCAGAGCGTGGGGTTCACTGGGTGGAACATGCTCTGAGCCCCTGGAGGTGCAGGGATTTTATGGGAGGAGGGGTTGGTTCAAGGGGAGGTGGCTGCGTGTGTGTCCAGACGGAATTACTCACTGACTGTCCTCCCTGCAGCTTCTGTCCCCTCCTCGCCGGTCTCTGATTCTAGTTTCAGGCTCAGCCAGTGGTCTCAGGACCCCCCCACATTCATGAAAATTATGGAGGTCCTCAAAGAGCTTTTGGGTACGTGGGCTGTAGCTGCCAGTGTGAACTGTACTGAAAATTTAGAACGAGGAATATTTATTCCTCATTAGCTCTAATTAATTTATGATTAATTAGATTAGTTCTAAAATAATAAACTCATTGCCTGTTAACATAAATCATAGCATTTTAATGAAAAAACGACCGTTTTCCCAAACAAAATATTCACAAGAGAGTGGCAGCGTTTTTGCATCTGGCTGAGCAGAAGACGGTCAGGGCATCGCACCTGCTTCTGCGCTCAGGCTCCTGCGGTGTTGGTTTAAGAGTGGGAGGAAATCCAGTGTGTGAGGAGGCTTGGGGCATTTTAACAGCCTTTTCTGTGGTAAACGTGGGTATTCTTCTTTGATATTTCTCTAAAACTCAACACGTGGTTGTTTCTTAAATGTCAGTTGAAACATGGAATCTGGAACTGTAGTTGTGTCATTTTCCTGCAGTTCCGTTAAAAATCCACTGGTCTCTTTTGCACTCGAATAGGTTTGTTACCCGTGTGTGTGTTTTAAAAATCGCATGTTGGCCGGGCGCGGTGGCTCACGCCTGTAATCCCAACACTTTGGGAGACTGAGGCAGGCAGATCACTTGAGGTCAGGAGTTCGAGACCAGCCTAGCCAACATGATGAAACCCTGTCTCTAGTAAAAATACAAAAATTAGCCGGGCGTGGTGGCAGTTGCCTGTAATCCCAGCTACGCGGGAAGCTGAGGCACGAGAATCAGTTGGACCTGGGAGGCAGAGGTTGCAGTGAGCCAAGATGATGCTACTGCACTCCAGCCTGGGTGACAGAGCGAAACTGCCTCAAGCAACAACAAAAATTGCACATTGGCTGTTAGGAAATGTCGCTTCACTGGGTTCTGCAGGCCTTCCGAAGGGCCATGGAAAATTCCCCCCACGCTCATGAGGACGAGTGTGAAGAAGGCAAGTGCTGTCCTCTTCGGATTATGGACATAGCTTGCGGTCGCGGCTCCCCTGCCTGTTCTCCGGGACCCCCAGGCACCCCCAGATCTCTCTGGCCTCAGCCAATTCCCGCCGCTTCACCATATGGCAGAACACATGCGCGGCCGGCCGGCTCACAGATGGACGTCCCTGCGTCCGGCCGCCCGCCTGCAGTCCTGTGCGCTCACCCTGCCCTGGTCTCCGCCTGGACTGTGGATGGGGGTGAGTGGGGCAGGGAGCCATTCCGTGCCCACCAGCTCTCAGCGCCAGCCACCTGGGCTGCCCAGCATCAGGTCTTTGTGGCAGCACCTTGTCAGTAAGTGGAGGTCAGATGTGGGGTCATCCCAGCATTTCAGGAGGCCTAGCCGGGTGGATCGCCTGAGCTCGGGAGTTTTAGACTAGCCTGGGCATGGCAAAACCCCATCTCCACAAAAAAATATAAAAATTAGCCTGGTGTCATGGTGCACACCTGCCATGCCAGCTCCTTGGGGAAGCTGAGGTGGGAGGATTGTCTGAGCCCAGGAGTTCAAGGCTGCAGTGAGCTGAGATTGTGCCACTTCACTCCATCCTGGGTGACAGAGTGAGACCCTCTTAAAAAAAAAAAAGATTCCGGTCAGGCACAGAAGGAGGCAGGCTGCTCCCACCCCAACGTGACCGACAAGGGGCCATGTCCCTGCCCTCCCTGTGGCTCTGAGGGTGGGGGTGATTCCTCTGTCAGCTGGGTATTGAGTGGAGAGGCAGCTGAGCGGATATTTATTTAAAGGGAAGACAAGGACGTAGACTGTATGGCTCTCGGAAACTTCAGCAACTTTTCCGAGACACATTGTACCATCCGCCCTACCTGGTGTGGGCGTGAAGCTGGTAGCACAGAAAGTCCTAGAGCGGGAGCTGGCCCCGAGCCAGCAGCTTTGCACCCCGTGTCATCAGATCTTCAGAATGCGCCTCCGGTCTGTTGGCCGTCTTACTCCTCACCTGGGTCCACAGCCCTCCAGATACCGGGCTTGACTTTAATTCCTGGTGGGGCTGGGGCCAAAACACAGACGGGTTGCCGCACACGGTGCCTTTTGCCAAACCTCGCATTTGTTGGTTGTGTTTTTCACGACTCTCGTCCTCTGAAGATGCCGGCTCAGAACCTGTGCAGCGCCACACTGGAGGGGCTGAGGATGTGGGGGGCCCTGTGCTCAGAGCCCGTGCGGCGCCGTGCTGGAGAGGCTGAGGACGTGGGGGGCCCTGGCCCGGCTCCCCTCTCACAGGCAGGTCTGCACTCGTGGGTGCGTTTGGGAGACCCTGGTCTTACTGTGTTGGTGCAAAGAGACACTTTTCTCTTTCTTGTTCCCTTCTCCTGTCTAGGTTGGCATCGTCCTGTAAGTAAGAGCTATGTCTTCTTCCCTTCTTGTTGAAAGGAATCTTGATCCTAATGTGAACTCAAGGACTTTCCAAAAACTGAGTTTATTATCATCCTTTTTTTTTTTTAATTAAGACGGAGTCTTGCTCTGTCACCCAGGCTGGAGTGCAGTGGTGCAATCTCGGCTCACTGCAACCTCCGCCTCCCAGGTTTAAGTGATTCTCCCACCTCAGCCTCCCGCGTAGTTGGGACTACAGGCTCCCGCCACCACGCCCGGCTAGTTTTTGTATTTTGATAGAAACAGGGTTTATCCATTTTGCCCAGCTGATCTTGAACTCCTGGCCTCAAGCGATCCTCCTGCCTCAGCCTCCCTACGTGCTGGGATTACAGTTGTCAGCCTCCATGCCTGGCCTGGAATCATCCATTTCTGTCATTATTCATCTTGAGGCTCTGGTCCTCCCAGGTTTGGCTGGTGGGGGCCTTGGCGAGTGGCTCCCCCCACACTGCCCCCTTTTCCATCAGGTATTGTGTGTTGCTCGCATCCGGGCAGCAGGCTCTGGCATTCCCTTGGCCCTTTCTGCTCCAGCCTGGACCTGGCCGTTTCTTCATGGAGTTCAGCTTCCTTCGGAGGGGGGTGGACTTCGGAAACGAACCTGCCTGCTGGTCCTGGGGGCCGTGAGGCTGTGCCCGGTGGGTGGCGGGCCAGGGGCTACATGGGGAATCGATGTGCAGTTCCCGCGGCGGCTCCCAGTGCCACAGGCTCCTTCTCTCCTCCACTTCTGAGTGGGGTCTCCATCTGCACAGCGTGGGCCTGTTCACTCGTGTGCTCTGCCTTCGAATGCGGATGACACAGCTTCAGAGCCGCGGCGTGGTCACCAGGGCAGCAGACCCAGCCAGGCCAGGACTTCTCAGCGTTCTTTTGTCCTCGGAATGCCTCCTGCCATGCCCGTGCCCTTGGAGAGCAGTTTCCAGAAGTTAACTTGGATTCATTTGTTGTCTTTCACGGGGTTATGCTGTCAGTGTGATGGTCAGTTGGGTGCATTTGATTTTAGTGTATTTCCCCATTCTTTTTTTTTTTTTTTTTTTTTTGAGACGGAGTCTCGCTCAGTCGCCCAGGCTGGGGTGCAGTGGGCGCGATCTCAGCTCACTGCAAGCTCTGCCTCCCGGGTTCACATCATTCTCCTGCCTCAGCCTCCTGAGTAGCTGGGACTACAGGCGCCCACCACCACGCCCGGCTAATTTTTTGCATTTTTAGTAGAGACGGGGTTTCCCCGTGTTAGCCAGGATGGTCTCGATCTCCTGACCTCATGATCCACCCGCCTTGGCCTCCCAAAGTGCTGGGATTACAGGCGTGAGCCACCGCGCCCGGCCACATTTCCCCATTCTATGTATTTTTTTTTTTGAGACGGAGTCTTGCTGTTTCACCCAGGCTGGAGTGCAGTGGCGAAATCTTGGCTCACTATAACCACAGCCTCCCAGGTTCAGTTGATTCTCCCACCTCAGCCTCCTGAGTAGCTGGGATTACAGGTACCCACCACCACACCCGCCTAATTTTCGTGTTTTTAGTAGAGTCGGGGTTTCACCATGTTGGCCAGGCTGGTCTTGAACTCCTGACCTCAAGGGATCCACCCGCCTCGGCCTCCCAAAGTGCTGGGAGTACAGGCGTGAGCCACTGCGCCCGGCCCGCGTTCTTGTTTGTTTTACTTTTGGGTTGTGAGGCGTCATGGCTCACAGGGCCACGGCTCACCGTGGCAACAGCTGGGAGTGCAGCCCCGCCACGCAGAGAGCTGTACCAGCACCTGTGGATGGCGTCCTGCGGTGCCAGGCAAACCCTGGGGCTTGTGTGCCTCTCCCAAAACCTTCGCTTGCAAGGGTTTTTAATGATGCCTTTATTTTGCATTAGTTAATTTGATCGTATCCCATCACCTGGGTGTGATTACCAAGAGGAGTATAGCAGGATACCTGACTAATATGTGTGCGATGTCACCAGAAAGACGTGAAGAGAATAAATGAGCAACAGGTGGTTTTGCTCTGAAATGGCCTTTTGATGGGGGGGGGGTGGCGTGTAAAACCTTCCTGCTCCCCTAACCAGACACCCACTAACAAGAAATGCCCGACTCTGGAAAGCAGTCCTCAGAGGCCCCTGAGAAGGACCAGCGTCTGGCCTTCCAGGCACCGGGGGCAGCATCCAGGCCCTCGGGAGCCAGGTACCCGGGGAGGCCTGGCTTCGAGGCTGGGGATGCTGGGACGGGCATGAGGGACAGGCTGCTGGTGCCTGGCACGTGCTGACCGCCTGGACTCTCGGTGAAGGCGGCCTTTGTTTTGATGGCGGCAGAGCCCATCGTGAATAGCGGCTTTCTCTGCTGTGTGGGGTGGGGGCCTCGGGCTCGGACGCTACCCGAGTTGGGGTGTTGGTTTTACAGTTTCCCACTCGTGTAACTTCAGGGAGGCCACTCAGCAGTGTCCTCACCTACCTGGCCCAGACTCCGCCTCCGTCATCTGGATAACGCCCAGCACACCTAAGAGGAGGCACAACTCTGCCCCCGTCTGGCCCTCATAGTCCTCACCCCTCCCTTCCCCCTGCCTGGACGGCTCGCCCCGTGGGGTCTGCACACCCCTCCCTCAGCCTCCCTGTTCCTCCCCTGCAATCTTAGCTCAGAGGCCATCCCTTTCCCTCGTGGGCTTCCTGGGAACCAAATCCCTCAGCTTTGACCCCGATTGTGTCCTTAGGGCTGAAAAATGGTGGCTGGGACCCAGCAGGGCTCCCTGGACGTTTGCTGAACGTCCTTGAGTCCTTGAGTGAAGACGGCTGTGGCGAGTGACTGCCACGTGACTCGGCCTTTCCATCGCATGCCCAGCCAGAGCTGCTTCCAGAGGTCCCAGAGCCCAGTCTCCAGGATGAGCCCAGCAGAGTCTTCCCGTAGACACCGTCGCCCTGCGTGGAATGTCACCTCTCCTTTCTAGGTCAGGCTGTGGGAGCCTCGGAGCCCGACCAAGCCCAGGTCACGTGTGCACAGCTCGGCTGCCTGGAGGCCCTTCCCAGGCGGCAGCGTCTCTTCACTCACAGACTCAGGCTGGGGCTCAGCGCGACATAGCAAGACCCCATCTCTTAAAAAACACAAATCAGTGTTTCTGGTTGTAAAAGCAACATAGGTTGACTACAGAAAATTTGACCCATAGGGCAGAATGTCAGAAAAGCTCAAATTGCTCTCGCTTGTACTCCCTGGAGAGCATGTCACTTTTGTTTTCCGAGAGCACATCGTTTTAAATTTCATTCTGGTCTTCAATACTATTAGTTTTTATTTATTTATTTATTTATTTATTTATTTTTGAGACGGAGTCTCGCTGTGTCTCCCAGGCTGGAGTGCAGTGGCGCGATCTTGGCTCACTGCAAGCTCCACCTCCCGGGTTCACGCCATTCTCCTGCCTCGGCCTCTCGAGTAGCTGGGACTACAGGCGCCCGTCACCACGCACGGCTAATTTTTTGTATTTTTAGTAGAGACAGGATTTCACCGTGTAAGCCAGGATGGTCTCCATCTCCTGACCTCGTGATCCACCAGCCTCGGCCTCCCAAAGTGCTGGGATTACAGGCGTGAGCCACCGCGCCCGGCCTACTATAAGTTTTTATAGGATGACACGAGGTTAGAATCTCTCCCTGTTATCAGCCAGTAATAACAGTAACAATGGTGCCAATTCTGTTCCAGGCTCACCGTTTCTTTTAAAAATGGTGGGGCTTACTGATGCAGAGTTTTTTCCTTAGCCAGGGTCAGCTGTGGTCTGAGACCTCATTTCCCTGTTCGTGAGGTCCTGGGCTGAGTTCCGCCGGGCGATGGCGGACGCCGATGAGAAAGGACCCAGAGGTCTGTGTTTCTGGGGGCTGCACGGGTAGAAACGAGGGGGTGACGGTGTGGGCACGAGGATGCTCAGAGCTGGGAAGACTTGAGGGTCGGGGTTGGGGACAGAGACTTCCAGGAGGCAGGGGCGCGTCTCTGGTCCGTCGGGGTCTGCGTTCATTTGCTTCAGCCTCTGTGAGGAGGCACCGTGAGGGGCGGCTTGTAAACGAGGACCCCGATTGCTCAAGGTGCTGATGGCGGGGAAGTCCAAGCAAGGTGCCAGTACAAGGAAGGTCTGGCGCCTGGTAAGGACTGGTTCACAGCCGGAGCCTTCTCAGAGTCTTCACGTGATGAACGGGACGAACACACACTCTGGGTCCCTTTGAAAAGCACTAATAATCCCGTTCCGGAAGGCGCCGCCCGCACGACCTCACCACCTCTCAAATGCCTCCTGACACCATCGCCTGTGGGTGACGATTTCAGCGTGTGGATTTGGCGGGACGTAAACGCTCAGGTCACAGCGCTGGGGCCGCTGTAGCAACGTACCACAGACGGCGGCTCACGCAGCGGAACCCGATTCGCTCTCAGCTTGTGCGGTGGTCCCAGCTACTCGGGAGGCTGCGCTGGGAGGACCACTTGTGCAGGAGTTTGAATGTAGCCTGGGCAACATAGCAAGATCCCGTTAAAAAAAATCCAAACAAAAAGCTTTATTCTCTGTTTGGAGACCAGAGTCCGAGAGCTGGGTTTCAGTAGGGCTGGTTCCCGGAGGCCGTGAGGAGCCCCGGCCCGGCCTGTCCCCTTGGCTGGTGGAGCCGTCTCTTCTTCACCTGGGCCGTTCCTCCACGTGCGGCCGTGTCCACGTTACCTCTGTTTCGAGGACAGCGGTTGTTTGGGATCTAAGCCGCTATAATGACTTCACTCACTCAACTGATTGCATCTGCAGTGCCCTATATGTAAATAAGGGCGTGTTCTGAGCTCCTGGGGGTCAGGATGGCCGCTTGGATTCCGGGAGGATTCAGTTGCACTCATTCGGAGGCCCTGGGGGCTGCACCTGGGTAAGGGGTTCCCGTGGCCTGGCCGGTCTGCAGTCCTTGTGGTCAGCTGCACCCAGCCCGCCCGCCGAAGGGGCCCGTGCACCCATGGTTTTGTAGCGGTCAGGGGGCACCTGTTCAGAGGGCCCTGCCGCCTGAGGGGCGTGGCCTCGGCACTGCCAGGGCCCGTACCCTGTGTCCCCGCAGGATGTTGCTGGCCGTCTCACTGAGGGGATGCCCCCCGGCCTCCTCGCCCTCAGCAGCTCCTTCTGGGAGCTTAAGGCCCTGAAAGTCTGCCCCGGTCCCTGTGGTCAGAGCCCACCCTGGGGTGGCTTTGAAGAAACACTGGTGCTTCTCCACAGAGGCCCCGTGCACATGTGGGAATGAAGCCCTCGTCCTCCCACAGCCGCGTGCCCCTCCTGTGCCGCGTGTGCGGTTTCCCTCATGGCACCTGGTGTGGGCGCCCTGGGAGTGGCAGCCCCGGGGGACCCCCCGATCTGGGAGGCCATGGATCCTGGTTGCGGGTTTTTGGTTTTAACATTTGGTTTACTTATTTTCAGACTGTTTTCCACACAAATGATTTATCCGTATTAATTTAGCTCTCCCTGTGGAATGAGTAAAACCTCAGTTTTCTTGACATTATGATTTAAGCAGATTATTGAACACGTATTTTAAATATCATTTTTTTTTTTTTTTTTTTTTGAGACGGAGTCTCGCTCTGTCGCCCAGGCTGGAGTGCAGTGGCGCGATCTCGGCTCACTGCAAGCTCCGCCTCCCGGGTTCACGCCATTCTCCTGCCTCAGCCTCCCGAGTAGCTGGGACTACAGGCGCCCACAACCGCGCCCGGCTAATTTTTTGTATTTTTAGTAGAGACGGGGTTTCACCGTGGTCTCGATCTCCTGACCTTGTGATCCGCCTGCCTCAGCCTCCCAAAGTGCTGGGATTACAGGCATGAGCCACCGCACCCGGCTTAAATATCATTTTTTAAAACTGCCAAATGTACCATCATATAGATGTGTTTCAATAAAGAGGTCAGAGAACTGTGGCCCACTGTAGTTCTTGTTTGTTTTTTTGAGCTGTACTCTCGCTCTTGTTGCCCAGGCTGAAGTGCAATGGTGTGATCTCAGCTCACTGCAACCTCCACGTCCTGGGTGCAAGCGATTCTCCTGCCTCAGCCTCCCAAGTAGCTGGGACTACAGGCGCTTGCCACCATGCCTGGCTGATTTTTGTATTTTTAGTAGAGAAGGGTTGGGGTTTTACCAGGTTGGCCAGGCTGGTCTCGAACTCCTGACCTCAGGTGATCTGCCCGCCTTGGCCTCCCAAAGTGCTGGGGTCGTAGAAGTGAGCCACTGTGCTCGGCCTGTTTGTTTTTTAATTGTGTTAAAATACCCATAACATAAAATTCACCATTGTAACCGTTTCTAAGTGTGTAGTTCAGTCACGTACGTTCACGCCGTGCAGCCAGGCTCCGGAGTTCTCTCGTCTTGCACAACAGACCGTCTGCGCTCCCACCCCCAGCCTGCAGGAGTGACGATGTCTGCATCCTCGCTGACACTGCTTGCTTCTGTTCCTGGCCGTCCTCCTGGGGCAAGGTGGTGCCCAGTGTGGGTCTAGTTTGCGTCTGCGACGGGTGGGCGATGTGGAGCCTCTCGTGCCTGTGGCCACTTGCGCGTTGGCTTTGGACAAACGTCTGATCGGGTCCTTTGCCCGTTTTGTAATTGAGTTCCTTGTTTCTGTGGTCGCGTTGTCCTGTGGGGTGGTTGACTGGCACGCACCGTGTGAATTGATCCGTCTTCCATGCGGTCCTGCTGATTACCAGGCGGGAGGAGCAGGGACTGTCAGAGGGCCTGACCCCAGGCCGGAGGAGCGGGGGCGTCGGTGACCCCAGGCGGGAGGAGCGGGGGCGTCGGTGACCCCAGGCGGGAGGAGCGGGGCCGTCGGTGACCCCCAGGCTGGAGGAGCGGGGCCGTTGGTGACCCCCAGGCCGGAGGAGCGGGGCCGTCGGTGACCCCAGGCGGGAGGACAGATGCGCGTTCTGTGTTGGGGCCGCGTGACCAGCACGGGGGCTGTGGAGTTGTGCGCAATGTTTTTTTCTTTTACTTTCTTTAGTATCTTCCAAATCCTTGTGAAATCTTTTTTTTTTTTTTTTTTAAGACGGAGTCTCACTCTGTCGCCCAGGTTGGAGTGCAGTGGCCGGATCTCAGCTCACTGCAAGCTCCACCTCCCGGGTTTACGCCATTCTCCTGCCTCAGCCTCCCAAGTAGCTGGGACTACAGGCGCCCGCCACCTCGCCCGGGTAGTTTTTTGTATTTTTTAGTAGAGACGGGGTTTCACCGTGTTAGCCAGGATGGTCTCGATCTCCTGACCTCGTGATCCGCCCATCTCGGCCTCCCAAAGTGCTGGGATTACAGGCTTGAGCCACTGCGCCCGGCCAAATCCTTGTGAAATCTTTATCAAAATTCATTAAGGAGAAGACTCATGTCGAGCCGAAAGCATTGTGCCAGACAGGGCTTGGTACTTACAGGAATGGCCATGTCCCCAGGAGCCGGTGGACGAATCTGTCCTTGCTGCCCGTGCGGCTGCAGCGTGAGGCAGGAGGGACCGGCGGGCGTTGCACTCCTCCCCTAGATACTCGGGCCTTGCCAGCTCCCTGCTTGGCCCCGGCCCCGTCCATCCAGCCCCTTCCCAGGGTTCCATCCTCTCACCCCTGCCGCCCTCCCCCTGTTTTCCTACGTGAGGTGAATCCTCGATGAGAGGAGGAGTCCGGGTACCCTGCCCCCTCCGTGTGAAGACAAGGGCAGCCCCTGCCGCTTTGTAGGGAAACCTCACCCAAGAGAAGCCCAGCTCAGCAGGACGGAGCCCGGCGGTCCCGCCTCAGGGTGCCCTGGTGCCTAGAGAGGGCGGGGACGCCCCAGCTGGGACGAAGTGTGCAGCTCTGCCCTGCTCTGAAATGTCCGGGGCTCGGCCGCGCCCTCCCCCTTTTTCAGAGCAACCTCTGGGCCCTGGCAAGGATAGGCCCCAGGCAGAGGAAAACCACCCTCGTTTTCTTAGCTTTTAGGTTTTAAAAGGAGCAGTGGGGCCAGGTGGACTTGAAGCTTTGTGGGTTTAAGACGTAAATTCATTGAGCTTGAAGACTTGTTCTTGGAAGTGAACAAAACACGCATAATTTATTCATGGATTTTTTTTTTTTTTTTTTTTTTTTTTTTTTTTTTTTTTTTTTTTTTTTTTGAGACGGAGTCTCGCTCTGTCCCCGGGCTGGAGTGCAGTGGCCGGATCTCAGCTCACTGCAAGCTCCGCCTCCCGGGTTTACGCCATTCTCCTGCCTCAGCCTCCCGAGTAGCTGGGACTACAGGCGCCCGCCACGTCGCCCGGCTAGCTTTTTTTGTATTTTTTAGTAGAGACGGGGTTTCACTGTGTTAGCCAGGATGGTCTCGATCTCCTGACCTAGTGATCCGCCCGTCTCGGCCTCCCAAAGTGCTGGGATTACAGGCTTGAGCCACCGCGCCCGGCCTATTCATGGATTTTAGCTGGCCTGTTTTTGTACAAAGGGAGCTTTTAAATTTAATTATTTTTAAGCATTAGAGGATGGTGTATCTGAGGCAGCTGGAGGCCCTGGTCTTCCCTGCGAGCAGGGAGGGCCCTCGGGACAGGGCTCGGGAGGAGGGGCCGGAGGACACTGAAGGCCTCAGATCACCGCACAGTGGGCCCTGCTGGGGGGCGACTCTGAATTCCAGTCCTAGCGGACACATTTCTTGTCTTCAGCATAGAGGGCTCCAGGCCTCGGCCCCCGTCTCAGTTGCCTCCACGATGTCAGCTTCCAGGTGTGGGGACCGGGTGCCACCCCACCCCCCAGTTACACCCACATGAGGCCGAGGTGCCCAGTAGCACGGAGATGCCACATGATGGGTGATTTTCAACAGGAACTCAAGAGAAAAGTTTGTTCCTGTGAGGACAGAGCCACAGCCTTAGCCACGAGATCCCTGGCGGGAGAGGAGGCAGGTGGCGAGGGCCACGCCAGCAGAGCTGCTGCCCTCAACAGTGCCTCCTCCTGGTGGACGCCAGGTGCGTGGTGTGGTCAGGTGTGACGCGTGGGCCCACTGGCCTTGCTGCTTCCTGGTCTTCCTGCATCCCGTCTGCCACCCCTCACCTCCTGGCCCCAGCCTTGCTCTTGCGGGGAGGCTGGTGTCCTCTGGCCGCCCCGGGGCAAGTCAGACCACCTGGGCGTGGAGCGGGGCACTTACCTTTTCTGCCTGACCCTCTTTCATGTGGGGACTCTGGGATGCTGTGGCTTGGCTCTGGCCCATCTGGCCTGGCCCAGCCCCCAGTGTCCACTTCTCTGGCTCTGGCCCATCTGGCCCGACCCAGCCCCCAGTGTCCACTTCTCTGGAAGGCAAAAGGCAGGGTGGGGTCTCTTTGATGTGGGGCTGGGGGCTGCTCGGCCAGTCTCCCTGGAAAAGGCCCTGGTGACAGTCACTGCTCGCTGCAGTGGCCGGTGTCCTCCTCAGAGGTGAGGGTGTCTGGGTGGCTGTTGGTGCAGGGCCCCAGGGACCTGTACCCTCTAAGCTGGGACTTCAGCCCCGCCTCTGCCCCCAGACGTGGTGGGCTGAGAAGAGGGAGGCCCTTGAAAGAGGGCTGAGGAACCCCAGGGCCTTACAGAGGACCTGCGGCGTGCGGTGCCTCCCCCGCGGCCTGCCCGCCTGCGCTTAGAGCTGCATCAGGCACAGCCTGCCTTGGCAGGCAGCAGGGGACGAGCCCAGAGAATGCCTGCATCGACGTGGAGGTCCACGGCCGTCAGCACTGCAGCCCTCGGCCAGGCACTAAGGGTTGAGTGTGGGGCCAGAGCAGAGGGAGCCTGGAGCCGGATTGGCAGCTCTGGGACCGGGGTGGAGGAAGTGCCGCCTGAGATGTGTATTTGCTCCCTACGGCACGTCCATAGCACCTGCCACCCCCCCTTTGGGTGACCCTCCCGTTTGTCGTGTCCAAGCGCAGCCACATCCCTTGGGAACCTGCTTGTCTCCGGGACCTTCTCTCTGATGCGCAACCTCAGAGCCTGCCCCAGTCCCGGGAGCACCCCCCGACCTCCCCCTGTCCTGGATGGGAGCTGGAAGGGACGTGGTTCCCGTCCTGCTGTGCCAAGCCTGGTGACCCGAGGGTACCCTCGGCCTCCCGGCCTCACCTCGTCTCTCCCCGTGGTGGTGCCTGGGGTGCTGTGTGGTGCTCGCTGGCAGGGCAGAGGCAGTGGCCCCGGCTCGTTGAACCTTGGGTGCTGCCTGTTCTGAGGCGTCCGCCGTGGCCCTTGCCGTGCGGCTTCTCTCCGGGCTCTTTTGGCCTCGGATTCATTTCTGGAGCCTCAGAGTCAGTTCTCTTAGAGCCTGGTTTTGGCCAGTCTCTTCTGCCTATAAAAAGCCCTGCCCCGGATTCCCTGCTCGATGCCAGCTCTCTCCCTGCCCCCACCGGCACGGCATGGGCACTGGCGCCTGAGTGACGCCTGAGGGTGACGCAGACACCAGCTGTCACCCCAGCCCCCCATGCGCTCCTCCGCCACACCCCTGGCCCCGTGGCAAGGTGGTGGTTTGGGCAGACGGGTTTGCTGGTCCCCCGGAAGTCCAAGCAACATCACCACTGGGTCCCAGGTCACCTCTGCCTGACCCTGGCTGTGCCATCTCCCGGGAGCACCTGTGCTCCTGGCACCCGGGGTGGAGGCTGGTTGTCTCCTTTCCAGACCCTTCTGGGTCTGCCGTGGCCTGGTTGGCTTCCCTAAGGTTCCCTCTGTAGGGGAGGGCCTGCCCTCCTGGCGGGGCCCTTGTGTACATCCTGAGCTCGCTGTGGTTTTGGAGGTGTCTGGGCGGTGGCGGGCAGAGCCCCATGCTGTCGTCTGCCTTTGAGGTGGGCACGGCACACGTGAGAGCTGAGCATTGGTGGAGGAGGCCACGACCAGTGCACAGTGGTTGGGTTGCTGGTGCCCACTGAGGGCCCGGGGAGTGAGGGACCCCCTGAAGAGGTAGATGGGAGCCGGACCCTCCTCCCATAGATGCCTTTTCAAGTAACTGTCGGTTTTCAGAGAAGAGGGGGAGGATTCACGCTTCGCATCAGATGCATGCGTCCTGCATGGGTGGTGCTGGCCGGCTGTGCCCAAAGTCGTGCCCTGCCCCTGTCTCCGCAGCTTGGCGTGGACTCACGTCTATGTGCTTGTCCAGCCTCCCCTCGCCACTGCTTCCCTCCTCTCCCCTTCTTTCCTTTCCCCTCTCCTCCCTTCCCTTCCTTTCCCCTCCCCTCTCCTCCCTTTCCCCTCCCCTGCCCTGCCCTGCCCTGTTTGTCTCTGCTGTGCCCGGGACCAGGGCAGGACTGGGCCCTCACTCTGCTAAGTAAATGAGTGTGGGGGCCGGGCCTGTCTGGGGTCAGGGCAGCCAGGCAGGGTCTCCTGCAGGAGCAGGCATAGTCCCAGGGAGCAGGCAGCTGCCTAGGAAGGCAGTCAAGCAGATGGGCACCCCGGCTGTCCCAAGACTGGCACGGGACTGGTCCTCCCTGCGTCTGGCCTCTGGGTGGGTGGCAGTGGCTTCCTTGTGGCTTCATCCCTCCAGCCGGGCAGGTGGGCTTATGCAGTGTGTGCCTGGGAGGCGCACGGCAGTGTGATTGGTCCCTGAGTGTCACAGCAGTGTTGGAGGCCAGTTTGGCGTCTGGAGTAGCTGCCATCGAGAGAGGCCCAGCCGCCAGGCAGCTGGGAGCGTGGGCATCCCACTGGAAGCACGGGTGAGGTGCCTCCCTTCTCTGGACCAGTTTCCCCAGATGGTAACGTGGACGCCAGGAACGCAGTTGTGTGGACTTTGTGAGGATCTAACACAGCAGTGTGTAAAAACCCTCAGCACCACGCGTGTCCTCGGGCGCTCAGAGGTGGTTGTGAGCGGCGCAGATGCCGTTGGCCTAGTTCTGAGGGGGTGACCTAGGGGTCTCCTGGGGAGCAGCTCCATGGTGTGGCATGGACGGTGGCAGCTCCTGTGGTCATCACTGCCACGGTCAGAAACGGCCCTGGGCTGTGCAGCAAGGCAGTGAACGCGGAGCCGAGCAGCTCCCGAATCAGGGTCTGTGTTGCTCGTTCAACTCGTGAACTTCCCCAGATTCCTGAGTTTTCCTCTAGCCGAGGCCGGGGCCAGTCAAGGGAAGGGTCAGCCAGCTCATCCAGACCTTGCCCAGCGATGAATCTCCAGCCTGGGTTGCCCTGAGGCACGCTGGGGAGGCCTCAGGACGAGGCCCCTTGAGGCTGAACCTGAAATCTAGGAAACTCGAGGTGGGTCCTAACAGGGCTTGTCACTGAGTGTGGGCCTGGACACGGCCCTGCAGCATCTCACCCACGGCACCAGTCCCTGTTGAGCGAGGTCCACGCAGCCCTTTGTTCTGGACGGAGCTGACGCTCAAGCCGGACTCCGACTCCGTGCTTCAGAGGCTTCGTCGCCTCTACGGGAAGAGAGGCCTGGAGATGCCAGCTTGTCTTGGGCCACAGCTGGCCCTTGGCATGGCCAGGGAGCAGCAAGCGGTTCGTCAGGACAAGGGCCGACCGCACCAGTGTCCGTGCTCAGAGGTTCTGGGCTCTGCCCTCTTGGTGTCGTCCAGTGCAGGCCACGTGGCCACCCAGGAAGGCCTGGGTCATCGTCATATTCTGAGTGTGACCAAGAGTTCAGGGACCACAGTACCTTTCTGGGCCCCTCTCAGGGTCTTTGGAAAAGCCCAGAATGAGCTGGGCTGGTGGAGAATTCAGGAGGTGCGGCCAATTCCCCCCTGTGCTCTCAGAAGCAGGGGTCACTGGCGAGAGGGCTGGGTGACCAGGCAAGCAGCCTGAAGGCATTCCTTACCTACCCTCGGACCTGGTGAGCCAGTGACCGGCATAGGCTTTCAAACCACCTCTCCAAACGTAGGAGATGCTTCACTTGGAGACATATTTTTTAATTTAAAAAAAATCTGGGAAAATGTGATCCTGAGGTGAGCCCTGGGCCCAATACTGCCTGGGACAGAGCAGCCGTGGAGCCCGGTGTGTGTGCGCCCCCAGCCCATGCACCCCGGAAGGCAAGCCTCGCACCCTGCTCCTGGCAGGGCCCGTGCCAGGTGGGCCCAGGCTCCAGGGGACAGTGGCCCAGGACTTGAGATGTTAGAAGTAAATTTTTGGTGCCACAAAAGAAATAGCCCTCGAACATAAATTTAATTTTCTCAGCAAGGCAATTTTCCTTCTGTAGAAGGGTGCCTCTCACAGATGGAGCAGCATCTGAATGAGGGAGGTGGGAGTCTCATCCTAACGCAGCCTGTCCGTACTGCCGTGTGGTTCCCCTGTTGGCTGAGGTTGGATCGCACAGTCTAAGCTAATTCCGATTGGCTGTTTTAAAGAGAGCAGGAGTACGAGCCGGAGTGGTGGGGTGAATAGTTCAGCGGGAAGGATGGTTGCAGAACAGGTGACTCAGGATGACTAAGAACAGAGCAGGTGACAAGGATGACTAAGGTCAGAGCAGGTGATAGAGGCTAGGAGGGGGTTGTTTACGGAAACTAGGGGCAAGGAGACATAAAGAACAAGGAAGTTAAACTTTAGAATGAAGAAGACGTAAAGAACAAGGAAGTTAAACTTTAGAATGAAGAACAAAGAACGGGGATCTAAACATACAGATACATTGCTTCTTTGGAGAGGAGCTCAGAACTCATTATACTTAACAACTGACAGGCTAAAACCTTTGAAGAGGAATGTATTATATCCTACAGGAGAGGCGCCACTGGCCTGTGCCTTCTGCGGGGACAAGGAGCGGCTGTGGCCGGGAGGCATTTGGCAGCTGTGCTTCAGCCCCGGCCCCAGCTCCAGCTCTCTGAGTTGCTGGTGTCTCTAAGGCCCATCCTGAAGTGGCCTGGAGACTGCTGAGTTACTTGTGGAATCTGCACCGTGAAAGTGAAACCTGGACTGTGATATGAGGCTGGTGAGAGGGTGCCCTGCCATCACCCCCGGCCTTGTAGAAAACTCATTCCAATGGCCCCCTGGTTCTCACTCAGGGACCAAATAGTGATTTTTGTTTGTTTGTTGTTGTTTTTGTTTTGTTTTGTTGTTGTGTGTGACATGGAGTCTCACTCTGTCGCCCAGGCTGGAGTGCAGTGGCACGGTCTCGGCTCACTGCAAGCTCCACCTCCCGGGTTCACGCCATTCTCTTGCCTCAGGCTCCTGAGTAGCTGGGACTACAGGTGCCCACCAGCATGCCCAGCTAATTTTTTGTATTTTTAGTGGAGATGGGGTTTCACCGTGTTAGCCAGGATGGTCTCGATCTCCTGACCACGTGATTCGCCCACCTCGGTCTCCCAAAGTGCTGGGATGACAGGCGCGAGTCACTGCGCCAGGCCCAATAGTGATGTTTTTACTGCTCTGGGCCTAATCGCATGCACCGTTGTCTGTGTTGTGACTTCCGTCGTCGTCTGTGTTGTGACTTCCATGGGAGGTTCTGTTGGAGAAAGAGCCACACAGCTGTGTGGGACCTGGCACTCCTTTATCACCATCATCCGGGGCCACGGACACCGCCTCTCACAAGTCGCTGGGATATGAAATTAGGGAATAAATGGGAATTTTCAGTGCTATGCAGCTAGCACTAAGATCCTCCTCAGTGTGACGTCTGAGATCTTTTCCTGGCTGGAGCCCTGTCATTCATTCATTCATTCATCCCATGCCAGGCTGGGCAGCTGCCAGAGGCACAATCCGGAACCGCCCCTTGCTAATGGGCGGATCGGTGAAGGCAAAGCAGGCTCACTGTGCAGACTGATGATTGACAGTTCCAGGGTGTGATTGACACAAGCGGCTGCCAGGAAGGAGCCTCTTCAGAAGCAGTGGGCGGGATGGGGCGGGGCAGGGAAGGCCGTGGGGAGGAGTGACTTCGAGAGGAGGCTCACAGGACTGTGCCCGGAAGGAGGGGGCAGCAAGGACCCTGCGGGCAGCGGGGGGCACAGCACAGGCCGTGGCTGTAGGCGAGGGTGGTGCCCAGGCGCTGATGGAGGGGAGCTTGCTGGATGGGGCAGCGTGGGGTGAGGGTCAGGAGGGCCCCTGGCCATGTTGGTTGCATGTTTCATGACTAAGGAGTTGGTGAAGCCTGCGTGTGACCTATTTCCTGTTCGAATTAAACACGTCATTAGTCTGTGTCATCCAAACCAGATCACTCGCAAGGAATGGAAAAACCTCGAAATACGTTTTTAAACTGATGAAAGTGAGATACCGAGGCCTCTGGGGAAAAGACCAGACTCCGGGGTCTGCAGCCTCAGAGCGGCGAGCTGCGTCTGTTAGGGGTGACCTGAGGTCCCTGCTGTGAACCAGTTTATTGAAACCAGAAGTCATTTCTCGTCTTCTCTAAGAGCCTGCAGGCCCTGTCCGATGTCAGCCATTCCCCATGTCTTGCTGACACTGTCATTAGGATTCCTGTGAGGGCCAGTGGGGAGTCAGCTCAGTCTTGGCCCTGCTTCTGACCCCCCCACTGCCCCCAAATGCATACTGCTGGCCTTTCCTGGGTTTAATTTTATTTTGCAGTGGTAGAGGTTGTTTTGCTAAAATTATTTCAAAATCTGCCTCGTGGAAAAACGCCCACATCAGGGTGCCCATCTGTGGCAACCGAGAATTCCTCAGAGGCAGCGTCTTCACCGCCCGGCTCAGCGGACGGCACAAGCTGCCAGCCAGACCTCGGTCTGCCCCTGCCCGAGGCCCCAGCTGCCCCTTCCTCCCGGCACCTCTCTGATCTCCGGAGTCCAGGTTTGGTTCCCAAGGTCCTGCCTTTGTATCTAAATGCTGTGTCCTCTTCCCGGACGATCTCCTCCAGACACTGGCTCTCGGGCCAGCTCCCCATGGGCGATGATGTCTCAGATACAGGAACTTATGGGTAATTTGCAAGTTTGCACAGAAAGTGGAGGCCGTTTGTTCCTCCTGGGGTGCGTGAGCGGGGCCTCGGGGAGCAGGTGCGGGACGGGACACAGGAGGAACAGGCACGGCTGGTGGCGTGCAGCAAACAGCAGTGGCCACACCAGGTGGTGGCTCCCGTGGGGCTGTCAAGGCCGGCCCAGCCCTGAGCAGGTGGGGTCTGCAGAGGCCTCCTGGGTTGGAGGAGACTTATTCAGGGGGAGTTTTGGTCTTGCTAGAAATTCCAGGAGACGAAAGATGACATTTTAATTCTATCATTGAGTTGTGATCTTTTCAACACAACCCCCTGTATGAGGGGTGTGAGGGAGGCTGTTCCTGCGTGATACGGTGCCCGCTCCTCCAGGCTGGGGCTCCTGGCCAGTTCATCTTTCATTCTGTGTCTGACTTTCTCTATCGTTTCTAAAATGACTAAGATAATTTATTTTGTAAAAAAAAAAAAAAAAAAAAGGCGTTAGGATGATTCTGCTTTGTAGAGGGATCCCGAGGAAGCGTCTCCTCTGGGACTGGCCGTGTCCCCTATCTTGTTTTCCCTCTGAGCGACCTGGGAGTTCCCAGATCTTGATTTTAGTTCTGACAACTGGAGAGTTTACCCCCATACCTTTTTAAAACCTTTTTAAAGGTTTAATTTCAAGGAGATACAATTTCTTTTGTGTGTTTGGTTACTAAAGCTGTCTTGCATCTCAAATGTGATTTTAGAAATCTAACAAAATGCACTGGCCACATCCTCTAAGTAGGAGAAGGCCAACAGGCATCTCCCCTCCTCACCCCTTCCCTGGTGGTCTCACTGATGTCCCGCCGCCCCCAGCCCTCCTTCCTTTCTTTCCTTTGACGTTGTCATCAGACTCCAGGGACAACCCCTGGTGCAAGACATCCTGTTGTTGATTAACTTGTTCTCTCGTTTGTTTCCCTGTTTGTTCCATTTCATTCATTCATTCATTCATTCATTCAAGCTCAGCTTTGGAGACCATCAGCCAGTCTGCGTTTGGCCTGTGTCTGCCACTGGCTGTAGGGCCCGGGGCAAAGGTCTTCAAGTGCCTTGGGCTTCAGTTCCCCTTCCTGGAGAACGAGGGTTGGGGAGGGCCTCCCCTGGGGGCTCGTGAGGATGAAATAAGCCGGTACATCCTGGGTCTGGACCGCTTCTGATACTCAGCAGGTACTTAATAGCAGGTACTGAGTGGACACACAGTGGCCCCACAGCAAAGGTGTGTGGTAGAGGCGTAGTGGATGCGTAATCGAGACGCATGGTAGACACGCAAGGACACGTGGCAGAGATACGTGGTGGGTGTATAGTGGATACAGCAGGCATCGTAGATTTGTAACAGATACATAGCAGATGTGTAATGGGAACCAGACATGCTAATGACACGTCAGGACTGTCACCCAGAGGACTGTGTCTTCTTGGGGTCTTGGGGCCCTTTTCATGAGGAAGGATTGCAGGTGGGGCTTTGGAAAAATTGTCCAATTTCCATCCCCTGTCTCCTTTCCCCAGGCACCGCTCCCACTCAGTGGCAGGTGGAGAAGGTGACGTCTATACTGGGGGCCAGGATCAGGAGCAGCCACATGCCAGAGCGGGTGGGCAGCCCCGGTGCCTGCCTGGCCCTGCCCCGACCTCCACACCGGTTCAGCCCTGTGTCCTGCCCAGGATGGGTGGGTGGGTAATTTAATTTATTCATACGTTCATTCATTTCCAGGGTCTCATGTGGGCTTTTTGAGGCCTGGTACACATTTTTTATTGTGTTTTTGTTTGTTTTACTTTGTTAAGAGTAATGATAGATTTCTAGAAACTTTGTGTATTTTTTCTCCACTTCATTTCAACTTTGTAGAAAAAAGATCTAAAAATGCCAGTCTGCCCCGCCCCCCAACTCTCCTGCGTCACGGGTTGGTTCAGAACCAGGAGACACAGGGTCCAAACCTCGGGGCTGGAGGGGCTTCACCCTTTGGACTCTTACTGTTTTTGTATTCTGGCCCCTCCCCCTGGGGAAGGGGCCATGCCTCTCTCTCCCTCTGTCTCTCTCTCAAGAGACAGGGTCTTGCTCTGTCGCCCAGGCTGGAGTACAGTGGTACAGTCACGGCTCACTGCCGCTGGGCTCAAGCAAGCCTCCCACCTCAGCCTCCCAACTAGCTGGGAGTTCAGGCGCGCACCACCACACTTGGCTAATATTTTGCTTTTAGTAGAGATGGGGGTCTTGCTTTGTTACCCAGGCTGGCCTCGAATGCCCCAACTGATTCTCTGCTTTGGCCTCCCAAAGTGCTGGGATTACAAGTGTGAGCCACCGCACCTGGCTAGACTGTGGGTTTTTTGGGGGCAAGAATTCATACCTCTGTTTTCATAGTGGGTCTTACTAATGGTTAGTGGACAAACAGCAGCTGATGTTCTCACCCAGCCTTGTTCTAAGAGGACTCCAGAAAGCAAGTTGTAGCCCCAGTGACTGGGGAAGGCTTCCTGGGGAGAGCGGCCTTCACAGCTGCCGCTGTAGTAAGGGTTTATTTATCATGACTGATTTATTTATCCGTTCAAGACACAGTTACACAGAGTGTGGGGTGCAGTGGCTGGTGCTGAGCAGCTGGGTGGTTCAACAGCCAGCACATCCGGTGGCGTGTGTGCCTCGGGAAGGCCTGGGAGGGGGACGCAGGGCTCCGCAGGGAGAGCTGCCCACCCCCCAGCCCGAAGAAGCCCCCCCCAGCCCAAAGAAGCCCCCCCCAGCCTGAAGAAGACCCCCAAGCTCCATCAGTCACACGGTCATGCACTTTTCCTCATCAGCACAAACCCCGCTTCCTTGAAGAGAAGCATGAGGCTGGGCACGTGTCTGTGGGCCCAGCTACAAGGTAGGGTCGCTTGAGCCCAGGAGGTCGAGGCTGTAGTGCTGTGATTGCAGCACTGCACTCCAGCCTGGGCCACAGAGAGAGAGAGAGAGAGAGAGAGAGAGAGAGAGAGAGAGAGAGAAACTGTCTAGAAGGGAAAACAGGGACAGCAAAGTAGATGGAAGGAAGGGCCTCTGGGGCGGTGGGGTGAGTGCCGGCTGCTCCCTTCTGCACACGCTCCTGTGGTCTCTGGGGACACACTGCACCTGAGGCAGCAGTGGGAGGAGAGGGGTGAAGGGCAACGCGCCCCCATTTAAACACCTCCTGGCCTGGACACCAGCTGTTCACTTGTAATCACCGGTCACCCTGAAGAGACGGGATGGACCCCTGCCTAAAATTTGGCTCAGGTGTCCACACAGATGACAGCACCGCACACAGACGGCAGGGAGCTTCTTGCCACATAACGAGGCTCTCTGGGGAGGGCAGGGGAGGGGGGTCTTCCAGGCTGGTCCAGAAAGGTCTTGAGCACGCCGGTACGGAGACTGCCTCGGTTTCCATGGTGGTTTGGGGGCAAGGCAGGGTGAGCAGGGGCTGGGGCTTACAGGGTTTGAACTTTCCCCAGGGCCAAAGGAGAGAGCCCAGGCCCCCATCACCTCATTGGAATGTGGGTGGGAGGGGAGCGGGTCGCCTCAAACACCGCCAGCAGTCGAACATCAAAAATCGGGTCCAACTCTTGATTGCGATTTCTTTGGCCGAAGCCTGGACTCCCAGCCCCGTGGGCTGAGGGGAGGTTACAGCCAGTGGTTGGATAGACGCCAGTGCTTGCCCCAGAGCTGCAGGGGAAGAAGGTGGCCTGAACCTCAGGGCCTCTGTGTCCAGTTCAGGGGCCGGGACGGCAGCATCGGTCTGCGAGGGGTATGTGCTCTAGAGGAGTGAGGGGACAGACAGATGAGCCCTGGAGGCATCCAGTGGCGTGAATGGTGGGAAGGGCCGTAAGAGGGGAGGCTGGGAGGGGACAGTCCCAGGTGGCAGGGAATGGCCGTGATGGGGCCCTGGGGTGGAGCCCAGGCAGGGAGCATCCAGGGGAAGCTGGTGTGGGTGGGGACTGGGAGGAGAGAGGGAGGCCGGGCCTGCCCTGGTAACTGGTGGTCAGAACATCGCTCGGTGCCGAGCAGGCAGGACGCAGCAGGCTGGCCTGTGGGGCCCACTGCTGACCCCGGGGCCGAGCACGAAAGGGAGAGCTGGAGGGCGCTTCCTCGAGGCGTGTTGTGGTGTGAGCGGGGACTGGTGAGTGTGCGCTGTCTTCGGAGAGAGAAGAGCAGTTTTCAGGGTGAGTAGCCTTTATTCTTCGCACCTCATTACACAGCACCCAGGCCTTTTATTCGGGAGGACGCGGCCGGCCTCACCCCGACAGCCACCCTGGCTCGTTGACCTTGACCTGTGACAGCTCCCCTGTGAGTTCAGACTTCTCAGGGACGCTCCCATAGCCAACATTGTTGAGAAGAGTAACCCCTTATCACAGCACACGTCTGTCGTGCCATGGAGCAATTTCCCGTCCCCTTGGCTTTGAAGGCACAAGACTCTGCGTCACAGCCATGCTGTTCCCTCCAAACCGGCTCGTCAGGAGGCGGCTCTGGCGCCCTGTGCAGGCCAGCAGGTGACCCCAGCGGCTGGTTTGTCCCCGCCCGAGGGTGAGGGCCTGCGGGGTGTTTGTAGACACAACCCTTGAAAGGCCCTGAGAATGGGGCTTGGTCATGAGGGTGCCTGGGGCCCATCCGGCAGTAGCAGTAAGTGCATTAGGCATTTGGCCAAGGGTCACGTTAGGCCTCATTTATTTATTTATTTTTTGAGACAGTCTCACTCTGTCATCCGGGCTGGAGTGTGGTGGCGCGATCTCAGCTCACTGCAACCTTCGCCTCCTGGGTTCAAGCGATTCTCTTGCCTTGGCCTCCCCAGTGGCTGGGATTGCAGGTGCCCGCCACCACACCCAGCTAATTTTTGTATTTTTAGTAGGGACGGGGTTTCACCACGTTGGCCAGGATGGTCTCAAACTCCTGACCTCAAGTGGTCCTACCACCTCAGCCTCCCAAAGTACTGGGATTACAGGCGCGAGCTGCCACTCCTGGCCAGGTGTTTTTTCAAATAAATGTCCAAGCAAAATGAATTTGGGGTGAAGTAGTCTCAGAGCCGCCAGGAGGAGCAGGGTTACTGCATACCACTGGGAACTGCTGTGGGCGATGACCAGGTGGTGCCGGGAAGGTCACGTTCAGACACATCGTTGTCATTGTTGGAGGAGAATTATTCTCCAGTCTCGGGTGGGAGGGGCTGCCCACCAGGCCTGGATGAGGCCCCACCCCCCACACACACATGCTGGGACCACGAGAAGCACCCACTGAGGATAAGGGGGCTCCTGCGTTTGTGCTGTGCGTGGATGGCGTCACCTCATTTGCATGTGGCCCTTCCACGTCTCCTGGGTGCCAGACGGGTCCTCAGGATTGTAGGGAGATGAGGGCCTCGTCCAGGACTTGGATGGGGCATCCCCCCAGCCCCCTGTGGCTGATAGAGTGGCCTGACATCTTGTGCACACAAAGCCCCCCTAGAGCCAGGGAAGGACAGGGCCGGACCCAGAGCCAGGGAAGGGAGGTGGATCTCCAGCCAAGGCATCCAGACATCAAAAGGCAGAAATGAGCTGCTTGGTATTTGAAAAGTTTTTATTCGGAAAAATGCCAAACCGACCGAAGTAGAGAGAATTACGTAGTGAAGCCTCGTGCACGCACTGCCTGGCTCCTGGCAACCCAGCCGATACCTGTGACTCTCAGCAAGCCCCTCTGGTGGGCGAGGACCTCTGTGCGTGTCACCAGGCCAGAGCAGAAGAAAGCGTTAGCACAGTCACTTGACTTCACCAGACGCAGCCAGGGTTGCCGTTTCTCCGGCTCGGCTGTCTCAATTTTTTAGGAGAGTTCTTGCTTTTGAGATCAAAGTTAAAAGAAGGCCTGTGCCTCGCAGGGCCGCTCTGCCTCCCCGATGTTTCCTCGGGCTTCTGTGTCTGTGACCGGGGCGTGGAGCACTGTGTGCGCAGGTCTCTGTCTCGTGATTTGTGTAATGGTGAGTGCTGCCTGCACCAACAGCTGGCTGCCTTCCGTGGCTCTGTGGGCTCCTGTGCAGAGGCTGCCCCTCTCCCTGGCCAAGCAACACTGAGACAGGATTGTGTCCTCCCTCTCCTGAGGCAGGTCCTGTTCCAGACCTGCATTTTCCCGCACGTCACATGTCCTGAGACCCCTCTGTGGATACGTCGTCCTCCTTCCATGGCCACACACACTCCCGTGCCGGGCGGGCTGGGCTGACTGATGGTGCATGTAGGGGCTCTGTCCCATCTTTTTTAACTACAGATGGAGCTGCAGTGGGAAGCCATGTGCAGATACCTCCTGTTTTACTTTTGTGCTGGGGCTTTTTTGGGATCAGTTCCTACAAGTCGGGGACTGGGTGAAGGGGTGATTACCCTCACACTGAACCCCCAGAGGAAACACAGGGAGGGAGGACAGGCCCTGTGAAGTGCAGGCCTTCTTTTAACACTGACCTTGGGTCCTTGGGACTGCCGAGATCCCCTCCACCCGGGCTTGCCTCTCTTCCGGCCCTTCGGCAGTGTCCAGGGAGTTACCCAACCCTGGCAGTGTTGAGGGAGCCCCCCAACCCCGGAAGTGTCCAGGGATTCCCCCCAGGGCAGTGTTGACGGAGCCCCCCAACCTTGGCAGTGTCGAGGGAGCCCCCCAACCCCGGCAGTGTCCAGGGATTCCACCCAGGGCAGTGTCGAGGGAGCCCCCCAACCCCGGCAGTGTCCGGGGAGCCCCCTGGCAGTGTCAAGGGAGCCTGCCACAGTGGGGTGCTGCCAGCCTTAGGCCTGGGCCAGTCGGGGTGGTTGGACGCCTGTTCTGGGGATAGAGAGATCAGGTAGCCCAGGGCCCGCACTCTCAATAGAGCTTCAGGGCAAAGGCAGGTAAATGCCTCATTTGAGTTCCTGTGTGATCCCTGGGTGGGGCCATGATCCTCCTGGGTGCTGGTCCGAGCGCATGGTGAGGCCCTCCTCGCCCGCAGACCCCCAGCCTCTTTTCCCCATGCCCACTCACCTATTCTCGCCTCCTCCAGGAAGCCCACCTGGCCCCCTCCAGGCTGATGGGCGTGGCCCCTTGTCCCTGCAGCCGTGCATTGACCTCCGTGGCTCCTGGAGGCCGGGCCACATGCTCATCCCCTCTGGGTGAGTGAGAGGCACAGCCTGGGTGCGTGGAGCCGTGGTGGCTCTGAGGTGCCACTGCTGTGTCCTCTCACGAGTGGGTGCCGTCCGGGTCCGTCCCGGGCTGGCTGTAAGGAGGAGGTTGGCCTCGCGTGGCTGTGTGCATGACAGCCGAGACATCCCCAGCCTGCTGCTTGCACAGCCGACGGCAGCCCCTCTCTCTCTCCCCAGCCGTGTCCCCAGGACTCTGGAGTAGTTGGCCTGGTGACCATGGGAGAAGCAGGCCCCGAGTCCCCAGGGCTGTGAGCGAGGCTGTCTGATTTGCCCCCTGGTCACCACCCCTGCCTGTCCGTCTTTCCTGGGCAGAGGGAGGTAGATGAACTTCCTGCGGCCGCTGTAACAGTGGCTGCCACTGGGGGGCTTAAAGCAACACGCATTTGTTAACTCAGCCGTCTGGAGGGTGCAGATTCAGATGAATCTCACTGGGCTAAAGTCAAGGCACAGCAGCGCGGGTTCTTTCTGGAGGCTCCAGGGGAGACCCCGTTTCCCGCCTTCTCCAGCATCTGAAGCCGCCTGCCCCTTGGCACAGCCCTGAGTCACCCCAGTCTCGGCCTCCGTCTCACGTCACCACCTCTGACACAGCTGCCCCCCATCCCTCTTGTGAGGACCCCGCAGTGACGTGGGCCCACCCAGGTCATCCAGGAACATCTCCCCATCCCCACGTCCTTCACTCCATCGTCTGCAAAGTCCCCTATGCCATGGAAGGTGACACAGCCTCGGGTCCTGGGTCTTGGACATGGGGCTCTCGGGGTTTTGCACAGCTGACCACGGGTGCTTCTGGATGCTTGGCACTGGAGGTTTCTGTCCTCCACTGAAGGGATTCCTGGAGTGAGGGCAGCAGAGGGCACTCAGACGGAGGCACTGCCGGACACGCAGGGGCGATGGGGTGGGGGGGAGCCGGGGAGCCGACTGTCTTTAGGGGGGTGACCCTTGACCTTGGTGGCCTCAGTTTTCTCATCTGTAAAGTGGTACACACGATACCTGCTCCGTCTTCCTCACTGAACTGTCCCGAGATCATATGTGGTCGTGAATATTAAACATGCTAATTGCAATCTTGGACAGAGCTCCACTGGACAGCTGAGCAGAGGCAGCCAGGTGTGGGTCCAGCCATGGGCAGAGAGGGTCACACGGGGCCAAGCGGCCGCAGCGAGAGTCCACAGGATGTGGAGAGTCCCGGCCATGATGAGGACACGGTGTTGCGGCAACTCACGCCCACTGCAGTGTCTGGAAGGCGGTGCTGGGTCCGCGCCATTTACGGGGTCGGGCTCTCATTCTTCCCATTTTCCAGCCCAGCCTGTGGAGGCAGCGGAGGTCCAGGCCATGGGCTTGTGGGCCGCGCCTTGTCGCTCAGATTCTGTGGTGTCGGTGGTGGGAGCCGCCCGGGAAAGCCATCATCCCGGGGCCCGGCCGGAGAGGTTCAGGGCAGTGGGGTGAACTCCAGAAATGTCCAGTAGCAGAACTGCCAGACTTGGCCATTGGCTGGGGTGTTGAGGGAGACGTCTCCGGGGACGTCCGGTGTCTCCCAGGCTGGGCAAGGGGAGGCGCCGGCCAGCATGGGGCATTTCATCAGGGCCCTCCCTGGGGACAGCCAAGGACCTAAAACCAGTGGGTCCCAGCAAAGAGGATCCCAGAGGCAAGAGACAGAATGGCCAGGGCTGAATCTGGCTCCAGCGGGGTCCCTGGGCGTGATCAGAGCAGGCAGGACCTGGCTTCCCTCCCTGCAGCTCCAGCACCAGCTTCTTTCACTCAGGCTTCATCCCCGGTCAGGGGGCTCCTGATCCTGTGGTAGCCCCGTGGCCCCTGGGTTGCACCTTCATGGGGGAAACAGAGACTCCTCTGGTACCAAGGTCCCCCGAGTCCACTGGGCCCTTGACACCCTTGGGTCACTTGTCCACCCTCACACCATCCCTGGCCCAGGGAATGGGGGGTTTGGATTGGCCTTGGTGACCGTGGGCCTCTGCCTGAAACCCTGCGAGTGTGGGTGGGGCGGGCTGGGTCCTGAGGGAGCTGGGGAGCAGTGGAGTGAACGGGGCTGGGGTGGGGCTGGTGACCGGGGAGTCGCTGCAGGGGGCGGAGCTGGTGGACAGTAGAGCCCCTGCAGGGGCTGGTGACAGTGGACTCTCCGCGGGGCCCAGTGGGGCTGGGGGCAGCGTAGTCCCTCCGGGACCGGTCCTTAAGGTAAGGGACTGGAAGCTTGCGCATGGCCCCTGGGGCCTTCCCCTCGGGTGCGAGGCCTGCCATCCTGAGTTCCCCCACCCCACCCCGTGCCCACCCTGAGGGCGGGACCCAGGCCAGTTCGCACAGCACGGCGAGGCAAGGGCTCAGAGTGGAAGGCGGAAGGAGAGTCGGGGCCTGCTGCACCCGTGGGTTTTATGTCGGGGAAGGCGAGGAGGAGCCGAGGTGGGTGCTGGGAGCTCTGGGGCTGGCTGTGCGTGTTGGGCTTAACTCGGGCTTAGCTGAGGTTACCGAGCCTTCAGGAGGGTGCTGTGGGAAAAGAAGAGGCAGAGAAGGTGTCTTTGGACCACTTGGGGGACGGGGAGAGAACCCCATGGCAACCGTGAAGGTCTGGGGCAGAGCCAGGGAGGGTCCCAGGTTGTCAGGGACAGGCGGGGGGGTGCAACATGGAGGCCTGGGGCTGAGCCTCCAAGAAGTGATGGGCAGGACGAGGGGGCCAGAGGGGATCACACAACGAGGGGTACACCTTGGTGGTCTGGTCGTTGCCGGAGAAGCTGGTTCTCAGGACTCAGAGGCAGACAGGGAGGGGCTGGGATTAGGGAAGAGTGTGTGGCGGGGGGAGGAGGGGAGCCTGGGCCTCTTTCCTGAGTGGGGGGACACTGGTTGCTGGGTCCCCTGGCATTAGGAGCTGTTCCCTGCCTGCTGCACCACCCCTGCCATCGTTGGGGTTCTCAGGTCGGGGCTGGTCTGGATAAGGAACTGGCGGGGCTGCTGCCCGCCTGGACTCAGAACCCTCACCCTCCAGCCCGCACCCTCGACTTCCTGCCAGCCAGACCCTCTGTCCTGGTGAGGGCAACACCCACATCCTGGCTCCACCCTTGTTTCTTGCCCTTTGACCTACAGCCTGAGGACGTGCAGGAGGTACGTAGGCATCTGTGGGTCCGGCCTGCTGACCGACCGTCCGTCCACCACCAGGTTCCTGGATGTTCACCCATGTGGGAGAGATGGGTGTTGGGGAGGGGACCACAGCTTCCTTTCAGAAGACCCGGGACGGGCAGTGCCGTGTGTCAGCCTCACAGTTGGCCCCTTTCTTTCACCTTAGTTATCTTCGAGGTGATGTTTCCCTGGGACAAGTCATTTTCATGACTCTGCTGTAAAACGTCTCCCAAAGTCCAAGTGTTTCCCAAACTGAGTGGAAATTGTTGCAGAATGTAGTTTCCATCAGAGCTTTTCCCTCTTCCTTCCTTCACCGCTGCCTGGGTTACAGGGTACGGGTTCCAGGAGTCCACCGAGAAGACAAAAAAACCGGCTTTGCTTCGAATCCCCTAAATTGCTCATAAAACACATTGGGGTTTATGTGTAGACATGGTCCTTACGTGGGTTAAGGCTGCGGCCCCTGCCCCAGTGACACAGACGCCTCAAACGGCACAGTGCAGCTTCTACCCGAACCAGCCGGCGAGGCGGCCCGCGCACCTCTGACGCGCTCTGTTGCAATGAGGATGAACGAGCCTCGGGCGCGGGGTCAGCCTGGAACCCCTGCCCCGTGAACACCAGCCAGCTTCACGCTGAGGCCCCCTCAGTCTAACCCAGAGCCCCCAGCTGGGGTCCCAGCATGGGGGGCTGTGGGGTGCAGCTGCCGCTTGGAGCGGAGGTGAATGGGACCCCACACGTTTCCTCCTCCTTCACTGGACGCTTGTAATCATCACAGTACTCGATAAAGGAAGAAGGAAAAGGTCCTTGAAACTTGCTGGAGTTGCAGTTCCGTTTTTTTTTGTTGTTGTTGTTTTTGAGGCAGAGTCTCGCTCTGTCGCCCAGGCTGGAGTGCAGTGGTGCGATCTCGGCTCACTGTAAGCTCCGCCTCCCGGGTTCATGGCATTCTCCTGCCTCAGCCTCCCAAGTAGCTGGGACTACAGGCGCCCGCCACCTCGCCCGGCTTATTTTTTGTGTTTTTAGTAGAGACGGGGTTTCACTGTGTTAGCCAGGATGGTCTCGATCCCCTGACCTCGTGATCTGCCCACCTCGGCCTCCCAAAGTGCTGGGATTACAGGCGTGAGCGCCCGGCTGAGACAGGGTTTCACCATGTTGGCCAGGCTGGTCTCAAACTCCTGACCTTAGGCAATCCACCTGCCTCAGCCTCCCAAAGTGCTGGGGTTACAGGCGTGAGCCACTGCACCCGGCTCCGTTTTCTTTACGTTTGTGACTTAGAGTCATCAGCTGAAGGAAAGACAGTGGCTTGGCTAGGGCCCGCCCACTGCTGGCCGAGGCTGGCTGGGTCACCTGGGTGCCTGCGCCTCCTGCTCTGGAGCCAGGCGCTGCCTGAGGGCCTGCAGCACCAGCCAGGGCCCAGCAGATGCCTCCAGGGTCTCAGTTCTCACTAGCAAGTTCCTCGATTCATGAGTGTGTGTTTTAATGTAAGGTTTTCTTTTCTTTTCTTTTATTGTTATGTTGTTTTGAGAGGGAGTCTTGCTCTGTCACCCAGGCTGGAGTGCAGTGGCGCTATCTTGGCTCACTGCAACCTTCGCCTCTCAGGTTCACACCATTCTTCTGCCTCAGCCTCCCGTGTAGCTGGGACTACAGGCGCCCACCACCATGCCTGGCTAATTTTTTCTATTTGTAGTAGAGATGGGGTTTCACCGTGTTAGCTAGGATGGTCTCGATCTCCTGTCCTTGTGATCTGCCCACCTTGGCCTCCCAAAGTGCTGGGATTACAGGCGTGAGCCACTGCGCCCGGCCTAATGTAAGGTTTTAATGTAAGGTTTAAAAAGGCAGCCACCCCGTTTCCTCCCCTCTGGTCCCGCGTTCAGCAGTGATTTGTGGTGACTGTGACTTCCTCTTCGGTGGGTTGCCTGTGGATCGCCAAGTATGTGCCCCTGCTGCTTCTACCTGATGTCTCCCCATGTTTGGCTTTGAGGGGGGCTCATCCGGGGCATTCATGTTCTCTGCCCGAGTTTGCTCCTGACACAGGGCAGGTGGAAGTCAGCAGGTGAGGACCAGGGTATCAGCCAGGAACTCGGAAGTGGCACGGAGGCAGCATCTGATGGCCCATTCGTCAGAGGTGACCAGGACCTTGAGGGAGCTGGGGTGGACTTCTGTCATCCTGACATCCTGGAATGGGGGTGCAACCTGCCGGTCTGTGTCCCAGTTGAGTTGGCAACATTTTTTGTCTTTTTTCGTGATGCACGAAGTAATGGTGTTTCTGAGAGCCGATGGCAGCCTAGCTGCAGGGGAGAATGGTGGGGAGTGGGCGAGAGTTGGGGCACAGGGGGCTCTTGGGGCAGAGGCTGTGGTCCAGTCCTTGTGGGGGTGACTCCAGGGATGGCAGGTGGGTGGTGTGGCCAAGGAGGAGGGAGGTCAAGGCATTGGTGTTGGGGCAAGGAGAAGGGACCTCAGTGCCCACACATTTGCGGGGTGGTAGATGATGGTGTGGAAGTGCAGAGAGGGCGGGAGCCCAGCCCACAACATCCATGCCCTGGGGATTGGGTGCCACCCGTCAAGGGCTCCACGCGGCTGGCTCTAGGGGAGGGAGAGCGGGCGCCATGTTGCGTGTGTGCTACATGTGGTGCGTGTGGCGTGTGGGTGAGGGTGTGGCAGGGCGCATTAAGTTTCTGAAAGTGTTTGGAATGTTCAGGAGATAAAAATAGCAGAGGGCTGCGACCTGCCCCCCCAACCCCAGCCTTTCTTGAGGAGGACGCTCCGTCGTGGCCTGGGAGGACGCGGAAGGAGGGACCCCGGATGAGGGGCGAGTTTGTCTAATGTGTTAAGAATGTGCTCTCCAGGGATCTGTGTTAATACAGGTAGCCCAAGCACAGTGTCCAGTGAGGAAAGGAACATTTGAAACAGAAGAGATGACTTATTTTGTTGGACAAAAAAGGAATATGGTAGACATTAATTCTTTCTCAGAAGAGGTTTTATTTGAAACAATTCACAAAAATAATCAGGCCAGGCGCGGTGGCTCACGCCTGTAATCCCAGCACTTTGGGAGGCCTAGACGGGCGGATCACGAGGTCAGGAAATCGAGACCATCCTGTCTAACACGGTGAAACCCCGTCTCTACTAAAAAATACAAAAAACTAGCCGGGCGAGGTGGCGGGCGCCTGTAGTCCCAGCTACTCAGGAAGCTGAGGCAGGAGAATGGCGTAAACCCGGGAGGCGGAGCTTGCAGTGAGCTGAGATCCGGCCACTGCACTCCAGCCTGGGCGACAGAGCGAGACTCCGTCTCAAAAAAAAAAAAAAAAAAAAATCAAACAGCAGGTTGACTTTTGAGTTCGACTCATGAAAGTTAAGTTTATAGAGCAAATAAAGAAAATAAGCCAAAGAAAAAAATAAGATGACTGGGTGGAATGGCTCACGCCTATAATCCCAGCACTTTGGGAGGCCGAGGCGGGCGTATCATGAGGTCAGGAGATCGAGACCATCCTGGCTAACACGGTGAAACCCCGTCTCTACTAAAAATATAAAAATTAGCCAGGCGTGGTGATGGGCGCCTGTAGTCCCAGCTGCTCGGGAGGCTGAGGCAGGAGAATCGCTTGAGCCTGAGAGGTGGAGGTTGCAGTGAGCCGAGATCACGCCACCGCATTCCAGCCTGGGCAACAGAGTGAGACTCCGTCTTAAAAAAGAAGAAAAAGAAGAAGCTGAGATGCAGCAGGTGTAGCTGCCCGCTATTGGGGGGTTCAGCTTTTCTTTATGGAAAGAATGTTACGGTCTGGGTGCCTCCATTCTCTGATTTCTTTTTCTCTCTTGACTTTTTAAAATTGAAACAAAACTCGCTAAGACATGACATCTGGAGTGTTCAACTCCACGAGTTTTTACAAAGCAAACTGCACCACGTCACGTAGCTGATCCGTGTGTAGCTTGTCCCCTGGGTGCGGGGCCGCCCCCACACCCCGAGGTGACCCTAGGCGTAACTGCCCGTCCCCGGCCTCTGTGCCTGCAGATAGTTTTGCTTGTTTTGAGCTTTTGTCCTGGGATCTGGGGCCATCCACCCTGAGTGCGGCCGCTCAGTCGGGCCCCTGTGTGGGGCTCTCCCATGGGGTGGAGTGCGGTTCTGCCGTGTCCGTCCCCACCGCGGGGCTGCTCTGCTGGCTGAATTCTCCACGTCTTATGCATCCACCCTCCTCATGTGAGGCACCGGGGTCCCGGCTTTTGGCCACAGACATCTGAGCGCCTTCTGTTGCCCATGGTGCGTCCTTCCTGTGGGCACACCCAGGAGTGGAGTTTCTGGGAAACAGACGTTTCCCTCGCGTGGCCGCACCAGGTCGCACTTTGCACTGCGTTTCTGACTCCAGTTATGTGGGATTTTCTGCACCCACAGCCACTCTGACGCCAGCCGGTGTCCGTGTTTCCATTCAGCTCTGACATCAACTACCTGACGTTAGTGCAGACCCCGCAGATTACGGCCTCGTTCCCACAAGACTGCCCCTGCTTGAGAGCCAGCCGCAAGTGCCAGGCGACTACCTGGATTCTGACCAACTGGCTGTGAATTGGGGGTGTCCATGACCCCTTCCTGAGGCTCAGGGGTGGGTTAGAATAGCTCCCAGAATGCAGGAAAACGCTCTGCTTAGTGTACTCGTTTATTGGAAAGAACGGCCACATGGAGGAGCTGCACGGGCGGCTGAGGTGTGGGGGGTGCAGAGCTTCCATGCCCTCTCCAGGCACCCCGCCCGCCAGCACCTTGGTGTATTCACCAACTCAGACACTCCCCTAACCACAGCATTGTGGGGTTTTCGTGGAGGCTTCATGACAGGCACGACTGATTAAACAGCCGGCCGCTGCTGACGGACTCAGTCTCCCCTGTCTCGTCTCTGGACCGTGGGCTGTGGGATCAAAAGTTCCAACCTATTAGGCATTCCTTGGTCCTGCTGAAGACAGGCCATATCCTGGAGCTGTCTGGGGGCTCCCGGCTCCCCATCATCTCATTAGCATGCAAAAACAGGCTCCTACCACACCCCAGGATTCCCAGGGGCAGAGGGGCTGTGTGCAGGGAAACTGAGACAAAGGCTGAATCTGTGTTGATGGCACAGTTGCTCTGGGTTGTGTGGGAATTCCTGGACCCACCTCCTTCCAGCACGTGGGCTGTCAGAGCCCTGGGTTGTCGCCAACACAGCAGATCTGGAAGGCACCAGGCTGTGGCCTCGTGACAGCTGAGGTGAGCTGCTTCTCCCAGGCTCCTGGGTTATTGGGGACCCTCCTTTATAATGGTGCCTGTTCCAGTCTTTTGCCCCATTTCAAAATTGGGCTGTCGAAAAGCAATGCCACTGGGCTGTCCGTCTTTTTTTGTTGGTTCGTGGGGACTGTGTTTTAGAGACAAGCGCTTTGATAATGTGTGTTGCAAACGTCTTCTGTCACTCCGCGGCTCGCCTTCTGGTCCATGGATGGTGTCTTCTGATGAACAGAAAGCCGAAGCTCAGTTTATAATGAGGGGTTTTGCGTCCCGGCTGCGTGTGGAGCCTCTTTCTGGGCTGATCTGTCCCCTTCGTTTTTTGCCCCCGTGTCGTACTGTTCCGCTTTATAATCACCTTTGGTAACTTGTGTTAGGAGTCTCTGATTTGAGGTTTTTATTTTTGAAGTTTATCTTGGTGGTTCTTGGCTTTTTACATTTCCATACACATGGGCTTGTTAATTAATAGGCCATTCACAATTGGCTTATTTATTTTCAAAAGCTCAATAAGACATTTGGGTTGCATTTGGATTTACTGATCAGTATGGGAGATTAGCGTCTTTACAATACTGAGGATTCCAATCCATGGACCTATCTTTAGGCCTTTGATTGGGTTTTTTTCTTTTTGGTGGGGGAGTTCTAGAGGGACAGGACCTCACTCTTGCCCAGGCTGGAGTGAAGTGGCGTGATCATGGCTCACTGCAGCCTTGACCTCCTGGTCAAGCAATCCTCCCACCTCAGCCTCCCAAGTAGCTGGGACTACAGGTGTGCACCACCATGCCCAGCTATTTTGGTATTTTTTTGTAGAGACAGGGTCTCCCTATGTTGCCCAAGCTAGTCTTGAACTCCTGGGCTCAAGTGACCCTTCTGCCTCAGCTTCCCGAAGTGCTGGGATTACAGGTGCGAGCCACCGTGCCCGGCCTTAAATTCTTTCAATAATATTTTGTAGTCTTGTGTGTAGCAGTCACCCACATTTTTTGTTCAGATGATTCCCTGGTATTTCAATGTTTATGCTATTTTAAACAGTATTACTTTTACAATTTGGTTTTTTGTCTTTTTATTTATAGCAATATGTAAAGAAGTGTGATTAACTCGTTCGTCTTGGTCTCTCCTGGTCCCCATAGTTTGTCTGTGGTTGCTCCGGAATCTCTCTCTGCACCGCCATTTCGTCAGTGACCGGCTGTTTGTTTCTACCTTTCCTTCAGCTGTTGCCTTGTTACCCTGGCACTGTTGATCCTTCCAAAACAGTGTGGGACAGAAGTGGTGACAGCCACATCCTCTTGTGCCTGATTTCAGGGAAAAGCTTTAAGAATTCCACCATTAAGGGTGCTGTTTGTGGAAATACTGTTTTCCTTTGTAAATCCCCACCAACAAATTAAAGAGATTCTATTTTATTTCCAGTTGAAAGTTGTTAATATGAATGGCGTTGGATTTTTTCAGATGCTTTTTTTTCCTTCATCTGTTGACGTGACAGAACTTTTGTCCTTTATTCTGTTCATACGATGAATTCTATGGATTGACTTTTAATGGTAGACCTATGGCATTCCTTTAGTGCGCCTTGTTTGGTCGTGATGTGTTAGCCTTTTTGTATTTTGTTTGATTGAGTTTGCTATTATTGTGTTTGTTTTTGCAACTGTATTTATGAGAGAGATTAGCCTATTATTTCCCTTTTTTTTGGAGTCTCACTCTGTCACCCAGGCTGGAGTACAGTGGCAGGATCTCGGCTCACTGCAACCTCCGCCTCTCTGGTTCAAGTGATTCTCCTGCCTCAGCTTCCTGAGTAGCTGGGATTACAGGTGTGCGCCACCAAGCCCAATTAATTTTTGTATTTATAGTAGAGACGGGGTTTCACTATGTTGGCCACGCTAGTCTTGAACCCCTGACCTTAGGTGATCCGCCCGTCTTAGCCTCCCAAAGTGCTAGGATTACAGGTGTGAGCCACCATGCCTGGCCATATCTTCCTTTTGATCAATGCTTTTATCATGATGAAATGTTGCTCTTTAAGATGAAAAGTATTATTGTCATTAACATCTGATCTGTAGATCTGTATGATGTTAGCGTGACTACACCAGCTCTGTGTGTGTGTGTGTGTGTGTGTGTGTGTGTGTGTGTGATGGGAGGGAGGGAAGGGGACTTAGTGTTTATTTGCTCAATTTTTTCATCCTTTTACTTTCTTTTCTGTATATTTTGGAAATGACTCTTATAAGCAGAAGTTAGTTATTTTTAATCTAGTCTGAAAATGGCTGTGTTTTAAATGAAGGATTTAGTCCGTTTACGTTTAATGTCACACTGGTGTGTTACATCGTAGCTCTGTCATCTTGCTGTTGGTCTTTATTTGTCCTGTCTGTTCTTTTGTCACTCTTTCTTGCCTTCTTTTGGTTTAACCAAGTGTTTTTATTCCACTTTCCCCCCTTTTATTATTATAGCTTTGTTAAGTAATACTTCTCTTAATGTTATTTGCTACCTTAGAAATTATGAGTCACATCCTTGGAACATAGCTTAAACTGCTTTTACCATTTCCTTCAAAACCTTATAACAGTTTAATTCTTTTTATTTCTTTATTATTATTATTATTATTATTATTTTGAGATGGAGTTTCATTCTTGTTGCCCAGGCTAGAATGCAATGGCGTGATTTTGGCTCACTGCAACCTCCACCTCCCAGGTTCAAGTGATTCTCCTGCCTCAGCCTTCTGAGTAGCTGGGATTACAGGGGCCCACCATCATGCCTAACTATTTTCTATATTTTTAGTAGAGGCAGGGTTTCACCTTATTGGCCAGGTTGGTGTCAGACTCCTGGCCTGAAGTGATCTGTCTGCCTTGGCCTCCCAAAGTGCTGGGATTACAGGCGTGAGCCACTGTGTCTGGCCTAATTCTTCTTCTTTCCTTATTGTAGTTTGTGCTATTACTCTATCAGTCTTTGTGCTGTTATTATCATGTCTGTAAATTCTATGTGTATTTCAGACCCACAAACCAAGTGTTGTCTTAGACAGTGGTCCTTCAGATTTACCCCCCGGGTTACCCTTCTAGGCACTCTAGTCTTCCTGCAAGACGGCGCTTACATGGAGACCATCTTCCTTCTGCCTGAAGTAGTCCCTTTAGTATTTCTTTCAGCACAAACTTGTAACTATCTGCTTTTTGTTTGTGTGGGAAATGTCTTTGGCATTATTTCTGGAGGGTGCTCTCCACTCTGTGTGGAGTTCTAGGCAGGTAGGGGGTTTCCCCAAGCAGGTTTTTGCGTTGGCTTAGGGTGTTTGTCATTTCTGTGGTGAGGGCGCCTTCCAGCCTCACTGCCTCCCCTGGAAGGCAGCGTCTCTCTGTTTTCTCTGACTCCTGTTAAAAATGTCTTCATCACAACAGCAGCCTTGTGAAAGAGAGAGGAACCTAGAATTTCTCCTAATTGAGGTTGGTAGAGCTTTTTGAATCAGGGACGTGATACCTTTTGTCTGTTTTGGAAAATATCAGCCCTTGACTTTTCTTTTTCTTTTTCTTTTTTTTTTTTGAGACGGAGTCTCACTCTTCTTGCCCATGCTAGAGTGCAATGGTGCGATCTCGGCTCACTGCAATCTCCACCTCCCCGGTTCAAGTGATTCTCCTGCCTCAAGGCCTCCCAAGTAGCTGGGATTACAGGCACTTGCCACCATGACCATCTAACTATTTTTTTGCATTTATAGTAGAGACAGGGTTTTGCTATGTTGGCCAGGCTGTTCTTGAACTCCTGATCATACATCCACCTTGGCCTCACAAAGTGCTGGGATTACAGGTGTGAGCCACCGTGCCTGGCCAGCCCTTGACTTTTCAAATATCATCCTGTTCTCTCTCCCCTGGAACCCCTACACTTCACACCTGTATGTCTGATGTGCTCTTTTTTCTGGATTTCTTCTGTCTTGGTTTTTTCTGCTTTGTGCTTCAATATAGATTTTTTTCCTACTGGTTATCTCTTATTTCACCCAATCTACTCTTAAATCTACCCTTTAAATTATTAATTTCAGTCACTTCATTTTTTATTTTTAGAATTTCCATTCGATTCTTTTTTTTTGCCCAGGATGGCAATGGCACGCTCTCGGCTCACTGCAACCTCCGCCTCCCAGGTTCAAGCAATTTTCCTGCCTCAGCCTCCCAAGTAGCTGGGAGTACAGGCTCACACCACCACACCCCGCTAATTTTTATATTTTTATTACAGGGTTTTGCCATGTTGGCCAGGCTGGTCTCGAACTCCTGACCTCGGGTGATCCGGTTGCCTGAGCCTCCCACAGTGTTGGGATCACAGGCATGAGCCACTGCGCCTGGCATCCTAGTTCTCTCTTCTGGGGTGGGAATGTCTCTTCTGTGTCCTTCTCACGTGCAAAATACTGTCATTACATCCCAGTGGCCCCAGAACCCTTAACTCCTCCCAGTGTGGTGGCGGCAGTCTCGTCTGCACCAGGCGTGAGGGAGCCTGGAGGCCCATTCTTCCTGAGGCCAAGTTCCTCCCTGGCTGTGGGCCAGCATAACTGAACAAGGCGTGCACTTCTGGAATGCTGTGGCCAGAATCCATATGTTGAAGCCCTAACCCCCCAGCATGATGGTGTTTGGAGACAAAGCCTTTGACAGGTAGTTAGGGTCACGGCTGTAGTTAGGGTCATAGTGGTAGCGTCACCTCGGTAGTTAGGGTCATGGTGGTAGTTAGGGTCACGGCTGTAGTTAGCGCATGGTGGTAGTTGGGGTCACGGCAGTAGTTAGGGTCACGGTGGTAGTTGGGGTCACGGTGGTAGTTAGGGTCATGGTGGTAGTTAGGGTCATGGTGGTAGTCAGGGCCATGGCTGTAGTTAGGGTCATGGTGGTAGTTAGGGTCATAGTGGTAATTAGGGTCATGGTGGTAGTTAGGGTCACGATGGTAGTTAGGGTCACGATGGTAGTTAGGATCATGGTGGTAGTTAGGGCCATGGCTGTAGATAGGGTCATGGCTGTAGTTAGGGTCACAGCAGTAATCAGTTAGGGTCATGGTGGTAGTTAGGGCCATGGCTGTAGTTAGGGTCATGGTGGTAGTTAGGGTCACAGCTGTAGTTAGGGTCATGGTGGTAGTTAGGGTCTTAGTGGTAGTTAGGGTCATGGTGGTAGTTAGGATCACGGCAGTAGTTAGTTAGGGTCATGGTGGTAGTTAGGGTCACGATGGTAGTTAGGGTCACGATGGTAGTTAGGATCATGGTGGTAGTTAGGGCCATGGCTGTAGTTAGGGTCATGGCTATAGTTAGGGTCACAGCAGTAATCAGTTAGGGTCATGGTGGTAGTTAGGGCCATGGCTGTAGTTAGGGTCATGGTGGTAGTTAGGGTCACAGCTGTAGTTAGGGTCATGGTGGTAGTTAGGGTCTTAGTGGTAGTTAGGGTCATGGTGGTAGTTAGGATCACGGCAGTAGTTAGTTAGGGTCATGGTGGTAGTTAGGGTCATGGCTGTAGTTAGGGTCATGGTGGTAGTTAGGGTCACGGTGGTAGTTAGGGTCATGGTGGTAGTTAGGGCCATGGCTGTAGTTAGGGTCATGGTGGTAGTTAGGGCCATGGCTGTAGTTAGGGTCATGGTGGTAGTTAGGGTCACAGTGGTAGTTAGGGTCTTGGTGGTAGTTAGGGTCATGGTGGTAGTTAGGGTCATGGTGGTAGTTAGGATCACGGCAATAGTTAGGGCCATGGCTGTAGTTAGGGTCATGGCTGTAGTTAGGGTCACGACTGTAGTTAGGGTCATGGCTGTAGTTAGGGTCATGGCTGTAGTTAGGGTCACAGCAGTAATCAGTTAGGGTCATGGTGGTAGTTAGGGCCATGGCTGTAGTTAGGGTCATGGTGGTAGTTAGGGTCACGGCTGTAGTTAGGGTCATGGTGGTAGTTAGGGTCACGGTGGTAGTTAGGGTCACAGCGGTAGTTAGGGTTATGGTGGTAGTTAGGGTCTTGGTGGTAGTTAGGGTCATGGTGGTAGTTAGGATCACGGCAGTAGTTAGGGTCATGGTGGTAGTTAGGGTCATGGCTGTAGTTAGGGTCACGACTATAGTTAGGGTCATGGCTGTAGTTAGGGTCATGGTGGTAGGGTCACAACTGTAGTTAGGGTCATGGTGGTAGGGTCATGGCTGTAGTTAGGGTCACAGCAGTAATCAGTTAGGGTCATGGTGGTAGTTAGGGCCATGGCTGTAGTTAGGGTCATGGTGGTAGTTAGGGTCACGGCTGTAGTTAGGGTCATGGTGGTAGTTAGGGTCACGGTGGTAGTTAGGGTCACAGCGGTAGTTAGGGTTATGGTGGTAGTTAGGGTCTTGGTGGTAGTTAGGGTCATGGTGGTAGTTAGGATCACGGCAGTAGTTAGGGTCATGGTGGTAGTTAGGGTCATGGCTGTAGTTAGGGTCACGACTATAGTTAGGGTCATGGCTGTAGTTAGGGTCATGGTGGTAGGGTCACAACTGTAGTTAGGGTCATGGTGGTAGGGTCATGGCTGTAGTTAGGGTCATTGTAGTTAGGGTCACGGCTGTAGTTAGGGTCATGGTGGTAGAGTCACGGCTGTAGTTAGGGTCATTGTAGTTAGGGTCACGGCTGTAGTTAGGGTCATGGTGGTAGGGTCACGGCTGTAGTTAGGGTCATGGTAGTTAGGGTCATGGCTGTAGTTAGGGTCATGGTGGTAGTTAGGGTCTTGGTAGTTATGGTGGTACTTAGGGTCACGGCAGTAATCAGTTAGGGTCATGATGGTAGGGTCATGGCTGTAGTTAGGGTCATGATGGTAGTTAGGGTCACGGCTGTAGTTAGGGTCATGGTGGTAGTTAGGGTCATCACTAGTTAGGGTCATGGTAGGGTCACGGCGGTAGGGTCACGGCAATAGGGTCACAGTGGTAGTTAGGGTCATGGTGGTAGTTAGGGTCTTGGTGGTAGTTAGGGTCATGGTGGTAGGGTCACAGCTGTAGTTATTTAGGGTCACAGTGGTAGGGTCACAGCTGTAGTTAGGATCATGGTGGTAGGGTCTTGGTAGTTAGGGTCATGGTCGTAGTTAGGGTCACGGTGGTAGTTAGGGTCATGGCGGTAATCAGGGTCATGGCGGTAGTTAGGGTCACGGTGGTAATTAGGGTCATGGCAGTAATCAGTTAGGGTCATGGTGGTAGTTGGGTCACGGCAGTAGTTAGGGTCATGGTGGTAAATGTAATCAGTTAGGGTCATGGTGGTAGTTAGGGTGTTGGTAGTAGTTAGGCTCATGGTGGTAGGGTCATGGCTATAGTTAGGGTCACAGTGGTAGGGTCACAGCTGTAGTTAGGGTCACGGCTGTAGTTAGGATCATGGTGGTAGTTAGGGTCACAGTGGTAGTTAGGGTCACGGTGGTAGGGTCACGGTGGTAATCAGTTAGGGTCACGTTGGTAATCAGTTAGGGTCTTGGTGGTAGTTAGGGCCACGGCGGTAGTTAGGGTCACGGCGGTAGTTAGGGTCACGGCGGTAGTTAGGGTCACGGTGGTAGTTAGGGTCACGGGGTAGAACCCTTGTGGTGAGATTTGTGCTCTTTATAGGATGAGAGGATGAGACACAAGAGAGGTTGCACCTGTGCTCTCTGCACCACGTGAGAACATGGTGAGCGTGCGGCCGCTAGCAAGCAAGGAGAGACCCCGCCTTTCAGTCGCCGTCATCCCGACTCTAGCCTTGGAAACGTGAGAAAGTGAATACCTGTCACTTAGTCACCCAGTCTATGGTATTTTGCTGTGGCGGCTGAGCCGATGGAGACAGTTCCATAGGTCTTGATTGTCCTGGTGGCTGTGAACCCCAGTTTTTGTCTCAGTGAGATTCCCGGCCCAGCTTTCTGTGTGGCCTGCGAAGGGTCAGCAGACGCCGTGCACGTGACGGCCTGGGTGGCGCATCTCTCTGGCAACACCTCCTCTTCTGATGCGCTTGCTGGTCTCGGATGCCTCCAACACAGTTTTTGCTTATTTTCCAGCTTTTATCGCTCGTTCGTGGGAGGAGGGTTAGACTCCTAGCGTGACGTCCCTGGCCACATCCTCAGCGCCGCATCCCCTTGCAGCTCAACTCTTGGTTCTGAGTTATTCTGACTCAGCCGCACGTCCTCACAGTGGCCTTCCTGGCCTGGCTCTGCCGGGCGCTGGACAATCTCTGCCTCCAGCCTGGGCCTTTGGGTCTGTTTGAGGGTGGGGGACACGGAACGTAGCAGTGAGGATCTCGGAGCAGCTTCTTGTTGGTGTTGATGTGTTTTGTTTGTTTTAGTGAATCCAGAAAAAAAAATTCTTACATAGAAAGGAGCGGTGTTTGGTATGAATTTATTTGCAACTGACTGCTTGGAAGTTGGCGTACATCTTTCCACGGAAACTGTGAAAATATTGGTCAGCCTCTCAGTCATTTCCTAAAATCTGGATTTTGTATTACAACAAGTTAGGATGTTTTCAGTAGAACTGATTGTAAGGCCAAACTGTAGAAATGTAATTCCTTCCGAAACGTCTCTCGGGGGCACTTTCCTGAACGGCTGCTGACAGCAGCATTTGGGGACGGTGGGGCGGAGGACACCCTAGGGGGCCTGGCTTCTTGGGAACTGGAGGCTTTGGCCCTCGTCCCAGCCCGGCTGCCCTGAGGAGGGAGGCATGGGGCCCTGGGCTGGGTGCAAGACGTGGAGTGACTGTGGGTCCCCGTGGCCCCTGACACGCTCCCAGGGAACCCAAGTAAACACTGAGGCTCTTGTGATGCCTCCCGCCTTCTGTGCACATTCCGTGGCAGGTGAGTCCGATTATTCGAAGGAGGCTGGAGTGTGGGCGGAGGGCAGTGCCAGGTTTCCCAGTCAGATTTACTCAGGGCTCCTCCAGCAGTCCATGCCACAGTGGCTGTCCCTCGGGGGCCCACGCGCCCAAGCCACGGCCTCCTGCCTTCCATGCGGGGATTTGCTCCCCGGAAGGAGCCGCCCAGCTGCCTCTCGCCAACATGAAGCACTTTCTTTCTGTGGAGCGCGGTTCCTGTCCCGGGGTCCATGTTGGCCACTGTGGGAGGCAGTCGGGCAGCTGAATTTCCGCAGATGGGAATGCCACGGCCTGAGGATGTTGCCCCTGTCCTGAAGGCTGTCGCCCGATCGCTCTATCCAAGGCTGCCCTGGGGCAGCATCACCTGGGGGTCCTGCAGGGGCTTCTCAGCACAGCATCCAGCACCCCCACCCAGTGTGTTCCCATCGCAGTTTCTGCCCCCGCCTGCACCAGGCACCAGAGACCCAGATGCCAAGGCCTGTCAGCTTCCTCAATGGGAAAGTTTTCTTCAGTGAACAAGGCTCTGTTTTATAGACTTTTAAAATTTTCAGCTCAAAAACCAAAGTCAGCCGACGTTGGTGGCCTTGGCGAGCTGGTCTGCTGCCCTGGGCTGCAGGGGCTGCCCAGCCGGAGTAGTGGCCGGGGCAGGTGCTGACCACAGGCTGTTTGGCTGCAGGTGATGGGCAGGTGACCCATCACGTGTCCAGAGGTGGGTGCTGCTGGTGGGTAACCCAACTCATTCCATCTCCCCCCAGCCGCCCTCGGCTGGGGACCCTGCCCCGCCGACCCTGCCATGCCCACCCCCCTCCAGCCTGATTGCGTGTCTCAGTCACGTGACCGCCCTGGGCCCATGATGTCACTGGGAAATGCCCTCGTCTAATTGGCTTAGACCCCAGATGAGCAAGCCCAAGGTCTCGGGGCATCAGAGCCACCCATGAGGGCAGCTGGACGCAGTGGCCACAACCTATGGTTGGGGAATGGCATTGCCCAGCTCCACCGCGAGGGGACCTGAGGCTTGGACTGCAAGACTGGCCCAGGCTTGCCACTTGCTCCGCACCCAGGGTCACCTTCCCGAGGGCCGCAGACACTTGAGCAGCCCCCATGCCACTGCGTCGTGGCAGGGACATGCCCGCCCATCCCTCCCAGGTCCCTTATCCACCTGCCTGTCCCTTTATGTCACTGACACCGTGATACCCGTTGTGCTGTGCCGTGTGGCCCCAGTGCTCACAGGGCCAGACTCTGCCCGTTCCTGGGGGTCCGTGTGTCCCACGTGCCTGGACGTGAGAGGACAGAAGTCGGCAGAGCTTGGCTCCCCATTTGCCCGACTCGCGCCTCGGCTGTGCCTCTTCTGTCTCTTGAGCTCTTCTGTGCCGTGTGGTTGCACTGAGCAGCTGTGGGGAAGAGGGAGGTGGTTGCCTCGGTGGGAGCCTGGGCTGTGGCTGCCGGTCCCCAAAACAGACGCTGTGCCCCGGGCAGCTATCCGCTTCCCGCCACAGTGGTGCCCAAAACCTTTTCCAAGTCTTCTTCTGTGACTCTAGTGTTATTTTTCAGTTACCTTTAAAAGCACAGCATGTTTTCAGTCACATTTTTCAACTGGGAAATAGATCTGTGGTTAGAAACGGGAAGTTTGAGTTGCAGGCTTGAGATCCGGGCAGGTCCCTCAGATAGAGGGGCTGCACCTCCACTGCCCCCCACCGCTGCCTCTGCCCCACGGCCACCCCAGATCCTCAGACACCCTGCCCTGTGCCTTCTCACCCTCTGGTCCTGGCTGGGCCCATCCCGCCTCCCACTGCCCTCAGCCTCTGGAGCAGTGCCTGCGTGGCTGGCGCCATCTAGCCAGAAGGAATGAAGGACTTCTGTTCAGACAGCTCTGCCGCGAGCGTTCTGGCCTGAAATGCAGTGGGAGCTCTGGTGTGGGTGTAGCCGAGGCTCAGGGGCTCCGCACCAGGCAAACAGGCTGACGGCATCTCCTGCGGCTCTTGGTGGCTTTTTAGGACTCCACGTCCAACGTGTTCTCCATTGTCCCTGGCAGCCCCTGGCCAGGGTGGCCCAGTGCCCACTATAGAGGGTGCAGGTCAGTTTGTGGACCAGTGGCCAACCAGGCTGAGTCAGGCGAGGTGGGGTCCCACCCCAAACCCCACACTCCAGTGTCTGGGCCACAGGCAGCCCTGGGACACCTTAGCTCTGGACACGAATTTGCGGTCTTTGCTGTTCTTGTGTCTCTGTTTGCCTAGGACATGCTGGCAGCTAACTGTGTGCTGGGGAGGCCTGGAGAGGAAGCCAGGTGGCCCCGGGCTCCTGGAGCCCAGAATTCAGTGGAAGTCGCTGCCCGGGGAAGAAGTGGAGTCTAGAGGTGGCAGTGCCCATTTTACCTGCACCCTCGGTGACAGCTGCACCCCGGCTTCTGGGGACCTCCTGGCCCAAGGGCACCTCACTGTCTCCTTGTCCTCCTGGTCACTGACCTGGCCCACCATGGAAGGCACCTGTCTCTCGGCACACGGCTCGACCACTGACTCGCACCCATCCGGGCACCGCAGAGCCGTCCTGTGGCATTGCTTTGGGCTGTGCTGGTCACCCCGTGTAGTGGGGCCGTGTCCAGTGAACAGGGGAGGCCTCGAGTGCCCCCTGACCTGCTGCCGGGGACTCAGCCCCTCCCTCACCGCCCCCACACCCGAGGGCTGTCGCCTGTCCCAGCCTGCTGCGCCGAGCTTAGTGTTTTAAAACGTGTTTTCTACGTCTTGTCAGAGCGCTCAAGGCGCGAGATTGCCATGGAAACTGAGCTCCTTAGAATTCCTGTGGCCGTCCTAATTATAGAATCTCAAAGACACGCACAGAGTTCCCTGAGGTTGTCAGAGTTAAGACTGAAAGAGGAGGAGCGGCCCCTGTGATCTCCACAATTTTGTTCCCTGCTTGCTTCAGCAGAGCCTGGCACCCAGGGAGGTGGCAGGATGGGTCCCTGATGGGCACATGACATCGAGCCAGCTCTGACTCCAAAGCCAGGTCCCTTCTGCCACAGCCAGCGCTCAGCCTGACCCACACGGCTGCACCGTCCACTGTGTAGGGGGCGTTGCGGGAGACCCCAGGCTATGTCCTGACGCACCCCCGGAAGGACCTGCTGCTAAGCTGGGCTTGTCTTTGGGACCCTTTTCCGCAGAGGTGGCCGGGGGACTCGCGGTGCCAGGCCCACAGTCTCCTCGCCGGCAGTATCTGGGGGCTGGGGGCCGTTCCCAGAGCGCACTACCCAGAACGGCTCCCTTCTTCTCACAGCGCTGACTGTCGCTTGCGTCAGAAATAGGCCCGTCACTTTCCAAGCAGAAACCCAAACACTAAAAATCCGACTGTGACTTCTGAGGGGTGGAGGCCGCTGGGTCCCCCCAGCATCCCCGCCTGTGCGGCCAGAAAGGCAGAGTGGCTGCCGGCCAGCGTGTCCAGGCCCCCTGCACTTAGGGAACCTTCTAGTCAATTGCCTGAAGTTCGAAGGTTTGGGGGGTTTTCGTGGTTGCTTTCGTTTGTTTCTTTTGGCAGCTGCAGAATCCCCCAAAAAGGTGGGAATGTGGATTTGTCAAGAAAGATGCTCCTTTGATTTAGAGGAGGCTAAGGAGGCCCTAAGTGCAGTCTCACCTTGAGAAAAACGCCAGGCCAGTCCCAACGGAGGGGCGTCCTGCACTCAGAACTGTCAGGGTCAGAAAGCAAGGGGAGTCTGAGAAACTCACGGTGCAGCAGGGCCGGTGAGGCAGGACGGCGACACGCGGACTCCTGGACGGGACCCTGGGGCGGACGCAGACAGTGGGTGAAAACCGAGGAAAGGTCTGAGTATGGCTTCAGGTAGCCATGGATCCTGGCTCATTAGTTGTAACAGTGTAGCAAGCAGGTGGAAGGTGAGAGCTGTGAGGAGCCGGGCAGGCGGGCTCTCTGGGAACTCTCCAATTTAAAGCTGTTCTTAAAAATAGTTGATTAAAAAAGACAGTTGAGGGCGGCTCTGCCTACAGCTGGAGTTGAGGTTCTGGGTAGCACCAGGCTTCCTCGCAGCCTCCATAGGCGAGTCGGGGCCAGGCAGGGCCTTGGCCGTAGGGAGGCTTCTGGTTACTAGGTTCTGCACAGCCTGTGCGATTTCCCTGTGAATCTGAAATTACCCCCAGATAAAAAGGGTGGGTTTTTTTTTGTGTTTGTGTTGTTTTGTTTTTGAGACAGGGTCTGGCTCTGTTGCCCAGGCTGGAATACAATGGTGTGATCTTGGCTCAGTGCAGCCTCCACCTGCCAGGCTCAGGTGATCCTCCACCTGCCAGGCTCAGGTGATCCACCGCAGCCTCCTGAGTAGCTGGGACTACAGGTGCATGCCACCACACTCAGCTAATTTTTTGTATTTTTTTTTTTTATAGAGACAGGGTCTCACCATGTTGCCCATGCTGGACTCAAATTCCTAGGCTCAAGTGATTCACCTGCCTCGACCTCCTGAGGTACTGGGATTACAAGCATGAGCTGCCATGCCCGGCCAAAAGGTGTATTTGTTAAGTACAGGCTGCCCTGCTGTCCCTGTGATCCCTTATAACTCACCTGGTCCCTGCTTTCCAGCTGGGGACTGGCATGGACCTCATGGGGCTTCCCCCCTTTCACTGAGGCAAGACCCAGGTGCTGGGAGTATTGGGCGTCCTGCCCAACCAGGGTCCCCAGGTTCAGGGGCTCCTGGCATGCCTTCCCGCGGGACTCTGCATGGGGGTTGGGAGGGCGAGGAAAGTGGGAAACATGATGCCTGCTCAGAACTCCCACCTTGGAGACCCTGTGCCAGGATTTTCCAGAGAGACCAAACCAATAGGGTGTGTGTATAGAAAGATCTATTGTAAGGAACTGGCTTGTTCATAGGGACTCATGAAGCCCAAAATCCGCAGGGGGGCCCTGCTGGTTGGAGACCTAGGAGGAGCCACGGCCGCAGCACTGCTGCTCAGGGAGCTCAGCCTTTGTTCTGTGGGGGCCTTCGCCTGCTCGGGTAAAGCCCACCTGCATTGTGGTGGGCAGTCTGCTTCCCTCATAGTCAGCCAATTTAAATGTTTATCTCATCCATACTCACCCTCATGGAAACATCCAGAATAACATCTGACCAGCCATCTGGGCACCATGGCCCAGCCGTGTGGACACATATAGTGAACCATTGCAGGCCCTGCCTTGGCACTTGGCATCCGCGCACATCTCCTGGAGCCACACTCAGTCTCCACACACAGCAGTACTCCCGCCTGACACACTCGGTCTCCACACATCAGTACTCTCGCCTGACACGCTCGGTCTCCGCACACAGCAGGACTCCCGCCTGACACACTCGGCCTCCGCACACAGCAGGACTCCCGCCTGACACACTCGGTCTCCGCACACATCAGTATTCCCGCCTGACACACTCGGTCTCCGCACACATCAGTATTCCCGCCTGACACACTCGGTCTCCACACACATCAGTATTCCCGCCTGACACACTCGGTCTCCACACACATCAGTATTCCCGCCTGACACACTCGGTCTCCGCACACATCAGTATTCCCGCCTGACACACTCGGTCTCCATACACAGCAGGACTCCCGCCTGACACACTCGGTCTCCGCACACATCAGTATTCCCGCCTGACACACTCGGTCTCCGCACACATCAGTATTCCCGCCTGACACACTCGGTCTCCGCACACATCAGTACTCCCGCCTGACACACTCGGTCTCCGCACACATCAGTATTCCCGCCTGACACACTCGGTCTCCATACACAGCAGGACTCCCGCCTGACACACTCGGTCTCCGCACACAGCAGGACTCCCGCCTGACACACTCGGTCTCCGCACACATCAGTACTCCCGCCTGACACACTCGGTCTCCGCACAGCAGGACTCCCGCCTGACACACTCGGTCTCCGCACAGCAGGACTCCCGCCTGACACACTCGGTCTCCGCACACAGCAGGACTCCCGCCTGACACACTCGGTCTCCACACACAGCAGGACTCCCGCCTGACACGGTTCGACCCTCCCGCAGGCAGTGCCAGCACACTTGGCCTTCCCAGAAGAGGGCCGCCATCATGGGCTTGGACCTTCCAGCTGGACTGCAGTGGGGTGGGGCGTGGCCTCGCCTTTGTGGTCTTTGGGTCACTTGAATTCCTGCCTCTCGCTCATTTTCCTTTGGCATTTGCAAATTTGTCCCCATGGCGCCTGGAGCTGACCACTGGCTGCCACCTGTGTCCTGCCTCGAGCCAAGCTCCAGGCGGCGCCCGCGAGCAGGTAGGGATGCTGGTGACTTCTTACACCTGGGAGTTTCTTTGTAGGCTCAGAGCTCTTTGTTCCTTTTTAAAAATCTGATTTGAAGGCCGGGTACGGTGGCTCACGCCTGTAATCCCAGCACTTTGGGAGGCCAAGGTGGGCGTATCACCAGAGGTTAGGCGTTGGAGACCAGCCTGGGCAACACAGGCTGGGGCAACTCCCTTCCCTAATAAAAGTTCAAAACGAATCCTTAAAGTTTAAAAAGTGAGACGGGATATTTGAAGGAGGCAGGTCTGAAGGAAATGCTTGAAATTATCCTCTCTGTCCCTGGGCCCCCAGGTCATTTAGTTCTATTGTTACTCAACATACCTTTTGACACACGCTAGGAGCGCAGGACTCCCAGCAATATAAAGCGTGGTAATCGATGGACACTGCCCCCAGCAGCCAGCCAGGGGCAGGACTTAAGCCCTAGCCAGCCGCAGCCTGTCCCCCACCGCTGCCAGCCTGAAACTGGGTTGGTTACAGCTGCCAGCCTGAAATTGGATTGGTTATTTGCTTACTAGAACATTTTTGTCACATGACTGTGTATTCTAAAACAAGATGTTGCTTTTGTTTTTGAGAGAGTCTCCTTGTGTTGTCCAGGCTGGAGTGCAGTGGTGCAATCTCGGCTCACTGCAAGCACTGCCTCGCAGGTTCACACCATTCTCCTGCCTCAGCCTCCCAAGTAGCTGGGACTGCAGGCGCCCACTACCACGCCCGGCTCATTTTTTACATTTTTAGTAGAGACGGGGTTTCACCGTGTTAGCCAGGATGGTCTCCATCTCCTGACCTCGTGATCCACCCACCTCGGCCTCCCAAAGTGCTGGGATTACAGGCATGAGCCACCTCACCGGCCTATTGGGGTTTTTTTTTTTTTTTTTACTTGTTTGGTTTTACAGCAATGGCACCATGTTTCTGTCACCCTAGGGTTTGATTTTTGGTGTTTCTTAAGACACCTCTGGACCACTGCACGTGGCTGAGGTGGGCTTCGCACTGGCTGTATCTTCCATTGGACACCCACACATCAGTTTATGCATTCTCTTGTCCACAGACCTTGGGATCATCAGACATTCTTGAATGCTCCCGAGCCCAGGAGCCAGTGTTTCTGAGCTTTCCCGGAGCAGCAGTAGGGCTGCCGGGCCCTAGGGGGAGCAAACGGTCCTCGTTTCTGAGCTGCGAGGCTCTGCCAGAGAATAAGCCATTTCCCCGGTGCACTCCTGGGCCTCGAAGGTATTTGGGGCTGCGGGGGATTGATTTGTGCCGAGCCCACAGTGTAGGAGACGCCTGGGCAGCCTTGCAGGTTGCTCCGATGGTTCTCCGGGCTGAGATGCTTGTGTCTCTCGGGCGAGACGCCTGCTCTGGTCTTCTGTTCCTATTTTGACTCCATTTTCCTCGTGGATTTTTCAGTCCAGCGTCCCTAGCCACGGGCCCTTTGTCTCTCACGTGTGCAGGTGACTCAGGGTGACTAAGATCTTCTGTAATTCCTTCTAAAATGTTTCGCCGCTTTGCTGCCCACGTTTCCATCCTTAGTCTCCGAGGGACCGAGTGTGTGTGTGGTGGGAAGCGGGGTCAGTCCCCGCCTGGACCGCTGTGACAGAACCCCACAGACAGGGTGACTTACACACGACAGGAACTTATTTTCTCAAGTTCTGGAGGCGTGGGGTCCCCATCTCCAAATACAGCCACATTGGGAGCTAGGGCTCCCCACGTGAATTTAGGGGACACTTCAGTTTGTCCCGGTGGAAACTGGGGACGCCGGGCTGTGTGTTGTGTCCTGTGGGAGAGTTTGTTCAGCCTGCTGGGGGCTCCCTGATGAGCCCTGGCGTCTGCTAGGACGTCACTCTCTTTACTGATTGAACTTGAAGGGTGTCCAGTTGGCGCATTTTCAGGGTTTCCCAGGCGCACTGGGCGTGGGTCCCTTGTGTCCTTGCTCTAGCCAGCTTCCATCCGTCCCTGGGCTCCGCCCCTCAGCTATGTGTCCGTCGCTCAGCTCCGCCCCCCAGCTGTGTGTCCGTCCCTTGGCTCCGCCTCCCAGCTGTGCATCCGCCCCTCGGTTCTGCCCACAGCTGCTTGTCCATCCCTCGGCTCCGACCCCTCGACTGTGCTTCCGTCCCTCGGCTCCGCCGTCCAGCTGCGCGCCCACCCCTTGGCTCCGCCCCCCAGCTGTGCATCCCTTCCTGGGCTCTGTCCGTGGCTGTGCGTCCATTCCCTCGACTCCGCCCCCGGCTGTGCGTCCATCCCTCGGCTCCGCCCCACAGCTGTGCGTCCAGCCTTTAGCTCAGCCCTTAGTTGTCCGTCTGTCCCTCGTCTCTGCCATCAGTTGCTCGTCTGTCCCTCGGTTCCGCCCCCTTGGCTGTGCGTCCGGCCCTCAGCTCCACCCCCAGCTGCGCGTCCGTTCCTCAGCTCCATCCCCCCAGCTGTGCGTCCTTCTCTCAGCTCCACCCCCAGCTGCGCGTCCGTTCCTCAGCTCCACCCCCAGCTGTGCGTCCTTCTCAGCTCCATCCCCCCAGCTGTGCGTCCGGCCCTCAGCTCCACCCCCAGCTGTGCGTCCTGCTCTCAGCTCCACCCCCCCCAGCTGTGCGTCCTTCTCTCAGCTCCAGCCCCCAGCTGTGCGTCCTTCTCTCAGCTCCACCCCCCCAGCTGTGCGTCCGTTCCTCAGCTCCATCCCCCAGCTGTGCGTCCGTCCTTCAGCTCCACCCTCCAGCTGCGCGCCCGCCTTTTGGCACCGCCCCCAGCTGTGCATCCGTCCTTCGGTTCCCCCAAACCCCGTGCGTCCATCTCTTGACTCCGCCCCCCGGCTGTGCGCCCATTCCTTGGCTCCGCCCCCATCTGTGCGTGCGCCTCTCGGCTCCGTCCCCCGCTGTGCGTCCTTCCCTAGACTCTGCCCCCTCCCCGGCTGTGCGCACATTTTTCGGCTCCACCCTCGGCTGTGCGTCCGTCCCTCGGCTCCGCCCCCGGCTGTGCGTCCGTCCCTCGGCTCCGCCCCCGGCTGTGCGTCCGTCCCTCGGCTCCGCCCCCGGCTGTGCGTCCGTCCCTCGGCTCCGCCCCCGGCTGTGCGTCCGTCTCTCGGCTCCGCCCCTGGCTGTGCGTCCGTCCCTCGGCTCCGCCCCTGGCTGTGCGTCCGTCCCTCGACTCGCCACCGGCCCACCCTAACAAGCAGCGCGCCGCTGTGTCTGTGTCCCACGGGGCCTCCATCTCCTCCGGTTCACACGCTTCTCTTTTTCTCTTCAGAGAGGGTTGTTGGGCGGGCAGAGCGCCCCCCGAAGGGAAAAGTCAGGCCTGCGGACTCCTGGAGCCAGGACCAGCTGTGGGCTGGTTAGGGCAGGATGCGCCCTGTTGTCGTGGGCAGAGCCACGTGGGCGCTCACCCGACCTCCTCAGGGCTGAGGGGCGCAGGGGCCGAAAGTGTGGCCGTCCCCGGGGGTCTGCGCCTTTTGTGGAGCCCAGGCCTGGCGCCCAGGTGGGTGGAATGCGGAGGGAGCACAGGCTGCACGGCCCCAGCGTGGCCTCGTGCTTGCTGGCAGTCGCGTCTGTGGCCGGAGGGGCCTTTGGTGTCACCAGGCCTTTGTCAAACCCCGTACCGTGCCCCAGGCTACTGGGATGCTGAGCCTTCTTGGGGGGCTGGGGGGGCTGAACCACCCGCCGCCGCCGTGAGGCCTGTTTCACCTGCGCTCCTGGAGGACCGCTGTCTTCTTGGTCTCGCACTGAATATTTAAAGGAAGAGGAGCAGGTTTTACCATCCGTGTGGCCTGATTTCAGCAGTTTCCAGCCAGAGCTAGTCATTTGCCTGTTTTAAAAACATTCCGTTACAATTTCCACTTCAGTATATTCGTGGCACTTTCATTTGGTTCATGAAAGTCGCTTTTATGATAGAATTTTATAAAAGCACAAAGCTTCGCGTTGTACGTTACGTTTCCAAAGATTCTGTTTACACACACATCCGTTTCAAAGCGTTTTGGAGAAGCAAAGCGAGACACGGTTTTGAAGGAGGACAAGACCCGCTGTCTGGTTACAGGCTTGGTACTGGCACTTTTCATAAGAGGCACAGTCCACATGGGCTGGACTGTCAAATGCATGTTATAAAGATGATGTTTTTGGTAACTTCGAATGGAAACGGGGGCACGGTTGGTTTGGCTCTCCTGCCCTGAGATTTATTAGGTTAAAGGAAACTGGACTGGAGAGCCTGGGCCTCGCGCCGCTTGTGTCTGGCGAGTTCCTGAGGTGAAGTCAGTGACGCTCTGCATCTTAGCCTGGCTCAGGCTCCAGTGTGGCGTCCGCTCTCCTTCCTCTGACAGTCATGTGTAAATATTGAGGCCCATTTGAACTGTCCCTGTGTGGAAAAAATCCTGTTTTTCACGGGGCTGCCTGGGGAGGAGAGGGTGGAAAGGAAAACAGGCGGGGGCAAACAGCCCAGCCTGCCAGGCCTGGGGCGACTTCACCGCTCCACTGTCAGCCAGCGGCCATCCAGTGGCGGATCTTGTCTGCCCTGCGAGGACACCTGGCTCCATCCTCACCTGGGCCGCTGTCTCCAGCCGCCAAGGCCGTGACACCATGAGGATCATGTGAGGAGGGGCAGAGAGCGGCCACCGGGAGGCTGTCATTCCAGCCCTACCTTCCCTGCCTGGGAGGACGCTGCAGCCACCACCACCTGGACGGGAGTGGCCTGTCGCAGCTGCACCCTGCGTGGACTCGTGGCTGCCACTCTGTTTCTTTACGCCTTTCTCCTGTCCTTTCCAGAATCCATCTACCGCCGGGGAGCCAGAAGATGGAGGAAGCTGTACCGTGCCAACGGCCATCTCTTCCAAGCCAAGCGCTTTAACAGGGTGAGTGGCCCCCTCGGGACTAGTCCCTCAAGGGGCCCTTTGTTACTTTTAAAAGCAGAGAGAGAGGAGGGAAGGCACGTCCTGCGGAGCCCAGGCTCGGCTCTTTTTGGCGCCCGAGGGCAGGGTCACAGAAATGCTTTCACTGGTGCGGGGATGAGGCTTTGACTAGGGCTGTCTGAGGCGGGAAGTGCCCTCCGGGCCTTTCCCCGTGTGGTGGCTGCCCAGTGAATGCTGTCTGTGTCTGCCTGGCTGCGTGACTTTTATCAAGGCTCAGGGTTCGCTGGCCTGAGGCCCCAGCCTGCCTGCATCCAGAGTGGAGCGGCCGCATTCCGCATGTAGTGCCAGGGTGTGTGTTTTTAGCTGTACACAGTGTTCCTATTGGCTGCAAGAGTCTCCGTGAACCCCGGAAGCTCCTTCAGCCCCATCCCTACTTGGGTCTCTGTCTTTCCAACGTCCACCCATGGGGGGGGCCCTTTCCAGAGGACACTTAGCTTACTTCCCTTGTTTCTCTTTGTGGTGCTTTTCTAATTCTTACAAAATGGGTGATTCAGATGCTTTTGTAATTGTTGTATTTCACAGTGGAAGGGGAGGTGTCTGGGGTGCCTTGGTGGCCCTGGAGTTTGTCCCACACAGGGAGTGTCTTGGGGGTGGGTAGAAGCATAGAGGGCCTGTTCCCTCTGCGGGCCTCCATACAGAGCCCCTGACGGCCTGTCACATGCTATTGCCTGGCCAGCCCCGTGCTTCTTGCAGTCTGTCCCCATGACAGGTGGCCTCCAGCAGCCATCTCCAGCATGATGGGACACCCAAGGCCACTCCGTGCTGGTTCAGTCCCAGCCCCTCTGCTCTCTCTGCCTCTGTACCACCCTTTCTGTACCTCGGTTCCCTCCCTGTAAAGCCAGTACGATGACTGCACGGTGGCAGGGGGTTCATGGACGTGTGTCACTGTGAGAGAGCTGCGTGGAGGCTGCCTCGTCATCAGGAGCAGTGGCCCTGGAGCTACCTTTGCGTTCCACACCCACCTGCCACGTGGCCTCACGTGTCAACCTCTGCTGGACGTCCGGCTCCTCCATCTCCTGGAGCGACCTCAGGTCACCTGCCCCTCCTTCTACTCCTGTGGTCTGCTCTCTAGACCATCAAGAAGTTCTGTGCATGTCAGCCACTCCTCCCGCCCCCGCGTGTGCTCAGTCCGTCATGTGGCAAGAATGGGTCTGGACTCCCATTCCTCGTGGGGCTGACACAGGTGGGGATGCAGGACAAGCTCCTGAGTGACTGAAGAGAGGGGTGTGGAGGGAACTAGGCTCCAGGAGATCAGTAGGCCGGTGCTAGGAAGACCTGGACGTTGCCTGGAGATCCCAGAGGACTTCCTGGAGGAGGAGGCATTTGTTCATACTCCCTGGGAGGTCAGTGCAGAGATGCCACGAGCACCGAGGATGTGGCAGGCACGGGAGAGTCCAGCCAGTGTCTGGGAGACCCTGAGGACGAGGTTGGGGACACCAGGACATGGGGAGCCTAGGCGGCTGTGGGCTGTGTGCTTAGGGCAGGTGGGTGTGAGTGAATAGGCAGTTTGGCCTGGGCTGGGACTCAGGAAAGTGTGGCTGGAGGTGGCCACACTGGGGTCATCTGTGGAGTATGGTGCCAGGGAGGGTTGCAGCACAGAGATCCTGTCCACACCCCAGCCCACCCTGGCCGCCTTCTCTGAGGACACACGATGTGAGCCTTCTGGGGCTGCAGAACGGAGCACCACTAACCTGTGGCTTAAACCACAGAAGCTCACTCTCCCGCAGTCTGGGGCTGGAAGTCCAAAACGAAGGTGTCTTCATGAGTCAGGGTTCTCCAGAGGGATGGAACCAATAGGATGCATGTACATGAAAGGGAGTTGATTCCCAATTGGCCTCGGGCTCACAAGGCGAAGTCTTACGATAGGCCGGCTGCAGGCTGGGCAAGAAAGAAGCCAGTAGTGGCTCAGTCCGAGTCCAAAAGCCTCAAAAGCAGGGAAGCGGACAGTGCAGACTTCAGCCTGTGGCCAGAGGCTCCAGAGCCCCCAGCAAACCACTAATAATTCCCAGAGTCTAAAGGCCAAAGAACCTGGAATCTGATGTCCAAGGGCAGGACAACTGGCAGGAAGCGTCCAGCATGGGAGAAAGATGAAAGCCAGAAGACCCGGGAAAACTGCTTCTCCCACCCGCTTCTGCCTGCTTCGCCCCAGCCACACTGGCAGCCAGTTGGATGCCGCCCACCCACATTGAGAGTGGGTGTTGCCCTCCCAGTCCACTGACTCAAATGCCACTCTCCTGGCAGCACCCTCATAGACACACCCAGAAGCAATACTTCACCAGTTCTCCAGGCATCCTTCAATCCAGTCAAGTTGGCGCCTACTATTACCCATTACAGTGCCGCAGGGTCGCGCCCTCCTTCTCCCGCAGCCGCTGGTAGCTGTGGGCAGCCTTGTTCCTGGGTTCACAGAGGAACCACTCACCTCTGCTTCCGTCTCCACATGGCCTCTTCTCTCATTCTGCATGACGGATTAGCTCAGAGTGAACCCACTCACCCGGCGACATGGGCCGGGGCTCCAGGCAGCACAGGGTGCTGGCCTCTCACCGTGCAGCTTTTAGGAGAAAAGTCCATTTTGCCGATAGCAGGTGCAGACCATAAGCGACCCTCCCCTCCCCACCACCAGTGAGCAAAAGCTTTTCCTTTCCTTCCTGCAGACACTGGAGGAACAGGTGGCAGGGTGACCCACTACAGCTCCACTCTGCCGTGGAAGTGCAGCCCTCCTGGGCATGTGAACGAGCCAGTTTCACAAACACAGAGGCCAAGGCAAGAGTGGCCCGAAAGCCTGCAACTCGATTGCTCAGGGAGGGCAGCTGGCCTGCAGTTCACCCTGTCCAATTCCCACCTAATTGTGCCCAGGCTCTGATCTCGCCGTCTGCTCGTAACATTCTCTGCCCAGACCTCAGAGCCGCTCCGTGTAGCGCCCACTTCATGTTAATTGCAGGACCACTCAGATCGCCTCCACTGTCACTTAAAAGGGGCATTTCAGGAGGGAAGCACTTGGTTTTGTGTGAATCAGTAAGACTTAAAGGGGAACAAGCACCAGGAGAAGAGACTTCTGTCCTCTTTGTTGGTGAACCAAGGATGAAAGAGTGGGCATCAGAAGAGAGACTTTTCCGTCCTCTTTGTTGGTGAACCAAGGATGAAAGAGTGGGCATCAGTCGCTCAGGACTGGGCTCCCTGCCTGAGTCTTTATGTGCACTTGAAATGACTGCCCTTGGACTTTGAGAAGGAAGCATTCAGTGGGGGAAACCAAAGGGAGAGAGCCAGCAAGGTTCTGAAGAAGAAGGTGAGGAGGGGCTGCCTCCCCTGTGAAGGACAGTTTGGGGTGGGGGGATAGGGAAGCCCACTCAATGGGTCAGAACTGCTGGGTCAGAGCTGGCCCTGGGCCCCGCAGGACTGAGCACTTCCTGTAGAGGAGGAGGGAACGGATCCTGCAGTAAATCCTGAGGAGGCGATTGGTTAATTATCAGCCCAGGAACTGGGGGTGAGGTGGGTAGGAATCCAGCCTGCTGGCTCCCGTCACAGTAAATTGCAGGTGGATTGAGGTTAAAAAAAAATCACAGGGCCTGGCGCAGTGGCTCACGCCTGTAATCCCAGCACCTGGGGAGGCCGAGATGGGTGGATTACTTGAGGCCAGGAGTTCGAGATCCATCTGGCCAACATGGTGAAACCCCATCTCTACTAAAAATACAAAAATTAGCTGGGCGTGGTGGCGCATGCCTGTAATTCCAGCTACTTGGGAGTCTGAGGCAGGAGAATTGCTTGAACCCAGGAGGCGGGGATTGCGGTGAGCCGAGATTTTGCCACTGGGCGACAGAGTGAGACTGCTTCTCAAATAAATGAAAAAAAGAAACCTGGAAGCCGTGTAGATATCTGGAGAAAAACTGGGCAGTGAGGACCAGAGGGTCTTTAGACTCAGCCACACAGATTGATTTTTTAAGTTTCCAGATTAAATGCAAAAAACATATAGGAAAAGGGTTTGTAGCACATAAAACCCAGAAGAGATCCAGACAACTAACACTTAGGATTAGAGAGCTCCTACACAAAGGCTTTTGGTAAATGCTGGGACCAAGAAACAGAACAGGTGTGAGTGGTTGAGGAAGTAAGACTGTAATTGTTTAGAGATGAGGACAGCATGACCTCCACAAGTGATCAGGGGAACACAAGACATTTTCTCTGTCAACATCGAAGGTGTTAAAAGTCATTAAAGTCAGCCGGGCGTGGTGGCTCACGCCTGTAATCCCAGCACTCTGGGAGGCTGAGGCCGGTGGATCACGAGGTCAGCAGTTCAAGACCAGCCTTGGCCAGGCACGGTGGCTCAAGCCTGTAATCCCAGCACTTTGGGAGGCCGAGATGGGCGGATCACGAGGTCAGGAGATCGAGACCATTCTGGCTAACACGGTGAAACCCCGTCTCTACTAGAAAATACAAAAAACTAGCCGCGCGAGGTGGCAGGTGCCTGTAGTCCCAGCTACTCGGGAGGCTGAGGCAGGAGAATGGCGGGAACCCGGGAGGCGGAGCTTGCAGTGATTTGAGATCCAGCTACTGCACTCCAGCCTGGGTGACAGAGCAAGACTCCGTCTCAAAAAAAAAAAAAAAAAAAAAAAAGACCAGCCTGGCCAAGTTGGTGAAACCCCATCTCTACTAAAAATACAAAAAAATTATCTGGGCGTTGGGGTGGGTTCTTGTGCAGAGAATTGCTTGAACCCGGGAGGCAGAGGTTGCAGTGAGCCGAGATTGCACCACTGCACTCCAGCCTGGGCGACAGAGCAGGACTCCACCTCAAAACAACAAAAAACAAAAACAAAACAACAAAAAGGTAATTAAAGCCCAGGGTTGCTGTCATGGGGTCTGCCAACCCTGGGGATGTGGGGCAGACACGGACCCTACTGTCTGGAAATCACGCAGGAAATGTGCAGCGATGTTCTCATCCTGCCTCTCTTCAAAAGAAATCACCCGTCATTCGGAGGTTTGTGTATGGAGAAGATCAGCTCAGCATTATTTTTACAAGCAAGAGTGGGAATCGTGTCTGGAGTTTGCCACTCCCTTTGCTGTGAACAACCCACTCTACCATGTGGAGTATAAACCATGGCAGGCCATGTCTCTGAGTGGTGCCTGCTGGAGAGCCCTCTGCTGGTGGCACACAGGGCACGAGAGCCACAGGGACAGCTGGGTGGACAGCCCAAGACTTTGGCCTTTATCATGAGTGGACAGAGGAGTGACCACTTGGGTCCCTGGAGAAGAGGCTATAGAGTGAAGGTGGGGAAGGGATATCAGAAGATGCCACCCAGGAGCAGCAGTGCCTGTCAGGTTTGGTCCAAGCAGTGCCCCCAGGTGACTGGCAGAGGCCAACGCAATTCCCCTTCAAGCCAGCCTCAAAGAATTCCCGCCGATAAATGAATCAGGCATTTGAGCTCGCAATCGAAAACCACAAAACATGGTGGGAAGCAGGATATCCTGAGCCCAAGCTGGTAAAAGCCCAAACGGGCTCCAACCATCAGAATAGGTAAGGGTCCAAAACATGACAATGGGTCATTGAAAATACGAGCAGGAGACCGGGCGTGATGACTCACACATGTAATCCCAGCACTTTGGGAGGCTGAGGCAGGCAGATTGCCTGAGGTCAGGAGTTCGAGACCAGCCTGGTCAACATAGTGAAATCCCATCTCATCTAAAAATACAACAAAATTTAGCCGGGCATAGTGATGGGTGCCTGCAATCCCAGCTATTGGGGAGGCTGAGGCAGGGGAATAGCTTGAACCAGGGACCTGGAGGTTTCAGTGAGCCAGGATCATGCCACTGTACTGCAGCCTGGGCAACAGATCAAGACTCCATCTCAAAAAAAAAGAAAATATGAGCAGGGAGGCCTGGTGCGGTAGCTCATGCCTGTAATCCCAGCACTTTGGGAGGCTGGAGTGGGCAGATCACCTGAGGTCAGGAGTTCGAGACCAGCCTGGCCAACTTTGTGAAACTTTGTCTCTACTAAAAATAAAAAATTAGGCAGACGTGGTGGCAGGCACCTACAATCCCAGCTACTCAAGAGACTGAGACAGGAGAATCACTTGAACCTAGGAGGCAGAGCCTGCCTCCTTTGACTCCAGGGTCCACACATTCAGCAGCCAAAGCAACTCCTTTAACTCCAGGGTCCACACATCCAACGGGGCAAAACTCCTGGTGCCGGCGTTAAGCTAGCTTGGCCCCGAGTCAGAGGTCTCGGGTGGGATGCCCCCTCCCACCCATCCCTCCTTCGGATAGAGCCCACGGGCCTGGTTTGGCTCTGTCACGGCCAGGCTGATGTAGGTAGCCTGTGCAGAGGATGCGGAGTCAGCTCCTTTTTCCTGTTACGGAAGTTGAAAGCGATGATGCCCGTGTGTTTTCTTACCTGATGCCCGCTGTGTGCTGGGCGCTGTGTGCTGGGCACTGTCCTAGGTGCTGGTTATCTGTCCCCACCCAAACAAGCGGGCTGTGGGCGGGGGAAGAGTCCCCGGGCCCTGGCGCCCCAAGCAGGCTCTTTCTGATGAGCAGGAGAGTCTTGTAGGGGGTGTGAGCCCCGTTTGCTCAGATGCACCTGGTGCCCACACGTGCTGAGGGTCCCGTTTCCTCACGTGAATTCAGTTCATGCCGTTCACAGTACACTGTATTTCCTCTTCACTGGGTGTGAGGTGACACTCTGTAATAGGAAGGAAATTCGTGAAAAATGGTAAAAGAGGAAAAAGCATATGAAAGGGTTATGTCTGGAAAGAATCTAAACGGGAGACTCTGGGCACGCGGTGACAGTGTAGATGATTTGCTCCCAGGAACCCTTCGGGCACTTGGGCAAGGCAGAAAATGTCCAAGCAGGTCCCGGCAACATTCATAGTTATGCCTTTCGTAACATTTAAACGCTCGTGAAAACGTTGCCAAACAAACTGATAATTACCATCATTTTCGAATTGTTCAGAACCATGAAGAATAAAGAAGGATCATTTAAAATCTTGAAAAATACTGAGCAAAGAATACTAAGATAATTGCAGGCTGTGGTGTAGTAGTTCGAGATGTTTGTGGTCCGAGTTCACCTTCTCTGAGGCTGTCGGGAGGAGGTTCTGTTTGAATGAAGATCAGGCAGGGGGTGCCCTACACTCTGCTCAGCCCTAGACAGGACCCCAGGCTGCCCTACGCAGAGCCCAGCAGGAGCTGCAGCCCCCCAGCCCCTGCAAACCAGGGGGCCTTGCCTGAAGCAGCGCCTCGTCTCCCCTGCCCGATGGGGCCTCCCCTGTGTTCTCTCATGCAGAACAGGGTTCCAGGCCTCTCCTTGGGGCTGTTGGTTCCCCCAACCTTGGGGTGGACCCAAGAGGAAGCTGCCGAGCTTGGGCAAGCCTGGTGCCCGGAAGGGACAAGGTGCCGGGGCCACCTGTTGCCTGGCTCAGTGTCCTCTTTTGAGAAGGTACAGGTGTGGAAGGCTCTGCCTGCCCTCTCCGCTGGCCCCTCAACGTGGCCTGGGCCTGATGCTCTGTTCCCGTCTACAGAGAGCGTACTGCGGTCAGTGCAGCGAGAGGATATGGGGCCTCGCGAGGCAAGGCTACAGGTGCATCAACTGCAAACTGCTGGTCCATAAGCGCTGCCACGGCCTCGTCCCGCTGACCTGCAGGAAGCATATGGTGAGTTGCAGGGCTGGGTGGGCCCTAGGGAGCATGGGCGGGGCCGGGGCATGGCTGCCAGCCCATTGTCCAAGCAGACCTTGGTGACCCTGGGTTCTTCAAGAGGGGCCGTGGTGCTGTCCTACCTCTGGGCTGCAGCGTGAGACTCAGGCAGCAGTCTCGGGTAGGACCCGTCTTCCTGAGCCCCCACGAGCCCCTGGCACGCTCTGCTCATTGTGGCATGAGGCTCAGGTGACAGTCTCAGGTAGGACCTGGCATGCTCTGCTCAGTGGGGCGGGGGTAAGGTTCATTCATACTCCAGTCCTGAACCAGCTCTTCGGGACTGTGGAGGTGAAAGCCAGGTCTGACCTCAGTAGCATTGGGCATGCTGAGGCTCCGGACATCTGGAGCCTTTCTCGGGAATCCTCCCTGGGAAGCCATGCCCAGCCTGTGATGAGGGCGGCACCTTCCCTCTGCCGTCCCCGAGTGCTTGGACTTGAAGCATCCTCCCACACTTGGGAGGTGTTGTGGGTACCTCCCACAACAAGGCCTTTTGGGGCCTTGTTGACTTTTCCTTATTGAAGGCTGCCTCTGGCATTTCCGCATGGCCCCCTGCATCTCACTGAACCACGGGGGCGAGGCCTGGACTGAACATTCAGCTCCCTGGGCCCCACTGCAGTGTGCGGTGGGTGTGTCTGGGGAGGGTGGCTCATCTGCATCTTGCCGTGGCATGGGAGGAAAGGTGCCTGTAGGGACGACGTGCCCTCTCCTCTATTACAGGATAAAGACAGAGTCTGGATCAGGGTGTCACCCCAGGATCACCAGGCACAGGGATGGGGGGCCACGCAGGCTGGTGCATGCATTGGCATAGTCCTTCCAGAGGTCCTTCAGCTGCATCTGCCAAAAAGCCTGTAATGCCCTTTGACCCCATGGGTCCACTTTAGCATAAGCAAATGAGACCAGCCCCAGAAATGTGGTCAGCTAGAGGCAGAGGGAGGCCAGAGGCTGCCACCCAACTGACCGCCAGTACGGGTGACTCCATTATGATGCACCTGCAGGCGGAACCCAGAGGCCCTTAGAATGGCCCCCTGATGTTTGGTTCCTGCCAGGATGCAGCTTTGGGACAGGAGAGATGACCAAGCATTGTGCAAAAGATCCCATTGTAGACAGCACTTGGCCTACAGTACTGAGTGGCCACCTTTGTCTCCAGAATCATAGGTAGTGTTTATGTTCTTTATTTGGTACAATAGCATAATTAGATTTTTATATACTATATTACAATATAACCATTGTAATGTGTAAATATGTGAATCATAGATAGTCTTGAAGTGGCCAGGTGCAGAGGCTCACGCCTGTAATCCCAACACTGTGGGAGCATCACTTGAGGCCAGGAGTTCAAGACCAACCTGGGCAATATGGTGAGACCCCATCTCTACAAAAAATTCAAAAACTAGCCAGGTGTGGTGGTGCGCACCTGTCGTGCTAGCTGCTCTGGAAGCTGAGGTGGGAGGATTTTGCTTGAGCTCAGGAGGTTGAAGCTGCAGTGAACCGTGATCATGCCACTGCCCTCCAGCCTGGATGATGACAGAGTGTGACCCTGTCTATAAAAAAAAAATGTTTTTAATTAAAAAAAAGTCACGAAGTGTTTACAGAAGCTACCTTGTAACACCTGCTCCAGCACTTGGTCATGCTGCCATCTCTCCGTCTCTCCGGCAGGATTCTGTCATGCCTTCCCAAGAGCCTCCAGTAGATGACAAGAACGAGGACGCCGACCTTCCTTCCGAGGAGACAGATGGAAGTAGGCACTGCTTTCTTCAGCTGGGTGGAGCCTGGGCATCATCTCACCCTGCTCACCTCTGCCTTCTGGCCACGAGTCCTTTCTCAGTCCCATCTGCTCTGCAGGGGTCATTGTCTTCAAGCCTGGCCACCCTTCCCCAGGGCTGGGGATGAGGCTCTCCAGGGCCTCTTCTCAATCCCTGGCAGAGATGGGCAGAGTTAGCTGGCCCTCCCTGGAGGCTGCTGGGCAGGGATGCCTCCGTGAAGCGCTGTTGTGGCAGCCCAGGGGTGCAGAGCCTCTTCCTCTAACCAGCTCCGGGAATTCTCAAAGGCACTTAGTGCAGCGGCCACCACGGCCAGGCAGCCCAGGGGTGCAGAGCCTCTTCCTCTAACCAGCTCCGGGAATTCTCAAAGGCACTTAGTGCAGCAGCCACCACGGCCGGGCACCTCCCACAATCTGGCTGTTGCACAGAGCTGAACCCCGTCTGGGGAAAGGCTGGCAAGGTGGCTGCTGCACACACAGCATGGCAGTGGCATGGTCCTTAGATTTTTGTGAGGTTTTGTTTATGGGGAAGGACTTGTTTTATTGCTAAGAAGCATTCAGAGAGAGAGCTCAAACACCAGCTGGACTTACAGCCCAGCTCTGAGCCTCCACCTGCACCTCTGCACGAGGATGCGAGAGCCTCACTTTCACTTGATGCAGCATGTGAGTTCTGTCTCACTGGGAGCCCAGGGAGGATGATGCGAGACCACAGAACATAAAGCACTTAGTTCACACAGTGCCTCACGCAAAAAAGATGCCTCACAAACAACTGCCTGCCCACCTGCCCCACCACCCACCCATCCTCTATACAGATATACATCCGTACATCATCCGTTCACCCACCTAGCCAACCAACCGGTCCTCAGCCAGCCAGCCATCCTCCACCCACCCATCCTCCATCCATCCATCCATCCATCCATCTATCCATCCATCCATCCATCCATCTAGTCATCCAGCCAACCAGCCATCTCCCACCCGCCCATCCTCTATACAGATATACATCCGTACATCATCCGTTCACCCACCTAGCCAACCAACCGGTCCTCAGCCAGCCAGCCATCCTCCACCCACCCATCCTCCATCCATCCATCCATCCATCCATCCATCCATCCATCCATCCAGTCATCCAGCCAACCAGCCAACCAGCCATCTCCCACCCGCCCATGCTCTATACAGATATACATCCGTACATCATCCGTTCACCCACCTAGCCAACCAACCGGTCCTCAGCCAGCCAGCCATCCTCCACCCACCCATCCTCCATCCATCCATCCATCCATCCATCCATCCATCTAGTCATCCAGCCAACCAGCCATCTCCTACCCGCCCATCCTCTATACAAATATACATCTGTACATCATCCGTTCACCCACCTAGCCAACCAACCGGTCCTCAGCCAGCCAGCCATCCTCCACCCACCCACCCATCCTCCATCCATCCATCCATCCATCCATCCAACCATCCATCCATCCATCCATCTAGTCATCCAGCCAACCAGCCATCTCCCACCCGCCCATCCTCTATACAGATATACATCCGTACATCATCCGTTCACCCACCTAGCCAATCAACTGGTCCTCAGCCAGCCAGCTATCAAGCCATCTTCCACCCACCCATCCTCCATCCATCCATCCATCCGTCCGTCCATCCGTCCATCCATCCATCCATCCATCCATCCATCCATCCATCCATCCTCCGTCCTCCATCCATCCATCTAGTCAGCTAACCAACCAGCCATCCCCCACCCACCCATCCTCTATACAGAAATACATCCATACATCATCCATTCACCCACCTAGCCAACCAGCTGGTCAGCCAGCCAGCCATCCTCCACCCGCCCATCCTCCATCTATCCATCCGTCCATCCGCCATCCATCTTCCATCCATCCATCTAGTCATCCAGCCAACCAGCTATCCTCCACTCGCCCATCCTCCATCCATCCATCCATCTGTCCATCCTCCATCCTCCATCCATCTTCCATCCATCCATCTAGTCATCCAGCCAACCAGCCATCCTCCACCCGCCCATTCTCTATACAGATATACATCCATACATCATCCATTCACCCACCTAGCCAACCAACCGGCCGTCAGCCAACCCGCCATCCTCCACCCACCCATCCTCTATACAGATATTCATCTGTACGTCATCCATTCACCCACCTAGCCAACCAACCGGCCGTCAGCCGACCCGCCATCCTCACCCACCCATCCTCTATATAGATATTCATCTGTACGTCATCCATTCACCCACCTAGCCAACCAACCGGCCGTCAGCCAACCCGCCATCCTCACCCACCCATCCTCTATACAGATATTCATCTGTACGTCATCCATTCACCCACCTAGCCAACCAGCTGGTCCTCAGCTAGCCAGCCAGCCATCCTCCACCCGCCCATCCTCCATCCATCCATCCATCCATCCATCCATCCATTCTCCATCCATCTATCCATCTTCCATCCATCCATCTAGTCATCCAGCCAACCAGCCATCCTCCACCCGCCCATTCTCTATACAGATATACATCCATACATCATCCATTCACCCACCTGGCCAACAAACCGGTCCTCAGCCAGCCAGCCATCCTCCACCCACCCATCCATCCATCCATCCTCCATCCTCCATCCATCCATCTAGTCATCTAGCCAACCAGCCATCCTCCACTACCCATCCTCCATCCATCCATCCATCCATCCATTCTCCATCCTCCATCCATCATCCATCCATCTAGTCATCCAGCCAACCAGCCGTCCCCCACCCGCCCATCCTCTATACAGATGTACATCCGTACATCATCCATTCACCCACCTGGCCAATCAACCGGCCCTCAGCCAACCAGCCATCCTCCACCCACCCATTCTCCATCCATCCACCACCTATCCATCTATCCACGCTCCATCCATCCATCTAGTCAACCAGACAGCCATCCTCCACCCACCCATCCTCCAGCTATCTATCTTCCACCCATCTACCTATCCATCTTATATCCATCCATCTCATCATCCAGCCAGCCAGCCATCCTCCACTCACCCATCCTCCAGCTATCTTCCATTCGTCCATCTATTGTCCACTGACCTCTCCATCTATCCATGTATCTATTGTCCACTGACCTCTCCATATATCCGTCTATTGTCCACTGACCTCTCCATCTATCCATCTCTTGTCCACTGACCTCTCCATCTATCCATCTCTTGTCCACTGACCTCTCCAGCTGTCCATCCAACTATTGTCCACTGACCTCTCCATCTATCCATCTATCGTCCACTGACCTCTCCATCTATCCATCCATCTATTGTCCACTGACGTCTCCATCTTTCCATCTATTGTCCACTGACCTCTCCATCCATCTGTTGTCCACTGACCTCTCCATCTACCCATCCATTGTCCACTGATGTCTCCATCTTTCTATCTGTTGTCCACTGACCTCTCCATTCATCCATCTATCTATTGTCCACTAACCTCTACATCTATCCATCTATCTATTGTCCACTGACCTGTCCATCTATCCATCCATCTGTTGTCCACTGACCTCTCCATCTATCCATCCAACTGTTGTCCACTAACGTCTCCATCTGTCCATTTATCTATTGTCCACTGACCTCTGCATCCATCTATCTATTGTCCACTGACTTCTCCATCTATCGATCCATCTGTTGTCCACTGACCTCTCCATATATCCATCTATCTATTGTCCACTGACCTCTCCATCTGTCCACTCATCTATTGTCCACTGACCTCTCCATATATCCATCTATCTATTGTCCACTAACCTCTCCATCTATCCATCTGTCTGTTGTCCACTGACCTCTCCATCTATCCATCCATCTATTGTCCACTGACCTCTCCATCTATCCATCCAGCTATTGTCCACTAACCTCTCCATCTGTCCATCTATCTATTGTCCACTGACCTCTCCATGTATCCATCTATCTGTTGTCCACTGACCTCTCCATCTATCCATCCAACTATTGTCCACTGACCTCTCCATCTATCCATCTGTCTATTTTCCACTGACTTCTCTCTCTATCCATCCATCTGTTGTCCACTGACGTCTCCATCTTTCCATCTATTGTCCACTGACCTCTTCATCCATCTATCTGTTGTCCACTGACCTCTCCATCTACCCATCCATTGTCCACTGACGTCTCCATCTTTCTGTCTATTGTCCACTGACTTCTCCATTCATCCATCTATCTATTGTCCACTAACCTCTACATCTATCCATCTGTCTGTTATCCACTGACTTCTTCATCTATCCATCCATCTATTGTCCACTGATCTCTCCGTCTATCCATCCAACTGTTGTCCACTGACCTCTCCATCTATCCATCCATTGTCCACTGACCTTTCCATCTGTCCATCTGTCTATTGTCTACTGACCTCTCCATCCATCTGTTGTCCACTGATGTCTCCATCTATCCATCTGTCATCCACTGACCTCTCCATCTATCTGTCCATCTGTTGTCCACTTACGTCTCCATCTTTCCATCTATTGTCCACTGACCTCTCCATCTATCCATCCAACTGTTGTCCACTGACCTCTCTATCTATCCATCCATTGTCCACTGACCTCTCCATCTATCCATCTATCTGTTGTCCACTGACCTCTCCATCTGGCCATCTATCTATTGTCCACTGACCTGTCCATCTATCCATCCATCTATTGTCCACTGACCATCTATCCATCCAACTATTGTCCACTAACCTCTCCATCTGTCCGTCTATCTATTGTCCACTGACCTCTGCATCCATCTATCTATTGTCCACTGACTTCTCCATCTATCGATCCATCTGTTGTCCACTGACCTCTCCATATATCCATCTGTCGATCCATCTTTTGTCCACTGACCTCTCCATATATCCATCTATCTATTGTCCACTGACTTCTCCATCTATCCATTCATCTGTTGTCCACTGACCTCTCCATATATCCATCTATCTATTGTCCACTAACCTCTCCATCTATCTATCTGTCTATTGTCCACTGACCTCTCCATCTATCCATCCATCTATTGTCCACTGACCTCTCCATCTATCCATCCATCTATTGTCCACTGACCTCTCCATCTATCCATCTATCATCCACTGACCTCTCTATCGGTCCATCTGTTGTCCACTGATGTCTCCATCTTTCCATCTGTTGTCCACTGACCTCTCCATCCATCTGTTGTCCACTGACCTCTCCATCTATCCATCCATCTATTGTCCACTGACCTATCTACCCATCCATTGTCCACTGACGTCTCCATCTTTCTATTGTCCACTGACCTCTGTGTCTATCGATCCATCTATTGTCCACTGACCTCTCCATCTATCCATCCAACTGTTGTCCACTGACCTCTCCATCTGTCCATCTATTGTCCACTGATCTCTCCATCTATCCATCTATCGTCCACTGACCTGTCCATCTGTCCATCTGTTGTCCACTGACGCCTCCATCTTTCCATCTGTTGTTGACTGACCTCTCCATCCATCCGTCTATTGACCATTGACCTCTCCATCTATCCATCCATCTGTTGTCCACTGACCTCCATCTACCCATCCATCTATTGTCCACTGATGTCTCCATCTTTCCATCTATCTATTGTCCACTGACCTCTGCATCCATCTATCTATTGTCCACTGATCTCTCCATCTATCGATCCATCTGCTGTCCACTGACCTCTCCATCTACCCATCCATCTATTGTCCACTGACCTCTCCATCTATCCATCTCTTATCCACTGACCTCTCCATCTATCCATCCAACTGTTGTCCACTGACCTCTCCATCTGTCCATCTATCTATTGTCCACTGATCTCTCCATCGATCCATCATCCACTGACCTGTCCATCTGTCCATCCATCTGTTGTCCACTGACGCCTCCATCTTTCCATCTGTTGTCGACTGACCTCTCCATCCATCCGTCTATTGTCCATTGACCTCTCCATCTATCCATCCATCTGTTGTCCACTGACCTCTCCATCTACCCATCCATCTGTTGTCCACTGACGTCTCCATCTTTCCATCTATCTATTGTCCACTGACCTCTGCATCCATCTATTTTCCACTGATCTCTCCATCTATCGATCCATCTGTTGTCCACTGACCTCTCCATCTACCCATCCATCTATTGTCCACTGACCTCTCCATCTATCCATCTATCGTCCACTGACCTCTCCATCTATCCGTCCATCTGTTGTCCACTGACGTCTCCATCTTTCCATCTATTGTCCACTGACCTCTCCATCCATCTCTCTCTTGTCCACTGACCTCTCCATCTATCCATCCATCTATTGTCCACTGACCTCTCCATCTACCCATCTATTGTCCACTGACGTCTCCATCTTTCCATCTGTCTATTGTCCACTGATCTCTGTGTCTATCGATCTATCTATTGTCCACTGACCTCTCCATCTATCCATCCATCTGTTGTCCACTGACCTCTCCATCTGTCCATCTATCTATTGTCCACTGATCTTTCCATCTATCCATCTATTGTCCACTGACCTGTCCATCTATCCATCCATCTATTGTCCACTGATGTCTCCATCTTTCCATCTGTTGTCCACTGATCTCTCCATCCATCCATTATCCACTGACCTCTCCATCTATCCATCCATCTATTGTCCACTGACCTCTCCATCTACCCATCCATTGTCCACTGACGTCTCCATCTTTCCATCTATTGTCCACTGACCTCTCCATCCATCTGTTGTCCACTGACCTCTCCATCTACCCATCCATCTATTGTCCACTGACATCTCCATCTTTCCATCTATCTATTTCCACTGACCTCTCCATTTACCCATCCATCTATTGTCCACTGACGTCTCTGTCTTTCCGTCTATCTATTGTCCACTGACCTCCACCCATCATCTATCTGTTGTCCACTGATCTCTCCGTCTATCCATCCATCTATTGTCCACTGACCTCTCCATCTATTGTCCACTGATCTCTCCATCTACCCATGCATCTATTGTCCACTGACGTCTCCATCTTTCCATCTATTGTCCACTGACCTCTGCATCCATCTATCTGTTGTCCACCGATCTCTCCATCAGTCCATCTATTGTCCACTGACCACTCCATCTATCCATCTATTGTCCACTGACCTCTCCATCTATCCATTTTCCGCTGACCTCTCCATCTGTTGTCCACTGACCTCTCCATCTATCCATCTATTTTCCACTGACCTCTCCATCTATTCATCCATCTATTGTCCACTGACCTCTCCATCTATCCATCTCTTGTCCACTGACCTCTCCATTTATCCATCCATCTGTTGTCCACTGACCTCTCCATCTGTCCGTCTTCCATCCAGGCCTCCATTCATCCCCCATCTAGTCATCCTCCATCCCTTCACTAGACATCCCCTCCTGCCCCACCCACCCATTCACTAGACACCAAAATCTGATGACTAATTATTTGCAGATGGACCCCTGGGGGTGTGTGTCACAAATGTACATCCCCAGGTCCCATGGTCAAGAGTCGGCAGGTCTGAGTGGGGCCCAGGAATCTGCATTTTCAAAAGACTCTAAACTAGAATCAGACATGGCTGCTGTGTAGAGTTGCCCTTCACCGTCGCCTGGTGGAGGAGCAGGGCCCACGGGGTCGCTGTGTTCCCAGCGCGTTCCTGACGATACCGTAACGCCTCTTCCTCCCTCTCTCACCAGTTGCTTACATTTCCTCATCCCGGAAACATGACAGCATTAAAGACGACTCTGAGGTGAGTCTGCGGAGCAGCTCGCTACCTTTCCAGCGTCCTCTTGGAAGTCTGTGAGCCTGCCTCTGGGGCAGTCACAGAAATCTGGATGTGAAATATACGGTCCGGGATGTTGCTAATCTTTACGGGTGTGGGTGTCTAGAAAGAAGCCCTTGTTCTTGGGTCTTATTTCAGGCACATCCTTGGTGATTCCCTGGAGGCAGCTGTCCCCGCGGGTGGTCTGGGGACCACACCCTGGGGGGAAGCCGCGCCCCATATCCTCTCCACCCAGGCAGTACAGTGGCCCAGGGGCTGGCTTTTGAGCTGCAATTTTTATCAAGTTGTGTCTGCACCACGGCCTTCCTTTCGTTGCCTCATTTGGCCGTCCTGGCAAACCCCTCTAATGCCTTTTCACGTCCTTCCCCAACTCAAGCGAAGAGGCTCAACTGAGCCTCGCGTCTGTGGCCAGCTCTGCACCACAAACCCTGAGAAGGGAACAGAAGAGCTTGCTGTGTTCTCAGCCTCTGCTCGTAAAACCCAAGAAAGGGCTGCGCTGGCAAAGCCCACACCTTTCCAGAGCAGCGGCACATACCACCCTCACAACTCGTGCTCCTTCCTGGCCGTCCTGTGTCTGGAGGGAGGCCGGGTCACTTAGAAAGCAGAATCCAAAGCCGGGCACGGTGGCTCACACCTCCAATCCCAGCATTTTGGGAGGCTGGGCCGGGCAGATCACTTGAGTCCAGAAGCTTGAGAACAGCCTGGGCAGCGTAGTGAAACCCTATTCCTGCAAAAATAAATACAAAATAATTAGCTGGGCATGGTGGCATGGGCCTGTGGTCCCAGCTGCTTGGGAGGCTGAGGTGGGAGGATCGCCTGAGCTTGGGAGGTGGAGGCTGCAGTGAGCCGAGATTGCGCCACTGCACTCCAGCCTGGGTGGCAGAGGAAGACCCTGTCTCAAAAAAAGCAGAATCCATTCTGCTGCACAGAACAGCACCTCCTAGCGAACTACCTCCTCCACCCCGACATCCTTGCCTGGTGTAGCTTGCAGGAGGCCGAGGCTTCTCTTTTTCCTCGGAGCGCCTTTCTCCTGTATATTTCTAATAATTATTTCTAATAATGTGTGCTTGCCGGTTTGGGAGCTCTTGGCAGGCATTAGCTACGTTTGCTTTACCTTCCTTCCCCGAGGGAGGGCCCTGATGGGGAAGGATGGGCCCAGGCCCTGGGCCGCATGTCCCAGTGGCCACCTCTTCAGCCCGACTGGTAGGGCTGAAGGCCTGGGGGTCCCTCCCACTGGCAGCTGTGACCAGAGCCATGGTCTGTGGAAACGAGCAGCTTCCGACTTTCTAGCACCTTCCTCAGAAGCACAGCCTGAAGTTCTCACCTTTTGTGCCCCGGTTTAGATGGGAGTGTGGGGGTGGGATCTGTGGGACGCAGAGCTGAGACTGGGATCGTGAGGCTCTAGGCTCTGAGGAGCAGATCTCTGTTGGGACCGCATGAGTGACGCGTGGTCCTCTGAATCTCCCGGGACCCCTCTCCCCTCACTTTCTGGGGTCTTGTTCTCCCTTCCTAGGACCTTAAGCCAGTTATCGATGGGATGGATGGAATCAAAATCTCTCAGGGGCTCGGGCTGCAGGACTTCGACCTAATCAGAGTCATAGGGCGCGGGAGCTACGCCAAGGTTCTCCTGGTGCGGTTGAAGAAGAATGACCAAATTTACGCCATGAAAGTGGTGAAGAAAGAGCTGGTGCATGACGACGAGGTAGGTGCCACTTCTCACGGCGCTCGGGGTCCCGGGAACGCACCGCCCTGGGGCCACCACCTGGGGAAGAGGGCATTAGAAGGCCATAATGAATGCTCCAGGCTTTAGCAAAATTAATCCAGGCATGAGAGTCCTGGCCTCGTATTGATGGAGTTTGCGCAAAATCAATAGTGACGCGTCGCGTAACAACCGGGACGTGTTCTGGAAAGTGCCTGGTCAGGTGAAGGCACCGTTGTGTGAATGTCACAACGCGTGCTCCACAAACCCAAACGGCACAGCCAACTCCGCGGCCAGGATGCACAGTGCAGCTCCTGCTCTCAGGCTGCCGGCCCGCACGGCTGTCCGTGTACTGCACACCGCAGGCAGTGAGCGGACCACCACAGAGAGCACTCGTGTCTAAGCTTTGAAAAGGTGAAGATGGGTATCGTCTCCGCGACCTTCGCGTGTGTGGCCAATCACTGATACGTCGCCTTCCAGCAGACTGCGGTTGAGCTTGAGGACGTCGTCACCCTTGTTAGGAAATCCCTGGGGTTGAGCTGAACCGGGCGGGTGATGGGGTGGGACAGGAAGCTGCCCAGAGGCGCTGCCCCACTCCGTCCTGCACAAGGCCCCAGCTTTGAGGGACGTGCTGAGCTGCTGCGGCTCTGCGTAGCAGATCTTCCCACACCAACTGTTTCTGGGGGAGAAGTTTATTGATTATAGGATCAATGGTTTATTTGTTGAAATCTTTTTTTTTTTTGGAAATAGGGTCTTAAACAGGGTCCTACTCTGTCACCCAGGCTGGAGTGACTTGATCACAGCCCATGTAGCCTCAAACTCCCCAGCTCAGGTGATCCTGCCACTTCAGCCTCCAGAGTGTTGGGACTACAGGCATCAGCCACCACCCCCAGCTGTATAATTTTGTATTTTCTGTAGAGGCAGTGTCTTACTCTGTCACCCAGGCTGGAGTGCAGAGCATGATCACAGCTCACCTCCTGCAGCCTCCACCTGACCTCCTGCAGCCTCCACCTCTTGCTGGGCTGAGGTGATCTTCCCACTTCAGCCTCCAGAAGAGCCAGGGCTACAGGCGTGCACCACCATGCCCGGCTATTTTTTGTGTTTTTTGTAGAGATGGGGTTCCACTATGTTGCCCAGGCTGGTTTCGAATTCCTGCACTCATGCACTCTGCCCCACTCAGCCTGCTGGAGTGCTGGGATTACAGGCATGAGTCACTGCTCTTGGCCTATTTGTTGAAATCTTGATTCTGACTTCATACACCTTTTTGTTTTAATTATGGTAAAATACACATGGCATAGAATTTGACATTTTAAAATGTACAGTTAGGGCCAGGCATGGTGGCTCACACCTATAATCCCAGCACTTTGGGAGGCCAAGACGGGTGGATTACCTGAGGTCAGGAGTTCAAGACCAGCCTGACCAATATATGGTGAAAACCCAACTATACTAAAAATACAAAAATTAGCCAGGTGTGGTGGCGCACACCTCTAATCCCAGCTACTCAACTATACTAAAAATACAAAAATTAGCCAGGTGTGGTGGCGCACACCTCTAATCCCAGCTACTCAGAGGCTGAGACGGGAGAATCACTTGAACCTGGGAGGCGGAGATTGCAGTGAGCCGAGATCACACTACTGCACTCCAGCATGGGTGACCGAATGAGACTCTGTCTTAAAAAAGGAATAAAATATACAAATAAAGTGTACAGTTAGGCAGCTTTTAGCACATTGAGGTACAGAGTTGGGCAGCTATCACCTCTCTGATTCCAGAACATTTTCCTCACCCCAAAAGGAGACCCCATACTCACCCCCTGCTTCCCCTCTACACTGGCCCCAGTGGCCTCCAATATGCCTTCTGCCTCTGCGGACCTCCCTCTTCTGCACATTTGACAGAATGGAGTTGTGTGTGAGCTTTTAGTGTCTGGCTTCTCCGGGGTCCATCCGTGTGGCTGCTTGCTCAGGCCTTCCTCTCTCTGCCTGGCTGGGTAATGTTGTTCCGTTGTCCGGTGGAGGCCCCACGTTTGCGCGTGCACCTGCCAAGGGGCATTTGTAGTGTTCCCACCCTTGGCTCTTGTGAGTGGTGCCATGGTGAAGGTTTGTGTGCAAGAATCTGTTTGAGTCTATTTCCAGTTCTTTTGAGTGCAAACCTAGCAGTGGCGTTACTGGGTCACGTGGTAGTTCTCTGTTCAGGTGATGGGGACCTACCAGGCTGTTTCCCTCGCAGCCACCGTTTCACCTCCCCGCCAGCAGCGCACGGGCCTGTTTCTGCAGGTTTTCAGCCATGCACGTTATTTGGATGACCTCCGTCCTAATGAGTGTGCAGCTGTGGCTTTGACTGACATTTCTTTAATGACTGGCGATGTTCAGCATCTTTCGTGCACTTGTCGGCTTCTGGTATTTTTGGCCTTCTGCTTTCATACCTGAATGCAGGTTGTGTCTCTCAGGAGCAGAAAAAAGGCCGATGTGTAGGTGGCAGTAATGCCGTTGTCACCAAGTGCTGCTAGCACAGAAGACAACTGGGTGCTCATCGAGCCCCGATGGGCCACAGAGGGGCTCCCTCCCCACCAGCCAGGCTCGGGGCTGGGAGGCAGAACTGGGGCTGGGACTGAGCCGCTACTGCCTCCCAGCAGGGTGTGTCTGTGCAGTACACAGGCTGTCCAACCGGCCCCTCGTCCCTGGGTGCAGAACTCACAATTGAGTGGCAGCATCCATGCCCTGTGCCGAGGAACGGAGGCCCTGGGAGGTGTGGTGCCCTGCTGACGGCCCCACTGCTGGCCAGTGGCCACAGAAGAGGATTCCAACCCTCTTTGCAGCACACCCCGGCCAGCTGGCAGTTAATGCCATGTATGAGAGCGAGTTTGCAGGACTCTGAGAAAAGGCATTAGGAAGAGTCGCTGCTGCAGTTTTGGTCTGTCTTGAAATCATCCCCTGTGGGCCAGGATGCCGAGGTGGGGACTCTGAGGTTGTCTTTTGAGAAGAACCTGATTCTAGGAGTTGTTGAATGCTTGGATGGTTTCTAGAAATTTCTTTCTCCTCACAAATTGACTGAACTCGGGCTAGGCTTGCTTCTTGTTCCCCCGGGAGTCACTGGCAAGCCCCTTCCCACCAATTCTGCAGCACCGGCCCCACGCAGGGCCAGATGTGCCTTGAACTCAGCAGTGCTGCCTCCGGGAGGTTCCACTCAGTTTGGGTGCTGAGTGATATGTGGGTCATGATCCCAACGCCGACGTCCCCGCGGGGCCCCAGTGGGTCGTGATCCCAGCGCCGACGTCCCTGCGGGGCCCCAGTGGGTCGTGATCCCAACGCCGACGTCCCGGCGGGGCCCCAGTGGGTCGTGATCCCAACGCCAACGTCCCTGCGGGGCTCCAGTGGGTCGTGATCCCAACGCCGACGTCCCGGCGGGGCCCCAGTGGGTCGTGATCCCAACGCCGACGTCCCGGCGGGGCCCCAGTGGGTCGTGATCCCAACGCCGACGTCCCGGCGGGGCCCCAGTGGGTCGTGATCCCAACGCCGACGTCCCTGCGGGGCCCCAGTGGGTGGGTGCTGCTGGTGAGGGCCACTGGGGCGCGGGTGGTGGCAGGTGAGGGGTGGAGGAGTCACCGCCGACCCTCTGGGTTTTCAGCCACTGGAGGTGGGAGGAGATGCGGGCTGGCGAGGAGCTTGGCTTGTGGCCTGGGGTGGCGTGAGATGCCTGGGTGCACATGTTGAGCAGCCATCAGGGGGCAGGTCTGCAACTCAGGGAGAGGCCGGGCCAGGAGCTCTCGGCGTGGAAAGATGGGACTCGAAGCCCCTCCATTGGATCTGCCTCCGGAGAGAAGGGAGGGTGGCCGAGGACCGAGCCTCGAGAAGGAGGGCACTGAGGAGGAATGATACAGTCTCAGAGGCTAAATAGATCCTAATGGTTTGCTGATTTGTTTCCACAAAACTTCCAGGGGTAGGGGCAGGCAACACAGTAAGACCCTGCCTCTGCAAAAAATAAAATTGCTGCGTGTGGTGTGTATCTGTGGTCCCAGCTCCTCTGGAGGCTGAAGTGGGAGGATTGCTGGAGCTCCAGAGGTCAAGGCTGCAGTGAGCAGTGATCACACCCCTGTACTCCAGCCTATTTGGGATGCATTTCTTTCACTGTCATTTTTCTAACCGTGAAGACAAGGGGTTGACCTAGGAAGATATGGAAACCTTTTCCAGCCTACTTTCTGGGGTCAAGATGAGACCAAGCTGTTGGATCTTTGTGACTCTAAAGTTGCCTTTGACCTTGCAGCATTTTGCTGAATTCCAGCATGGAGGAGTTCATTGGGAGGGTGACAGCCCTGTGGCGGGAGCTAGTGCTCTGGCGATGGGTGTGGGCTTGTCCCAGGCTTATCACTCAGTGGCACTGGGACCTTGGGGAATCCTCTTAGCCCTCCACCTCAGTTTCCTTGTGTCCTAACTGGAGATAATACCTGCCTCCCGGAACTGTTAGGGCAAAGCCCGGAGGCCAGAGGCCAGCATACCACCAGAGGCCAGCATACAACCAGAGCTGGTAGCTTTGGTGATCGTGGTGAAGATGGTGGTGATGGTGATGGTGATGACAGTGATGGTGAGGACGGTGATGATGGTGATGATGGCAGTGGTGATGATGATGGTGATGATGGCAGTGGTGATGACGTGATGGTGACGGTGGTGGTGGTGATGAAGATGCTGATGGTGGTGATGTGATGGTGATGACGGTCATGGTGGTGGTAGTGTTGACATCGATGACGGTGGTGGTGATGACATTGGTGGTGATGATGACAGTGATGATGGAGATGGTGATGATGATGGCAGTGGTGATGACAATGACAGTTGTGATGATGATGGTGGTGGTGATGATGGTGATTGATGGTGATGAAGGTGATGGTGACAGTGACGATGGGGGGTGGAGTTGGGGGTGGATGATGACAGTGGTGATGGTGGTGATGATGGTGATTGATGGTGATGACGGTCATGGTGGTGGTAGTGTTGACATTGATGGTGACAGTGGTGATGATGGTGGTGATGACAGTGGTGATGGTGATGACGATGATGGTAATGACTAGTGGTAAAGGTGATGGTGACAGTGACAGTGATGATGGTGGCGGGTAGATGGCGACGATGACAGTGATGCTGACAGTGACGGTGGTGGGGGGTGGAGGTGGGCTGGATGGTGACGATGATGATGACAGTGATGGTGACAGTGACGATGATGGTGGGGAGGTAAGGTGGATGATGATGACGATGGTGGTGATGGTGACAGTGACAATGGGGGGTGGAGGTGGGGTGGATGGTGATAGTGGTAGTGATGGTGACAGTGACAGTGATGGTGGTGGTAGAGGTGGGGTGGATGGTGACAATGATGGTGATGGTGACAGTGACGGTGGTGGTAGAGGTGGGGTGGATGGTGACAATGATGGTGATGGTGACAGTGACGATGATAGAGGTGGGGTGGATGGTGACAATGGTGATGGTGATGGTGACATGATGGTGGAGGTGGGGTGGATGGTGACTGGTGTGATGGTGATGGTGACAGTGACAATGATGGTGACAGTGATGGGGTGGAGGTGAGGTGGATGGTGACAATGGTGATGGTGACGATGGCAATGACAGTGATGATGCAGATGGTGATGACGGTGGTGGTGATGATGACGATGACGGTGATGACTAGTGGTGAAGATGACAGTGACAGTGATGGTGGTGGCGGGTGGATGGTGATGATGACAGTGATGATGACAGTGATGGTGGTGGGAGGTGGAGGTGGGGTGGATGGTGACGATAACAGTGATGGTGACAGTGATGATGATGGGGTGGAGGTGGGGTGGATGGTGACAATGATGACAGTGATGGTGACAGTGACCATGGTGGGGGGGTGGAGGTGGGGCGGATGGTGACAATGATGACAGTGATGGTGACAGTGACCATGGTGGGGGGGTAGAGGTGGGGCGGATGGTGACGATGATGACAGTGGTGGTGATGGTGACAGTGACGATGATGGCGGTGGTGATGGTGACGGTGACGGTGGTGGTGGTAGAGGTGGGGTGGATGGTGACGATGACAGTGGTGATGGTGACGGTGACAGTGGTGGTGGTGGTGATAAAGGTGGGGTGGATGGTGACGATGTTGGTGGTGATGGTTACAGTGATGGTGGTCATGGTGGTGGTAGAGGTGGGGTGGATGGTGACGATGATGGTGGTGGTGACAGTGATGGTGGTGGTGGGGGTAGAGGTGGGGTGGATGATGACGGTGGTGGTGGTGACAGTGACGGTGGTGGTGACAGTGACGACGGTGTTGGTGACAGTGACGGTGGTGGTGGGGGTAGAGGTGGGGTGGATGATGACGGTGGTGTTGGTGACAGTGACGGTGGTGGTGACAGTGATGACGGTGTTGGTGACAGTGACGGTGGTGGTGGGGGTAGAGGTGGGGTGGATGGTGACGATGACGGTGGTGGTGACAGTGACGATGGTGGTGGTGACAGTGACAATGATGGTGTTGGTGACAGTGATGGTGGTGGTAGAGGTGGGGTGGATGGTGACGATGACGGTGGTGTTGGTGACAGTGACGGTGGTGGTGACAGTGACGACAGTGGTGATGGTGACAGTGACGGTGGTGGTGGTGGTAGAGGTGGGGTGGATGGTGATGATGACAGTGGTGATGGTGACAGTGACGATGGTGGTGGTGGTGGTAGGGTGGGGTGGATGGTGACAATGATGACGGTGGTGATGGTGACGGTGATGGTGGTGGTGGTAGAGGTGGGGTGGATGGTGACGATGACAGTGGTAGTGATGGTGACGGTGGTGGTGGTAGAGGTGGGGTGGATGGTAACAATGTCGACGGTGGTGATGGTGACGGTGATGGTGGTGGTGGTGGTGGTAGAGGTGGGGTGGATGGTGACAATGATGGTGGTGATGGTGATGGTGACGGTGGTGGTGGTGGTGGTAGAGGTGGGGTGGATGGTGACGATGATGACGGTGGTGATGGTTACAGTGGTGGTGGTGGTTGTGGTGGTAGAGGTGGGGCGGATGGTGACAATGATGATGTGATGGTGACGGTGACGGTGGTGGTGGTAGAGGTGGGGTGGATGGTGACGACGGTGGTGATGGTGACAGTGGTGGTGGTGGTAGAGGTGGGGTGGATGGTGACGACGACGGTGGTGATGGTTACAGTGATGGTGGTGGTGGTGGGGGTAGAGGTGGGACGGATGGTGATAATGATGACGGTGATGGTGACGGTGACGATGATGGTGTTGGTGACAGTGACAGTGGTGGTAGTGGTGGTGGGGGTAGAGGTGGGGTGGATGGTGATGATGACGGTGGTGATGGTTACAGTGATGATGGTGGTGGTGGTGGTAGAGGTGGGGTGGATGGTGACAATGATGACGGTGGTGATGGTTACAGTGATGGTGGTGGTGGTGGTGGTAGAGGTGGGGCGGATGGTGACAATGATGACGGTGGTGATGGTGACAGTGACGATGATGGTGGTGTTGGTGACAGTGACAGTGATGGTAGTGGTGGTGGGGGTAGAGGTGGGGTGGATGGTGATGACGGTGGTGATGGTTACAGTGATGATGGTGGTGGTGGTGGTAGAGGTGGGGCGGATGGTGACGATGACGGTGGTGATGGTGATGGTGACGGTGGTGGTGGGAGTAGAGGTGGGGTGGATGGTGACGATGATGGTGGTGTTGGTGACAGTGACGGTGGTGGTGGGGGTAGAGGTGGGGTGGATGGTGATGATGACGGTGGTATTGGTGACAGTGACGGTGGTGGTGGTGACAGTGATGATGACAGTGGTGGTGACAGTGACGATGGTGGTGGTGGTAGAGGTGGGGTGGATGGTGACGATGATGACCGTGGTGATGGTGACAGTGACAATGATGGTGGTGGTGACAGTGATGACGACGGTGATGGTGACAGTGACGATGGTGGTGGTGGTAGAGGTGGGGTGGATGGTGACAATGATGACGGTGGTGATGGTGACAGTGACGGTGGTGTGGTGGTGGTAGTAGAGGTAGGGTGGATGGTGACAATGATGACGGTGGTGATGGTGACAGTGACGGTGGTGTGGTGGTGGTAGTAGAGGTAGGGTGGATGCTGACAATGATGACGGTGGTGATGGTGACAGTGATGATGGTAGTGGTGGTAGAGGTGGGGTGGATGGTGACAATGATGACGGTGGTGATGGTGATGGTGACGGTGGTGGTGGTAGAGGTGGGGTGGATGGTGACGATGACAGTGGTAGTGATGGTGACGGTGACGATGGTGGTGGTAGAGGTGGGGTGGATGGTGACGATGACAGTGGTGGTGATGGTGACAGTGACGATGATGGTGGTGGTGGTAGAGGTGGGGTGGATGGTGATGATGATGACAGTGGTACTGATGGTGACAGTGACGGTGGTGGTGGTAGAGGTGGGGTGGATGGTGACGATGACAGTGGTGGTGATGGTGACAGTGACGATGGTGGTGGTGGTAGAGGTGGGGTGGATGGTGATGATGACAGTGGTGGTGATGGTGACAGTGACGATGGTGGTGGTGGTGGTGGTGGGCGTAGAGGTGGGGTGGATGGTGACAGTGGTGGTGATGCAGTTCCTAATGGGTGTTTTCTTTTCCTCTCTGCATTATCTTCCTGAAAGCAGAGGAGAGAGACTCCTCCCTTGCCTCCCCCTTGCCCAGGATGTCTGTGAGGAGCATTCAGGAGCCTCATTACCACTCCCTGGTTTCTATTTCAGGATATTGACTGGGTACAGACAGAGAAGCACGTGTTTGAGCAGGCATCCAGCAACCCCTTCCTGGTCGGATTACATTCCTGCTTCCAGACGACAAGTCGGTAAGAAAAAGAAGGATGTTTCTGATACTCCGCAGATTTCAGATTTGAGCTGCACAAAAGCTAAGTCTGGTGTGATGTGTCAGCTGTTACCTGTAAGGTTCTCCCAGTTGCTGTATGGGTGTTTTCAGGTCAGCAGACTCTCTTTGTTGTTCTCTTTGGTTGGTGTCATATTAAGTACATTTCATGATCTGAGCTTAAGTTATTTAATTCCGTTTACAAAATACTTATTGGAGGTATCCCACTCAGTGCAGGCAGTGGGTCAGGTGCTGGGGCTATGAAAGTAAGCAAGAGAGGTGGATTTTTGTGCTTATTAAAGTACATACAGCTTCATCTTCAAGCTTTATATGTATTGGAATTCTTTGGCTTTGAATACGTTTGAAAGCTGGTGATCTAGGACATTAAATGTATGCTCTGTTTAAAATTCTGGGGGCCAGTTGCCTTTGACCTACCTGATTTGTTTATTTGAAGAGTTGTTGAGTATGTTCTGCATCGAGTCCTCAAGCCCATCCCCAGGTTCAACGATTGGCTAGGAGGACTCCTGGGATCAGTCATATGGCCGCACTTGGGGCCACAGCTGGGCCACTACACTGGAGGAATAAGGGAGACTTGGCCAAGGAAAAAGGCACATGGGGAAAATTCCAGAAGAAACCAGTCACGAGCCTCCCAAGGGCCCTCTCCCAGTTCCTCCAGCAATGAATTGTGACAACTCAGGGGTTTTGTCATGGGCTGGCCCTGCAGGCTGCACACGAACCGAGATTCCAGACTCCCAGCGGAGAGCAGCTGTTCAGCATCGCATTGGTCAGGGTTCTCCTGAAAAATAGAACCAGGAGCGTGCGTGTGTGTGTGCGTGTGTGTGTGTGTGTGAAGAGATTTATTGTAAGATACTGATTCATGGGATTACGGAGGCTGAGAAATCCTACAGTCCACCATCTGCAGGCTGGAGGCCCACGAGAGCCAGTGGCGCAGCTTGAAGGCCTGAGAACCAAGAGCTGATGAGGTCGATTCCAGTCCGGGTCTGAAGGCCTCAGAGCCAGGAGCAAGGGAGCCAGAAAGTAGATAGCTCGGTAGTCAGGGAAACACAGCCTTCTTCCTCTTTCTTGTTCTCTTCACGCCCCCAGGGGCCTGGACGATGCCCGTCTACTTCAGGGAGGGCCATCTGCTTATTATTCCAGAAGCACCCTCACGGGCATGCCCAGAAGTCATGGGTAGCCAGCTGTCAGGGCATCCCTATCCCGTGCCCAGTCAAGGTGACCGTTGAATTCACCATCAGGAGCATGAGGCATCTTGTTCAGGCACACACAGTTGGGGCACAGCTTTTTTTTTTTTTAATGTGTTCTTCTTGTTTTTGATGGAGTCTCACTCTATCACCCAGGCTGGAGTTCAGTGGCACCATCTCAGCTCACTGCAGTCATCGCCTCCTGGGTTCACACGATTCTCCTGCCTCAGCCTCCCGAGTAGCTGGAATTACAGGCACCCGCCACCACACCTAGCTAATTTTTGTATTTTTAGTAGCAACAGAGGTTTCACTGTGTTGGCCAGGCGGGTCTTGAACTCCTGACCTCAAGCCATCTGCCCTCTGCAGCCTCCCAAAGGGCTGGGATTACAGGCATGAGCCACAGTGCCCAGCCTCCAGAGTTTTTTTTTTTTTTTTTTAAATAAAGATAGGGTCTTGCGGCCGGGCGCGGTGGCTCAAGCCTGTAATCCCAGCACTTTGGGAGGCCGAGACGGGCGGATCACGAGGTCAGGAGATCGAGACCATCCTGGCTAACACGGTGAAACCCCGTCTCTACTAAAAAATACAAAAAACTAGCCGGGCGAAGTGGCGGGCGCTTGTAGTCCCAGCTACTTGGGAGGCTGAGGCAGGAGAATGGCGTGAACCTGGGAGGCGGAGCTTGCAGTGAGCTGAGATCCAGCCACTGCACTCCAGCCTGGGCGACAGAGCATGACTCCGTCTCAAAAAAAAAAAAAAAAAAAAAAAAAGATAGGGTCTTGCTCTGTCACCCAGGCTGTGCTCAAACTCCTGGGCTCCCACCTCAGCCTCCCAAAGTGCTGGGCTGGGATTACAGCGTCCACCACTCTGCCTGCTGGTCATGCAGAAGCATTTTATATCCGTGTAGGGAACCGTTTGTAGTTCACATTCCCAGCCCCAGCTCTGGGCCAGCTTTGCGGGCCAGGCTTCCTGAGCACAGCGGTTGCCCTGGGTGTGACTCTCTGCTGCCCAGTTCTAAGCTGTACGTCTGGCTGCTTGTGCTCCTCCGCTGCACTCTCGGCTCTCCTGACCTCAGGGTCCTGTCCTTGCCTGTGCTCGGCAGCCACCCGTCTGCCTGTCGGAAGAGCCGTTCCCCGACCTGCTCTGCCTGCGGTGCTGCCCTGGTCAAGGGTTCCTGTTTTCCGACTGCTTCCGCCGCCTCAGTGTGCTTCACGGTCCCCCGCCCTCCTCACCTGACCCCAGGGCTCCCCAGTGTCGGCTTCCCCATGTTGGGCCTGGGCCATATTTGAGAAGCACAGATATCAAGTATCTTTCTCCTGCCTCAAAGCTCCTCTGATTCCTCCCCAGTTGCTTTTGGGGTAAGTTCCAAGCTTCCTGTGCGTGTAGACGAGGCTTGTAGTGACCAGGCCCCAGTGCCCCATCGCAGGCCCCAGCGTGGCGCCCCCGCCCGCAGCGCCCGCGCCTGACAGCTCTGTCCCCTTTCCTCCTGCTCCCCTGCCTCCCGGAGCGAGTCAATGCCTCCCTCTGTGTGTTCCCACCGCTTTTCCAGGCCTCTGTCCGCCCCACCTGCCATCCCTTGCGATTTCAGAATGCGCCCGGGGAAGGCAGCCCAGTGCCCCTCCGCTTCCTGAATGGTGAGGTTCCAAGAAGGGCTTTGTTTGGTTTTGGTTCGTCTTCCTGTGTGAACTCGTAGGGATGTGGATGTAAAAGGGGTCCGATACCCCACCCTCACTTCGCCGAGTGGCCCAAAGCACAGCCCCTTCTGCACTTGTGTCTTTGGACCCTTCTCCCGAGTCACAGGTTCCCAGCTGCGTAAACCCGGACGTAAAGAATTGTCATCTGTGGGGTGTCTGTGGGATCCCCGCAGCGGCACCACTCACTGTCCTGTGGGAGGTTCGGCATTCACATTTGGGAAGGATCCCTATGCGTGCCTAAGTTTTTTGCCCCCTTTTTTTTTTTTTGAGGCGGAGTCTCACTCTGTCGTTCAGGCTGGAGTGCGGTGGCGCGATCTCAGCTCACTGCAAGCTCTGCCTCCCGGGTTCCTGCCATTCTCCTGCCTCAGCCTCCCGAGTAGCTGGGACCACAGGCGCCCGCCACCTCGCCCGGCTAATTTTTTGTATTTTTAGTAGAGACGGGGTTTCACCGTGTTAGCCAGGATGGTCTCGATCTCCTGACCTCATGATCCACGTGCCTCGGCCTCCCAAAGTGCCGGGATTACAGGCGTGAGCCACCGCGCCCGGCTGTCTGTTTTTATGTTAGCTGAATCTGTCAGTGACTTCCAGAGTATCTGACATATGGTTGGTCAGGATCACAAGTGTCGCCCCGGCTGTTGGGAGCCTGCTTTAGCCCCAAGGTCAGCTGTAGACCTGTCTCCCCCATGAGAAGTGAACTCCCAAAGAGTGGGGCTGTGCTGTCTGTTTTCCAGTCCCCAGCACTTGGTTGACACCTGGCACTTAGCAGCAGTGGTATTAGATGACAATCTCTTAAAAAAAAAAGTGACATCGTTTGTCACACAAATAGGAGATGGACATGTGTCAGATTGTATGTGACTCTAGTGAACCTGAAGACTAGTAAGATGTTCCAGCTGCTCAAAGGGGACTTCAGAGTCCGCACAGACACGGGCGATCAGGGCGCTGAGGCAGAGTTACAGAGAGAAGCAGAACTGGCGTGGGGGCCAGCGAGAATCCGTCGCCCTTCATGGACCGGCCTCGTTTGCTCGTCTGCCTTGCTTGCACTGTTGTCGGTTGCGTGCATCTTACCAAGTTGGAAAGATGAAACCCCAGAAGACCCCATAGAAACAGATAACCAAGAGGAGCGTGTGTGCGACAGCTCCGAAGCCTTTTGCCGTTTTTCCTGACGGCAACACAGCCAAGGTCCGGGCGCACATGCCTGTCAGCTCTGCAGCTCCACACCACGTGGCCCTCGGCACCCCCGTTTCCTCCCTGGAAACAGAACAGCAGGGATGCCTGTGCCCTGTCCCCTGTCCCCTGTCCCCTGCAGCTGCTGTGAGGATTGGTAAAGCTGGGACTCAACCATTTACAGCAAGGCAGGCGCATGGGAACCCGCTCCCTCATCGTGAGGGCCTTTCTTCTCGTTGGCACGGTGTCTTCGAACGAATAGACAGGTAGTGTCATGCGTGAGCTCCGGGTTGAGGGGAGGACTGACAGCTGCCTCAGTCCAGTAGCTGGGGGGCTGTGAAACGTGCCCACAAATCCTCACTGACTGCACAGCACCAGACACCCACATGAAGCAAAGCCAACCTCGGCAAGGCGGCCACGCGTCCGGGTGGCGGAAAAGTCTGGCCTGGCCCAGGTGGGTGTGCTCGGCTGCTCCACCTCTGCTCCTTGGTCACTGGAGGTGACTGCAGGTTTTACGGGGCTTTCTCTCTGTGCGTTGGTTCTGCTGGAACGTCCAGCTGAGGTTTCACATGGGCCTCTTGCTGAGGGCCAGGTGAGTGACACGCAGGACGGGACACCCATTCGCTCTGGGCGGCCTCACAGCTCCCAGGCCACATCCAGGGGATACCTGGCAAATGAAACTGCAGAGGTTTCCTCGCAAGTTTGGTTCCCATAAAGGGTCTGTGAGTGGGGAAGAATCAGAATCGCTTTCTTTCCACCCCAGATCTGGTTGTGCCTCTTCTGGCTGGCCATGTTCGTGTCCACCGGGTGGCTACAGGGAATCCCTGAATGTTACAGTTCAGCATTAATCTCACCTCGTGTGTACAGGTGGAGAGAAACAATTCATTCGCATTTTTAAAACACAATAAACACCTGCTTTATGGACAAACCATACCCTGTATCTACACAGACAGCCCACCGTTTCCAAACAGCAGCCAAAATTAAATGAGCCATAAAATCTCCAGAACGAGAAATCGCTTCAGTTTAAGCTATTTCAGGAAAACCGGGTAACTAGAGATTTAGCTGAAATGACTACTTTCAGTGTCCCCCGCCCCATTCAACTGGAGTCTGAGGACACTTTCTAAGGCACAGTGATCTCAGATGGTAGGTGAGCAAACTACCCCTAAAATATGCCCGTTCACTCGCTGTCCTAAAATAAAACCTCTTACTGTTTGCCACGGTTGATTATTTTACATTCATTCACACTCAGAATGTGTTTCTTTAAAAAGAACACACACACACCCTTGCTTATCTGTGGAAGCACTTCTCAGGCCGTGCACTGACTTAGACACTTGAGTAAGTTCTTCTGGGTCAAAGTGACTTCTGGACGTGAAAAGCACCTCGCCTAGCACTGTGCGTGTGTGTGTGCGCGCGCGTGTGTGTGTGCACGTGTGTGTGTGCGTGTGTGTGTGCGCGCGTGCGTGTGTGTGTGCGTGTGTGTGCGTGTGCGTGTGTGCGCGCGCGTGTGTGTGCGTGCGTGTGTGTGCGCGTGTGTGTGTGTGTGTGTGCGCACGCGTGTGTGTGTGTTTCTTTATCAATTATGCTTTGAAACCTGCCCGAAGCTCTGGAGAGGGAGACAGCTTTGCTAACAGCAGAGAGTGACGTCCCCGGAATCGGTCACCAGCGTCAGGAGGCGTGGCACCCGGAGAGGGCCCGCCGGGAGCAGAGTGGGACTGCGTGGAGAGAAGGGGGCAGGCGGGGGTTGGGTCACATAGGAGGGGCTCATAGGGGACAGGCCTGTGGGAAGGACAAGGGCAATGGTGTGTGTCAGGGACGGGAGAAAACCAGGCCTGAAGGTGCCAGGGGGCTTTAGAAGCTGGACTTGGCCAAGAGGCCCCGGGATGCAGAGGCCCCGGGATGCAGAGGCCCCGGGGATTCTCAGTGCAGTGCTGGTGTTGGGCAAGCACTCGTGTGGGGAGTAGGGTCTGGGCCACAGAAGCTAGAGGGACCTGCTGGGCCTGTCATGGCCTGGAGGGAGGCCTTAGGGGGTGGGGAGGAGGGGCCTGTCCCCATGTGGGGGAGTCGCCCCGGTTCCCAGAAGTCAGGGCAGTGCTGGCCAGACAGGCATAGGGCGGCGCCAGCCTGGACGTGGAGGACTCGGGGACTGGCCATGTTCGTGTCCACTGGGTGGCTACAGGAATCCCTGAATGTTACAGTTCAACATTAATCTCACCTCGTGTGTACAGGTGGAGAGAAATAATTCATTCGCATTTTTAAGACACAATAAACACCTGCTTTATGGACAAACCATACCCTGTATCTACACAGACAGCCGTGGCCTGGGGTGCAGATGCCCCTGGGGGGTGGTTGTGGGTGTGTGAGAAAGAGGTGAGGGTGTGACGGGGTCCGACCCTGGGGTGCTGCCTCCTCAGGGCTGCAGGAGGAGGTGCCGCCGTGGGGTGCGGGCAGTAGAGGGAAGGGCTCAGTGGGTGCCACAGCAGGGACAGCCTCGGCCACGACCTTGGGAAGGGCAGGTGCCTCTCGAACATGAGTCACCTCCCTTTCAAAACCCATCCGTGTGCCGGAGTCACGAGAGCTCAGCACAGAAGGAGCAGATGCTGACTGACACCCGCAGGGCCCGGCGTGGGCGCAGCCGCCTCAGCCTTTGTTCTCCCGACACACGGTGACGGCTCAGCAGCCCCTGCTTTGCTCACTTTTCATCGGGGTTGCCTAAAATGGTAAAAGTGCCACCCTAAACCGTGGCACTTCCAGAGCAGGACGCTCGGGCCCGTGGCCCCCACCAGGCTGTGCATGGGAGAAGGGGCTTTTCCCAGCATCGGGGGCCTGGCAGGAGCCCGGGGTTTGGTTTGCCTTTTGCATTGCGAGGGCGTCCTGCAGTCTTCGGGACACTGTGGACAGCTGCACGTGAACCATCCCAGAGCCCTGGGCAGTCAGGGGCCCTCGGGGACCCCCAGGACATACCTGCAACGCACAGGGGGCCCTGCTGTTTCCTGATGTGGTGTCGCAGGCCACGCGGCGCTGTGCAGAGCACGGGAGAAAGGGATGCGTTGTTCGTTTCTAATCAGGAGGCACTGGCCACTCTTAGAACAGGTCGGGGGCTGGGTGTCATTGCCATGCGGGGTCATATTAGGACCAGGGGACCTCCACTGCCAGGCTTGGAGATGACTTTGCCAGCAGTCAGCAGAGATGAGGTCATGGCGTCTCCTCCTCTCCCTCCAGACCTGAACGTCCCATGCCACTGCGCCCTGCATGGTCCCCAGGGTGGGCAGGGATGGGCTGACAGCCGTGGAGCCGCCTGGGGTCTCCTTAGTTGAAGGAACTTTCGGGACCAATCCTGAAATTGTGCCTTTGCTGCTTAACTACTAGATGACGACAGAGACCACACGAAAGAAGAGCTTCTTTCTAAACCTGTGTCCCATTTTAACATGCAAGAAAGAACCTTCGTCCGCACCCCAGATACCCTGGACTAAGCAGCGTCACCATCTGGACGGTTTTGCCTCTTGTTTTTCCTTTTCTCGTGTTTATTTTTCCATGTGGACTTTATAATCAACCTGTCTGCCTCCAGAAAGAAAAATAAACTGGCATTTTCTTTTCTTTTTTTCTTTCTTTGTTTGGGGGAGGGGGGGACGGGGTCTTGCTCTGTCACCCAGGCTGGAATGCAGTGGCACAATCTTGGCTCACTTCAACCTCCGCCCCCTGGGGTCAAGCAGTTCTCATGCCTCAACCCCCCAAGTAGCTGGGATTACAGGCCTCTGACACCACACCCAGCTAATCTTTGTATTTTTAGTAGAGACGGGGTTTTGCTGTTGGCCAGGCTGGTCTCAAACTCCCGACCTCAAGTGATCCGCCTGCCTCAGCCTCTCAAAGTTCTGAGATTACAGGTGTGAGCCACCGCACCTGGCCCGAAACTGGCATTTTCATTGGGATTTGTTCAGTTTACACATTACCTGGGGAGAAACTGACATCCTTCTAGTGTTGGATCTTCCCGTTCAGGAACCCGGTTTACCTTTTCATTCACTCACATCCTCTTTCCAGAGACTCTTGAAGTCTTCATGTCGTTTTTTTCACTTCCGTGTCTTATTATTATTATTATTATTATTATTATTATTATTATTAGAGATGGGGGTCTTGCTATGTTGCCTAGTCCAGTCTCAAACTCCTGGGCTCAAGCGATTCTCCCTCCTCAGCTTCCCAAAGTGCTAGGATTTCAGGAGTGAGCCATCGTGCCCGGCCACTTCCTTGTTTAATTTTGTCTTGAGTGTTTCGTCTCTTGTTTCTGTTATAAACGAGGTCTTTTTCTTCCCTCAGAGCATCCAGCGGCAGGCAGCTTGGTCTCTGCATGGTAATTGTGGGCCCCAAGGCTGCTGAGTTCTCTCCTTGTAGTAAGTTTCAGGTGGTTTTCTGGGGCTTTGGATGCACAGGGTTGACATCTCCAGGTGGGGCAGCATCACCCGCCTCAGCCGCTGCACCCGGGTTGTGCTGCTTCTGTTCATCCTCCTCTCTGATGACAGTGGCCAGCACCTGCCTCACTGGGGTGACGTCGACAGCAGGCAGCCCTGTCCTATTTCTGACCACAGCTGGAACACTTTGCACTGGAAGGACAGTGCCATCCTCAAGGCAGAACCAAACCATTTACCCATCTCAGACAGGCAGCATTTGCCCTGGCATGGGCAAAGGGTGTTGGGAGGGCCACAGGGGAGAGGAGAGACAGGGCCTCTGCCTTCAGTCACCAAATTGGGTTCTGGAGCCCATAGAGGAGCTGCCCCTGCCTGAGCTGTTGGAGATGGGAATGGACCCTCCCAGTTCCTGGGCCCGTCATCTGGTCTCTGAGGACACCTTCTGCTGGCAAAGGCCCTGGCAATGATACAGCCTCTCAGCCCCAGCCACCGGGAAAAGGTTCTAGAAAGGCTGAGCAGCAGCGTGAAGCTAAGAGAAGATGACCGATAACTGCATACAGAGGTGTGACTTGTCGTGTTAAGGGACTTTCTATCCATTTCTATTTTGCTATCCAGAAAAAACACTGAAAGTTGTTCAAAGGCTTCCTCGCCATTTGTGGAGATCATTGTTAATGATTTTTGCTCCTTAGGGCCTCCCGGAGTGAATGGTGTCATCGTAATGTAGCTGCTGGTATTGAACCATCCTTAGATTCCTGGGGAAAACTGTGCCCTGTCTTAGTGTGTTACTTTGTTAATGTGCTTCTGAATTCAATTTGCTGATATTTTATTTAGGATTGTTTTTGTTGTTGATATTCATACTGTTTTAATTTAGAATATTTAGGACAGAGAGCTACTGCTCCAGTGATCAAGAGAGACACAGGATGGAAACACAACTTTTATCACCTACAGGCCTTGGGGATACGCAACCTGCTGGGAGTCCAGGGAGCATAAAGAGAGACAGGGACCCCTGGGCCAACCCTTTATTGCGTCCAGGGTGTTCTGCACACAGGTTTCCCATGGGAAGTTTTAACTGGTGGACTGAAAGCAAGCAGGCCTGAGCCCCGTGGGGCCGCGCTGTGACTGTGGGGGACTCCATGGTGGGGCCGCGCTGTGACTGTGGGGGGACTCCGTGGTGGGGCCGCACTGTGACTGTGGGGGAACTCCACGGTGGGGCCGCGCTGTGACTGTGGAGGGACTCCGTGGTGTGGCCGTGCTGTGACTGTGGAGGGACTCCGTGGTGTGGCCGTGCTGTGACTGTGGGGGGACTCCATGGTGGGGCCGTGCTGTGACTGTGGGGGACTCCATGGTGGGGCCGCGCTGTGACTGTGGGGGGACTCCGTGGTGTGGCCGCGCTGTGACTGTGGGGGGACTCCACGGTGTGGCCGCGCTGTGACTGTGGGGGACTCCATGGTGGGGCCGTGCTGTGACTGTGGGGCATGGCATCAGCGGGGCTGCAGGGAGGTCACTGGGGCCAGTTGCACAGGGCGGGTGTCTGGGTGGGCCAGCTCGAGGAATGGGAGGATGTGGAACTGGAAACTGTCAAGGTGACAGCCCTGCTTCTGGTGGGAGTAAGTCCAACTTAGATTCAGAATGGATGCCGAGGCGGCCTAAAATGATGAGAGTTCCCTGCACACTCTGCGTCTGATCTCTAGCTTCCTTTTCCCGTGCAAGTTTCATTGGATTTTTAAATTTTCCTGTTTTTTAAATTCCCAGGAACATTCTAAATCGCATTGGTATTACCTCTTGGTGGGATCCGTGTGTGATTGGTGGGCCTTGGGTGTCATGGAGGGCAGCTGCCTCGCTCTGCCCCGGCTTTCGTGATGTGAGCCTTACCCCTCCGAGGCGGGGTGTTCTCACCCAGTTCCACGGCTGCACCCTGCCTTGCCTTCTCCTCTGCTCAGCTTCACCCCAGGCCGTGTCTCCTGGCTCCGGGAAGGTGAGGGGCTGCCTCCCACGTGTCCTTTCGTGTTGCGGACACCCATGTTTGCCTTCCAGGGCTCGAGTGCATTTCCCGGGCATGTTCTGGCATTTTATCCTTGATGGAGAAATCCAAGGCCTGCCAGCATCCCCACCAGTAGATTTCTTTGGACGAAGTAAAATCCTTCTGTTGATTGAGCTTTACCGCCTTTCCTCATCTGCTGGTGTCTTCCTCAGAACTTTAATGTCCGTCCTGCTCTCCGAGTCAGGAATCTGATTTTCCAGCATGCCCTGTGTTGATGGTGCCACGGCCACACCCGCCTCTGTGGCCCCTCTGCTTATCTCCTTCGTTCTCCTCTCCTGTTCCTTGAACTCAGGTGACCCCTGGCCTTCTCCCTCTGGGGGCAGCTCTGTCACCGCTATGGTGTCCGCTGTGAGGCGGGGACAGGACCTGAAAGTGGGGTTTCCAATTGAGGGTTCTGGGCCTGCCCAAGTCGTCTGATGTTGGGTCTGACAAGCCGGGAGCTGTGTGAGCCGGAGAACGTCCCCCAACCTGTCTATGCCTCGGCTTCCCCATCTGTAAAACGGCAAGGGCTGAAACTTACTTTCTGGTGATGCAGTCATGTGCGTTAACACAGAGGGACTTGGAGTGGCCCCTGACGCTTACTGAGGGCCACACCAGGGGTCAGCAAAGGTTGCCTTAAAGGGTCAGGCAGTAAATATTTCCACCTTTGTGGGCCGTGCGGCCTCTGTGGCAACTACGCGTTCTAGCACAGAAGCAGCCTCAGACACTGTGTGAAGGGATGCGTGTGGCTGCGTTCCACCAGAACTTTCTGTACACACATGGTGGCAGCTGGCCCGGACCCATCTGGTTACTTCTTGACTCTCAGAGCGGCGTCTCCTGTACCACCGGTTCCTCCCTCTGAGCCAGCACTTCGCATTCCTGGAGAGGGTGGGGGGAGTGGCGAGAAGGGGCGGCAGCGAGCACGGGGCTCACCTCCTAGGAGGTTTTTGAGCTTCCCGGAGCCCCTGGCTGCCCCCGGGAGGTTTTGTGAGCTTCCAGCATCCCCCTGCAGCTGCCGTCCCTCCACTTCCCACGTCTGTTGGATGGTGCGGGTTCCAGGGCAGGGTCAGGGACTGGATCCGGCTGCAGTCGGCGTCTCTCCTAGTTCCTGAGAGCTGCACTTTGTCTTTGGTTGTTGATGAATCCATTTTCGCTGGCATACTTCATGTTTGCATATTTGATTAAGTATTGCGGACAGGCAGGTGCAGTGGTTTATACCTGTAATCCCAGCCCTTTGGGAGGCTGAGTCCAGAGGATCACTTGAGGCCAGGGATTCAAGACCAGCCTGGGAAATATCTCGAGATCCCGTCTCTATAAAAAATTTAAAAATTAGCTGACGGTGGTGGTGTGAGCCTGTGGTCCCAGCTCCTCACGAGGCCAAAGTGGGAGAATTGCCTGAGCCCGAGAGGTTGAGGCCGCAGTGAGCCATGATCACGCCACTGCGCTCCAGCCTGGGTGACAGAGCGAGATCCTGTCTCAAAAAAACATCTCTGAGGGCACGTGTCTCGTGCATCCCGCGTCCCGCCTCCCACCTGGGCTCTGGTTGCTCCTCTCCCCTTGCAAACATGGGAGGAGCATGGCTGCCAGGGCAGGGAGGGGTATCCCCAGCCCAGATCAGGCCACGACATGGCGAGTGTGGCTACTGGTACACGGAGGGGCAGCCTGAGCCCCCACCAGGCCGTACTTCCCAGTGTCCCTTGGGGTCAGGACTGTGCGTGTCACCGAGGGACTAATGGGTGAAGCCACACACGCCCCGTGGCCTGGCCTTGCGCCCCTGCCTGAGAGCCTGTACGCAGGACGGTGCCTACGTGGATTACAGGTGCACACCACCAGCGTGAGGAGAGGAGTGGGCTCGGAGCTCGCTCAGCTGCGGTCCCAGGTGTTTTGTCAGCAGCCGGTTCAGCTTGCATCACGCCGAGTCGCCTTCAGAGTGCATTGACACCAGATTGTCCTGGTGGATTTTTTGCTCTGAAGAAATGTCAGAAGTAGCATTAAGGTTTTTCTGTAGACAAAAAAGCCCACCATCATTGCTGCTTGAGCAGTTGTAAATTAAATAAATTCCTTTCTCAGCAAGCTGCCTGGGTCCCAGGCCTGGGGCAGAGGGAAATGGCTCTCAGCGCCGTTCCCACGATGGGCTTTTCTCCGGAGAGGAAGAGGAAACGGCCTGCACCTCTCCCTCTCTGAGGGTTGAAACGTCCCCCAAATCATCTCAGCCTCCTGAGGCATCGTACTGATGCTTTTCTCTAGAGTTCACGTATTTCTTTATTTTCTCTGGAAATGGAGCTGGCTTTGTCCCTGTCCTATGGGCCGTGATAGCTTAAAGTCAGAATGAACCCACAGAGGCCATGGAGGCCCTTCCCAGGCACACGGCAGCAGCACTGTGGGGGTGAACGTGGCTCCTCTCACAGGGGACGGGCAGAAGGGACTAGCACCCTTTGGGGCGTGTAACTCCTGGTGGCAAAAAATGTGCGGTGAAGTCACCCTAAGGGTTTTTGTGTTTTTTTGTATTTTTGTTCTATTCTTTGCGACAGAGTCTTGCTCTGTTGCCCAGGCTGGAGTGCAGTGGCGCAGTCTCAGCTCACTGCAGCCTCCACCTCCTGGGTTCAGGCGATTCTCCATCCCTCAGCCTCCCGAGTAGCTGGGATTACAGGTGCACACCACCAGCCCTGGGTAATTTTTGTATCTTTAGTAGAGACCGGGATTTCACCATGTTGGCCAGGATGGTCTTGAATTCCTAACCTCAGGTGGTCTGCTCCAGCCTTGGCCTCCCAGAATGCTGGGATTACAGGCGTGAGCCACCGCACCCAGGCGCTCTAAGGGTTTTGAATAAATCCTTTCTTAAAGCTTTCTGACCGGTGGCTCTTGTCTCCGCCCAGTCGTAGGCACTGGCCGCTGACATGCTGAGGACTCATGGCTGAGGCCTGGGCGCCCTGCTGCTCCAGGCCGCGCTGGGCCTCAGGCCGTCTGGGTGGCACTGGCCCGCGGGCTGGGCGGCAAGCAGGGGGCACGGGCGGGCCTGGCTGCAGCCCACAGGCCGGGAGACAGGTGTACGACAGCCTCACTGGAAGGAAGGAACCCCTAATCGTGGCGCACACCGAAGCTGCCTCCTGGTAGAGCTGTGGACCAACTGTATATGACCATGTACATCTTGGCCATGCTTGCCCATATGTTAGATCTGATATCATTCGAAGGATCCTAACCAAGGTTTTTGGATGCAACATAGTCATGTTGATGGGTGTTACAGATGTAGATGATAAAATCATGAAAAAAGCCGATGAGCACTGTCCATAATAGCAAAAACTTGGAACCAACCCAGATGCCCATCAGTGATAGACTGGATGAAGAAAACGTGACACATGGAATACTATGCAGCCATAAAAAAGGATGGGTTCATGTCCCCTGCAGGCACATGGGCGAAGCTGGAAACCATCATTCTCAGCAAACTAACACAGGAACAAAAAAACAAACACCGCATGGTTCTCACTCATAAGTGGGAGTTGAACAATGAGAACACATGGACACGGGGAGGGGAACATCACACACCGGGACCTGTCGGGGGGTGGGGAGCTAGGGAGGGAGAGCATTAGGAGAAATACCTAATGTAGATGACGGGTTGATGGGTTCAGGAAACCTCCATGGCATATGTGTTTGCACTTCCTTAAAGTGTAATTTAAAGTATAATTTTTAAAAAAAGTAATTCTTTTTATCCAATGTAAAACTTTTTTTGAAGGTAAAATTAAAACTTTTTTCTTCTTTACTTTTTTTATAATATAAAATTTATGATTTTAACAACAACAAAAAGCTTTCTGACCAGCTCTTAGGTCACGCGTGGGCTCCAGGGGTTGGCAGCCTTCATGCAGCTTCCTTCCCGTGAGGTTGACACTACTGAACGAGTCCCTCCGTGGATGCACTGAGGACGCTCCTGCACACCGAGGGCACCCTCAGAGCTGCTCTTTCTGTCATTGCCATTTTGTTTATAATACCGGGGATTGGCAAACTTTTTCTTGAAAGGCCCGAGAGTAAACATTTTTGGCTTTGCGGGCCACAGGGTCTCTGTTAGCAACTCCCTCCCCAGCTGCTCCCTTTCCCAGCCGCTCCCTTTCCCAGCTGCTCCCTTTCCCAGCTGCTCCCTTCTCCAGCCGCTCTCCAAAGGCACAGCTTGTTCTTCCGGATGCTGGACTGGCCAGGTGGACGGACTGGCCAGGTGGACGTCTCCAGCTCTGCACTCGGGGCCCAGGGCTCTTTTGATTTTTAGGAGTTTGTTTCCAATCAGAAACTTCGCAGATGATTTGCAGCCAGTTCACCTGCCCTGTGTAAACTGGCCCCTGTCCTCTCTGGCTTAATTCTGGGAGCTCGTGGAGGGCAGGAGCAGGGACAGGTGCCTTGAGGTGTAACAGTGGCGATGGTGTGGGAGCTTGCATGGGATCAAGGGAAACGGGCAGATTCGCCACACACGTCCCTCGTCCACTCTCTGCTCCACGAGGGGCAGCCAGGAGCAGCCACCGGTCCGAAGGAAATAAACAATTCAGGTGCCAGAGGAGCCACTGACCTAAAAACCCACAAGGTGCCCGCCACAGGGTATTTCTGGGAGATTGTGTGGGAATTTAATTTTGAAAATTGAGTCTCATGAAATGTAGGAAAGACCTTATTAGGAAGAGAAACCACGTGGCCCAGTCCCTGCGACAGGAAGGGCCTGCGTGGTCCTGATGACGTCCGCAGGTCTTTTAAAATCATACGATCACGTCTGCGAAACCAGGAGGCCACTTCCCGCCTGGCCTCACCCTGACCCCAGCTTGTCCCCTTGGAGGGCTGGCGGACTCCTCAGCCTCACAACGATGAAACCAGGCCTTAGGCCGCCCCACCTGGGGCCTGCGGTGCTGTCCCCATGCAAGAAACCGCCTCGCTCCAGCCCCCGGCAGATCCTGCCCCAGCCCCCTGCCCTGGTTCAAGCCACCTCTGCTCCCACCTGGTGACGAGCCACCTCCTTCATTCCACGGCCACCCACACTTCCCAAGTCCACGCACAGTGGCCAAGAGCAAAGGCCGGTGAGGCCCCTGCGTGACTCCCTCCGCTCCCACCTGGTGACGAGCCACGTCCTTCATTCCGCGGCCACCCACACTTCCCAAGTCCACACACAGTGGCCAAGAGCAAAGGCCAGTGAGGCCCCTGCGTGACTCCCTCCCCTGCCTACTTCACAAGCCGCCCTGCAGCCCATCCCCCCCAGCCCCTCTCTGCTGCCAGGGTGGTCCTGCTGCTCTTTGCTCTCCCCAGCCCCCAATGCCCCAGGCCTCTGCAAGACTGAACCTCTGAGAGGGCTCAGACCCACGAAGGCTGCTTCTGTGGGGCTTCTGTCTAAGGAGGCCGTCGTCTGCCAAGGTGACTGCAGCCTCCGATGCCTCTCTCCCTGCAGGCTGTTCCTGGTCATTGAGTACGTCAATGGCGGGGACCTGATGTTCCACATGCAGAGGCAGAGGAAGCTCCCCGAGGAGCACGCCAGGTGGGTGCGCGCTGAGGGGGCCGGGTGGGTGCCCGTGGCGGGGGGGTGGGTAGGGGTGGGTAAGTGTGGAGCGGGGGGCCCGGGTGGGTGCGCGTGTGGGGGGTGCGTGTGGGTGAGCGTGGCGGGGGCGGTGGGTGGGGTGAGCGCGGGGGGTGGGCTGGGTGGGTACGTGCGGGGGTGGGGGAGCCGGGTGGGTACACGCGGGGGTGCGGAGGGGTGGGTGTGCGCGGGGGTGGGGGGGCCGGGTGGATGTGCGCGGGGGTGGGGGGGCCGGGTGGGTACGCGCGGGGGTGGGGGTCCGGGTGGGTACGCGCGGGGGTGGGGGGGCCGGGTGGGTGTGTGCGGGGGTGGGGGGGCCGGGTGGGTGTGCGCGGAGGGGGCCAGGGACGTTCTCCAGGGGTCAGCCGGGCGCTCAAGGGAGCGAGGTCCAGGGAGGATGGCAGAGGGCACCACGACCCCCGCAGTGTGACGCCTTCCATAGTTGCTCCGGAATCGTAACTTTCGGGAGGTCCCCTGAGTTACGGTGCCTCAGAACCGGTCCCCTGGGCTCCACCCCTGAAGCAGCAGGTGCCTGGTCTGAGCCTGGTCCGAGAGAGGGGAGGCCTGGGACTGTGCTGTCCTTGTGGTGGCTCTGCCGTGGTTCTGCTCTTCACCCTGTCAGTGGCACGGCGTGGCCAGCGTTCACTCAGCGTCAGAAGCAGAACGAGAATGGTCTCTTTCTAGAGTGAGCCGAGAGACTGCTTCCTGCCCCCCCTTTCGTGTCTCTATTTTTGGGCCTCCCCCAGCAGCCGTGGGGCCTCCAGGACCGTCTGGGGGCTTATTTCAGGTCCCTGGACCTTTCCTGTCTCCCGTAGTTTCTCTTTTCCTCACTTCCTTACTTAAGAAGGTTCCATGCAATTTTGTGAGTCACCTTAGATTCTTTCTGGCAATAGGACAGTAGGCAGTAAATCTAGAACAGTGCACTCAGTTCCCACACGCTCTTGTTAAAAACCGTGGCAAGATACACACACACACAAGGTAGCGTTTTGGGGCGTGGAGTTCAGTGGCACTGAAGGCCCCCCGTGCCACGCAGCCACCGCCGGCCCCCGTCCCCAGAGCACGCCGCTCTTCCCTGCTGAAGCTCGGTCTGTCGGACACTCCCTTCCTGTCCCCCGCCCCAGCCCCACGTCCTCGCCCCAGATGGGCATGTCCCACTTTCTGTCCCTCTGATTCAAGGACTCTAGGGACCTCTTCGCAGTGGAATCACAGTGTGGGTCCTTTGGTGTCCTGGAGTCCTCAGGGTTCATCCGTGCTGTGGCCTGTCTCAGGATTGCCTTCCTTTTTCAGGCTGGATAATGCCCATCGGATGGAAGGGCCACACTTTGCTTCTCCGTCCATCCCTTGGGGGGCACTTGGGTAGCATCCGCATGTTGGCCGTGGTGAACATGGGTGTAAAGTAATCTCTTGAACACCCTGCTTGCGGTTCTTTGGGGTATAGGCCCAGAAACTGAATTGCTAACCACAAAGGAATTCCGTATTTCTTTTTTTTTTTTTTTTTTTTTGATGGAGTCTCGCTCTGTCACCCAGGCTGGAGTGCAGGGGTGCGATCTCAGCTCACTGCAACCTCTGCCTCCCAGGTTCAAGTGATTCTCCTGCCTCAGCCTCCTGAGTAGCTGGGACTACAGGTGTATGCCACCACACCCAGCTAATTTTTTTGTATATTTAGTAGAGACGGAGTTTCACCATATTGTCCAGGCTGGTCTTGAATTCCTGACCTCAGGAGGTGATTCGCCCGCCTTGGCCTCCCAAACTGCTGGGATTACAGGCGTGAGCCGCCCAGCCTGGCGCTGTGTTTAATTTTCGAGGACCTGCCGGACTGTCTTGCGCAGCAGCGGCGCTGTTCTGCACTCCTACCGCAACGTGCCAGGGCTCCAGTCTTTCCCGCGTGGAAGCCGTCGTGTTATTTGCCTGCTCCTCCCCGTGTGGAGGCTGCCACGTCGTTCTCTGTGTCTTTGACAGCAAGCCATCCTAAGGCGCATGGGGCGGTTTTCTGGAGCTTTCATTGCATTTCCCTCCCTGGCCCTGTGCACTGAACTTTCAAATCCTGGGCCTGGTTGTTGAGAGGACGCCTGGCCCGTGGTAGGGCAAACGGGAGCGTGCGGCCTCCAGGCTGGAGCTGTTGGTGCAGCCTCCGGCACAGGCCCTGTCCCCATGACAGCATCCCGCCCCCAGGTTCTACGCGGCCGAGATCTGCATCGCCCTCAACTTCCTACACGAGAGGGGGATCATCTACCGGGACCTGAAGCTGGACAACGTCCTCCTGGACGCGGACGGGCACATCAAGCTCACAGACTACGGCATGTGCAAGGTGCGTGCCTCGGGCCGCCTCCCCCGACCATCCCGCGTGTGCTTCTCAGGGCGCCTGTCCTGCGGGGTGGTGTCTACAAGAACCCTCTTGTGATAACTCTGCCCCCACAGGAAGGCCTGGGCCCTGGCGACACAACAAGCACTTTCTGCGGAACCCCGAACTACATCGCCCCCGAAATCCTGCGGGGAGAAGAGTACGGTGAGTGCCGCGGCCGTCCCCTCTCGGAGCACACGGGGCCAGAAACAGCCTCGCGCCTCGCCCAGCGGCGGGGGAGAGGTTTCGCTGACCATCTTCCACCCAAAAGCCACACACTCTTTCGCAGCCGGATGTCATCATCTGGTCTCAGCCCCTTCTTTGAATTCTTGAAAACCTCCCGTGTCCACTTGAGCAGCCCCTTGGGGAAGGGCACCGCACAGGATTCCTCCTGCCAAGGAGCCCCAGGGGCACAGGGAGGGGAAAGGCACAGAAAGCGGGGGTGGGACAGGGTGCGGCACCTGAGTCCCCGTGCTGCCCACGTGGCTGGGGAGAAGCAGGTGTCTGGGAGCACCAGGGGGTGCAGGAGCGTGTGGAGAGGACCCCACCGCCCCTGCGGCTGAGGGTGCCACGCACACCGGAGTGTGTCTGCTCCTCTCCCGTCTCTGGGAGTGAAACATGGACATGGTGGGCATGCGTGTGCAGCCCTGTGTGCGTGTGTGCTGGTGTGTTGTGCTGAGTCTTTATGTTTTGGGCATCCGTGTATGTTGTGTGCACACACATACTGTGTTTGTACACACCCCATCCACTTTTGCATCCTGGTGTTTTGTTTGCTTTTTTTTTGAGACAGAGTCTCGCTCAGTCGCCCAGGCTGGAGTGCAGTGGTTCGGTCTCGGCTCACTGCAAGCTCCGCCTCCTGGTGTTCACGCCATTCTCCTGCCTTAGCCTCCCGAGTAGCTGGGACTACAGGCGCCCGCCACCACCCCTGGTTAATTTTTTGTATTTTTAGTAGAGACGGGGTTTCACTGTGTTAACCAGGATGGTCTCGATCTCCTGACCTCATGATCCACCCGTCTCAGCCTCCCAAAGTGCTGGGATTACAGGCGTGAGCCACCGTGCCCGGCCTCATGCTGGTGTTTTCAGTGAGGCATACACGAGTGTGCCTTCAGATGTTTTTACACATTTTTTCGCCATCAGAATGGGGGTGGGGCAGGAAGGGTGGGCAGGTCACTCACCCCTGGGATAACTGGGCTCCCCAGCTGCCGCGATGGAAGTCTCTGTGGCCAGAGAAGGACAGATAGCAGATTGGAGGACTGGAATCCATTCTAGAACCCAGCTCGGGATGGGGATTCTGGGGGGGACAGCGGCAGCGTCTCACCTCAGCAGGGAGCAGGGGGACTTCTGGGGACCCAGGGGCAGCTGCCGTCCTTGGGCAAAACTGCTCAGGGCCTCCCACCCCCATTCGCTGGAACACGTTCCCATCAGGTTGGCTACTTGAACATTTTTAAAAAACAAAATAGCCGGGCACGGTGGCTCAAGCCTGTAATTCCAGCACTTTGGGAGGCCGAGACGGGCGGATCACGAGGTCAGGAGATCGAGACCATCCTGGCTAACACAGTGAAACCCCATCTCTACTAAAAAAATACCAAAAAAAACTAGCCGGGCGAGGTGGCGGGCACCTGTAGTCCCAGCTACTCGGGAGGCTGAGGCAGGAGAATGGCATAAACCCGGGAGACAGAGCTTGCAGTGAGCTGAGATCCGGCCACTGCACTCCAGCCTGGGCGACATAGCGAGACTCCGTCTCAAAAAAAAAAAATAAAACAAAATGACTGTGGAAGAAAACCCGGGAGAGTCTTTCCGTTATTGCAGCAAAAGGGCTTCTTCAAGCTTAGATCTGTGAACGCAGAAACGAGAGAGGAGGGTCATCCACAGGATCCACCAGTGCCTCGTGCCTCTGTGGTCACAGGTGCCCTGGCAGGACTGACAGCCCAGAGACAGCCTGGAGACCTCCATAGTGTCAGGGACGGTGGCAGGGAGGCCGAGCTGCCAGGCGGAGCTGCTGGTTCTGTCTGGGAAGTGGAAGCCACAGAGGCCTGTGTGCCGCCCACTTGACCCTGGCTCTCACTCGTGTCAACTGGGCATGAAAACCAACCGCAGCCAGGTTCGCCCTGCTGCCGGCCCATGTGGCCCCACTGGGTGACAGCCGTGTGCTCTCCCCCAGGGTTCAGCGTGGACTGGTGGGCACTGGGCGTCCTCATGTTTGAGATGATGGCCGGGCGCTCCCCATTTGACATCATCACCGACAACCCGGACATGAACACAGAGGACTACCTTTTCCAAGGTGCGTGCCCCGCTGCACGTTCGTCCCCCTCACCTGCGTGACTGCCTTCCTTCCTTTTCAAAGGTGCAGGTGGAGGGGTCTGTGGGGGCCAGGAGCAGCAGTGCCACGCAAAGCATACCAGGACCCTTTCCTCCTGGCCGGACCTTGTCCCACATGCCACTCCCTGGGCCGTGGGGTGGGGTGACCCCACCTGTGGGTCAGCAGGAAAGAGAACCTGTCCCGATTCAGCTCCAACTCCCTCCTGCCCTGGCCAGCAGCACATCCTGGAGCCCCAGCTATTGGCTGTACGGAGCTGAAAGCACAGCCCTCGCCCCCAAAACCCACAGCCATCATCATGGGCTCCTTCCCACCTGGAGGCCCCGGGACCTGCTTCTGGTCTGGAATTCAGTGCCGCGGGATGTGGGGGTCCGGGACCGTGGCTGTCTCCGCTGTGCCCTCTGGTGGCCAGTGTGCAGAGGCACCCGTGCATCTGCGATCTTGGGGCTGAGGAGGGGGAGCCGCTGGTTCACGCCCATTCCCACAACACATGCCAGCACATGTAACCGGGAGGCCCAGGGAGGACCCGGCGGGACTTGGGGTTATAGATACTGCTGGGCTGTAGGAAGGGAGGGGGCTCCAGGGCCCCAAGTCTGAGCTCCCAAAGCTCCTGCTCAGAATAGGAGTCTGGGCGGCGCTGGGCAAATCACACACACGCCGGGAAGTGCTCACCAGGCTCCGCCCTTGCAGTGATCCTGGAGAAGCCCATCCGGATCCCCCGGTTCCTGTCCGTCAAAGCCTCCCATGTTTTAAAAGGATTTTTAAATAAGGTACGTTTCTGGCCAGGCTGACAAACTCGTTTGTGGCCTCGGTGTTGGTGGGCAGAGGGCCAGTCACGGCTGTTGGCCATTTTTTCACGTCGGCTGCTATGTATCGGGTGTGTGGGCTGATTTTCCGCTTCAGTATTTGAGCTCTGTTCTGTGAGTCGTCCGTTTTTACTCACACCTAACAAAATGAGAATGTGTGCCCAAGGAAAACGGAACGAAGCCTAACATGGGGGAAGGAGCTTTCAGTAAAGGAAACGTCTGATTTCCACCCGCTGGGTCAGAGCATCCGGGGAGGGCTTGTCAGCACTAGGAGCAGCCACCAAGGAGAGCGGGTCCTGGGGCTTCCGGGATGGGGCTGACTTGTCCTTGTTTGAACTCTAACCTCCAGGACCCCAAAGAGAGGCTCGGCTGCCGGCCACAGACTGGATTTTCAGACATCAAGTCCCACGCGTTCTTCCGCAGCATAGACTGGGACTTGGTAAAGCATCACAAAGCCCATTTACACCCCCATCGCCATCCCAACCCCAAATCCACGCAACCCCCACCCCACCCCATCCGAACCCCAACCCAATATCCACCCAACCCCCACCCCAAACCCAACACCCCTACCCCAGCCCCCACCTCAACCCCAATATCCACCCCAACCCCAAATCCATCCAACCCCCACCCCTCCAACCCAACCCCCAGCCCAACTTCAACCCCAACCCTCAACCCACACCCCATCCCCAATATCCACCCCAACCCCACTCCAACCCCCACCCCTCCACCAACCCCCCCAACCCCACCCCCACCCCTCTACCAACCCCCCCAACCCCACCCCCACCCCTCCACCAACCCAACCCCAACCCTCAACCCACACCCCAACCCCAATATCCACCCCAACCCCACTCCAACCCCCATCCCTCCACCAACCCAACCCCCAGCCCAACTTCAACCCCAACCCTCAACCCACACCCCAACCCCAGTATCCACCCCAACCCCACTCCAAACCCCCAACCCCAACCCTCAACCCACACCCCAACCCCAGTATCCACCCCAACCCCACTCAAACCCCCCCAACCCCACCCCCACCCCTCCAACCCCCCACCAGTGGTGGACAGAGCCGGGGCTGCACGGGGCGGGCGGGCTGTGTGAGCTCACGCACCACCGGGCTGGGCTGGTCCTTGGCACGGCCCCACCTGTGTGGAGCCAAGGCTCCTGTCTCCCAGAAGGGTCAGCTGGGAATGGGGGGCCGCCCCCAGGGCCCTGAGGAGGGATGGGGAGACACATTTCGTCCTCCGGAGCCAGGAGAGTGAGGGGCCGGGCAAGTTTGGCCCATGGCGCTTCCTGGCACCCTCCGACTGTGCTGGCTCGGTGTGGCCGGGAGCTAGTGGCGTGTGTGTCCTGGCCTATGAGCACATTGGCTGTTGGTTCCACAGGGATCTGACAGTGGGGGCCGTCCTAGAGCAGGGCGTTTGCTTTGGTTTTGTGGCTGGTTTTATCAGCAGTTACTGGACAGGACCAGCAGTGGCAGCGTTCACGGCTTCAGCTTTAGCGCCAGGTATTGAAGGAGAGTGAGTCTGTGGGCAGGGCCCGACGTACACTGGCTCGATTTAGGAATCTGATTTCGGTGGCGTGTGAGCAGGGCGCATTCAGTAAAAACTGCTTTGAGTTTTGACCATTCCCCAGCTGGCCATGTGAGACCAGTACTCTCGGGTGATGAGGGCGGTGACCGAAGCCCCGGCGGGCCACGTGATCAGGAGGCGCCGGACGCCCCGAGGGGTCAGCGTACAGGCGGTTTTGCCAGACGGTGGGCTGGCGTGAGCATCTGGCAGGTTAAGGCAGGCGAGGCTGCGCCGCTTGGTCGTGGGTTCTGTGGGAAGCGCACTCTCCACCCAGGATGTTTCCAGCACATGGCGGGTTTGTTGGGAGGTGACCCCATCTGAAGCTGAGGACCGTCTGTGAAATTTGTTTCCAGCTGTGTAAATGGTTGCAGAGCTATGGAAATAAAACCTTTCAAATATACTCTTGAGGAAGAAAGGCAGATTGGATAGCTCATTAAGTGCATTTCGGAGGAGGCCGAACTGAACCAGGAGAAAGCCCAGCTCTGAGGCAGCGGGCGCTCCCCTCCCCCACCCACCCGACTTCTCCAGGCAGCCTTGGCCAGTGCGGGGGTCACTCCCTGGCCCCTGTGGTCAGTGGGGCCTTGTCCACCCAACAAGTCACTATCTAGTCAAAGGACTTGCTTTGCCTGTGCATGTGTGAGAGCGTGGGGGAAGGTGGAATCAGGTGGTCGGAACGTGCCCGCACACAGCCCTTCCAGAGCCCAGCTGGGCTGCCGCCAAACTAGGACGGGGCCATCCTCTGTCGTGGGGTTGTCAGATGCACACACTTAGAAATGTTCTGAGCATAGGCACCTGCTACGGAATCAACTTCGCAAATTCTTCATTTAAATGTATGCCTCTGGGAGCATAAGGGAGAAGAGATCTGCCTTTTGTTCTGACTGTCGTCCTCAGGCCCAGGAGGCGGCTAGCGGTGGCGTCCCCTTTTCTCTGGCCCAGGCACCCCTGGCTTAGCGACGTTAGTGGTGGCGTTCCCCTGTCTATCTCAGGCACACCTGGCCTAGCTGGTGTTAGTGGTGGCATCCCCATCTCTGGCCCACAGAACGCCTCTGATCCACACACACACTCAGGTCCACATGCCACACAGCTGAGCCTGTGGCAGGTGCTTAGTAGAATCACTTGAAGAGCCAACATCCCCGCTCCCAGCCTCCTCCCCTCGCCCGTCTCAGCTGAGTCTCCACTGTGCCTTTCCCACCCTCTCTCTCCCACGCCCACCTTGGGCCCACCAGCACCGCGAGAGAGCCCAATGCTGGGTGCAGCCTCGATGCCATCCGGGCCCCTGATCTTGTCTCTCAACCACTCTTGCTTTACCGGGAGTGGACGGATGAGAACAGCTGGCTGCCTGCAGAGTGAGGCTCCTTCTCTTCGGAGCACTGTCTAATCTGAGTGTGAGTCAACGCTGCCCCAGCCAGAACTCAAGGGGACCACGAGGCCACCCTTGGCCTCCAGCTAGGAGAGGTCTGCGTTCCTGCAGTGAGCACGCCAGGTGACCTCCGGCACACACGGGCTATGGGCTCTCTCTTGGAAGGCAGTCAGCAGCCCTGGCTTCCCACCTGGGTCCCACCACTGCAGAATCACCCCCGTGACTGCCCACGCGAGCAGCTTCCCGTCACTCACTTCTTCCTGGCTGCTGCGGGCTGCGTTGTGACTTCCGCCACCGACCGCCTGAGAGGCCCGCAAAGGCCTTGCCACCGACCGCTGGCTCTGCTTCTGCCACCGACCGCCGGCTCTGCCCCCGCCACCGACCGCCGGCTCTGCTTCTGCCATTTCCTTGCCGCCCATCAGCTCTTGGGGCTTTTAGGAAGAAGTGTGGCTGTTCGGGTCAGATGGCTTTAGCTGGCCTCAGCAGGGTTGGTGTGGGGTCACCACCACCTCCATGCAGTGCACCATGTGACCTCAGCAGAAGGAAGGTGCTCCCCCCATTCACCCAACGTCCACAACTCAGTGGTTTTGAGCAGGCCCAGAGTTATACGACATCACTGCAATCACTTTCATCACCCTGTACCCAGAGAAGACCTGAACCCACTCCAGCCTCTCCCCACGCCCTGCAGTGGCTGCTCCGCCAGGCTCTGTGGCTCTGCCTGGTCTGGACGTGTCATGGAAATGGTCATGGAAATGGACCTGGGCATGCCACGGCCTTTCGTGCCTGCCCTCTCCCCTCAGCATCGTCTCCACAAGGTGCACCCACGCAGTAGCACGTGGCGCTGCCTCCTTCCTGCGCTGAACCTCACTCACTGCGTCCACTGCCTGGAGACCGCGCCGCTGCATCCACCCTCAGTGGACATAGGGTGGCCTCTACTTTCTGGCCATTGTGAATCGTGCTGCTGTGAACACCTGTGAACCCACTTCTGTGTTCATTCCTCTTGGGCAGGTGCTCAGGGCGCAGCTGCAGGTCTGGTGGTCTCGGTCTCGCCTTTCAAGGGGCGCCACCTGTTCCTGCAGCGGCTGCTTTCTGGTCCCTTTGGGGGCCCCCTAGGTGCTGTGCTGGACTTAGTTCCATGTGCTGTGGTGGGCAAAGCTTGAGAACAGCCCCTCGGAGGGTGTTAGCTCCGTGTGGGAGCGGGGCACGCGTGAGGCCCCGGGCCCCACCTGTGGACTCAGGGTCTCTTTCACGGACTGCGGGGAAGGCGGTGGGAGCAGCAGGGTGGATGGTGAAAGGACACAGTGCCCACCCCCCGAGGGTCCGAGGGTAGAGCTGGAACGGGGTCACGGTCACCCCAGAGCCGCCCCAGCCCCTCCTGGCCTGCCCCCAGCTGAACCAGCACCGCTCGGGCAGTTGCTGCCATTGGGGTGTGGCTCTGGGGCCCAGCACCAGGTCCCCAACCCTGCTTTCCTCCTGGAGCCCGGCCTCTCTGCACGCTGCCCTGGAGAAGAGAGGCGGTGTGTGCCAAGGGCCCCGCCAGCAGGGCAGATCCACCTTCCTTGCCCCTGCACCGGGAGGTGGCGCTCATCTTGTCGGGAGCTCCCATGGGTCGTGTCCAGACGCCACCCTCCACCAGTCCAGGCGCATCCTCAGGCTCCTATATCCTGAGTCCTCCAGTTCGGCTGTGGGAGCAAAGGCCGTGGGGAAGTTGCTGGGCCTGTCCCGGGTGAGCTTTGAGTGACAGACAGGCTCATTCTGAAGGAACTGGGCCCGGACAGCACGTCTTGGCCTGCTGACTGGGGCTGCCACTCTAAGAGGGTCCCCATCCCTGCAGGACCCCTGGTACTTAGCGCATCACAAAGCCCGAGTATTTGTGGATCACGTGACGTGTTCTTGTGCGTATCAGGAGTCTGGGATTTGAAGTGATGGATTTCCCAGTGTGGTCCCAGCTCCCCACTGATGTGAACGGGGTGGCGGGTTAACAGCTGAGCCACCACCTGCTGCCCAACCCCATGCGTCCCCCACAGCCGGGCGGTGCTGCGTTAACTCATCTCCCCCTGGATGGAAACGTTCGCGTGGTGACAGCCTTTTCTCTTGAGAGTCATTTGCTGCCCACGTTGCTGGAGATTCTGCCTCAGGGCCAGGAGCAGTTTGCTCCTCCCACCCCCATCACGTCCATGACGTGGGCCCGGGGCTGCCGGTGGGAGGCTGCCGGGAGGAGCGAGGACTCTGACGTCCATGACGTGGGCCTGGGGCTGGCAGTGGGAGGCTCCCGGGAGGAGCGAGGACTCTGACGTCCATGCCGGTGGGAGGCTCCCGGGAGGAGCGAGGACTGTGATGCTTCGTGTCGTGGGAGCCTCAGGACTGCCCCACGCGCGACAGGCACGTTCCTAGGAGCTTGGCGGGAGGAACCCGGCCACGTCGTGTGCTGCGCAAGGAGCCGGTGGCAGGGGAGGGGAAAACGGAAAGACACAGAAGAGGGCAGGTGACAAGAGGCCCACAGAGAGATGGCCTGTGTCTGGGCGGGGGGTGGGAATGGGCGGGAGGCAGTTGTGGGAGATGTGGGGCAGTGGAGGCCGTCAGAAGTGGGGATCACAGCTGTGACCTCATGGAGAGGGACAGGCCCCACAGCTGGGTTGGTGCCGGCCCCACTACCCAGGGCCAACCTGTGTGGCTGTAAAACTCTCAAGCCTGGAGTGTGTAGAAGGCAGCAGTGCCCTGGCCTGGCCACCCACGAACCCCTCTGTCCACCCCATGCTGCGTGGCACAGGGCAGGCGTGGGGCCTCCAGCTGGAGCCTTGAGTGGTGGAACCTTGGTGGGGCTTTAAGGCCGACCTGTGTGTTTATGAAAATGCGTGGGGACCGGCTGCAGACACACAGACAACTCGGATGCACGGATGCGTGGATGACATGGACACCTAGATGTGAATGACATGGACACCTAGATGACGTGGACGCCCGGACGACATGGACACCTAGACAACGTGGACGCACGCACGACGTGGACACCTAGACGTGGACGCACGGACGACGTGGACACCTAGATGACGTGGACGCACGGACGACATGGACACCTAGATGACGTGGACACATGGATGATATAGACGCATGGATGATGTGGACACTTAGATGACGTGGACACTTAGATGACGTGGACGCACAGACGACGTGGACACACGGATGACGTGGACACAGATGATGTGGACACACGGATGACATGGATGCACAGATGATGTGGACACACGAACAACTCAGATCCACAGACAACGTGGACGCACAGATGACGCGGACGCACAGATGACTCCAACGCACGGATGACTCGGACGCACAGGTGACTCGGATGCTCGGATGACCGCTGCTACGCCGCCACCCCAGGGCTCTCTGGGCGTTTCCTGTGATTTGCTCACCAGGAGCCTGGGAGTCCCATGCTTCCCCTGGGGCACTGCCTCCTGGGCCCGGCCCTGCATCCAGTGGCAGCCCAGGTGCTCACCAGTCATCACCCCAACAGTGCCGGGTGGTCTCAGGGACCTCCCCCGATCATTGCCAAACTGACTCCGGGATGTTTCTGTGTGGCCAAAGCAGACCCCAGCATGCTGTCCCCTTGGAGACCTCCAGGCCCTACCCAGCACATGCAGGGCTCATCCATCCTGTGCCTGACCATGCTCTGCCACGCAGGCCTTAGCCCAGCCCCCTAGCCCTGCTGCTGCTCCCCGCCCCACCCCTGCCACCTCCTCCAGGCCACCAGCATCCTGCCTGGCCCTATGGAGAGCAGTGTCCTCCTGTGTCCAAAAGTGTCTTTCTCCTCAGCCCCTTCACTTAGGCCTCATGGGGCCCCTCTGTGGCCCCCAGCACACAAGGTATGTGCCCACTATGGGGCCTTTGCATGGCTGTGCCCTCCCCAGGCTCCAGCCCTCAGCTCCCTCAGGCTGTTTCTCAGATGTCCCTTCAGAACTGGAGCCCTTGGGCCCCCAGCCCCATTGACACAGAGCAAGCCCCCTGTTGTATCTCAGGTCACTGTGGTTGCAGCCACAGGGGCAGCACCTGTTATTGCCACAGTGTCCAACCTGGGGCCAGTGTGCATTCAAATGCACTGTTCTGAGAGGCCAGGGTGTCCACGCATGGGCTGGGTGCAGGGAGCAGCGGTGGGAAAAGGCATCAGGCCACCATGGGCCCCGATCTGGAGCCCACATTCCAGCTGCAGAGATGGGCACTGAAGGCTTTTGAGCAAGAGGAGGAGGCAACGCTGGCCCTTGGGGATGCTGTCAGGGAAACCGAGGCAACCTCGAGCCCTCGTAGCAGAGAACGGGCTGGGCCAGGGGCTGGAGGACGCTGAGCCAGCTCCAGCTGGGTCCTGCTCTGTTCCCGCCCTGCCACTTGTTTACAAAGCAGCCCAGGACTCAGGTGGAAAAATACCCCGTTTTCCACATTTTATCAGGAAGTGTTTCATACAAAGAATGTAGGTAACTGATGAAGGGGCCATCCTGTGTCCCCACAACCCTGCTGTGCACACACCACAGGTGACCCGCTCTGCCTAAGGGGACAGCCCTGATCCCCCCGGCTCCTCCCCAGCACCGTCTCCACCCAGTGGCCTGGCCGTGGATGCTGCCGGTGGCCCCACTTTGAGACGGCCACAGCCCTGACACGTGTCCAGCCTGACGTGGAAGTTTGTCTATTTTGTGGAGTCCTAGTAGGTGCCACGTTAGTAGAATGTATGTGAGCATTTCTTTGTAAGTTCCCAAAAGCCTATGAGGGTTTTTTCCATGATTCTGTTCCCAGTTTGGCTTTTGTTGTTGTGGCTGTTCTTGACCACTCTGGACCCCACAGTGGAGAGCGGGGGGTGCGCCCGGGAGCCTGGAGCCAAGGCCCAGCCCCTCCTGCTGTGCATTTTCCTGCCAAGCAGCACCTGAGATTCGGAAGCCGATGCCTATACAGGCAGAAACCCGCCAATTCTAGCTTGAATGACTGGAGGGTCCTGAGGATGGGGATCCCTGTGGTGCCAGCATGGGCAGGGTACATCTGGGGTGCTGCCCCCCAGCAGGCAGGGCACCAGGGACAGGCACAGCCACGCTGGGGGCATTTCTGGTCTTGGGATCCTTCTTGGCTTTTCCGGAGGGAAGGCAGCTGCTGGGTGCCCTGTAATCTGCCTGTGAGCTGGGCTTTCTGCTTGGTCTGCAGGGGCTGGGGGCCTCGGAGAGCGACTGGGAGGCTGCATTCTTTTCACCAGCCGCACCCACCCAGCCCCATCCTGGCTGGCACTAAAGGGAGCAGAGTGACGTTACGTCCTCCCCTCAAGCCTGGTGGCTCCACGAGGCTGGGGTCAAATGGTGCCTATTGCTGACAGCTGGATCTCAGTCTTGCACAGGAGCACGCACCTGGCGGGGGGGCAGTGAATGAGTGTGGGAGGATGGGCTAGAGAACGAGCAAGGGAAGGGAAGGAGAGAGAGAAAGTGGGTTAGAGAGTGAGTGAGCCAGCGTCTGAGTGAGTGAGTGGGAGTGGGTTAGAGAGCAAGGGAGTGAGTGAATGAGTGGGCTAGAGAGGGCCGGGCGCAGTGGCTCACGCCTGTAATCTCAGCACTCTGGGAGGCCGAGGCGGGCGGATCACGAGGGCAGGAGATCAAGACCATCCTGGCTAACATGGTGAAACCCTGACCCTACTAAAAATACAAAAAATTAGCCGGGCGTGGTGGCAGGCACCTGTAGTCCCAGCTACTCAGAAGGCTGAGGCGGGAGAATGGCGTGAACCTGGCGTGAACCTGGGAGGTGAAGCTGCAGTGAGCTGAGATTACACCACTGCACTTCAGCCTGGGAGACAGAGCGAGACTCCATCTCAAAAAAAAAAACAACAAAATTAGCCGAGCGTGGTGGTGGGCGCCTGTAGTCCCAGCTACTCAGGAGGCTAAGGCAGGAGAGTAGCTTGAACCAGGGAGTCGAAGGTTGCAATGAGCCGAGACTGCGCCACTGCTCTCCAGCCTGGGCAACAGAGCGAGGCTCTATCTCAAAAAGAAAAAAAAAAAAAAGTGGGCTAGAGAGTGAGCGAGTGAATGAGTGAGTGGGATAGCAAGGGAGGGAGAGCGTGAGTCGGAGTGGGTTAGACAGTGAGGGAGGGAGAGCGTGAATGTCTGTCTTGGTGCTGCTGTAACAGACTACCTGAGCCTGGGTTATTTCCAGGAAGCAGAGGTTGTTCCCAGCTGTGGAGGCTGGGAGTCCAGGGTCTTGGTGCCAGCAGGCTTGGTGTCTGGTGAGGCCAGATCTCTGCTTCCAAGAGGGTGCCCAAACACCGCATTCCCCAGAGGGGAGAGGGGAGGAAGGCCACGTGCCTTCATGGCAAAAGGCAGAGAGGAATCCATGCCCAAGCTGTCTTGACAGCTCCAGGAATCCGTCTGTGAGGGCAGGGCTCCCATCGGGCCCCACCTCCTACACTGTTGCTCTGGGGAATGAGTTTCTCACTGAATCTGGGGGGCACATTCAGACCCTATTGTGGGTGGGTGAGAGAGCATAGCTGTGTCACTGGGACAAGTGGCCATGAGTCAGGGGAACTGAGGGGCTTTCATTGTCCTCACCTGTGTGTGTTGTGGCACCTGTGCCAGGCACCAGCGTTCTGCCCTCCCTGGCACAGGTGCATCACCAAGGCCCAGTACGCAGTGGCCAGAAGTGAGCCTTGAGCCGAGGCCCACCTGCTGGGCATTTTCCTGCCAAGCAGCACCTGAGATTCTGAAGTCGATGCCTGGATAGGCGGAAACGGCCGGCAGGAGGCTCCTGACAGATGGATCGTGCGGTACCAGTGCAGGCAGGGTGCTGTGGGCAGGTCCTGCGCCTTTATGGTCAGGGTTCCAAGACGTCATGAGACGGCTTGTTCAGCCAGTTAGCGTTGGTGCCCCTCTCAACAAGGACCCCCAGGAAGGGGGTGGCCTCACAAGGGTGGCCGGGGGTCCCGCTCCATCCCACATGTGGCCAGCGTGGCCCACACTTCTGGCGTTCCTCTCAGCTCGACAACAATTTTTCTGACTTTGGAGATTTTCTAGGTTCTGTGTTGTAAGAAGAAACACTTGGCATTCAAATACTAGGCAGATTGAAATGCTGAGTTTCTCAGTGTTTCATTCTGTGATTCAAGTGCATGCGGAACTCTCAATCTGGTAGGGATGATGCCCGCGCGGAGCTGACCCTTCTTGCCTTGTTTTTCCAAGCTGGAGAAGAAGCAGGCGCTCCCTCCATTCCAGCCACAGATCACGGACGACTACGGTCTGGACAACTTTGACACACAGTTCACCAGCGAGCCCGTGCAGCTGACCCCAGACGATGAGTAAGTCCCACTGGGTGCGGGGACCCCGGAGCACCCCCCCCGGGCAGCCCCATGGCAGGCCGGCACCTTGGGCGGCTGGTGACCCGGCCTGCCCTTGAGTCCCGCCCGCCTGGCGTCCTCTCTCCGGTGGGCGTTGGGGGAGGATTCTTTTGCGAATGTGACTCCCCTCCCCAGAGGGAATGAACACAGGTCATCCCCCCCGCCCCCTGCCGCCTTTGCCCACAGGGATGCCATAAAGAGGATCGACCAGTCGGAGTTCGAAGGCTTCGAGTACATCAACCCATTACTGCTGTCCACCGAGGAGTCGGTGTGAGGCCGCTGCGTCTCTGTCGTGGACATGCGTGATTGACCCTTTAACTGTATCCTTAACCACCGCATATGCATGCCAGGCTGGGCACGGCTCCGAGGGCAGCCAGGGACAGACGCTTGCGCCGAGACCACGGAGGGAAGCGTCGGCAGGCGCTGCTGGGAGCAGAACGGTCCCTCACACCTGGGCCCGGGCAGGCCAGCTTCGTGCTGGAGGAACTTGCTGCTGAGCCTGTGTCGCGGTGGCCGCGGGGACCCTGCTGAGGGGCTGTCATGCAGTTTCCAAGGTGCACATTTTCCACGGAAACAGAACTCGATGCACTGACCTGCCCCGCCAGGAAAGGGAGCGTGTAGCGTCCTGAGGAATAAAAGTTCCGATGATGTGGAAGCCCCTCTGATGCCTTTTTTCCGTGAGTGGCGCCTGCCCCACGTCTCCGATACAGCCACATGGAGGGGGGCAGGTTAGGAGCCAGCAGGACACAGGTGGGGGCGGGAGTGTAAGTGCCTGTGGGGACACACGCAATCAAGAAGTGTACAAACTCGCACCGTTTCCTAAAGCCCGGTAAGTTCCTGTGGTTGTTCCTGCAGAGCGTGTGCCCAGCCGCTGTGGTCTCAGGGTGAAGTGACACCTTAAGCAGGTGGCGGCTGGGCCAGCCAGCTCACTGGACCGATGGGGAAATTGGATCATAGAGATTCTAAAATGTGGCTCACCAAAGCACAGTAGACCAAAAAAGAGAAAAAGAAAATTGAAAACTAAATCTGCACAAATCCATTTCTGACCACACTAAGCAGTGCCTGCACGATCCCTCGTGCAACGCGTTTGACTTTTGGAAAATATTCTTACCTGTCACACAGTACTGAGAGTTAGGGAAAACTAACAGATGTATGTGTGACAGACCCCAGCCTTAAAGTTCAAAATGATGACCCTACAGACATCCGGAAACACAGGCAATCCTCCCAGCAGCACGGACCTTCCGCTCCCTCCTGCTCCCGGGACGCGCCCGCGCTCTCCGTCCTCCCACCCCTCCGGTGAAGGGACAGCTACCCAGAGCCGAGGCTTCCTAGAGGCAGGTCTGCCGGCTGCCAGGGGTCAGGTGTGGCGGAGCCGTCTTCTGAGCTCTCTGGGAGGGGGGTCGCACCACCTCGTGCCTCTGAGTGGGGCCTGGTGCACAGGTGTGGAAATTGCCATGCAGCCCTCTTGGCCAGGCGGAGACCCCAGGCCTCCATGACTCAGGGGCCGCTCCACCCCACCGTGCGGCTGGTGGCTTCGGGAGGAGATACGAAAACCTCAAGTTAGGAGGTTCGCGCCACGCCTTGCCTTGCCTCAAAGTCATACCCACCAGGTGAGCGTGGTCCACCCTACACTCAGGTTTCTCAGGGCACCGCTCCATGCCTGGCGCTGAGCACGACGTGGTGGATTCACACCCGAGCCCCAGGTGCTGGGACAAGAACGGCGCTGGGCACACCCCGCCCCTCCCCCAGCTCAGGCTTCTGGATGGAATGTGGAGATGGGTTCCAGCCACACTCCCAACCTTAGCCAGTGAGACTCTCCTCCAAAGACGGAAAGTTAGAAGCCCCAGGGCAGGGTCCAGGAGCCGACCTGGGTCTCACACAGGTGTCCCAGACCAGCATGGGGATGTCCAGGTAGCAGGGCCCAGCCTGCAGCCGCTGAAGTCACACCTGCCGGGGGAGCAGGGCTGCTGGGACCCCACCTTGAGTGGGAGACCCCCAGTGTATCCCGGAAGTGGTTAACAAGCAAACTGCTTTCCATGACCCTCCTTGATTTGTTAAATATTTAAGGCACTGACCTAAATACTGCCGTGTTGCCAACAGCGTGCCGGTTACCAGTTGGGCTGTTCTTGTACACAATGTGAGTAACACTGTGCTCATCACAGGGGAGACTTTTCTATTCCGTCATTTGTTTTATAAATTAAAGTGAAGGATGTATTGAAGTGTGCTTTGAAAAATCCTGATATTTGCCAATGGCTCCGGTCACAACGGTGTGTCTTTTGGAAGTGATTCCTAAACTCTGGTGACTTGGGGGCTGCACGGTGGGCCTGCGTGGGCGCGGTGCGGGGCAGCTGCCCATGGAGCCCGTGGCTGACCGGCTCTCCCGTGGATGACACCCTCGATGGCCAGGGTCATTCAAAGTCTTATACATCCATTAAAGACTTTAACGAAAATGCTTACATCATTATTATTATTAAAAGTAGGTGTTTTTGGCCGTGCACGGTGGCTCGCGCCTGTGATCCCAGCACTTTGGGAGGCTGGGGCGGGTGGATTACAAAGTCAGGAGATCGAGACCATCCTGGCTAACACGGTGAAACCCCGTCTCTACTAAAAATACAAAAAAAAAAAAAAAATTAGCCAGGCATAGTGGCAGGCGCCTATAGTCCCAGCTACTCGGGAGGCTGAGGCAGGAGAATGGCGTGAACCTGGGAGGCGGAGCTTGCAGTGAGCCTAGACCACACCACTGCACTCCAGCCTGGGTGACAGAGTGAGACTCTGTCTCAAAAACAACAACAAAAAACGCAACCAGAGGCTGGGCCGGTGACTCACGCCTATAATCCCAGCACTTCAGGAAGCCAAGGCGGGAGGATTGCTCAGGCCCAGGAGTTCAAGACCAACCTAGGCAACATGGCAAGACCCCTCCATCTGTACAAAAAGTACTAAAAGTAGCTGTGTGTGGTGACACGCACCTGTAGTCCCAGCTACTCAGGAGGCTGAGGTGGGAGGATCATCAAGCCCAGGAGTCTAAGGCTGCAATGAGCCGTGACTGCACCACTGCACTCCAGCCTGGGCGACAGAGCGAGACCCTGTCTCAAAAAAAGGACAAAACCGTGACTGCACGTGAGCGAACCAGGCCTGTCCACAAAGTTAGGAAAGCGAGCGGCCCTCAGCCCGTCCGCCGTCCCCCGCGGGGCGCCAGGTGAAAGGGGTCAGCTTACCCGCCTGGGGCTGTGTCCGGTTCTGATTTCACTGCAGTGAATCTGCCCTAAACCAAACGTCAGAGAGAAAAACACAGATGTTCCATCACAACACGAAGAGAGACAGAGACAGGCGCCCGCCCTGCTTTAATGCACAAGCCGGAGAGCTGAGAGGAGGGGCTTCTGCAGGGGGAGGGCGCGTCCGGGCGCCGCACACTGCGCAGGGCTCCCTGGATGGTGCTCACCACATCACGTCTTCTGTGCTTTCCGCCAAGCACTGGGCCAGGTGGCTGTCAACATCCAGCTGGGTCAGCCTGCAAGGGAGGAGCCGCACTCACTCACTGCCCCATCAGCCCAACTGGAGCGGCCGGACACGACCATCACCGGCCTGGCCAAGGTGTGGCCCTGGAAGCCAGGACGGTCGACTTCCGGCCATGACCCCCCGAGGGCACCATAGCTGGCGTGCTCAGCAGAGCCGCCGGGGACGACGTCCTGGGGCTGAGTGGGCGGCTTCAACCTAGACTCGGGCCTAGATCTTGCTGGAGGCCAAGTGGCTGGTGTCCCATCAGAGTGACCATCCCTCACACACCACTGCTGGGGGATACACCCCCACCGAGCGGCCAAGTCCACAGAAACATGTCCCTGTGTCCACCTGTCAGCCACACCGCCCTCGCTCCCCGACAGCCTCTGCCCTCAGACCAGTCCACGGAGCGCCGCTTGGCCCTTGGGCTCTGCCGTGTCCCTTCCTGTGGCTCCTGTGCCCCATCTGTATGGACACTGCAACCCTCAAGTCCCCCTCTCCAGACCATAGCTGGACCCCCACTCCCGGGGCCGGCTCCAGCGGCCATCAGCTGCCTCCTCACTCTGGCAGAGCCCACCCAGTGCCTTCTGAAGCCCCCGAGGGTCGCTCAGTCTGAGACTTTCCGGCTTCTGCCCATCCTGGGAACCAGCCCCTCCCTCCACAAGCTTTCTCTAAGGCTGCCAGAAGGTCTTAAGATGTGAACCGAGGTCATTTTGTCCCAGGGTTTCCAGGCAATGTCCCTTGGGTGGGGGCCCTCTGAGATGCCTTCAGACCCCTGCCTGCAGCGGAAGAGCTTTGTCCCGGCCTCATCTGCCCCGTCTGTGAGGCTTCGGCTACTGAGCAGACACATCCAGGCCCTGCAGTGTGGAGGGGCCAACCCGACTGCAGGACAGTGGGGGCTCAGCCTAGAAGCCTCTGGTGGCTTCTGCGTGTGGGCAGGGGAGCAGGGCTGCTGGGTGGGCTGGCATCTGGCAGTGTGAGGGGCCTCAGGGCCGTTAAAATCCCAACGACCGGCCGGGCGCGGTGGCTCACACCTGTAATCCCAGCACTTTGGGAGGCCGAGGCGGGCGGATCACCTGAGGTCAGTTCAAGACCAGCCTGACCAACATGGTGAAACCCCGTGTCTACTAAAAATACAAAAATTAGCCAGGCATGGTGGCGCCTGTAATCCCAGCTACTCAGGAGACTGAGGCAGGAGGAGAATCGCTTGAACCCAGGAGGCAGATGTTGCAATGAGCCAAGATCATGCCATTGCACACTGCACTCCAGCCTGGGTGACAGAGCGAGACTCCTTCTCAAAAACAAACCAACCAACCAAACCCAATGACCAACCCAGGGCCTCACCGCATCAACAGAGACAAAACACAGCTCCAGCTCTCAGCACCCTCACCAGGTGCCCAGCTTCCCATCCACCCACGTGACCCGCAGGTGTCTGAAAATGCACAAAATGTCCAAATAGGACCACAAGAGGACCTTAAAGACACAAAGAACGTTCTACATAGTTTGTCAAATCCAGCATTTGACAGTTCTCTGGGTGACCCGGAGAACACCAAGGACGCGAGAAATGGGAGGCCTGCCGGCAGCTCCACTCCTCAGACCCGCCTCTGCCAGGGCTCCAGGCTCAGCAGGCGTCTGTGCGGGACAGGGTGACGGTTCAAGGCCAACTCCGGCTGTTAGACCAGACCCTCCAAGCCAGGCGGCCTCCCTGCTGGGGTCCTGTCCAGTCATGAGTCCCAGGGCATCCCAGGGTGGCCGTGCAAACCCTTGTTCCCAAAGACACAGGGCTTGTCTCCCAGCTAGCCTGCCCATGCCATGGCCACAGCCTCGGGTGAGTTCCGTTCCAAAGTACTGGCTCTCTCTTACAATCAAGTGTTCGAATGTGCTTGAAGCATTCCAGACACACCAAGGCCTGGACCTGACTTCACTGACGCCTACTGAGGAAAAATCGAGGCAGTCTGCCAAGCTTTCAGCAACTGCTTAAAAAGCTCAAAACGGCAACTCTTTCCTCGTGAACGTCCTCGTCTTCAGGCGTCTTTTTTTAGACGATCTGGAAAAGCAGGCGATCCAAAGACAAAAGTGCCTACCCGGGGGGCAGGGGGCAGCGCCCTGACGGCCACGAGGCTCTCTGAGCTTCAGCCAAGAACATGGATTTCTACCAGGGCTCCCAATGGCACCTTCCGTCTGTGGACTTTTTTTTTTTTTAGATTCAGGATCTCACTCTGTCGCCCAGGCAGGAGTGCAGTGGTGCAATCATTCCTGGCTCACGGGAATCCTCCCACTTCAGCCTCCAGAGGAGCTGGGACCACAGGCACAGGTGCCACTACGCCCAGGCGTCTAGAGATGGGATCATGCTATGTTGCCCAGGCTGGTCTCAAACTCTTGGGCTCCAGCAACCCACCTGCCTCAGCCTCCCAAAGTGCTGGGATTACAGGTGTGAGCCACCGTGCCCGGCCCCCAGGATTTCTTTTGATGGGCAGGAATCAAGAAGTCTTCACAATTACAAAAAAAATCCCCTGCCTCAGCAGAATCAGCGTGTGGGACAACACCGCAGTTCACGACAATCACAAAGCGCCAGTGTGGGACAGCACCGTAGTTCACGACAATCACAAGGCGCCAGTGTGGGACAGCGCCGCAGTTCACGACAATCACAAGGTGCCAGTGTGGGACAGCGCCGTAGTTCACGACAATCACAAGGCGCCAGTGTGGGACAGCGCCGCAGTTCACGACAATCACAAAGCGCCAGTGTGGGACAGCACCGTAGTTCACGACAATCACAAGGCGCCAGTGTGGGACAGCACTGTAGTTCACGACAATCACAAGGCGCCAGCCCGAGGAAGAGGCGTGTGCAGTGACGGCTGGGCCTGGATATGTTTTTGAAAAATGCTCTGCTCCTGGCCGGGCGCGGTGGCTCAAGCCTGTAATCCCAGCACTTTGGGAGGCCGAGGCGGGTGGATCACGAGGTCAGGAGATCGAGACTATCCTGGCTAACATGATGAAACCCCGTCTCTACTAAAAATACAAAAAACTAGCCGGGCGTGGTGGCGGGCGCCTGTAGTCTCAGCTACTTGGGAGGCTGAGGCGGGAGAATGGCGTGAACCCGGGAGGCAGAGCTTGCAGTGAGCCGAGATCACGCCACTGCACTCCAGCCTGGGAGACACAGTGAGACTCCGTCTCAAAAAAAAAAAAAAAAAAGAAAAATGCTCTGCTCCTGCTGCAGGCTCTGGGCACTGCCAGGAGGGCGGGGGCACTTTGCCCTGGGCCCTGGCCCTTGCACTGCTCACCCACCAAGCCCCACGTATGTGTCACCAGGCCCCTCCCTGTGCTGTCCATGTGTGACGTGGAGGTGGGGTGCTGGGGGTGCCGTGGGGCTCACCCCAACCTCAGGCCCTGCAGGGCTTGCTTCCATAAAGTGCCCCGTTTTGGAGGAGCCTGTTTCCAGGGCACTTCTTCTCTCTGGATGAGCACTGGCTCGCCTGAAGAACTGCCTGTACAGGTTTTCTGCTGCGGGTTTTGATAACTAATTCAGTCGTTTTGTGCTTTTCTTTTTTTTTTTTTGAGATGGAGTCTCGCTGTGTCGCCCAGGCTGGAGTGCAGTGGCGCGATCTCCGCTCACTGCAAGCTCCACCTCCCGGGTTCACGCCATTCTCCTGCCTCAGCCTCCCAAGTAGCTGGGCTCATTTTTTGTATTTTTTAGTAGAGACGGGGTTTCACCGTGTTAGCCAGGATGGTCTTGATCTCCTGACCTCGCGATCCACCCGTCTCGGCCTCCCAAAGTGCTGGGATTACAGGTTGAGCCACCGCGCCTGGCCTTTTTTTTTTTTTTTTTTTTTTTGAGACGGAGTCTCACTCTGTCACCCAGGCTAGAGTGCAGTGGCGCAATCTCGGCTCACTGCAACCTCCGCCTCCCGGGTTCAAGCGATTCTCCTAACCTCCCAAGTAGCTGGGACTACAGGCACCCACCACCACGCCTGGCTAAATTTTTATATTTTTAGTAGAGATGGGGTTTCACCATATTGACCTCAAACTCCTGGTCTCAAACTCCTGACCTCGTGATCTGCCCGCCTCAGCCTCCCAAAGAGCTAGGATTACAGGCTTGAGCCACCACGCCTGGCCTTTTTTTTTTTTTGTTGTTGTTGTTGGCTGCTAACTTTGGACTCCGGTCCCTTCACATTCCCGAGCTGTTTTGGCTTCTAGAAGACCAGGGGCATTAGGCATGACTGAAGGACCCGGTCTCCTGGCCACGTGAGATCTGAAACCTGCCGCCCATTAACTCAACCAAAAGTTAGGAACCAGCATCATTCACACGGCGCCGGCCCCAGGTGCCTGCTCAGGAGGCCAAGGGCCCGGAGGTCACCAGACACGAGCCCAGGCACTGGGCAGTTTGGGCTATCTTCTTAGTAAAACTGGGTTCCATTCCCCTTTACTTAAAAATATATATGTAAGTATACAGTGGGCTTCAAAATAAGAAAAAGCATCTCCAGACAAAAAAGATGATCTTCATTTTTAAAACCCATGACCCACTCTGGGGAAGGTGTTCCCGTGCTCTGGGCCTGGGGACGCCGGTGCCACCAGCTTCCAAGATGGCCAGGTGGACCCGGGGCCAGTGCTCCCCAGCCTTCCTTCTGCGCTGTCTGTGGGCCCCCAGCCTGCCCTGCCCCCAGAGCACGGAAAGCAGGGGGACCCCAGACCCGTGACAGCCAGCCACCCGGACATGCCAGGCCACAGCACTGGACCACGTTTCCACGTGTGAAACAGGGCTTTAAAAGCCAGCGCTGAGCTCGGCCACCTCTTGACCTTCTGAACGGCTGTGGTTTCCAAACACGGATGGAAAACCGGGCGGGGCACAGGGTGGCCCACTCACCTGGGGCCGAACTCTTTCTGGCACATGGGGCAGCTGCGCAGGGCGGTACCCTCCACGGACGGCTGCTGCTCCACTCTGGGGGCCCTGCAGGGATCAGGTGCCGGGCGCTGGGGCAGGGACCTGGCGGGGGACTCCAGGTGCCCTCCTGCCCCGCGAAGCAGCCGGTAGGAGCGGCCCGGGCTCCACAGGTCTGGTGGAAAGGGCGTCCAGGAAAAGGTCTTGGGTCCGACAGTGAAGGCTTCAGTGGGCTCCGGGCCGCACCTGGGCTCCTGCAACATGGAGTTGTTGGGCCTCGCCCAGCGGCGGCTCTCGCCCTGGAAACCCCTCCCCCGCTGCGATGGGCCCGGTGGGCACACCTGTCCAGGGAAGGCGGGCAGTGGAGGCACCTCGTGGTCCAGGGTGAGCTCTGGGCTCACCGTGCGCAGCAGCTCGGCCCAGAGCCGCTCCCGCTCATCACCCCCCAGGAGAAACCAGGGGCGGCCGCCAGAAGGCCTGGGGCGGACAGAAAAAGGAGACGGGGTACTCAGCCGGGGAAACGCTATGGTGGGGGGACCTGGGAGGGCCTGCAGCAGACACAGCGGGGAGATGGGGGGTACCAGAGGGAAATTCGATGGTGGGGGAGGTGGGGGGCAGGGTTGGGGGAAGGGCTGCTGGGGCAGTGAGGAGACAAGGGGTACTGGGGGCGGGGGTGTGGGTGAAAATATGGGGTCCTCAGCGGGATGAGGCGATGGCTGGGGAGATTGCGGAGGGCCCGGGGAAGATAGAGTGGGCAGATGTGGGGTGCTCAGGGGAGACGCGATGATGGGAGAGGCGCGGGAGGGCCTGGGGCGGCGCGAGGGAAGCTCAGGGGAAGCTCGGCATGGGGTGGGGGGCTCAAGGCGGGCGCTGAATGGCGGTGCGGGGTGGGGCGACGGGCGTGGGGGGTAGGCCCGGGGGCGGGAAGCCCTCCCCAGGGGGAGAAGAGAGCGGGAGGCCCGCGGGGGCGCCGGGAAGCACGTGGCAGCGGGAAAACCGGCCGCGCCCCCGCCCGGCCCTCGGCCTCACCCGCCCGCTGGGGGCGGCCTCCGGCGGCTCAGCCCCAGCCGCGGCCTCCGCGCCGCTTCCATCCGAGCCCGCGCGCCGGGCGGAAGTGAGCGCAGGCCCCGCCCCCGCCCCAGGCCCCGCCCCCAGACCGCTGCAGTGAGGCCGCCCCCTCCGAGCCAGTCGGAACCCCAGGGGCCCTGATCCCAGCCTGTGGGGAAACTGAGGCCAGGGTTCCTTCGTCCTGCACCGCAGAGGGGGGCCTGGCGTGAGGGTGGGGGCCCAGGCGTGTGCGGCGGGAGGTCAGCTGGGGGAGCCCCGCCCGTGTCCCCTTTCCGGTCCAGGCAGCCCCGGGCCGGAGCCCCCTCCGTTACCCCGATGGCTGCCCGCCCCGCCCCGGCCCTGCCTCCTCCTGGCTGCACCCAACAGCTCCCGCCCCCGTTTCCGGCTCTGCGGAGCCGCCTCTCCTCCCAGGACCACTCCAGGAGTAAATAAAGCTTGAAATCCGCCGTCGCCGCCACCGTTTCTTTACAAAAGGCGTAGAACTCAAGCTCCTTAACCAAGAAACAAGAAGCGAAGTGACAAAGTCCAGGTGGCTCACTTGGGCCTCAGGGGCCTGGGCCAGGGCTCTGGGGGCAGCTGAGGGGCTTTCCTGCCTGGACCCTGGGCTCTGCGACCTCAAAGTCCGCCACGTGGTGGCAGCAGACGCCCAGGCACCCTCGTGCCACACCTGGTTGTGCCCAGTGCCTCATGGGCCCAGACCACTTGCCTCTCCCTCGGCCCTGCTGGGCTCTGGAGTGGCTGCCACCCTCATGGAAGGGCTGGGGTCTACAGGGATCAGGATCAGGGGCCCTCGCTAGATGCCACTCAGGGCTCTGGGACTCCTTGGCAGTTTCAGCCCTGCCCTGCCCCATCAGCTTTGGGGCCATGCTGGGCAACCCTCCTGCAGGGCTCCCTCGCTGTTCCCACCCCTCACCTGGCCCCTCCCAGCCCCCAGTCGTCTGTGCCCTCCCTCCAGAACTCAGCTGTGGGGCCCCGCCCTGAACCCAGGCCACCGGAGTGGTCCACCGTCCTTCAAGTGGCCCTGGCCTGGAGGCCATGGGTTGGTGTTCAGGGAAGGGGTCAGCAGCAGCACCTAGAGTGGGGAGGTGCCCCTCTCCCTGCATGAGTGGTTTTCTTCAGCACACGTTCCTGTTCTAGATGCTGGAGGCCCCCAGCAAAACAAGACGGAGGCACTAACCCCCAGGCCCTGCGACTTGAGTGAGCAAATGGAGATGTAGTGCTGAGTGCTGCCCGGGTGTGGGGAGGGGACCTGGGGGAGCTGCTGCAGGCAGTGTGGTCTCAGGGGCCTTGTGGGAGGTGTCCTGTGGCTAGGCCCGTTCTCAGGGGAGAGAAGCCCAGCCGTGGGGTCTCCACAGCCCCACGTCCACCACATGGCAGGTGCCAGCTGACCAAGAGCTCCCAAACAGCCAGTGTCCAGGGCTCCCCGGCAGTCCTGGCTGCCCTGGCTTCAGCTCCGAGCTTCTGGGTCTTTCCTGGAAGTATAGTCCCAGCCTCCCAAGAAAGGAGGAAAAGCCAGGCCCAGTGGTTCATGCCTGTAATCCTAGGACTTGGAGAGGCCCAAGCAGGCAGATTGCTTGAGCCCAGGAGTTTGAGACCAGCCTGGGCAACATGGCAAGACCTTGTCTCTATAAATAAAAAAATTAGCTGGGCATGGTGGCATGTGCCTGTGGTCCCACCTACTTGGGGGGCTAAGGTGGGAGGATCACCTGAGCCCAGGGAGGTGGAGGCTGCAGTGAGCCAAGATCATGCCACTGCAGACCCCATCTCAAAAAAAAAAAAAAAAAAAAAAAAGCCAGGTGTGGTGGCTCAAGCCTGCAATCCCAGCACTGTGGGAGGCCAAGGCGGGAGGATCACTGGAGGGCCAGGAGTTCGAGACCAGCCTGGCCAACATGGAGAAACCCCATCTCTACTAAAAATACAAAAAGTAGCCTGGCGTGGTGGCGCAGGCCTGTAATCCCAGCTACTTGGGTGGCTGAGGCATGAAAATCACTTGAGCCTAGGAGGCAAAGGTTGTGGTGAGCCAAGATCACACCACTGCACTCCAGCCTGGGCGACACAGCAAGATTCTATTTCGAAAAACAAAAAAAAAAGACAAGAGAAAGGCCCTTGAAGACAAGTGTTTGTTTGCTCAGCTCTCTGGGCCATGCTGGGATGGAGATATGTTCTTGCCCCTTCTCTCCCTTCCCCGCTCTGGCTCCCTAACCCCAGGGTTCCACTGTTGGACCCGGGGGTGGTTCCTGCCTCCTCCTCCTCTATGGCCCCCACATGGTCCAGTGCCCTCCTGCCGCAGGACCGGCTAGCCTCCGGATGGGCTTCAAGCCCCTGGGACTCATCTCCTTCCCTGCCTGGGTCCCTTGGGCAGAGCCTGGGAACTTCAGGCCCCTGCCCTGTCCTGGAGGACCGTGTGAGGGACACCTGTGTGCAGCTGCTGCTCCAGAACAGGGGTCTTTCTGGGAGGGAGGACCAAGCCCCCACCCCTGGGAAGCCAAACACTACAGCTTTGCTGGGGCCTTCAGCATCCTTCCGGCCCCTTCCGGCCCCTCCCGGCTCCCGCATGCAGGTGTCCTGGCCACTGGGCCCAAGAGGGGCAGAGCAAAGCAGGAGCAGGGAGGCGTCTCAAGTGGCCCAGACCTGGGACACCTCCGCTGCCTGGCTGGCACGGGCTGCTTGGGAAGCTCTCGCTGCAGGTGCCCCAAGGCTAGGAGGCACGAGCCTGCAGGGGACCTCGGGGCTAGCTGAGCCTGGCTCCAGCCTGCAGCACCAAAGCTGGGGGGCCCCCATCCCCTTTGGTCTTAGTCACCCCAGTGGGCCTCATTTACCCTTGGCCACCAGGGAAGAGGAGCCGGAGCCCCATGCCAGTGCCATGTGGCAGAAAGCAGGGCCTCTGGGCCTGGTGCTTTGGGGACGCAGAGGCAGTGCAACATGTCACAGTTGTCCTCCTGGGGGCTCTTCCCCTCTGGTTTATCTGCTGCTCTGGATTAATTTCCCCTCCTCCCATGTCACCACGGGGGAGGGGGCAGTGGGGCAGGCCCCTGTGACCTACAGCCAGGGATAAGTCCACAGAGAAAGGCACTGGGGTGACCTCTGCTCTGGGCACATGGTGGGTGCCTCCACTTGTCAGGAAGCCTGACCCCCAATCCCCTCCCTCCTGACAGCTCTCCCAACAGCTGCCTGCCAGCCAAGGGCCTGGAAGGGGACCGGCCACTCAAGACTCTCAAGACAAGGAAGCGTGTTCGCCTCCAACAAACACACCTCGTCCCGCCTGTCCCAAAGTTATTAGCAGACACAGTGGTGCTGGTGCTGGTGGAAGTTTCAAAGTTGAGCCTGGTGAAAAGGCTCCACTTCTTCAGAGCCAGCTGCTGCTACTGTGGTGACAGGGAGTTTTGCTTTATTGGAAAATAATTTCTGGTTGGAACTGACACGTGCAGTGTGGAAATGAGTTTTTGCTAAGCCGAAATTCATGTTTACAAAAAAATGTTTCAGCCGTGGGAGTTTGCACCCCAGGCAGAGCCGAAGGTGTTCAAGTGGGTGGGGGCATCGGAGCCGCCCATCTCGTACTGCCACACCTGCAAACCGGTGGGCGAGGAGGCCCCTCACCCTCTGTGGCATAAAAGGACGCATTTATGGATGATGAATCAGGCCCCAGCCCACTGAGCTGGTTTCAGAAGCCCGGTGAGGTCTGCTGGTTGCAGGTCAGGGAGCCAACCCTCTCCAACTCCTTCCACCACGAAGGAACAAGTGTCCCAGCCACTGGCATCCTCAGAGTCCCCCGGATGATCGTCTCTGCCCAGCGCTCACACCCTGCAAATCAGGCTAAGACAGCAGTGACAGGCCCGGAGGCTGGCAGGCCTAAGCAGCCCGATGGCAGTGCACCCTCCCAATTTCCCAGTGAGACGTGTGACCAGCAGGCACCCTGGGTACACGCTGAAGGCACTGGGCTGTCTCCACCCCTTCCCACGTGGCAAAACGGCCTGGCGCCCAAGCACAGTGCCCTGGCAATGCTCGCCTGCTGGCAACAACAGCCAAAACGCCCGGGCAGCCTTCCGACACAGCCAGGAAGCGGGCTGTGCTCTGCCACACCTGCTGGCCCATGGATGCCAGGCAGACACGCCCGCCTGTAGCCAGATGTGGTGGCATTTACGGGATACGGGAGTGCCAGGCAGATAGGCTGTGTGAGACAGTTGCCTGGGAAACATCACCAGATCCTTGGGGCAGCAGAGCAGGTGCTCGGGCCCACACATGGGTGCGAGAGTAGGGGTGTGCCTTGGTGCCCCTGGGCACCCCCAGCCTCCTCACAGCCTCAGTGGTGGGGTCATGGCACAGACCCGCCCCTGACCCCAAGAGCCGGAAAGCCAGTAGTAGCTGGGGAGGGCCCTGGCCCGGGAGACAGTGGTCCTGTTTCTGAACCCCACCCCAGCCATGGCCTGTCTCTGGGCCAGCATTCCCCACCAGACAGGGCCAGCTGCCCTCTCTCAAAGTCCCCAGCACCCCTTCAAGCACTCTCCTGTTCACACCCTCCCACAGCCTGTCCTCTATCCCCATGTGTCAGGCTCAGCCCCCTGCCCCCTCAGCCCCCAGCCAGGGGCGGGCTTTTGTCAGCCCCAGACCCTGCTCTGACGTCCCCTCCCCAGAGAAGCTTCGCCAGCCCAGCCCAGCCCAGGCTTCTCTTTCCACCCCACTGCCCTGCTGGGAAATTGTGAGCTCAGATGCTGGTTGGTCTTTCTAGGAGGGCGGTCCTGTGTGCTCTGTTCCCTGGGAAGCCTCGCAGAGTGCTTGGCACCAAGGAGCCGGTCAGGCAGTGGAGACCTCTCAGGGCACCCCTCCTCTGGGGAAAACAAGTCACAGAAATCAAGCTGGGGGAGTGCTGTGGGTTGAGCAGTGTCTCCAAAGACTCATGTCCACCAGTACCTGAGGAAGTGGCCTCGCTCGGAAGCAAGGTCTGCGCTCATAGAATCAAATCAGGATGAGGCGATACTGGGTTAGGGTTGGCTCTGAATGCAGTGTGACCAGTGTTCTTGTAAGAAAAGGAGAATTGGCCAGGTGTAATATCTCACGCCTGCAATCCCAGCACTTTGGGAGGCCGAGGCGGGCAGACCACTTGAGGTCAGGAGTTCAAGACCAGCCTGGCCAACATAGTGAAACCCCGTCTCTACTAAAAACTACAAAAATTAGCTCGGTGTGATGACGGGCGCCTGTAGTCTCAGCTACTCAGGAGGCTGAGGCAGGAGAATCGCTTGAACCCGGAAGGCAGAGGTTGCAGTAAGCTGAGATTGAGCCACTGCACTCCAGCCTGGGCAACAGAGCAAGACTCCATCTCAAAAAAAAAAAAAAGAGAAAAAGAAAAGGAAAATTGGCCAGGGCCAGGTGCTGTGGCTCATGCCTGTAATCTCAGCACTTTGGGAGGCCGAGGCAGGTGGATCATGTGAGGTCAGGAGTTCAAGACCAGCCTGAAAGACATGATGAAACTTCGTCTCTACTAAAAATATAAAATTAGCTGGGTATGGGTGGTGGGTGCTTGTAATCCCAGCTACTTAGGAGGCTGAGGCAGGAGAATTGCTTGAACCCAGGAGGCGGAGGTTGCCGTGAGCCAAGATCATGCTGTTGCACTCCAGCCTGAGCGACAAGAGCAAAACTCCATCTTGGGAAAAAAAAAAAGAAAAAGAAAAAGAAAAGAAGGGAAAATTTGGACACAGAGTCACAGGAAGGAAGCTTGGGGTTGGGGGTGGTACAGCCGCAAGCCAGGGAATGCCAGGGGCCCAGAGCTGGAAGGGGCAGGAAGCAGCCGCCCAGAGCCTTTAGAGGGAAGGCCACCCTCCCAACCACTGATTTTGGACTCCAGCTGCCTGAACTGTGACAGGATAAATGTCGGTTGTTTTAGGCTCCCAGTGTGTGGTCATTTTTTCACAGCAGCCCCAGGAGACACGCAGCAGGCTCCCAGCTTTCCAAGCCACCTCGCACCAAGTTCAGCTTGAAAACACTGAGCCCAGGCCGGGCGCGGTGGCTCAAGCCTGTAATTCCAGCACTTTGGGAGGCCGAGACGGGCAGATCACGAGGTCAGGAGATCGAGACCATCCTGGCGAACACGGTGAAACCCCGTCTCTACTAAAAAAGTACAAAAAAACTAGCCGGGCGAGGTGGCGGGTGCCTGTAGTCCCAGCTACTTGGGAGGCTGAGGCAGGAGAATGGCGTAAACCCGGGAGGCGGAGCTTGCAGTGAGCTGAGATCTGGCCACTGCACTCCAGCCTGGGCGACAGAGCGAGACTCCGTCTCAAAAAAAACAACAAAAAAGAAAACACTGAGCCCAGCTCGGTGCAGGGAGCCCTAGGTCTCCTGTCCACCAAGCCCAGAGCTGAGGAACTGGCTCCCCCATGGGCCGAGAGCTGGAAGGGGGCCCTCAGAGGAGGAGCTATTGGGCCAGGAAACCTCTGCAGGTGGAGAGGGTGGCCAGGGCCCCCTTGGGAGTCCCCAGGGAAGGTCTGGATTCTCAGCTCTGTAGAATCAGCTTTGTCCCCAGTTCAGCACCTTTTTATGGGAAATCTGCTGGCTGGAGACAGCCCTTGATGTCCCGAGATGCTGGCTGGTCCCTGCACTTTCCAGGACCCAGCTCGCCTGCAGCACACAGATTTCCACTTGTTGTAGGAAACTGTCCTTGGCGCATCCCCTGTGCAGCCTGGCCAGCTGTGAACTGTGAGCTCCAGCCCTGCTTCGTTTGCTTCAACTTTCTGAGTGACGTGCAGACTTTCACAGGGGAACCGTGGGGTGGCTCCGTCCGACACCTCCCTTGCTGCCCCTGCATTGGAAAATAAGGACAGTGGGTGGCCTGGGCCCTGCGCATCCTCCAGAGGGTCAGGGACATGCACGGTGAGCGACTTCTGTAGGCTCGAAGGCACAGCCTGGAAGGACTGGGACACCCGTGGGCAGGGAGCAAGAAGTCACCACTGGGGGCTTAGGTCTTGTGTGTTCATCTGGTAGAATTGCTGACTTTTAGAGAAAGGGACCTGAGTCTGGGCGCAGTGGCTCACGCCTGCAATCCCAGTACTTTGGAAGGCCAAGGCAGGTGGATCACCTGAGGCCAGGAGTTCAAGACCAGCCTAACCAATATGGTGAAACCCCATCTCTACTAAAAATACAAAATTTAGCCAGGCGTGGTGGTGTACGCCTGTAGTCCCAGCTACTTGGGAGGCTGAAACAGGAGAATTGCTTGAACCCAGGAGGTGGAGGTTGCAGTGAGCCAAGATTGTGCCACTGTACTCCAGCCTGGGTGACAGAGAAATTCCAACTCAAAAAAAAAAAAAAAAGAAAAAGAAGAAGGAGAAAAAGAGAAAGTGGCTTGAAAGATATGGCCCAAAAATGGGCTGGTTTTCTGTTTCTCTTTTCCCCTGGGTGCTCCCTCGGGGACTGTCTGGAGAACCAGGCTCCAGGAGGCCCCCGTGCAGACTACTGACTGTCCTGCAAACCCTCACACTGTGTGGCCTTGGCCTAGGGCTGCTCTCCCCTACCAGGTGCCCGAGGAGGAGGTGGCCTCTGTTCCTTCCAGCTATGCCCTCCATATGTGCCACTGGACCCCATCACCACGAGCCCCAGCTAAGTGACAACCAACAACCCTATTTCTGTTTTTGGTTTTGTTTTAGAGACAGGGTCTTGCTCTGTTGCCCAGGCTGCAGTGCAGTGGCAAAATCTTGATTCACTGCAACCTCCACCTCCTGGGTTCAAGCAATCCTCAACACCTCTTTATTTTTATTTTATTTATTGAGACAGTCTCCCTCTGTTACCCAAGCTAGAGTCTAGTGGCACGATCTCGGCTCACTGCAACTGCTGCTTCCCTGGCTCAAGCAATCCTCCCACTTCAGCCTCCCAAGTAGCTGGGACTACAGGCACAAGCCACCATGGTTAATTTTTTGTTTTGTTTTGTTTTGTTTTGTAGAGACGGCATGGGATTTTGCCATGTTGCCCAGGCTGATCTTAAACTCCTGAGCTCAAGCGATCCTCTTCCCTTGGCCTCCCAAAGTGCTAGGATTACAAGCATGAGTCACCACACCAGGGCCCTGGCTAATTTTAATTTTTGTAAAGACAGGGTCTTACACTATTGTCCAGGATGGTCTCGTCAAACTCCTGGCCTCAGGCAGTCCTCCTGCCTTGGCCTCCCAAAGTGCCATATACCCCCATTTCTGGGTGAGCAATTTCCAACTTTGTGGTGTGAGGGATGTCTGACAATGAAGTTCCATCCTCCTCCCTGGGGTCCATCCTGCAGTGGAAGCCGTCCTCCCAGCCAGCTGGTGACTGAACAACAGTGCTGTGCATCCGAGCGGGACACTGGCTGAGACTCTCCTCCCCCTCCCATCCCCCTTCTGCTTTTCTCCCTGCCCATGGCCTGGCAACCTTCCCCGGGGCCAGAGGGCAGCCCAGAGTCCTGAGGCCCCAGGAAGCTATCTGGCCGCTGGAAACAGTGGCCTGATGCCCAGCAGAATCTCTGAACAGGTTCTTTGCCTGCAACCTAGGTGGAGCCAAGGCATGACTAGGATCCGAACTGGCCAGACAGTGGCCGCCAAGACCAGCCCCGCCTCCCTTCTGCCACCTTCTTCCCCGCAGGCTTCTCCATAGTGGGGCAGGCTCTCTGGACACCCCTCCGCAGTCAGGGCCCTCCCATGGCTGCCCTGCCCAGGACTGGGCACAGCTGCACTGACTGTTCCTGGCAACCTCACCTGTGCAGGCCACCTCGCTGCTTCAGCACAGTCCAGCACCGGTGTTCTCGCTCTGGGGTTGGCCTGGCACTGACCTGTGCGCCTGTGAGGGAAGGTGGGCAACTCTGGAGCTGGCTGGTGCCCCCTGCCTGGGTGGAGGTGGAGCAGGTCCCAGATTTCTCAGAACAATTCCAGGATGCAGCTGCGTCTGGGGCCTAAGCAGAGGGGAGATATCAGGCTGGGGCTGGCTGCTGGGCCTGTCCTCTCTGAGCTGCCTCAAATCCCCTATTCCTTGAGCGGCCTTGGAGCCTGGCCTCAGGCCTCAGGGCACCACACCACTTGTCTCCAGGGACCAACCTGTTCACCCCACACCCAGCCCTGTGACGGAGGTGCTGTCTCTTGGCCCCACTTACAGATGGGCCAACTGAGGCCCAGGGCATCTGCCCACTTGTCATGACAGTGAGCAGCCAAGCTGGACGTGAACCCAGGTTTTTGTACACTGCCGTCTGGCAGGGTTGGGGAGGACTTAGTGGCACCCACTGACCTCCCACTGGGGGTCGGGGTCAGGGAGTGAAGTAAGTGCCTGGCTGTCTGAGCACCCTGGGGCAGCCCCTCCAGCCTGGGAGAGCCAGCTCACTCTGGGCAGCTGGCGAGGGCAGCTCCTGCCATATTGGGTCCTTACACACCTCTCAGCTGTGAAAGCCCCTTGCTGGCCTCCAGAGAACCTCGAGGATGGCCTCACAGGCCAAACCCAGCGGCTGCACTGCCCATGGTCACCAACTCTGCAGCACGCGTGTACAACCAGTGTCCCTCCGGTGTCCCCACGCCCAGGTGCCCGGCTGTTTGACCTGCCAGCATCGCGAGCCGTTTCTGGCGCTGCCTGTGGTCTGCCGTCCTGGCACATCCTGAATGGAGGTGCACGCATAGAGGCTGCCTGTGAATCTCCTGCGCCTCCTCGGAGGGATTTGCTCCCTTCTAGGACGTGCCCTGGGGACAGTCAATTCCCCCAAATAGTGACTTCCATTCTCCACATAATGAGAGCCTTTGGCTGAAGGATTGGGAGGACCAGGAAAAAGCCTCCAGGCCACGTGGGGCGTGACTTGGCGATCCCGGTCTCTCCGGGAGTCAGCCTGGACCCCCAACGCCCGGTGGCCTGCTCTGAGGGCCACGCCCGCCGCCGAGCGCCCGGGAACCGGAGAACCCGCAGGGCGTCAGCCGGGTGGATTTCCTCCCACTGCCCCTGACCCCACTGCCCAGCGCTTTCGGGACTAGCGGATGATGGACTTGTGCTAAACTGGCTACGACCCCTCCGGAGCGGGGTCCTGGGGTAAATCAGCAGTGAGCTGCAGCCTCAACCAGCCCCTGCCTTTGGTTTCCTCGCGCTCCCGGCTCACAACACCTCAGACCCGAACTAACTCTCCAGCCTGGGTCCCTCTGCCGGACCCTCCTCCCGGGCACCTCCCACGCCCCGCCCCTCAAGCCCCGCCTCTCCCTCCGGGCTCCCTCGCGTCCCGCCCCCAAGCCCCGCCCTTCCTCCCGTGCTCTCCACGCCCCGCCCCGCCCCCCGGGCTCCCCACGCCCCACCCCTCAATCCCCGCCCGTCTTTCCGGGCCCCCCTGCGCCCCGCCCCCGCTCCGCCTGCTGGCGCTTCCCTGCCCCGCCCCTCTCAGCTCCACCCTCCGTCTAGGCCCCGCCCACACCCCGCCCCCATGGGCACCACCCACAAAGCCAAGCCCCGCCCCGCAGGGTCCCGCGCACTTCCCGCCCCGCCCCGCCCCGCCCCGGCCCTGTCCTCGGCGCCCAGCCTGGGGCCGCCGTGGCGGTGAGACCCGCAGGGGGAGGGCCGGTCCCAGCCACCTCGCCGCTCCAATTTCCTCCATGTTCACAGGCCCAGCCTGGCACTCACCGCTCGTTCTGCGACCTCCAGGGCGAGCGCGCTTCCGGGGCGGCCGTCCAAGAGGCGTGGGAAGCGCACGGGGGATTCTGGGCGTGCAGTCGCCGCCAGCGGATGGCGAAGGGGCGGGTGGGTGAAGCGAGTTTCCAGCGTCGAGCCTGCTTCGTTTCAACGTGGACGCCACATGCAAGCCACGAGCGCAGCGCCTCACGGTGTTCGCCCTTGCTCCGGGTCCGGCGTTCTGAGGGTGACCCAGCTGCGCTGCAGGCCTCAGTGGCACGCCGGGGGACTGGAAGGCTGAGCCGTCCTCCCATGTGCGCGGGAGACCCTCCGCCACTGCGCCCAGATCGCCGGCGAGGCGCAGGGGGACGCTGGGAAGGGCATCGGGAGACCCCGGGCCTCCTGTCCGCACACCTGTCCGAAGCCTCAATGTCTCCATTCCTTTTCGGTCTGTCTGACCTGAGAGCCGAGCTCACGGCAGGGATGGGGACCCCGGGCTTGAACTGCAGGTGCCGTGCCAATCAGGGCCCAGGCAGGAGAGGGGCGTCCCTGCATTGGGGCCCCATCATCAGGTTCGCATGGCCACTCTAGCGTGGTGGGGGAGGGCAGGGCCTTTCCCTGTCAATTCACTTCCCTGTCGGTACTCACCGACCTGTCTGTGGAAGGGCAGCAATGGTCGATTTCCCGATTAAACAAAGTGTGAAGGAGGAAGAGAGGCTACAGGAATCTCCCGTCCGGGAGACCCTGTCTCTAAGGGGCCAGGCGGGGTCCTCCTGTGTCTCCTGCAGCCCTGCACAGCCCCTGTCAGAGGTACCTTCTGGAGAGAGTGGCCCACCTGTCCCGGCCTTTGCCACTGGGCGCCCTGTCCCAATTTATCCGTGTCCAGTCCGATTCGTGGTATCATGGATTGGAAAGCTGTGACAGACGCCCTGGGCTGGGAGGTATAAAACGAAACTGTTTAACTCCAGTGAAAAACAGTTGCAGGAATCCCAGAAGTGGGAAAAGGTCGTTCTGAGCAATTTCCGTGGAGTGGGTGTGATTCCGAGACTGAGGCTCCAGGGGCCGGGGTCAGTGGCTCACGCCTGTAATCCCAGCACTTTGGGAGGCCGAGGCAGGCACTTACCAGGTCAGGAGATTGAGACCATCCTGGCTAACACAATGAAACTCCGTCTCTACTAAAAATACAAAAAATTAGCCGGGTGTGGTGGCGGGCGCCTGTAGTCCCAGCTACTCGGGAGGCTGAGGCAGGAGAATGATGTGAACCCGGGAGGCAGAGCTTGCAGTGAGCCACGATAGTGCCACTGCACCCCAGCCTGGGCGACAGAGCAAGACTCTGTCTCAAAAAAAAAAAAAAGAAAAAAAAGGTTCTGGGACCCCTGGCCCAGGAGCCCCAGGCCACAGCCTCCTGCCTGGGAGGTGTGGCTCCCCATGCAGCCAGCTTCTTCCCTGCCTCAGGTGTGCGACCTGCACTCTGTCCAGGAGGAGGGGAGACTCTCTTGCCCAGGGGCAAACCTGAAAACACAGCAAGGTTAAGGGAGGAGGGCAGTTTCCTGTCAAAGTCCACATTTGTGAAAAAGCATTGATTGGGCAGAGAGAGGTGCTGTATTCTGGAATGGAGGTGAGTGGGGGCCAGTGCGGGCTGGCCGGTGAGGGTGGGTGTGATGTTTTGCCTGGCCCAGTGGAGCTGGGGCCGCAGGTTCCCAGTCTGCTGGCAGAGCTGGGTCCCGGTAGGGGCAGAGCTGGGCAGGCCCACATGGCCTGTGCATCCAGGGTGTCTTGTCCCCTCGATCCTTCAGAGGATGAGCCCCCACCCTTTGCCGGCCTTCTTGGGCGTGGTCTGATAGAGGCTGAAGACAGTCAAAGCCGCTCTCCTCTTTTCTTTTTTTTTTTTTTTTTTCAGACAGGGTCTTGTTCTGTCACCCAGGCTGGAGTGCAGAGGCCTGATCTCGGCTCACTGCAACCTCCATCTCCCAGGTTCAAGCGATTCTCCTGCCTCAGCCTCCCGAGTAGCTGGGATTACAGGCACGCACCACCATGCCTGGCTAATTTTTGTATTTTTAGTAGAGACGGGGTTTCATCATGTCGGTCAGGCTGGTCTTGAACTCCTGACCTCGTGATCCGCCCACCTCAGCCTCCCAACGTGCTGGGATTACAGGCGTGAGCCACCGCGCCCGGCCCGCTCTCCTCTTTTCTAGGTGAGAACAGTGAGCCCGCAAGGTCAGGGAGCTGCCCCCAGGTCATCTGGGCTGTTGATGATGGAGGTGGCAGATGGAGGTAGGAGAGGAGGCCAGAGAGGAGCCGTGTGCTCCTGATCCCTGGCCCAGCACTCTCCTTCTCTGGCCCCCACTTGGCATCTGCCCCACCCGGGGCCTGGACTCCCACTCACGCACTGGAAACTCCCTGTCTCGGGGCCACACACACCATGCCTGGCAGGCGCTGGAGATGCAGCAGAGCAGACGCGGCCACAGGAGTAGCTGTGTTTCCTACAGTGGAGAAGGGGACCCTGGTAGGAGCACTGCCCAGCCAGGCACGTGGTGCTCAACCCTATGGGCACTGACCCCACGAAAGGCCGGGGTTTGTGCTGCGGGAGGCCTCTGTTTGGCGAGAGCTCTGTCCCGGCTCCAGTGCGGCGGCCCTCCCCCGGCCTGCTGGAATGGGACCTCATCCCTGCTCCAGCGTCATGGACTTTTCCGGCCTTGGGCCCTCAGCGATTCAGGCGGGGCCGTTTTGCTAACACCCGTGTGTATGTGGGGGTGTGGGGTGTGTGTGTGTGTGTGTGTGTGTGCACGCGCCTGTGTGTGCATGCGTGCAGGCATGTGAGCCTCTGTGTGCCCACGTGCCTGCATGTGTGTGCACGTGTGTGCAGTGTTTCTGCCCCAAGGCTGGACCCCAAGGCCCGTCTTGGGTGCAGGGTGTTTTCTGTAGGGGAAACTGAGGCATGGGAGGCTCAGCCCCATGCCTGGGAGGGTGACTGCCAGCCAGTTGGCCTCAGAGCTCCCACTCCTGGGCACAATGGGCACCTGGCCCTGGGGCCTGCGCTTCTTAGCTACACACAGACCATAGCCCTGGATCCCAGGCCAGGGGTGTCCTCTCAGCCCTGCCTCCCTGGAGTGCACGTCCCCCGGCCAACCTTCTGGTCTCCTTTCTTCCTCTCAACTTTACCCTCTCTCTCTCCTTTCCTCTCTCTGCCCCCCTCCTGGCAAGCGGATTGCAATCCAAACTTGTTGTTAACTTCTCCCCTGCAGTTGTCCACGGGCCCTTCCAAGTTAAACATTACTCACGGCAACAAGAGCCCGCCGGGCAGTGCCTGGCCTGGAGGTGGACCCGCGTGCAGAAGGTGCTGGGACGGGGTGAGTGCCAGGCCCCTCCCTGCAGCATCTGTGGGGCAGCTGCTGGTGCAGGTGGCCCCAGCACCCTGAGCCCATACCTGGGTCCCTGCAGCCTCTTGCCTCGCCCTTTGAAGTCATGAATGTGCCTGTTTATGTAACCCCCATGCTCGGCCAGAGCGGGTAGGCCTGTGGGCAGCAGGTCCCTGGGCAGGCTTGGGAGGGGCCAGCCAGGGGCCCCAGAGGGGTTTGGGCTGGGCCAGGCGAGAGCCCTCCCCTCGGCCGGTCACTCCAGCTCTGTGCCAGGCTAGGGGTGGGACTGGAAACAAAATGCTCAGAAAAAAATTAGCCTCATCTGTTTTGAATCGATTCCGCTGATCGGGCCCTCAGTTTTCCCAGCAGGGAAGTGGAGGGATAGGTAGTCATGGGCTCAAGCACCTCAGGGAGCCCCCACAGCCGGGGGAGGCACGAAGCCCAGACCCCACTCACCACACCCAGCAGCTGCTCCACCCTTGTCTGCCAAGAGCCTCCCAGGTTAGGAGCAGAGCCCCCCAGGCTGGGTCCCCCAGGGGAGCAAAGTTGGATGTCAACAGCAAATAGGCACGGTGTGCTCTGCCCACCCTCTGCCACCCCACCCCTCGCGTCCTCTCTTACCACTCCCTCCTCCACCTGCTGCACGCATCCTGCAGGGACCCAAGCACCGTCCTGCCCCCAGGCCTTTGCGCTGCTGGCCCCGGCCCCGAAAGCTCATCCCTCACCCATTTTAGGGCTGCTGAGATGGACCTCATAGGAAGCCCCCCTCCAACTCAGCACCTCTCCACTTACCCTGGTCTATTCCTTTTAAGAACATGGACCCCCGTCCAACAGAGAACATTTGGAGACTTAATTTTTTTATGCTCTCCTAGGGAAGCTGCCAGCTCTGTAGAACAGGAACTCTCCCGTGTGTCTGTGCTTGCTGTAGGGAGGCATGTAGTCTACTCCACAGAAGAAACCAGTTCCACGCTCACCCACCCAGCGCCCTCAGGGCCCAGCCCCCTGGCCTGCACCCGGACCCTGTCGGGCAGGACACATCTGGCTGACTAGAGCTCAGGCCAGGGGCCTCCTGTGGGACTCAGCGGGGACAGCTGGAGCCTGAGCCAACAGGGGGAGGGCAGCAGGCCGAGGCGCACAAAGTTCAGGGGGGCTGCTTGGTGCTGGTGGCGTTCGGCCACCCCGCTTCGTGCAGGGCTATGGGCCACTCGTCCAGGAACTCCACACCCTCCATGTGAAGCCGCTCTCCTGTCCTGCTCACACCCCCAGGACCCTTCAGGCTCCCAGCCTCCCAGCCTCCCTCCTGCCTCTGTCCAGACAGAGATTGTTGGAGGAGGTGCTTCAGTGAACGCACAACGTCCACATCCCTGCTGCAGCCAGGTTCCATCCAGGGAGCACAGAACCCGTCCTGGGCACCCAAACCCTCATGGGGCCTCTGTGCCATGGCCTCTTCCCAGCACCTCACCCTGGAATGCAGCCTTAGGGTGGGGGGTCCTCGTGGGGGCTGGGGGAAAGGCCCTGCCTAGTGCCCTGGGGCTGTGTTCTCCAGGCACCTTGTCTGTGCACCACAGGGTCTTGAGGGGCTCTGGAGACGGGCGGCTCACCTGCCTGCCTCGTGCCCAGACCTGCGAGTGTGCCTGCCGGTGTCAGACAGAGGCGAGTTGGGACTTCATCCCTGAAATCAAGCAGGAGGGTAGGAATGTGAGCCTCGAAACCACCTTGTTTCTGTATCGTTTCTGGGAGCAGTGATGTTGGCCATTGGGACACCTGCTGAGGGTCCTGTTTTCCCATCCGGGTGCTGGTGGGACAGAGGGAGGCTGTGACCTTCACCCAGCCTGTGCCGAGAGCTCCAGCCCCCCACAGCTTCCACAGCCCTGCCTGCCACCTCCCCCACACCAGACCCTGCCCTCCTGCCCTCCATGCCTCCTTTGGGGAGGAGGCCGGGGGTGGGTGGAGCTGATTTAGTCACAGGCCCTGCTTAGGCAGTGAGACCCCAGCACCCCCCAGGTAAGGGTGCCTCGGGGGCCGGGTGGGGGTGGCTCCTCGGGGCTCCTCCTGGCCCTCTGGGGGCTGCGAAACTTTCGAGGCTGCACTTGTCCTTTTTGCAAGGCACTGCCAAGACGTGTGGCATTTCTGTGGTCTCTGCAAGCACAGCGAAGCACACACGTGCTCCAGGGCTGGGGCTCTTCTCCTGGAGGGTGACCCTGGGAAAGGGTAGCCTTGCCCACCCAACCTTGGTCACCAGTGGCCATCCAACCCCGGGTGTCCCCATCCTCGGTTTGGGCTGAGGGCAGACTGCAGGCTGGCGTTGCAGAGGCAGCTGGGTAAAGTGTGGTCCCAGACAGGGACACAAGCTGGCAGTTACTGTGGGGGACCTGGGCCTGGGCTTAGGGACTGCTGCCCCTATCCAGACGCCTGATTGGGACCAGGGTGTGGGGCTGGGCCCTGCAGCGCCTGTCTTGCCTGGGCTGGAGCCCTGGAGCTGTGCGACCTGGGGCCAGGGTGTTCTGACAGCCTCACTCTCAGGGGCTGGATGCCCTTCGGCACTACAGTGGGTGCCTAGCAGACCGTGCTATAGACCATACCCTGCTCTGGGCGTCTGTGGACTCCCTGGGCCCCTGCCACCATGGTCACTGCCTCTCTTGGGAGCAAGTTTTTCTTTTCTTTTGTTTTCTTTTTTTTTTTTTTTTTTGAGATGGAGTTTTACTCTTGTTGCCCAGGTTGGAGTGCAGTGGCACGATCTCAGCTCACTGCAAGCTCCGCCTCCCAGGTTCAAGTGATTCTCCACCTCAGCCTCCTAAGTAGCTGAGGTTACAGGTACCTGGCTAATTTTTTATATTTTTATTAGAGATGGGGTTTCATCATGTTGGCCACGCTGGTCTCAAACTCCTGACCTCGGGTGATCCACCCGCCTCGGCCTTCCAAAGTGCAGGGATTATAGGCGTGAGCCACCGCGCCTGGCCGAGACCAAGCTGCTGCTGCTACTTTTTTGTTTGAGACGGAATCTTGCTTTGTCGCCCAGGCTGGAGTGCAGTGGTGTGATCTCAGCTCACTGCAAGCTCCGCCTCCTGGGTTCACGTCATTCTCCTGCCTCAGCCTCCCAAGTAGCTGGGACTACAGGCGCCCACCACCATGCCCAGCTAATTTGTTTTTTTGTATTTTTAGTAGCGACAGGGTTTCACTGTGTTAGCCAGGATGGTCTCGATCTCCTGACCTCATGATCCGCCCGCCTGGGCCTCCCAAAGTGCTGGGATTACAGGAGTGAGCCACGGTGCCAAGAGCAAGCTTCTGATGCTGGGGCCGCAAGGAGCTTCCCAGGCCAGGCAGGTTGCTGTCTCAGCGGCAGCCTGCAGCCTCCTCCCAGGATCTGGAGCAGGAGGGTGGCTGTCTTTTGCATTCAATCCGTTGGGCTGCTGCAGGGCTCCCGCAGAGCTGCTCCAAGGGGCCAAGAGAAGGAAGGACGCTGCCCCCAAGGACAGACGGGCAAGCTGGAGTCAGGAGAGGCCCAGCCGTGGCCCGCAGGCCTTGAGTCGCTGCTTGGGGGAGCGTGAGGCAGGTATGGGAGGGGGCCAGGGAAGCCCTGCAGCCCCCCACCCCCACCCCCGGCCCCAGGCAGCAGTGCCTCCGAGGCCTGGGCGGCAGGAAAGGGAGAGATGACGTCATTGCCGCCTGGAATCTGCTGTTTGGAGGCGTCGCCATGGAGACCGGAAGGCTCAGGGTGGGTAAAAATAGCAAACCCAAGAGGGTGTAAGTTCCAAGAACCCGAGTCTCTGAAAAGCGAGGCATACATGTTCTCGTTGCCTGGAGGACAGAGGGCCCAGGCTGGGAGTCTAGCGGGAGGGGCTGCTCGGGGCTGCTGGCTTGCAGCCACCCACACGCGGTGTGTCCCCGCCACAGCCACCGAGAGCTTTGTCCCCGCGCAGGGTGTGGCGGGGGTGGCAGGCTCCCAGCAGGAGGCATCTGCAAGCACGCTCCCTTCCTCTGCTTGGGCACCGCAGCCTGAGCCGAGGGCCGCTCTGCAGGGACTTTTCTTTCCTCGCAGAGGGGAAGCAGCCGTGGCCTGTGAGTCGCTGGGCTTCCCAGGCCTCATCCCGGCCGGAACTCCGTGCCTCCAGGCGGCCTCTGGTGGGGCGGGAGGGGCCGAGCTGGGGTTTTCGCTGCCTGGGCGGAATGCTCTTTTCCTGCCCTGCTTCTGGAGGAGGAAAGGGGCGGCCGCCTGAGGAAAGCCTCCGGCACCCCAACCCCGTTCCTCTAGGGTGGTTTTCTTGCCAGGGAGCAGGATTTTCCTCCAGGCCAGGAGGTGGCTGTCCCGCTCCTTCTGGGCTCGGTCCCCGGAAACGCCAGTACACACTGTCTGCACCTCCCTTCAGCGGTGTCCCAGTGTCCTCATGGGTCCCCCCAAGTCCCAGGCCACAGAATACGGCAGGAGGCCCGAGGGCTCTGGGCTGCTCTCCCCAGATGGCTGAGTCCGTGGAGAACCCCTGCAGCCGTGAGGGGCTCCCTGGCCCGGTGCCACGTCCGAGAAACTCTGCCCTGTCTTTGCTCTCGGCGTGGCTGGGGCCTCCTCTCTCCCAGGCCAGGCTGCACCAGGGCATGGAGGGGACCTTGCCTGGCGGCTTCCTCCAGCCGCACGAGCCTGGGCAGAAGTGTCATTGGGCTCAGGGACCCTCAGATGGCCCAAAATGACCCAGGAGCCCTCAGAAGGCCCAAAATGACCCAGGAGCCCTCAGATGGCCCAAAATGACCCAGGAGCCCTCAGATGGCCCAAAATGACCCAGGAGCCCTCAGATGGCCCAAGAGCACCCTGGGTGGGGAAGGATCCAGGGTGATTCCCAGCCCCGAGAAATGAAGCTCCATTCCGGGAGGGTGACTGTCCCCGGGCAAGGGGTGACCATCCCTGGTTGGGAGGCAACTGCCCACTATAGCAATGAACGTTCTCCTGAGCAGCCTGGGGAGCCCTTTCCTCCCTCCGTGCGGGGGGCTGCTGGGGCTGAGTCTCTGTCCGCTGCTCCCTGGGTGCTAAATCCTGGAACATCTTCAAAGAGTTTCAGTCCCTTCTCTTCTGCACATACCATTGTTCTCAGGGTGGCTGGGCAGCCCCTTCCTCCACCCAGGGCAGGGGAGCACGGGGTCACCTCTCACGCCCAGCCCTCCCTCGGCTCATGGTGGTCTGTGGCTGGAGAGGGCGAGGGGATGTAGAGCCCCGTGTAGGGGTCGCTCATTCCCCCAAGACATAGCTCACATGCCTTATGTAACTCGTGAGCTCACGCAGAGGGCCTGCCAGAAATGACGGCAGGGGCGGGAGGGGCCTGCTCGGGAAGCCAAGTGTGGCTCAGGCTTACGAGGAGCCGGCCGGGCCCTGCCTCAAGGAGAGAGGGGCCCGAGCCTTTGCAACCTGGGGCTCCTACGCTGTGGCAGGGGATGGGCAGGGCCTGGGACGGAGCGAAGGCCGGGGTGGTGCAGTGTATGGCTAGGCCTGGGATGGCTGTGCTGGTCACTTGGCCTGTGGGTAACTGGCCAAGCAGGATGTGGGCCCAGGCCCACCCCACTCCCCCACCAGCAGGCGCCAGCAGGCCCGTGATGTCAGAGGAAGGGCCTAAGTCACGCAAGACCCCCGGGAGCAGCTCTGGGGGCCTCGGAGGGGTGGGTGGGTGGAGGCAGTGCTGTCTCCCCCAGTGCCAGCTGCCCTTCCACCCCCAAACACAGACCAGGGCGGATGCTGCACTGAGGATGGCCCTGAGGCAGGGCTGGACCCAGTGCCCGCGGCTGTCCCTGCCCTTCCTCCCTTCCCTTTTGGAGTCCCGTGCTTCCCCTCTGCCTGCTGCACAGGCCCCCACACTGTGGCTGGCCCAGCCCAGTTTCACTCCTGGAATGGGACCCCGGGCCCCAAGAAGGGCAAGGGCTTCAGGGAGGCTGTGGCAAGGGCCTCTGGGCAGCACTTGAGGCCTAGGTGACAGCACGGGTCCTCAGGGCAGTGCCCCCAGCCAAGAGCGAGCCATCCCTCCAAACACAGTACCAAGGGGCACCTGGCCTGGGGACCCGTGTCCCGCCAGAGGCAGGGCCTGGCATAGCTGCACCTCACCGGGCCCAGGCCAGCCATTGGCCAGCCTGTTGCTGGGAAGGCAGCCAGCCCCTGATAGGGAAGGGGTAACGGGGAGTCCAACTAGGAGGAAGGGGATGCCGGGACAGGGAGGCCAGCCCTCCGGCCTGAGGAGGGCAGAACACTGGCAGGGGTCCCTGGCAGGGTCTCGGACTGTGCCTTCGAGCCCTTAAGCAGGAGAATGGGATGGGTGGGGGCTCTCTGAGGGGGCCAAGGGCGGTGCTGGGAGCCCAGTGTGGGACAGACCCTGCTCTCAGGAAGGCTGGCCAAGGGGCCGTGGCCCTAGACAGAGGGTGGGGCTGTGTCCTGCTGCTGAGGGGGAGGGGTGAGGATGGGGGCAAGGGGCGTCCATGCAGAGGCAGAGAGCAGGAGGTAAGGGGCTGGGCTCCTGGGATGGCTTGGCCTGAGCCTGGAGGCTGCAGCCCCTCTGAGTAGCGGGAAGGTGGCTGCGGGCAGGTGCCGTGGGTGACTGAAGGGTAGGACCTGTGTGAAGGACCCCTCGCTGCCCTTGGGACCACTGGGCCCCTGAGGTCTGGCTCTCACACATGCCCTGCCCTCACCTGACCTCACGCCCCGATCAGCCACATGCTCCAGCAGGTCCCAGGTTGCCCTGAGCCTCAGCGTGCTCTGGTCTGCATATGGTGGTAATGCCACCTGGCTCAGCATGTCGAGGGAAAACCAGCCCTGGCACCTGGGTCCCACAGTGCCTGTGATGACTCATGAGGTTCTGCCATTGCAACCAGCAGTGCCACGGCTCAGGCCCCTGGAAAGCACTGTGGGGATGGTCCCCCACTTTGGGAAGTGCTGGCTGAAAACTTCTTGTGTGCAAGGACAGCACCCTTCTGTCCCCATTGCATCCCCTGTGCCCACCTCATGGTGCTCAGTGTTGTGTGCCGGGTAAAGGACAGCAGCCAGGGCCTTGGAGGATGCTGGTGATGCCCCGGCCATGGCTGGGTCCCTGGCTCTCGCTCTGTCCCCACTGTTTGACATGAACCTGCTTCAGCTAAGTCAAGAGTGAGCTCTGGCCCTAGGGTCCCAGGCTCAGTGAAGTGCTGAGGGCACTCGGGGAGGTGGCAGTGAATGACTGGGGTGGCATGGCATGGCTGCAGCCCCGGGCAGCCATAACCAGCACAGCGCACAATCCAGGGCAGCACAGGATGCCCCCAGGACAGGGTCCAGTGGGCGAGGGTGGCAGGGCTGGGTGCCCACACTGGCTCTTAAATTCAGCACACGGCCCCCCAGGCTGGGCCTCACCAGTGTCCCCCTGGCTGTCCATAGGCTGTGGACGCGTCCTCAGAGCCAGGCTGCGGGCTGCTGAGGGTGCCTCTGTGGCACAGACCTCTGTGCCCCTCCCTCCCTCAGGCCCATCTTCCTGCTGCTGCGCCCTCAGCCTCCAAGGTCCCTGTGGCCCTGGGCAGGGGCTGCCAGGGGTCTCCTGCAGGAAAAGGAGCCTGAGAGAGCCAGCCTTGTCTCCCTAGCCTGGGACTGGGCCAGGCCCTGTCATACTCTGGGTGTGAGCTCAAGGTGGGGCTGGATGGACAACTGGCTCCTGGGATGGCCCAATGCCTGGCCCAGGCTGTCCAAGCCTGGGCAGCCACATTGCTGCCCTACCTGGCTTCATCCCTGTGGGGAGTGGGCAGGAGCTGGGCTCTGACTCTGAGTGGGGTGGTCGGCCGGCCACCTGCTCTCACCCTCTGGTTCCCAATGGCCACAATGGCAGGATCATCCGTGGCCCCCCAGGGGCAGGCGCCCTGCTCAGCGCTTCCCATGCATCACCTCGGGTGACCCCAAGAGGCAGGCCCTGGCTCCGGGACCACCACAGGGAGGCTGACACACACCTGAGGCCACCTGGGCCCGGTACAGGTCAGGCAACTGATTTCACAGAAGACCCCACGGCAGGCGAGGGCTCTCCTGGGGAGAAGGGCTCTGAGAGAAACAACAGAAAAGGCAAACAAAACTGAAGGCAGCTTCCTTAGAAAACCAGAGAATGGGTCAGGCGCGGTGGCTCATGCCTGTGATCCCAGGACTTCGGGAGGCCGAGGCGGGTGGATCATGAGGTCAGGGGATCGAGACCATCCTGGCCAACGTGGTGAAACCCCATATCTACTAAACATAAAAAAATTAGCCAGGTGTGGTGGTGGGCACCTGTAGTCCCAGCCACTCAGGAGGCCGAGGCAGGAGAATGGTGTGAACCCGGGGGCAGAGGTTGCAGTGAGCTGAGATTGCAGGACTGCACTCCAGCCTGGGCGACAGAGCGAGACTCTGTCTCAAAAAAAAAAAAAAGCCAGAAACTGCCGGCCAGGTGTGGTGGCTCATGCCTGTAATCCCAGCACTTTGAGAGGCTGAGGCGGGCGGATCACCTGAGGACAAGAGTTCAAGACCAGCCTGGCCAACATGGTGAAACCTTGTCTCTGCTAAAAATACAAAAATTAGCTCTGCGTGGTGGCATGCTCCTGTAATCGCAGCTACTACGGAGGCTTAGGCATGAGAATTGCTTGAACCCTGGAGGTGGAGGTTGCAGTGAGCTGAAATCACGCTGCTGCACTCCAGCCTGGGTGACGGAGAGAGATTCTGTCTCAAAAAAAAAAGAAAGAAAGAAAGAAAGAAAGAAAGAAAGAGAGAAAGAGAGAGAGAGAGAGAGAGAGAGAGAGAGAAAGAGAGAGAAAGGAAAGAAAGGAAAGAAAGGAAGAAAGAAAGAAAGCAAGCAAGCTAGGCCAGGTGCAAGGGCTCACGCCTGTAATCCCAGCACTTTGGGAGGCCAAGGTGGGCAGATCACCTGAGGTCGGGAGTTCGAGGCCAGCCTGACCAACATGGAGAAACTCTGTCTCTATTAAAAATAAAAAATTAGCCTGGCGTGGTGGCACACGCCTATAATCCCAGCTACTCGGGAGGCTGAGGCAGGAGACTCACTTGAACCCGGGAGGCAGAGGTTGCAGTGAGCTGAGATCACGCCATTGCACTCCAGCCTGGGCAACAAGAGCAAAACTCCGTCTTAAAATAAAGGGGGAGGCCGGGCGTGGTGGCTCAAGCCTGTAATCCCAGCACTTTGGGAGGCCGAGACGGGTGAATCACGAGGTCAGGAGATCAAGACCATCCTGGCTAACACAGTGAAACCCCATCTCTACTAAAAAATACAAAAAACTAGCTGGGCAAGGTGGCGGGCGCCTATAGTCCTAGCTACTGGGGAGGCTGAGGCAGGAGAATGGCGTGAACCTGGGAGGCAGAGCTTGCAGTGAGCTGAGATCCGGCCACTGCATTCCAGCCTGGGTGACAGAGCAAGACTCCGTCTCAAAAAAATAAAATAAAATAAAATAAAATAAAATAAAATAAAATAAAATAAAAGGGGGGCCAGGCGCGGTGGCTCACGCCTGTAATCCCAGCACTTTGGGAGGCCGAGGTGGGCGGATCACGAGGTCAGGAGATCAAGACCATTCTGGCTAACACGGTGAAACCCCGTCTCTACTAAAAATACAAACAAATTAGCCGGGCGTGGTGACGGGTGCCTGTAGTCCCAGCTACTCGGGAGGCTGAGGCAGGAGAATGGCATGAACCTGGGAGGTGGAGCTTGCAGTGAGTCGATATCGTGCCACTGCACTCCAGCCTGGGCAACAGAGTGGGACTCTGTCTCAAAAAAAAAAAAAAAAAAAAAAAGGAAAACTAGAAATTGCAGGTCAGCACAAAAGAGAAACTTTAAGACAGCTATAGATTCTTCACTTGGCAAAAATCACTTTCTTGTTTTTTGTTATATGATCTGAAGACTATAGCATTCTAAGTACCGTGTGAGCTACATCTAGGAATTTTCATTGACAGTGTTTTCATTATCATTCAATTTAAAACATGTTGTGGTTTCCATTTTGATTCCTTCTTTAATTGATGACGTGTCCAAAGTATTTTGCAATGTCCCAGATAATGGTGATTTTTGATGGGAATGTGTGTTTTTCTTTGTTATTTATTTTTATTTTATTTTTTGAGATGAAGTCTTGCTTTATTGCCCAGGCTGAAGTGCACTAGCGCAATCTCAGCTCACTGCAACCTCCACTTCCTGAGTACAAGTGATTCTCCTGCCTCAGCCTCCCGAGTAGCTGGGACTATAGGCACATGCTACCATACCCAGCTAATTTTTGTATTTTTAGTAGATGGGGTTTCACCAGGCTGGTCTCGAACTCCTGCCCTCAGGTGGCCCGCCTCAGCCTACCAAAGTGCTGGGATTACAGGTGTGAGCCACTGCCCCCAGCCTGTTATTTTTCATTTGGAATTCTAGTGTGTTTCTTTATTTTAATAGCTACCAAAGAAATACAGATATATAGAGATATATAGATAAAAGAAAGGAAAAAAACCCTCAAAGTGAGTACAGTTTAAATATTGAAACTGTAGATCTGTAGAAACTATTTATCTGTAGAACTCACCAAGCCCTAGCCCTCCTTTGCTCCTCCATGATGGCCCTGGCATCAGCCTCTTTCAAAGCTTTCAACCATTTTTTTTGTCTTAGCTCTCTCCATACTTCTAAATTGTGTGCTCTCGCTGCCCCTTCTTGGTTTAGCAGCTTTATACATGGTGAGATGTTACCGGGGAATGAGGGTTTTGGTCTTGTCCAATGCTCTCTGCCGCACCCTACCATCTCGTCTTCTGGCTTCCCAAATGAGCAATTTCATCGTTTTTGTTTAAGTTGATGACTCTGTTATAATTATGTACTATAACTCTCTGCTGAGGCAAGTAGTGAACTCTGTTTAGGTTTTCTTTTTGTTTTTCCTGGAGTTAGTATTGGCCTTGCTTTCTTCTTTCATCTGCTGAGTTTCCTCTGTGCCTATGGCCCATCCCACCTACGTCTTCCAACAAGCCCTCCACACACTGTTTGATCTAGTCAATTGCATCCTACATTCCACTGGTTCCTTGTTTTCCTGGAGCCGTGTGTCCTTCTGTCTCAGTCTGGGCTGGTCACTCTCTGGGCTCCATGTCTAGGCTGGTGGGCAAAGATTTCCATGTCCCCTTCACAGACTGGGACAGACCCTTCTTAGCTCTTATTGTTATGATGGAAGCCCAGTTCCAGATCCCATTCGGAAAGGGTCTGTGGCCATGACTGTGTTTCTCACTGGCCTTAACCAGTAGCCCTCATTGGACATGAGACCAGGCCCAAGCCTTGCATTGGCAGTTTGGTTTCCATTCTTGCTTACCACTGTGACTTGAGTGCTATCTTCTTTTTTTTTTTTTTTTTTTTGAGATGGAGTCTCGCTCTGTCGCCCAGGCTGGAGTGCAGTGGCCGGATCTCAGCTCACTGCAAGCTCCGCCTCCCAGGTTCACACCATTCTCCTGCCTCAGCCTCCCGAGTAGCTGGGACTACAGGCGCCCGCCACCGCGCCCGGCTAGTTTTTTTTTTTTTTTTTTTTGTATGTTTTAGTAGAGACGGGGTTTCACCGTGTTAGCCAGGATGGTCTCGATTTCCTGACCTCATGATCCGCCCGCCTCGGCCTCCCAAAGTGCTGGGATTACAGGCTTGAGCCACCGCGCCCGGCCGAGTGCTATCTTCATTTCTAGTTCTGCACAGCTTCCTTCCTCGTGTTGTTTTACCGGACATTTAAAAAACAAATCTGGCTGGGTGCGGTGGTTCACACCTGTAATCCCAGCACTTTGGGAGGCCGAGGCGGGTGGATCACCTGAGGTCTGGAGTTTGAGACCAACCTGGCCAACATGGCAAAACCCCATCTCTACTAAAAAAAAATACAAAAATTAGGCCGGGCGTGGTGGCTCACGCCTGTAATCCCAGCACTTTGGGAGGCCGAGGTGGGCGGATCACAAGGTCAGGAGATCGAGACCATGGTGAAACCCCGTCTCTACTAAAAATAGAAAAAATTAGCCGGGCGCAGGGGCGGGCGCCTGTAGTCCCAGCTACTCGGGAGGCTGAGGCAGGAGAATGGCGTGAACCCGGGAGGCGGAGCTTGCAGTGAGCCGAGATTGCGCCACTGCACTCCAGCCTGGGCGACAGAGCGAGACTCCGTCTCAAAAAAAAAAAAAAAAAAAAAAAAAAAAATACAAAAATTAGCCAGGCATGTTGGCGGGCGCTTGTCATCTCAGCTGCTCAGGAGGCTGAGGCAGGAGAATCACTTGAACCCGAGAGACAGAGTTTGCAGAGAGCCAAGATCACGCCACTGCACTCCAGCCTGGGTAACAGAACAAGACTCTGTCTCAAAAAAAAAAAAAAAAAAAAAAAAAAAGACCGGGCACGGTGGCTCACACCTTTAATCCCAGCACTTTGGGAGGCCGAGACGGGTGGATCACAAACTCAGGAGATCAAGACCATCCTGGCTAACATGGTGAAACCCCGTCTCTACTAAGAATACAAAAAATTAGCTGGGCATGGTAGCACGCGCCTATAATCCCAGCTACTTGGGAGGCTGAGGCAGGAGAATCGCTTGAACCCAGGAGGCAGAGGTTGTAGTGAGCTGAGATTGCGCCACTGCACTCCAGCCTGGGTGACAGAGTGAGACTCCATCTCAAAAAAAAAAAAAAAAAAAAAAAGCAAATCTATTTTACCCAGCACGTGTTTGTGCTTGGACTGGGAAGGGGACCCTGCGCCATCCTGGCTGGAGTTGTAGCAGATGCTCTGGTGTCCTGTGGCTCCCTGGCCCCACCCTCACAGTGCCCCACTGCAGGACTGTCAGAAGCTTCAGGTTGCAGCCTGCCCGACAGCTCAAGCTCAGCAGGGCCGAATGGAGAATGTGTGCCTCCTCCTCCTAACATTGTTAAAAATAAAATTTGTATTTTGACACAATCTCAAGCTTATAGAAAAGTTGCAAGAATAGTACAGGAACTTTTTTTCCCCTGAAGCATTTGAAGGTTTGTTGCTGCATGGTGCTCCACCACACCCCGAAACAAGGACATTCTCCTACACGCCCCAACACGGCTGTCCAAGGCAGGAAATCACGTGGAGTCAGACCCCACTCTGGGCTTTCTGGTAGTCCCAGTAATATCCCTTGCAGTAAAGAGATCAGCCTGAGACCACACATTGCACTGAGTTGCCATCGTGTCTTCTGTCTCTGTCACTCCAGAACATTCCTGGGCCTTTCCCTGACTGTCCTTTGAAGTTTCCAGGCCAGGCTTATTTGGAGAAGATTCCCTGTGTGGCTTTGTCTGAGAGGTCATCACAGACAGACACGGGTTGTGCATCTTTGGCAGGAAAGGGGCAGATGTGACAATGTGGTCTGCTCATCCCACCCTGTTAGGTGGGGCAGGATTCTGATTGATCCAGTACCACTGGAGTCCACTGTGATCACTTGATTAAGGTGAGGTCTGTGTCTCTGCTGGAACTTACATTCTTTTTCCCTTTGTGACAAATTAGCATTTTGTGGGGGAGATTCCTCCCTCCCTCCCTCCCTCCGTTTCTCCCTCTCTCTCCCTCTCTTTTTTAGAGACAGGGTCTCGCTCTGTTGTCCTGGCTGAAATGCACTGATGCTATCCTAGCCCACTGCAGCCTTGGACTCCTTGGCTCAAGCAATCCTCCTGCCTCAGCTTCCTGAGTTGCTGGGACCACAGGTGCGTGCCATCATGCATGGCTACTTTTTGTTATTGTTGTTGTTTTATTTATTTTTTTTATTATTTATTTATTTTTTTTTTTGAGACGGGGTCTCGCTCTGTCGCCCAGGCTGGAGTGCAGTGGCCGGATCTCAGCTCACTGCAAGCTCCGCCCCCCGGGTTCCCGCCATTCTCCTGCCTCAGCCTCCCGAGTAGCTGGGACTACAGGCGCCCGCCACCTCGCCCGGCTAGTTTTTTGTATTTTTTAGTAGAGACGGGGTTTCACCGGGTTAGCCAGGATGGTCTCGATCTCCTGACCTTGTGATCCACCCGTCTCGGCCTCCCAAAGTGCTGGGATTACAGGCTTGAGCCACCGCGCCCGGCCTGTTGTTTTATTTTTGAGACAAGGTCTTGCTCTGTTGTCCCGGCTGGAGTGCAGTGGCGACATGATGGCTCACTGCAACCTCGACCTCCTGGGCTCAAGGGATCCTCCTGTCTCAGTCTCTCAAGTAGCTGGGACTACAGGCCTGCACCACTACGCTTAGCTAATTTTAAAATTTTGTGTAGAAGTACAGTCTCTATGTTGCCCAGGCAGGTCACGACCTCCTGGGTTCAAGGGATCCTCCTGTCTCAGTCTCTCAAGTAGCTGGGACTGCAGGCCTGCACCACCACGCTTAGCTAATTTTTAAAGTTTGTGTAGAAGCAGGGTCTCTACGTTGCCCAGGCTGGTCACGAACTCCTGGGCTCAAGCAACTGTTCCACCTTGGCCTCCCCAAAAGTGCTGGGATTATAGGTGTGAGCCACCATGCTCAGCTGATGCTTTCAAAATATGCAAATTGCTCTTTTTAAACTTTCAATTAATATATTTATTTTAATAAATATGAAAATATGTATAGACTCATGGTTTTCTATTTTATTTGGTAATTATAACTATCATTACCATCTATTAATATCATTATTCGGCCTGATTTGGCAAACAGGGGCTGTGGCTCAGTGCCCTCTCCATGTGACCCGGGGTGCCTTATGTCTTGTCGTCACTCTCTCCCTTCCTGGCCCTGGGGTCAGCCATCTTTTTTTTTTTTTTTTTAATGGAGCTTTCCCTCTTGTTGCCCAGGCCGGAGTGCAAAGGCGAGATCTTGGCTCACCGCAACCTTCGCCTCCCAGGTTCAAGTGATTCTCCTGCCTCAGCCATGTTGGTCAGGCTGGTCTCAAACTCCCAGTGTCAGGTGATTCGCCCACCACAGCCTTCCAAAGTGCTGGGATTACAGGTGTGAGCCACTGTGCCCGGCTGGATCAGCCGTCTCTTTAAAGAACTCCGGTTCCTGGCTGGGCGCAGTGGCTCACGCCTGTAATCCCAGCACTTTGGGAGGCCGAGGTGGGCGGATCACGAGGTCAGGAGATTGAGACCATTCTGGCTAACACGGTGAAACCCCGTCTCTACTAAAAATACAAAAAACTAGCCAGGTGTGGTGGCGGCACCTGCAGTCCCAGCTACTCAGGAGGCTGAGGCAGGAGAATGGTGTGAACCCGGGAGGCAGAGGTTGCAGTGAGCTGAGACTGCACCACTGCACTCCAGCCTGGGCGACAGAGCGAGACTCCATCTCAAAAACAAAAACAGAAACACTTTGGTTCCCTTCAGTGAATGAAAATTGGGAGCCAAGACTGGGCTTCCTGGTGTGCTCCCTGCTGCTGAGGTGTGCCTCGTCTTGGTGGGCAGAGTGAGGGCTGATGTTTATACAAAACACATTTACATCAATAGTTTTCTTTTTTTTTTTTGAGACGGAGTCTCGCTCTGTCGCCCAGGCTGGAGTGCAGTGGCCGGATCTCAGCTCACTGCAAGCTCCGCCTCCCGGGTTCACGCCATTCTCCTGCCTCAGCCTCCCGAGTAGCTGGGACTACAGGCGCCCGCCACCTCGCCCGGCTAATTTTTTGTATTTTTTAGTAGAGACGGGGTTTCACCGTGTTAACCAGGATGGTCTCGATCTCCTGACGTCGTGATCCGCCCGTCTCGGCCTCCCAAAGTGCTGGGATTACAGGCTTGAGCCACCGCGCCCGGCCAATAGTTTTCTTTATAAACATGGACATTTGTGAGCTCATGCAGGTATCGATAATTCCAATCCAACACCACATGGTTCCTTCCTCCCTTTCTGTATTTTAACATCGAGAAACCTGACTCTTGCTACCTTTAACTCATTTCCCGATTGGATTAATCTTGCTGTTCCAGTGCTCATCTCTCACACCCTTGGACTCTGGCCAGGGCAGCCCCTGGGATGGCTCTGAGACCTGGGGTCTACCCTGAGGATTCAGCTCCAGGTGCCCAGGGGTAAGAGGCTTTGCAGCACCCGCTTAGGGCCTGGCTTCCCCTCCCCTGCTCATTTGCTCTGACCCTTTCCTGTGCTTCCTTGGATCGCCTCCCGAGCAAAGCACTCGAACTCAAATCTTTGTCTTGTCTGGGCGCGGTGGCTCACACCTGTAATCCCAGCACTTTGGGAGGCCGAGGGGAGGAGCACTTGAGTTCAGGAGTTTAACACAAACCTGGCAACATAGTGAGATCTCATTTCTTTAAATAAAAAAATTAAATAAAAGGCCAGGCACAGTGGCTCACGCCTGTAATCTCAGTACTTTGGAGGCCAAGGCAGGTGGATCACCTGAGGTCAGAAGTTTGAGACCAGCCTACCCAACATGGCGAAACCCCGTCTCTACTAAAAATACAAAAAAAGGTAGCCAGTCATGGTGGCAGGCGCCTGTAGTCCTAGCTACTCAGGAGGCTGAGGCAGGAGAATGGCATGAACCTGGGAGGCGAAGCTTGCAGTGAGCCAAGATCGCGCCACTGCACTCCAACCTGGGCGACACAGCGAGACTCCGTCTCAAAAATAAATAAATAAAATAAAATAAAAATCTTTGTCTCAGGGCCTATTTTTGGGGGAATCCAAAGTAAGACAAAGGTCTTTCTAAAACTTCTACCAGCTGGGCATGGTGGTATAGCCTGTAATCCCAGCACTTTGGGAGGCCAAGGCAGGTAGACCACCTGAGGTCAGAAGTTCCAGACCAGCCTGGCCAGCATGGTGAAACCCTGTCTCTACTAAAAATACAAAATATTAGCTGGGCATGGTGGCAGGTGCCTGTAATCCCAGCTACTCGGGAGGCTGAGACAGGAAAATCGCTTGAACCCGGGAGATGCAGGTTGCAGTGAGCCAAGATCGCACCATTGCACTCCAACCTGGGCAACAAGAGCAAAACTTTATCTCGAACAAAAACAAAAACAAAACAAAATTATACTAAGCTGATGTTACTTGGGCAATTTTTATTTTCACATTTGAAGGTTTCTTTCCCAGTAACTGAGCATGTTTTTGCCAATGGTAGTCTGTGCCTGGCTGCTACCAGGCCTTCCTTCTGGTTCCTGAGGAGGAGACAATGGATGGCATTAGGGCAGGGCAGGGCAGGGTGGAGCAGAACTGGTCTGCAATGCATTTCCCCACCAAGGTTTCTGAGTTCCCTCAAAGCTTGGGGGACCTCTTGCTTTGCCAGTGTCTTCCTCTCTCTGGTCCTGGAGTGCTGTCCAACTTATCTCCACACTGCTGGCTCCTTAAGGTGGGGGTCTCAACTCCAAGGCCAGCCTCCCAGGAGGCCTTCCCTGCCTAAAGCCAGCCCCAGCCACTCCGGGCCTTTTGGGGATCTGAAGGATCTCGCTCCTGTACTAGCAGGTTTGTTGATTGACTATTGTCTCTCACACCAGAATGGAACCACACAGGGCACAACCTGGTCTCCTTACCCCGATCCCAGTGTCCACAGTGGTAGGAGCTCATTGAGTAAGTGGACAAACTCATGACCAGCTGTCAGCATGACCAAGCCTGTCAGCGTGGCAGGGGCCAGGGAGCGAGCTGGGAGGTCCCTGCCTTTGCCCGCATGCCGGGGCTCCTCTGGGCAGGCACCACGTCTGTCCCACCCTATTCTGAGCTGTGGCTGTGCCTGTAGCTTTGACCCGCTGCCTGTCAGTATGGTGGCCTGCGTGGGCGACTGGCCTGAGCAGCTGCTGGGCAGGGCTGGAGGGTGGAAGGCCAGCGGGTGGGAGACACCCCTCAGCCCCTTCCCTGCCAAGCTCAGGGAGAAAAGAGGACCCTGCTGGCTCCCTCTAGGCGTGGCTGCTCTGACCCTTGGTGGGGTGGTGTGGGTGCCTTCCTCTGGAAGCTCTGACATCTTGGGGGAAGGAAGTCTCAAGAGTCCACAGAGGTGGAGGTAGCTTCAGAGACCAGCTGGAGGCCTTCGCCTGTCCCCGCACCTTCACTCTACTGCACGCCTATGGCTGCTTCCCAGGGGTCCACAGTCTGGAGACAGTGTTGGTCCCTGGCCAGGACCCTGCAAAGCCAGAGGCACAGAGGGAAGCAGGGGCTCTGGGTGGGCACTGCCCATGCTAGGGGCCCTGCACAGAGCCCCTAATCCCCAGAGGAGCTGGAGGAATTCTCTGCTTTATTGGAGACACTTCCCAGCAGGCCTGGCTGCAACCACCTTCTTTGAGTTACAATTTGTTTGGAATTCAAATCTACATGGAAGGAAGTGACAACCTCAAGTGCAACACTAGCTGTTTTTTTGTGTGTGTGTGTCCAAAATGTGGGCCAACGAAACCATCTCCAGGAAAACAAAGAAGTCCCTTTTCTATTTTTTTTTTTTTGAAACAGAGTCTCACTCCTTCACCCAGGCTGGAGTGCAGTGGCGCCATCTCGGCTCACTGCAAGCTCCGCCTACCGGGTTCAAGCAATTCTCCTGCCTCAGCCTCCCGAGTAGCTGGGATTACAGGCGTGCACCACAACGCCTGGCTATTTTTTGTATATTTAGTAGAGAGGGGGTTTCACCATGTTGGCCAGGCTGGTCTTCAACTCCTGATCTCAAATAATCCATCCGCCTCGGCCTCCCAAAGTGCTGGGATTACAGGCGTGAGCCACTGCATCTGGCCTAAATATCTTTTTTGTTTTTTTTTTTAAGACGGAGTCTCGCTCTGTTGCTCAGGCTGGAGTGCAGTGGCGCCATCTCGGCTCACTGCAAGCTCTGCCTACCAGGTTCACACCATTCTCTTGCCTCAGCCTCCTGAGTAGCTGGGACTACAGGCGCCAGCCACCACGCCCAGCTAATTTGTTGTATTTTTAGTAGAGACGGGGTTTCACTGTGTTAGCCAGAATGGTCCCCATCTGCTGACCTCGTGATCCGCCTGCCTCGGCCTCCCAAAGTGTTGTGATTACAGGCGTGAGCCACCGCGCCTGACCGGACAGAATGTTTTGGTTGTTTTTTTTTTGAGACGGAGTCTTACTCTGTCGCCCAGGCTGGAGTGCAGTGGCGCGATCTCGGCTCACTGCAAGCTCTGCCTCCCGGGCTTACCCCATTCTCCTGCCTCAGCCTCCCAAGTAGCTGGGACTACAGGCGCTGCTACCACGACCTGCTAATTTTTTGTATTTTTAGTAGGGACGGGGTTTCACCGTGTTAGCCAGGATGGTCTCAATCTCCTGACCTCCTGATCTGCCTGCCTTGGCCTCCCAAAGTGCTGGGATTACACGGGTAAGCCACAGTGCCTGGCCTTTTTTTTTTTTTTAGAGACAGGGTCTGTCTCAAAAAAAGGGTGTGTCCCTGTCACCCAGGAGGGAGTGCAGTGGCTCAAGGACAGCTCCCTGCAGCCCCAACCTTCTGGGCTCAAGCAATCTTCCCACCTCAGCTTCCCAAGTAGCTGAGACCACAGGTGCAGGCCACCATGCCCGGCTAATTAAAAAAAATATATATTTTTTTGGTAGACGGGGTCTCACTATATTTCCCAGGTTAGTCTTGAACCCCTGGGCTCAAGCAATGAGCCTGCCTCATCCTCCCAAAGTGGTGGGATTACAGGCGTGAGCCACCCTGCCGGGTTAAATATCCCTTTTAAGGAAATGATCTTCTTACCCAGCTTTCTGATGTGTGAACGCACAGAGAGGCCTGGCCTCCAATTGTGGGGGCCAACAGAGTCAATGGGAAGAGTCGGGGGACAGCGTGGAGTGTGATGACAAGGAGACAAACCCCAAGGCAGCGGAGAGAGGGAGTATGGAGCTGCCCTGGGGTCACCTGCTGGGGGTCACCTGCTGGTAGGTCCTGGCTCCCTCTCCAGACACCTGCCCTGCCGCAGGTCGGGCCAAGACCTGCACAGGGGCGCTGGGCCGGCTCCCCCAGGGTAGGAACTGCGCCCAGGCGTGCTGGTTTGAGGCTGGTTCCAGCCTCCACTGGGGAAGTGAGGGGCAGGAGGTCCCAGCTAAAGGTCACTCACATTGCAGTACCCAGGCCAGCTTGGGCACCCCTGGCCCGTCGGGAATGTCTCTCCACCTCAGGTGAGCACAGTCCGAGCCCTCAGCCCCGCGACCATTGCGTCCCCGCGCCCGCACGCCTCGCTGGACGCTGCCTCCCCTGGAGACCACCTGGCCGACTGTCCAACTTCGGGGCCCCGGGCTTCCCGCTTCCCGCCCTGCCATGGCTTGGGTCTCTCCCACTGCGTGGCCAGGCGTGGAGGGCCGACCTGGCCCCGAAAGCCGTCTCAGCGCTCCGAGGCCCTGGGGCGGAGGGCAAGGGTCTCGCCGGCCTGCCCGCCGGGACCCGCGGGACCGAAATTCTGATAAGCCACCTGGCCGGGGTGGCTGGCAAACCGGCCGCGTCGGGGGCACCCGACGCCGCCCCTCTCAGGCCCGAAACCCCTGGCCCGCGCATCAGGGACAGTCCGCCCGGGGCCGTCGGGCGGGGCGGGGCTGGCGCGGGCGGGAGCCGCGGACACTCGGCCACCGGGCCACGGGGCAGCGGGGGCCGCTGGGCTGCGCCGCCAGGGTCACGCGGCGCGGCGCCTGTCTCGGCGCGGGGTCCCTGGGCGTGGCCGCTGTCCCCCTCGTGTGTGGTGACCCCCAGGTCACCGTGTGGCGTCCCGGTAGTGTGTGGGACCCCAGAGGCGTCCGGGGCCTCCCCGCTGTGTGGCGTCCCACCCTGGGAGAACCCCGGCTGCGTGGCGTGGCCCCCCGGCCTCCCCCAGCTGGTTTGCGGTCGTGGCGGGGGCCTGTGGGTTTCTGGGCCCCGGCGGCGGCGAGACGGGCGCCTTCCCAGCCGCGCAGGAAGCGGCCTCGGCCGGAAGGGGGGCCCCGGGCGCCACCGCCGCCTCCGCCTCCGCCCGCGCCGAGCGGCCTTCGACGGGCGGGGCCGAGCGGGGCCGAGCGGAGTCGAGCATGGCCGAGCGGAGCCGAGTCCTGGCCGAGAGTAGCCGAGTCGTGGCAGGGCGGGTCCGAGCGTGGCCGAGTCCCGGGCGAGCGGAGCCGAGCGCGGCCGAGTCCGGGCGGGGAGCGCGCGTTCCTGGAAGAGCCCGACTGGGGAGCGGGTCACATTCTTGGCCAGCGCTCGGGCTGAGGCGGACGCACGGCAACAAACAGCGCGGGGGGCGGGGCCGGCGCGGGGCGGAGCAGGCGGCGCGGGGCGGGGCGGCGCGGCGGCGGCGTGAGCTCAGCGCCGGGCGCTCAGTCCGAGCCGGAGCGAGCCGCCGGGAGGATGTGCGCCGAGCGCCCCGAGCCCCGCGCCGCCGCCGCGCTCTGAGGGCCGCGGGCGAGAGGCGCCTCCGCCGCCCCGGAAGCCGGGCGGGCGGGCCGCGGAGCCGGCGGGCGGGCGGGCCGGGGGCCGGCGGCGGGCGCGACGCGGCCGGCCAGCGCCGCCGGGACGAGCCGGGCGGGCGCCGCGCGGTGGGAGGAGCGGGGCGGCGGCGGCGCGCCGCGCGAGGACGGCCCGGCGGGCCCCGCGCCCGCGCCCCCGCTCCTCCCGGGCCCCTCGGCCTCGGCCGCCGCGGCGATTCGCGCCTCGCGGCGCCGGCACCTGCCCGCGCGCCCCCCGCGAGCCCCGGGCCCGCGAGCGTTGGCGTTGGCGTTGGCGGCGCGCGCCGGGGCATGCCCCGCGCCTAGAGCCCGGGGGGCGCGCGGGGGACGCGCGGGGGGCCCGGGCGGCGGCGGGCGCGGCGCGGGGCGCGTGGATGTGGCGCCGGGCCCGGGCGGCGGCGGGCTCCAGCGGCGGGACCCCTTCGCCCCGCCCGCCTTCCCCTTCGCGCCCCCGGGCGAGGCCGCGGCCGTGATCGGCCGTGAGCCGGCGGCGGGGGGCGGCCGGGGTCGGGGCCGCGGGCGCCGCCGGGGCGCGCGGGGCGGCGGCGGGGGCCGGGGGGGCCCGGGCGCGCGGGAGCGGGAGCGGCCGGGGGAGACGGAGCGCACCATGGAGGCGGCGGCAGGCGGCCGCGGCTGCTTCCAGCCGCACCCGGGGCTGCAGAAGACGCTGGAGCAGTTCCACCTGAGCTCTATGAGCTCGCTGGGCGGCCCGGCCGCCTTCTCGGCGCGCTGGGCGCAGGAGGCCTACAAGAAGGAGAGCGCCAAGGAGGCGGGCGCGGCCGCGGTGCCGGCGCCGGTGCCCGCAGCCACCGAGCCGCCGCCCGTGCTGCACCTGCCCGCCATCCAGCCGCCGCCGCCCGTGCTGCCCGGTCCCTTCTTCATGCCGTCCGATCGCTCCACTGAGCGCTGCGAGACCGTGCTAGAAGGCGAGACCATCTCGTGCTTCGTGGTGGGAGGCGAGAAGCGTCTGTGTCTGCCGCAGATCCTCAACTCGGTGCTGCGCGACTTCTCGCTGCAGCAGATCAACTCGGTGTGCGACGAGCTCCACATCTACTGCTCGCGCTGCACGGCCGACCAGCTGGAGATCCTCAAAGTCATGGGCATCCTGCCCTTCTCGGCGCCCTCGTGCGGGCTCATCACCAAGACGGACGCCGAGCGCCTGTGCAACGCGCTGCTCTACGGCGGCGCCTACCCGCCGCCCTGCAAGAAGGAGCTGGCCGCCAGCCTGGCGCTGGGCCTGGAGCTCAGCGAGCGCAGCGTCCGCGTGTACCACGAGTGCTTCGGCAAGTGTAAGGGGCTGCTGGTGCCGGAGCTCTACAGCAGCCCGAGCGCCGCCTGCATCCAGTGCCTGGACTGCCGCCTCATGTACCCGCCGCACAAGTTCGTGGTGCACTCGCACAAGGCCCTGGAGAACCGGACCTGCCACTGGGGCTTCGACTCGGCCAACTGGCGGGCCTACATCCTGCTGAGCCAGGACTACACGGGCAAGGAGGAGCAGGCGCGCCTCGGTCGCTGCCTGGACGACGTGAAGGAGAAGTTCGACTACGGCAACAAGTACAAGCGGCGGGTGCCCCGGGTGAGTGGCCCCAGGCCTGGGAGCAGGGGTGGATGTGCTTGCGGTGGGGGACCCTTCTGGGCCACAGGCTCTGGTCTCCAAAGGCTGGGACCTGTGTTTCTGCCGTGCCCCATGTGTCAAGTCTTTGCTTTGTTTTAGGGAAATTCAGAGTGTTCCCCTTGGCAGGGCCAGAGGGTTTAGTAGGAAGGCCCTCCTGCCCTTTCCCCCAGGAGGAGCCTGGAGTGGGGGCTGTGTCGGTGGGGTGGGGGCTAGGCCTGGTGTGTGGGGAAGGCCCACAGGCCCATAGCCTTTGCCCAGATAGGATAGGAAGGCACAGGCCTCCTATGCTCCCGGGAAAGCGGCCTGCTCCGAGGTCAGGGAAGTTAGCTCCAGTTGGGCCCCAGCCGGATGCCTCAGGCCCAGGTCTTCCTTGGGGTTGGGGTGGAGGTGACTGCCCTCACCCCGAAGGCACCCAGCCTCGAAGACGGAGGGCTGCCTGCCCTTGGGCCCCAGGAGACAGAGCTTGGGCGAGACGAGGCCTGGTTTTGTTACTGGCTCCCGGTCCATGTTTGTTGCCTTGAAGTTTTGGGACAGAGACACAAAATGAAGCCAGGTGTTCAGGCTGCAGCGACAGGGGCCTGAGACTGGGCGGCTCCAGCACTGTGCTGGTTGGTCTCCCTGGGCCTGCCAGGGACCAAATCCCAGAGTGCCCCGTGTGGGGTGAGGGCCACTTGGCACCCGGCTGAGGGCCTGGTCAGCAGGCCCCTGGGCCCACATGCTGGAGTTACTGGCGGCTTGGGATTTGGACTCACCCATTTCCTTCTCTCCTTCTGAAACGCAGAGGGGTGCGCCGGGGAGGGAGGCCGCTGGCCTGGCTTTGTAGTTTGCCAGTTGGAGGATCTACGGGATCCGGCATGGGCAGCTCCCAGGCCACGAGGCGCCGAAATTACTCAGTGGGGTCCTCAGGAACTTTCCGTTGCATACCTCCCCAAGTATGTGTAACTTTTCTTTTAAATATCCAGGCTTATTAAATTGCACACACAGAATGCTGCATTGGCTCAGCTATTCTTGGGAGGCCTAATTAATTCAGCTATTGCATCAAACTTTTTTTTTCTGAATCTGTGAATAGATGCTCCAGCCCGGTTTTCTCTGGGCGCCCCTCCAGCAGAGTGTCAGATCGTGGGGAGGAGGGGCTGTGGATGGAAGCGAGGGACTGTCGCCTCTGCGTGGAGGGGGCTGCGGAGGGTGCATGTGCGTGTGCCTGTGTGTGTGCGTGTGTGTGTGCAGGGGTGCTTCTGACCCTGCCAGGCCAGGGCTCAGGTGGCAGCTGCCTGCAGACCTGTGGGCTGGGGACGGATGCTCGTGGCAGAGCTGCAGACAGACCTCACAGGCTGGGACCCTTCATGTCACATGGGGAGTTGGCTGGGGTGGGTCCGATGGCGCTCCCTGTGGGCTGGGGTCTTTCTTTTTGGGGTGGCCGCACCCTCGTCAGTGCCTATGGCTGGGGGAAGCCACGTGTCGCTGGGGTGGTTGGTGGGCTCGGGCAGGCTGCATAGTGGGTCACCTGTGGCCAAGGCCTGAGCTGCTGGGACACACTCATCACTGTCTCCAGAGCTGACGGCAGAGGATCTCGGCTGAGCAGGGTGTGTCTGCGTTTGTTTTTGTCCGACTGTGGGTCATGTATGTGCTTGCAGTCTTTCTGTCTTCCTGGGTTTTGTTGGGGGGCCATTGGAGTGGCCAGCAGGGCCTCTTCGTCACAGCTGACACAGAGCAGGGCCCAGGCCACCGGCTTCTCCCTCCCGGCGGTTGTGAGCGCCGGGGTCCTTGGGCCGCCATGGAGACGGGCCAGACAAGCTTTCCCCCTGGTCATCTCAGCGGATGGCTCCAAGTTGCCTTTCCCTTTTGAAGTCCTCCCTAGCACAGCTCTGAAATCTCATCTATTGATTAAAAAGGAATTCCCAAGCCATACTGACGACGTTTACGGTGTGAGTGACTGGGTCCTCCAGGCCTGAGTGGCAGCCACAGCCTGGCCCTGGCAGTGGTGGCCTCCGCCTGGCTCCCTGCATGTTCACCAGCTCCTGCGGGCTTTCCTCTCCTCATGCTCCTGGGGGTGGGCACCCATCCTGCCCGTGTCGTCTCCTGCTCTGTGTTCTTGACGTGGGGTGGCAGCCAGGGACTCTGCCCTCGCTCAGTGCGTGCCCCCAGGCTCTGTGACTGTGTGGTTGGGAGTTCTGGGCTGCAGGATCCCCTTAAGTCTCCCTAGGACAGCCATGTGCGTGTCTCTGTGCACGGGGGCAACACATGAGAAGGGAGTGTGGTCTCAGGGTGGGCGTGGACCCGCAGTGCCCAGACCCCACTTCTCCTAGAAGGAGTGGCCTGGGAGGCCCCGCCTCCACCCTCGCTGGCTGCCGTTGGCTCCTCCCACCCATGTCTTGACAGCTTATTCTCAGGATATGTTTTGATTTCTTCACTTCCTTTGTAGCTTATTTTAATATTTTTGATCTGCCGAAGATGAGGGCTGAAGGAACAAAGAGTGTACTGGAACCCTCTTTGCAGGGCTGCTGCTCCCAGCAGGCCTTCGGGCTCTGTGGAGCGGGAGGGAGCTGAACTGCCTTCCGGGTGTTTGTGGCCAGGCCAGGGCCGGGTCTCCTGCCTGAGTGGGCTGGGTCAGCGTCACTCTGCTACCCGTGATGGGAGGTGGGAGAGGGCGGTGGTGTTCCCGTGTCCCAAACCAAGTGGGAGGCGGGGCTGCAGCTTTCGCTTTGGAAGCCTCGTGTGAAGGCGGCTGTGCCGGAGTCCCTGGCCTGTCGGCAGTGCAGTGACAGTGTGAGGGGCAGACAGTCTTCCTCCAGATGCCCCCTCATATCACGGGGTTGCAGAGGAGGCCTCCGCTCCTGTCCAGTGGCTGTCGGGCCCAGCCAGCTTCCTGCTGCTGTATCTTGGAAGACTGTGTGGGCTGTGTGGGTGCTTGGCGAGTCCCCTCTTAGGGACCCTGGGGCTGCTATCCTTGACAGGGGCCTTATCTCACCTCCGTACTTGGTTCCACGCTGGCTTTGTGACCTTGGACAAGTTGCTTAACCTGTCTGCCTCGGTGTAAACTGGGGACTGTTTCTTGATCTTGGGCTTTATGTTTTGAGTGGTACAGGTGGGGCACAGATGGGTCATTGTGCTGCTGGGAGCACTTAGCCAAGAGACTGGAGCCTTCCCCACTCCCACTGTTCTTCTTTCCGGTCGGCTCGCCTCCTTCCTCTTGGGTTCTCTGATAGCCGTAGGACTCCATTGGACTACATCTTTTTGTCAGCGTAGACAGCTGTCAGAGACGGAGACAAAATGTGGCAGTTGGAGCTGCCGCTTGGCCTGCTGCCTGGGACGTGGCCCCTTGTCCCGCAGAACGTCTTGCTGGGCAGCCAAGCGCTTTCCTTGCAGGCTGATAACAGGGTGGTGCGGTGTGGTGCCTCCCTTGGGCCATGGCAGGGTCCTGCTCCGAGGGGGCTGGGGGTCCTGCTTCAAGGGGGCCGGGGTCCTGTTCCGGGCAGGGATTCTGCTCTGAGGGTCCTGTTCCAAGAGGGCTGGGGGGGTCCTGTTCTGGCCGGGGGTTCTGCTCCGAGGGGGCCGGGGGTCCTGTTCCTGGGGTGGTGGGCTGCCTTTGTGAGAGCTGTTGCTCACCTGCCACGTGCGTTCTGGGCATTCTGGTGACTGGAGAATTTGGGTTGTGTTAGAGTGTTGTCGCTCTGTCCTGCAGATGCGTGAGTTCCCAGGAGTCCTGCAGGTTGGCTTGCCCTTGCTCTGTGTGGGCTGGTGTGGGTCTTAGTGGGCTGCGGGCTGAGGGTCACTTGGTTGGGAAGCTCTGTGTGCCGCAGTGGAGGGTCCGCGACGTGGGTTTTCTGATCCCTCATGCTGGGCTTTTGACCCGTGTCACTGCATGGCTGGCCCTGGCCCCAGGCAGTGTTTCCTGAGGCAGGTGCCCAGCCAGGTGGTCGGGCTTGAGAGCTTTGAGTCTCGAGGTCTGTTCTGGGGAATGACTGTGCTGGTGGAGGCCAGGAGGGGGTCGTTGGGCTGGGCGGGCCTCGGGTAGGAGCTGTGTTTTGCTCTTTTAAGCTGAACTGATCACAGGAAGGGGCAGCATCAGGAGTTTCTCTCTAGGACACCCCTCACTCAGCGAGGTCGTCGTGTGTGGGTTTCGGGCTATGCCCTCCCAGACACCCTCAGGTCCGGGGAGCACTTTGGGGGCCATCTGGCCCTTTGTCCACCGGCTTCCTTTGGAAAAAGCGTCTGCTGCGAGTGTTTTTCTCCAGCTTTTTGTGGGGTTCCATGTGGTCTTGGGCCATGCTCTGGGGTCAGGCTCCTGGGCAGGCCCTGGTCCCTGTGCAGAAGGCCAGGATCTGTAGGTTTGGGCTGGTCTGCCCCCCAGGTGAGGGTTCTGGAAAGACGGTCGGCTACTGGGTCTTCTCAAGGGGCAGGGGGACAGCAGCTTGAGAGTGGTTCTTGACCTCTGCCCACCCCAGCTGGCTGTGCATGGGGAGGACATGGGCGGCTGCCCCTGGTGGCTTCTGCAGGGAACAGAACCTAGTGGTCATTTTCCCCGCACGGTCTGTCATCCATCTGTCTGGGACCCCTCTGGGAGCTGGGCTGGGTCCCTCGCCTTCTGGGACAGCAGGGTCACGGAGGGGGGCTTCCCTCTGTCAGTGTCTTGTTTCTCAGCCGTCCCTGTGGCTGATTTGTGCAATGTCTGGCTGTCTGTCTGTCTGAGTCTCCGGGTGAGGGCAGACAGGATATGGTGCGAGGAAGTCTGGGGTAAGTGTGAGCCGAACCCCGCCCTGGAGTCTCGCGGGGTTATGGGGCCACAGCCCCAGCTTAGGTTAGGCCTTCGCTGCCGGCAGGGCCTCCAGAGAGAAGGCGGTGGTTCCGGGGCCTGGGCCCTGACTGTCTGGCAGGAGGTGTCCACGCCAGCGGCCGGACTCTCTGTGGCAATAATGTGTCTCTTTCTAAGGATTGCGAAAGTTGAGGGAGGATTTCTCCACTGGAAGAATTATGCAAGTTTCAACTGAAATGTTTTTAAAAAGTTTCTTTGTTTTGAGTCAAAATACAGAGGGTGAATTATTTCCCCAATATCTGGGAGAGCTGGAAAAGAAGGCCCCCGTCCTTACTCTTAAGGGCTCTTCCCCTCCTGAGCAGTGGTCACCAGGCCAGGGTGTCATGGAGTAGGGGGCTGCCCGGGGACCAGCTCTTTACACCTGGCCTCCAGAGCGGGCGGTAGGGCGGCTGCTTCCTGTCGTGCCCTGGCCGTCACCCTCGTGGTCTGGAGCGGGTTTTTTTTTTTTTTTGAGACAGTCTGTCTCTGTTGCCCAGGTTGGAGTACAGTGGTGCCATCTTGGCTTGCTGCAGCCTCTGTCTCCTGGGTTTAAGCGATTCTCCTGCCCCAGCCTCCCATGTAGCTGGGATTACAGATGTGCACCACCAGGCCCAGTTAATTTTTTTGTATTTTTAGTAGAGATGGGGTTTCACCATGTTGGCCAGGCTGGTCTTGAACTCCTGACCTCAAGTGATCCACCCACCTTGGCCTCCCAAAGTGCTGGGATTACGGGCATGAGCCATCGTGCCTGGCCCCTGGAGTGGGTTCTGCCACAGAAGGCATCCCCGGGGCCTGCGGGGTGGAGGGGTCGCCCCCGACGTCCCACCTGTTCTCTTGAGGCCTGGTTACCCTGTGCAGACCAGGTGCCATGCCGGGTGACCCTCAGGAAGCTCTGGCTCACCCCGGGGGTTGGGAGCATGGTAAGTGATAGTTCTATAGGTGCTGCTGCTTTGTGAATATGAGAGAGAGTTCCAGAAGGGTCCTGCTTCCCAGAGCCTGCGTGCTGGTTTCACTGTGCGGTACTTGATATTTTTCCAGGCTGCCTTGCTGGGGTGGCCTCGATGGGGGGCCCAGGGAGCCTCCAGCTCTGGGGACATGCCGCCACATGAGCCTGCTTATTTACGAAAATGAAGAACCAGGACTCGAGTGTGAAATTTAAATGAGATTGTGGGGACAATAGTAAAATCCAGACTAGGAGCAGATGGACCCAGCACCTGCGTTGGTCATGGCCCGGAGGTGGCGTGGTGGCGCCTGGTGCCTGTGGCCCTCAACTTGTGTCCTGCCTGCCGCCTAGTAGGCCTTCGCATGAAGCGCTTGTTCCTTTGAGTACTGCTCCTGTCTCTTGTCTGGGGGGAAGATAAAGGGAGCTTTGAGAGGCGTTTTGGCTTGAGCCTGGGAAACGGCCGAGATTCTGTTTGGTGCTTGGTGTTCATGTCTTCTCCGATTTTACTTTTTTGACTCATAAAGATGGAAGGAGTGCTCTGCCTTGGTGCCCCTGCAGCTGCTGAATCGGGGTGTCTAGGCCTGCCTCTTAGGCCAGCACACCCAGCCCTTGTCAGGCCTTCTTGGGCTGCCTCTGCTGGGGGCCTTGTCTCACTGGCCATGGGGGTTGTCGTGTGTGTGGTTGTGTTGCCGGCCTCAGGGGCTAGGGTTGGGGGCGCCTGGTCACGTCTGGGTCCCCAGTTTGGGGGCCCGATTCAATAACTCACTGAATGACTCAGTGGACCTCGCAGGCATTGGCGGTCAGGGTTTATTGGCAGCTCCGTTTTCTGGTTAGAAGGGGAATGCTGTTTCTTCTCTCACTGTTTCACCTTTGTTTGTTTTTTGTTTTTTTTTTTGAGACGAAGTCTCGCTCTGTCGCCCAGGCTGGAGTGCAGTGGCGCGATCTTGGCTCACTGCAACCTCCGCCTCCCGGGTTCAAGCAATTCCCCTGACTCAGCCTGCTGAGTAGCTGGGACTACAGGCGTGCACCACCACGCCCGGCTAATTTTTTGTATTTTAGTAGAGATGGGGTTTCACCATGTTAGCCAGAATGGTCTCCATCTCCTGACCTCATGATTCACCCGCCTCAGCCTCCCAAAGTGTTGGGACTACAGGCGTGAGCCACTGCGCCGGCCATTGTTCCACCTTTGGAAGAAATTGGTTCACTGTCTTCTGACCTGGGGGCGCTTCTACCCTGGTTCCATGTTGAGGGCTCAGAAGGTGCTGGAATGTTACCCTTGGCTGGTGAGGCTGAGTGCTGATGCTCCTCCCAGCTCTCAGCCCTGCCTGGACTGACTGTGGCTTCTGCTGGAATGTCGGTGGCTGACTTAGAAACAGCTCCTGTTCTAGGCTTCCTGCAGGCCCCACGGTGCTGCTCATTTCAGAGAAATGCAGCTCAGGCTGGCGGCCTCAGGGTGGGCATGGGTGGCAGGGGACACCGTCACCCAAATCAGAGGATCTGTCTCTGTCCTGAGGGTTCCACCCCAGGACCCAAGACACTAACTGGGCTCTTGTGTGGCCCTTCCCAACCAGACCTGATCCCTGAGCTGCGTGAGGTGACGGTGACTCCACGACAACTCGTGTCCCGTTATGGGGGCACCTGGGGACTGGCTGACCTCACCAGGAAGTGCGTCAGGAGTGGGTGAGGGGCGGTGGGAGGGCAGGGAGCACCCAGCAGGTGTCCAGTGGTGCTGGCGCAGCCTCTGTCTCTCTGTCCATACCCTGCCTGTATCTGAAGCAGCTTAGGTGCTCCCTGCGGGGCTCCCTGGCTGCTGTGGTTCCTGAAGACTGTGGCTGTGCCGGTGTTTCCTTTGATGTCAGTTTTCTTCTACAGGGGAAACCATATTGCCAGGAGAGCCAGGTGTCTGCTAATTACATAGTGTTCTTCTGCCCAGGAGTAAATTTGTAAGTGATGAGAATAAGAAGCAGCTGTCAGCCTGCAGACCCGCCCTCACCCTGCCCTGGTTGGTGCTGCCTGCTGGGAACTGCTGGTCCCGCTGTTGAGAGGAGGCCGATTGGGTGCACAGTTGTTGCAGAGTCTGATGTAGGCTCTCTGTCCTGAAAGTAACGTGGAAACATTTTTGCTTTTACTATGGAGTATGCGTCTTCGCCCAGAAACAGAAATGTTCTTGCTTTCGTTTTTGGAAATAAGGCCCATAGGTTGAGTCCTTCTTGCCCTGTTGAGGGAATGTGTCTGTCCTTAGCATGGAGGCCAGTCTGGCTGGGTGCTGAGCTCGTCCTGCAGAACACATGTAAACGCCTCATCCCTGAGAGCCCCGGGAGGCTGGCACCTTCTGTGGGAGGTCTGAGGTTGGCCCATTTGACCCTATCCAGGATGGGTTACTTACCGAGTCGAATGGGCCTCGATAGGCTGATCACCCTCTCGTGGCGGGCGTCTCTCCCGGTGCCGTCCCGCCTGGTGCTGTCAAAGGCTTCTCTTTGTCAGGCATTGGGCTATGGCAGCCCCAGGTCCCCGCCTGGTATGGCTGCCCATGGTCCAGGCAATGCCAGGGCAGGCATCCTTGACTCCGTCCCTCACCCTCACAGCTGGCCCTGGAGGTCTGTCTGAGGGGAGTTAGGCTTCATTGTCCACGCTCAGAGAACCTGAGCCTTTCTTGGGAAGCAGTTTGTCCCCGTGCCTCCCTTCAGGCTCCTGTGGCCTGAGGAGCCTCCGCGTGGCAGTGGATGGCAGCTCCAGCTGCCCGTGGCCCTCTTTTTTTATAGTTTCCCAGACGACTAGGCCAAACTGGGCCTCTGCGTCCTAGACTTGCTATTCCCTGTGCTGCTCTGGAAGGTTGGCGGCCCTGCGTGGACCTACACAGTACCCAGGACAGGCCTGCCATGGCACCGGTTGGGCCTCTGGGCACAGGGTGCTCTGCCTCCCTGGCCCTGACAGGCTCTGACGCCTGAGGATGGGGACCAGGCACTCCCAGCCTTGAGACTTCCCTCTGCAGAGGTGGCACAAGCCTGGGGCCCCAGAGAGAGGGACTCCTGCCTGCCTGGTGAGGGTGAGCGTGGGGTCTGGACTCTGACTCCTGGTCCAGGCGGGAGGAGCAGCACACTGGACAGGGCAGCTGAACCACCCTCCGCAGAGCTGTGGACACTGCGTGTGTGGTGCCGAAGGTGTGCGCGTCCACCGAGGCCACCCGCGCCGCGGCCCGTGTCCTGTGGACTGGCGCTCACCGAGTGAGAGCTGCACACAGAACCTGGGCTGTCAGTGGGCTGGGCCACCCTGGGGAGGGGGGTATTCTGTGCTTGCTCTGAAGCCTGCCTCAGGCTGCCTTCTGGGTTAGGGACACCCAGGACCTCCATAGCTGGTGTGACGTCTGTGAGATCTCAGCTGCTTCCTCCCTGGACACCCGTGTGGACCTGGAGGGAGGTGGGGACCCGGCCTGGCACAGTCCCCGGCCACCTGCCTGGTGCTCCGGGTTGTGCCGTTGGCAGGGCCTTCGCTCTGCCTCACCTGCTGCCTCCGCATTTCCTGGCTACAACCCTGTTGCCCAAACCATTAAAAAAATTATACTCCCAAGTTGAATGATATGCAAATGTAGTCAATTAAGCGAGGGGATTTTAATTAGCAGTTTAAGTTCATGTGTGAAGTGCCTTGCCTTAATTACTTGACAGTTTTGTTGTAAATTTGCTAAGTTTTTTTTTGCAGAACTATCAAAACTGTGATTTTTGTTAACATTCTTGGATGCAGTGAGTGTCGCCCAGCTTGCCTGACCCTAGTGGGTTTTGTCTTAATTTATAAAGCTCGTTAAACTGTGAAAACAAGGTAAACCCCCTGGTTTGCCTCTGTGTGGCTCTTTGAGTCAAGCCGGGCTGAGTGTCTTCCTTGTCACTGGCTGGGGTGGGGACCTGCCTCTCGCGTGGTCTTGAGCTCCCCTTGGGGGAACGGGCGAACCCTCTTCGCATGTGGGTGTAGCCGATGGCGGCACCTGTGTCTGGGGACACATCCCGGACCTGAATGGAGTCAGGAAGGGTTTCGACCTGGACAGCCCGCATGCCAGGGACCTGCAGGGTGTGCGGTGGTGAGGGCCTGGTCCAGGTGGCGGGCTCCTTGGTGATGCCGGGGACCCACAGGGTGTGTGGTGGCGAGGGCCTGGTCCAGGTGGCGGGCTCCCTGGTGATGCCGGGGACCCACGGGGTGTGCAGTTGCGAGGGCCTGGTCCAAGGTGGCGGGCTCCCTGGTGATGCCGGGGACCCACGGGGTGTGCGGTGGCGAGGGCCTGGTCCAGGTGGCGGGCTCCCTGGTGATGCCGGGGACCCGCGGGGTGTGTGGTGGCGAGGGCCTGGTCCAAGGTGGCGGGCTCCCTGGTGATGCCGGGGACCCACGGGGTGTGCGGTGGCGAGGGCCTGGTCCAGGTGGCGGGCTCCCTGGTGATGCTTGTGGGTGGCTGTGTGTGGGTCTTGGGGTTCACAGTTCAGTTTGGGAGAGGGGAGAACCCCTCACTTTGAAGTCTTTCCTGGCCAATGGGAGGCTTCTCAGAGCAGCTTTCACAGCTCCGGGGCTGGGTGAGGCCTGTGTCTAGGCTCATGCCGCCATCCGGGGCGTCCGGTGTGTCTGGGCAGTGGTGCAGCTCCTTGCGCTGGGTGTAGGTTTGCTTCAGTTCCCCACTGCTGCTTCAGCTGCCTCCTTTGTGGGTCCGTGGAACTTCGGTGCCCCCACCCCTGTTCAGCTCCCTGACTCAGCTCGATGCCTCTGGTGTAGATGGGCTTTTTATTTTCCCATCTAAACATTGTTATTGAAATTGTGATTTCTTTGGTATTTTAATGGACTGTAGATAAAGAAGGACCTGTTTTCTCAGGAGTGCCTGTGGGGTCCCTTGTTCTGGTTTGCTCAGTGAGGTGTGGCCCCAGGTGCTGAGGAAGGTGGCCAGGACCCCACAGGGCAGCGCCCACCGCAGGGGCCCCTGTCCTCTGGGTTCCGCTCCACTTTCTGGGACCTTGGCCCAGGAGACCTCTGGGAGGGTGAAATGGCCGCAGGCCTGGGGTAGGGGCACTGGCGGGAAGCCACAGGCCGAGAAGTCAGGGAGGAGGGAGGCCTGGGTCTGGAGGAACGTGGGAAGGGCAGGCACCTCCGAGCAGCCTCGAGAAATGTGGGCCAGGCTGGTCTGGCCGCGGGCAGGACTGTGTCTGGGACTCTGAGTTGCCAGAAGCACCTGGCGGCAAGCCACATGCTGTCCACAGTGTCGCCCGGCCCCCATGAGGAGGTCCCGTGGGTGGTGGCTGGTGGGGGGCAAGGCTGCGGCACTGGAACCGCTGAGCAGGGGTTCCTGGGGCCATCAAGGCCCCCAGAAGAAGAAATCAAGTGGATTTTAAGAAGCAGAGCTCTCTTTAGCCCGAAGTAACCGTAGAGCATTAACAAGAAAACCTGGGGTTCTTAGAAATGCAGCTCTCTCTGCTGGTTCGGCGGACGGCGGACAGTTCTAGATCCAGGAGAGTAGTGGCGCGGACACAGACTTCGCCCTCGGTGGGGGCGGGAAGCACAGCGTCCTGTCATTCATGAGTCAGGTGAGAGGCGCGAGAAACCACAGCTCTTAGGAAAATCTGTGCTACCCAGTGTGGGGGCCATCCACAGCCCCTCCAGCACTGCTAGTAGGTGGCCCCGCATTGGCCCCAAGCTGCCTCGGCTGTGCTCAGACCCTGAGATGTCCTGGGCACCCTGGTTGAACTTTGGTGGTAACTGCAGGGTGTACACAGGAGCTGCAGGTGAGGGGTTTGTAGGAGCTCTGTGGCCGCCCTGCATCCCTGGCCTCTGCCATTTTCTGCCTAAACGTGGACACGTGGAAGAGGGAGCCCAGGATGCTGTGGGCCTGGAAGGCGGGTCCCTGCGGGCTCCATCCCTTCACTTCAGGGCATGGAGGGCCCAGGGTCCCCTCACACTTGCCTGCGGGGCAAACGGGGAACGCTTCTCTTTTTACTGTCATTATGAACTTATGGCTTAAATATGTCTATGGACTTAAGAGTGTCATCTGTGTGGAAAATTCCCGGCTTTCACTGCAGTAGAGAGATTAGCTCAACGCACCCCGTGTATCGCGTTCACCAGTTATCCGTGGCTCACTCATTTTGTTTCATCCAACTTCCCTCTCCTATTTTGAGGGGGAGGGACTGTAATTTTGTTTTGTTCTGTTTTGTTTTTGAGACGGTGTTCTACTCTGTAGCCCAGGCTGGAGTGCCACCAGTGGCACGATCTTGGCTCACTGCAAGCTCCATCTCCTGGGCTCACGCCATTCACCTGCCTCGGCCCTCCCGAGTAGCTGGGACTACAGGCGCCCACCACCACGTCCGGCTAATTTTTTTGTATTTTTAGTAGAGACGGGGTTTCACCATGTTAGCCAGGATGATCTTGATCTGACCACGTGATCCGCCTGCCTCAGCCTCCCAAAGTGTTGGGATTACAGGCGTGAGCCACCGCGCTCAGCCGGGAGTGTAATTTTTTAAAGCAAATCCCAGGCATCATCTCATTTCATATTTAAGTGTTTCGGTATCCACATCTAAGGAATATGGCATTGTAAACAATGCTAACTATGACCCATTAACTTGCCTAACAAAGCTAAGGGGGATTTCTGGACACCAGCCTATGTTCAGGTCCCTCCTGTCTCAGAAGGGTCCTCCTGCTGCTTTTTGGGACCAAGGGACAACACTGTGTATGATGAGTGGGTCTTCCACGCAGGCCTCTGTGTGTGCATGTGTGGTGCTGTGACGGGCTGTGGGGACAGTCCGAGGGCTGACCTGAGCCTGGCAGAGGCAACATCTTGTTGGGAGGCAGCAGGCCAGGAGAGAGCGGAGCTGGTTGGAGGAGGGCCAGCCTCCCCACCTGGAGACTGTTGGTGACCTTCCTCACGTGGCGCGGCCCTTGGCACGGCCCCCAGCCACTAGTGGTGAGCCTCTGTAATGTCTGAACACTTCCCGTGCGTGTCTAGTCAGGAGAGTGATCAGAGGAGCGACTGGTGTGTGCTCACCGAAGAAGCCCAGAACAGCGGAGAAGAGTGCAGAGGGTGACCCGTTCTCTCTCTGTTCTTGGCGGGTTGAGGCAGAAGTACAGTGTCCTGTGGTTCACATGTCGGGAGAGGCAGGAGCGTGCCACAGCTCTGTTGCTGGAAACGTGGGAAGCCGGGATACGGCCGACCGTGGCCCCTTCTGGCCCCGCTGGGGAGTGGGTGTCCCTGTCCTCACTGTAGTCTCTGCCACATTGACGGTAAGATTTTTCTTTTTTCTCATTTTTGGAGACAAGGTCTTGTTCTGTCATCTGTGCTGCAGAGTGCAGTGGTGTGATCCCAGCTCATGGCAGCTTTGATCTCTTGGGCTCAAGTGGTTCTCCTGCCTCAGCTTCTTGAGTAGCCAGGACTACAGGTGGGCATCACCGCACCTGGCTGATGTTTTTGTAATTTTAGCGATATGATCTCCGTATGTTGCCCAGATTGGTCTGGAACTCCTGGGCTCAAGTGATCCTCCTGCCTCAGCCTCCCAAAGTGCTGTGCGCCACCGCTCCTGGACTGAAAGTTTTCTTAATTGGATTTTTCCATATGTGCACTAAGGTCTGCCTTTTTCCCTGAATGAGGCATAACAAGTATATCTGTGACTGTGTTTTCTTTGTTTTTTGAGACGGAGTCTGTCCCCCAGGCTGGAGTGCAGTGGCACGATCTTGGCTCACTGCGAGCTACGCCTCCTGGGTTCACGCCATTCTCGTGCCTCAGCCTCCCAAGTAGCTGGGACTACAGGCGCCGCCACCACGCCCGGCTGATTTTTTGTATTTTTAGTAGAGACGGGTTTCACCGTGTTAGCCAGGATGGTCTCGATCTCCTGACCTTGTGATCCACCCACCTCGGCCTCCCAAAGTGCTGGGATTACAGGTGTGAGCCACCGCACCCGGCCTGTGTTTTCTGTAGGAATATTACTGTGACATTCTTGTAAGAAGTAAGTGAAAAGCACACCAGCACAGTATTCACATAACACAGAAAGGTATAAAAGACAAATGCAGACGTGGGTGAGGGCAGAGTTCTAGGTTTATCACAAGGGCACGTGAACGCGGTTCCCCGTCTGCCCTGCTCTGCTCAGCACCTTTGGGATATCAGTGCCTTGGGTGCCTGGTGCCTTTTTGGGCCAGCCCTGTGGTATTTTGGAGTATTAGTTGGTATTGAGGGTCTGGAACTTACTTAGTGTCTAGGGCATGGGCCGTGTTTTGGTATTGCAAGAGATGCTTCAGGGCGTGTGTTAACACAAACACATCACACGAGCTTTGTGACCACATGCTGCCTGCACGAGATGTCAGTGTTCTCCAGCTACCGCCTGCTTCATCCCTGCCCTGCCCTCTCATGCTCCTCAGCCGGGGCCACCGTCCTCTTGCCCCGCCCGCTCTTTCTGCAGGCTGGCCATCGTGCTCTGTTGCAGAAGCCCCTGTCAGGGTGCTGGTCTGCACGTGTGCTTTTCGAGTGCCCGTCACTCTGGCCGGCTCACTGTGTCACTGTCGCCGTGCAGCTTTGTTCGTCCTGTTCTTGTGCCTTGGGACGAATGGGCAGAGGGCTTGCTCTTGGGTGTACTGTGGTGCACATGTGGGCTTGGGAGTGAGACAGCTTGGTTGGAGGGCGTGGGTCAGGCCTGGCTGTCTTCCGAAGCGTCCCAGCCCTCCCTGTCGTCAGTCTTGTTGGCTGTAAACGCATTCTCTGCTGCGTGGGATGCTAGGTGTGTGGTAAGCTTCTTGTGGATGCGGCAGGTCAGTGGGGAGGCACACTGTCTGCCGGGTACCCTGTTATTTACTGATACGCGCACACGCAATACACATCTCTATAGATTGCTTTTGTATGTTAGCTCAGCTGGGATGATTCTGTTTGTGCTTAGATCTTTGTCCACATTTCTGATCATTTCCTTAGTAGGCTCTGAGATTCTCCTAAAAGGTGTTGTTGTTTTCCCCAAACTTTTCTTTGAATGGTGTGCAGGTTACATGCCCACAGAGTTAAGAAACTGCCCATTTTCCTACCTCCTGATGACTTACCTCCGCTCTGTCACCTAGGCTGGAGTGCGGTGGCGCCATCTCAGCTCACTGCAAGCTCCGCCTCCCGGGTTCACACCGTTCTCCTGCCTCAGCCTCCCGAGTAGCTGGAACTACAGGCGCCCACCACCACGCCCGGCTAATGTTTTGTATTTTTAGTAGAGACGGGGTTTCACTGTGTTAGCCAGGATGGTCTGGATCTCCTGACCTCGTGATCCGCCCGCCTCGGCCTCCCAAAGTGCTGGGATTACAGGCGTGAGCCACCACACCCGCCCCTCCTGACGACTTTTAAGATTCTGTCATTTAGGCTGGGTGTGGTGGCTCATGCCTGTAATCCCAGCATTTTGGGAGGCTGAGGTGGGTGGATCACCTGAGGTCGATTTCAAGACCAGCCTGGCCAACATGGTAAAACCATGTTTCTATTTAAAAAAATACAAAAATTAGCCAGGTGTGGTGTTACACACCTGTAGTCCCAGCTACTTGGGAGGCTGAGGCTGGAGAATCACTTGAACCTGGGAGGTGGAGGTTGCAGTGAGCCGAGATGATGACATTCTACTACAGCCTGGGTGATAGAGTGAGACTTTGTCCCATAAAACAAAAAACAGGCCGGGTGCGGTGGCTCACGCCTGTAATCCCAGCACTTTGGGTGGCCAAGGCGGGCGGATCACGAGGTCAGGAGATCCAGACCATCCTGGCTAACACAGTGAAACCCCGTCTCTACTAAAAATGCAAAAATTAGTTGGATGTGGTGGCGCACGCCTGTAATCCCAGTTACTCGGGAGGCTGAGGCAGGAGAATTGCTTGAACCTGGGAGGCAGAGGTTGCAGTGAGCTGAGATCGTGCGACTGCACTCCAGGATGGGCGACAGAGCGAGACTCCGTCTCAGAAAAAAAAAAAAAAAGATTCTGTCATTTAGAGTGTCTTTGTTAATTTGAAAGGTGAAAAATCTCATCGTTTAGTTTGTATTTCTTTGCTTTTTGGTCGGTTGGTTGTTATTTCAGTAATTTTTTCTGTAACTTGTACATATTACGTTTTTTTATTGTGGCAAAATAGACATAACGTTTACCATTATGTGTACCATTCAGCAGTGTTGAACACGTAGGCCGACAGTGAAGGAATGGAAAAAGACGTCCCATGCCACTGGTGACCAAAAGAAAACAGGAGTGGCTCCATTTGTATCACACCAAATAGACTTTTTTTTCAGAAACTATTCCTAGAGACGGAAAAGTAGTTACAGAATGATAAACGGGTCGAATCAACTGGAAGATCTAGCAATAATATATATGCACCCAACATCAGAACAGCTAAAACTATGAAGCAAATTCACACTGCTGTTCACCTACCTTCCCAGGCCCAGCCTCTGTCCCCGTGAAACACTCACTCCCCATTCTGCCGCCCCCAGGCCCCGGCACCCACCCACCGCTTTCTGTTTCTGTGAGTTTGGTGACTCTAGGGACCTCCTGTGAGTGGAGTCGCACAGGATCTGTCCTTTTGTGACTGCTTATTTCATTCAGCGCCGTGTCCTCAAGGTGCAGCCATGAGCAGCCTGTGTCACAGTCTCCTTCCTTCCTTTTTTTTTTTTTTTTTTGAGACGGAGTCTAGCTCTGTGGCCCAGGCTGGAGTGCGGTGGCGCCATCTCAGCTCACTGCAAGCTCCGCCTCCCGGGTTCCCGCCATTCTCCTGCCTCAGCCTCCCGAGTAGCTGGGACTACAGGCGCCTGCCACCTCGCCCGGGTAGTGTTTTGTGTTTTTTTTTTAGTACAGACGGGGTTTCACCGTGTTAGCCAGGATGGTCTCGATCTCCTGACCTCGTGATCCGCCCGTCTCAGCCTCCCAAAGTGCTGGAATTACAGGCTTGAGCCACCGTGCCCGGCTCCTTCCTTCTTAAGACTGAATCGCAGGCTGTTGCTTGGATGTATTTTGTTTACCCATTTCTGTCGGTGGACACATGGGTGACTTCCACAGTTTAGCTGTCGTGAATGATGCTGCTGTCAGCACGGGTGCACAGTGACCTCTGGAGACCCTGCCTTCAGTTCTGGGTGTAGATTCGGAAGTGGAATTGCTGGATCATTGATCATTCTAGTTTTATTTATTTTTGAGACAGCATCTTGCTCTATCACCCAGGCTGGAGTGCAGTGGCACGATCTTGGCTCACTGCAGCCTCCACCTCCTGGACTCAAGTGATTCTCCTGTCTGAGCCTCCCAAGTAGCTGGGACTAAAGGCATGTGCCACCCCGCCCGGCTAATTTTTGTATTTTTTGTAGAGACAGGGTTTCACCATGTTGGTCAGGCTAGTCTTGAACTCTTGACCTTATGTGACCTACCCACCTTGGCCTCCTAAAGTGCTGGGATTACAAGCATCAGCCACTGCACCTGGCCCTATTTTTTCTTCCTTCTTTCTTTCTTTCTTTTTTTTTTTTTGAGATGGCACCTCTCTCTGTTGCCCAGGCTGGAGTGTAGTGGCGCCATCTCGGCTCACTGCAAGCTCCACCTCCTGGGTTTATGCCATTCTCCTGTCTCAGCCTCCCGAATAGCTGGGACTGCAGGCACCTGCCACCACACCTGGCTAATTTTTTTGTATTTTTAGTAGATATGGGGTTTCACCGTGTTAGCCAGGATGTTCTCCATCTCCTGACCTCGTGATCCACCCGCCTCGGTCTCCCAAAGTGCTGTGATTATAGGCGTAAGCCACGGCACTTGGCCTTTTTTTTTTTTTTTTTTTTTTTTTGAGGCAGAGGAGTCTCACTCTGTTGCCCAGGCTGGAGTGCGGTGGCTCTATCTCGGCTCACTGCAGCCTCCGCCTCCTGGGTTCAAGTGATTCTCCTGCCTCAGCCTCCTGAGTAGCTGGGACTATAAGTATATGCCACCACACCTGGCTAATTTTTGTATTTTTAGTGGAGACAGTATTTCGCCATGTTGACCAGGCTGGTCTCTGACTCCTGGCCTCCCAAAGTGCTGGGATTACAGGCGTGAGCCACCACATTCAGCCCGTTTTTCTTTTTGAAGAACCGACTGTTTTTCATAGTGGCTGCAGCATTTTCCACTTCCAGCAACAGCGTTCGAGCAACACTGTCTTCACATCCTCTCCAGCACTCGTTCTGTTTTTTGACAGCAGCCATCCTAATGGGTGTGAGGTGGCATCTCATTGTGGTTTTGCTTCTCATTTCCCTGATGACTAGTATGTTGAGCATTTTTTCATGTGCTTATTGGTCCCTCCTGTATCCTCTTTGAGGAATGTCTGAGTCCCTCTTTTTTTTTTTTTTTTTTTTTTTTGAGACGGAGTCTCGCTCTGTTGCCCAGGCTGGAGTGCAGTGGCCAGATCTCAGCTCACTGCAAGCTCCGCCTCCTGGGTTTACGCCATTCTCCTGCCTCAGCCTCCCGAGTAGCTGGGACTATAGGCGCTCGCCACCTTGCCTGGCTAGTTTTTTGTATTTTTTTTTTAGTAGAAACGGGGTTTCACCGTGTTAGCCAGGATGGTCTGGATCTCCTGCCCTTGTGATCTGCCCGTCTCGGCCTCCCAAAGTGCTGGGATTACAGGCTTGAGCCACCGCAACTGGCCTGAGTCCCTCTTTGAGTTGAGTTGTATGTGGAGGCTTTTGCTCAGTTGTGCTTCTTTCTCTACTCTGGTTAGTGATCCTGTTCCACTTGTTGTAGATTTCTCTCTCCTGTTTGTCTATGGCATGCACCGTGGTCTGATCCTCCCTCTGTTGCCGGAGGCTGCCTCCGTCCTCTGCTGTGGTGGTCAGGAAGCTGGAGCGTCTCGGCGCCAGATTCATCTTTGTAAGGGGAGACGCTCTGTGAGCCTCAGTGTGTAGCACCGTCTGCAAGTCAGACTCCCCACCCCTCCTTTGTGCAAGCTGGGCGGGGGCTCTGCCGGAACTGGTGGTGCTCATGGAAAGGGCTTCGGTGTGATGCAGACATGACAGTCACCTGCTGGGGCCAAGGGCTGTGAGTGCCGTTGGGGGAGGCAGTCTCAGAGTGAGATGCGGCAGTCAGGCCTGAACGGGGCTGCTGTTCCATGAAGGAGCACCTACTGTGCGCCTGGCCTGTGGCAGCAGCAAAGAGGAACCTGCTGGGGCCTCAGGGACCTCCACCTTGCCCACTGTGGCCAGGCTGCTGCTTCTTTCTGGGAGGCCTGTGCGAGAGCCATGGGCACAGGCTGGGCACAGTGGCTCGCGCCTGTAATCCCAGCACTTTGGGAGGCCGAGGCAGGTGGATCACGAGGTCAGGAGTTCAAGACCAGCCTGGCCAATATGGTGAAACCCCATCTCTACTAAAAATACAAAAGTTAGCCAGGTGTGGTGGCGTGCACCTGTAGTCCCAGCTACTTGGGAGGCTGAGGCAGGAGAATCACTCGAACCTGGGAGTCAGAGTTTGCAGTGAGCTGAGATTGTGCCACTGCACTTCAGCCTGGGCAACAGAGCGAGACTCCGTCTTAAAAAGAAAAAAGGAACCATGGGCATGTGTGTGCACAGGTGTGCGTGGGTGTGTGCAGTCAGAGAGGGAAGGGCTTGGGTCACGGGCTGCCCTCAGCCTGGGGCCAGGGAAGGGCAGCGAGAGGACCCCAGATTCCCAAAATGACCAGGGGCCTGTTTGCAGCTTCCCTCTGCCTCCTCTCTTCTCGCTCTGAAGTTATGTCCTGCCAGATCCTGGAGAAAATTCTTTTAGCAAAGTGATGGCTTCCCTGAAAATACTTCCTACCACACAGAAGCCCATCAGAGTCCTCCCTTTGGAATCCCATTGCCAAATGTGGGTGGTGTGGTGGACCCGGGGCAAGGTGCCGTTTTCTTGGCAACCCCTAGAAATGTCTCCCTGGGGTTGGGGTGTAGCCACCAGGCAGGAAGTGTGTATCCTCCTGCCCTGGCCACTTGGGGTTTCTGGGACAATCTGCTGGCTTGACCTTGACTTTTCCCTGAAAACAGGAGCCCCAGGGCCTGCTCCTGGCATCAGGACTTGCTCTTCCTCTTTCCTGGGCCTCACAGGTGCCCTTGGGGAGCGCACAGCTGCCCCGGCCCGAGTCCAGTCTGGCTTTCGGGAAGGGGCCTCACTGCTGGCTGCACACCTTGGCCTCCTTCCCCTGGACACACCATTGCTGACGCAGCTGGGACCGCCCTTGGACGCCGCATGCCCGCCTCTTTCACCAGGGCATGTGGGCTGGGACCAGTCTCAGCCCCATGTTGACTTGTTTGGCTCTGCTGGTGGTGACGGGTGAGGGGGTGGGCCTGGGTTGTTTCATGTCTGCTCTTGTGCTCCAGTGCCTCACGGAGAGGCTCTGGTGAGTGCGCAGAGGGACCCTGGTGCTTTTGGGTACTTTCTGGAGCAGCCCACGTTCCTTCCCTAGAGCCCTAGGGGCCCGGCCAGCTGCCTTTCCAGGCCCTGAGACCACCAGGTTCTGGGGGGAGCTCCTGGGCTCTGCTTTGGTCTGGCTGGGTGGTGCCCACGCTGCCGCGTCCCCTCTCCGGGGCTGCCTGGACTCACCCTGGCTGGCAGCCATTTCCGTTACTTGGTTTCCAAAGGCCCCATCTTGGAATCAGGAACAGGCTGGGACTCAGGGTGGGTTCGGAGCTTGGTGACCTGCTCTGCTCTTTTGTCCGGCTTTGTCCTAACTGTTGAATATTAATGAGGGGCACCGCAGGGTGGCTCTCCAGTGGAGGGTCCTCACTTTTTGTTTTGCAAATAACGCTGGGGCCTCTGTGCCACTGCGGCAATGCAACTGTGATGCTGCTCGTTGGATTCAAAAGGAAGCCTGGCAGTGGCGGGGCCTGGACAGGCAGCCTTTGACCCGAGGCGGGCGGAGCTCTGCGCTGGTTCGAGAAAGGCGTGGGGCAGCCTCTCTGGCAGGCACTGGCTGTGCCTGTTGGTTTTCCTTTGCCCGCAGTGAAGTGAAAGTCACTGCAGCTGGGTTTGCTGTTGAACTCGCTGTCTTTCCTTCTCATGTCTTCTCTGTGCAAATAGTGGTCGGTGTACTTTTGGATTATTTCAGTCAAGTGGAAGTTTCTAGAAGCATAGAGAGAGGCAACGTGGCTTAGGGGTTAGGAGCATGGCTGGGCTACCTTCTTACTCTAAGTGTGGGCCGCGTTCCATTACTTTTCTAGGCCTCAGTTTCCCATTGGCCCCCCTCCTGTTTGGAAAAGGCAGCTGGGTCCCACAAGCCATCTCAGGAGCCACGTCTGGGCGTTGGCATGGGGACTGTGCCCACAGCCAGCCAGCCTGGTGGTCAGCTGATGGATTCCCATAGGTACTTAGCAAAATGCCTGGAGAATGTGAGGCAGCCGGCGAGGCTGTCAGGCCAGTCGCAGATGTGGTCGATTGCTGTTGGTTCTTGGTGCCGCCTGGCACTGCTGCCCTGATAGTCGGCTCTGAGTTGGAGGCCAGCTTCCATGGCAGCATCGTCAGTGGGCGCGCAGGGTGCGTCTGACTTGGGCCTGGGCATTGGGTCCCATTATGGTTGGGTCCACAGGGCCGCTTGCCTCATTTGTGGAGGTGCTGGGGAAAGCCCACAGGCTGAGGACGTGTGAGGCTCCAGGGTCCAGCATGCAGGCCGAGTGTTCCTGCTGTTGCTGGCCACGTGCACAGCTGTGCCACCGGGAGGTGCCCGGCAATGGGAGCCACTTCTCTGCTCAGTTCAGCCTTCGATGCCCCAGGGCTGTTTGAGAGCAAGGCTGAGGGGACCCTTTCAAGTGTCTCTGCCTTTGATGGTCCCAGGTGACCGGCTCCTCACCCATGGTGTGATCTGAGTGGGCAGAAACTGACCCCAGGTGACTCTTACTGGGAAGAGATGTTTCTGAAAATGAGAGCAAGGTGGTGAGTGGAGAGCCGGCTGAGAGATGCCTGATTGCCCCGCTGCTGTTGTTGGGGCCGAAAGTGTGGGGGAGGGAAGAGCCAGCACAGAGGGCTCACCGTGTCCCCAGCTCCAACCAACTCACCGGCCTTGGCCTCACGGGGCCTCCCTGTCCTGCCGCCTGCTCAACAGACCACAGGTTTTGTTGGATTTGTCAATTACGACCCAGGTTGAATGGGAATTGGAGATGTTTTTATAGTTGGAGAGTTTGTTCCAGTCAGAACATTTCAGGTTGCTGGAGTTCGGTGTCTTGCTGTTGTTGCAGCTTGCATCTTTTGGCCACCGGGTTTTTTTTTTTTTTTTTTTTGATAGAGAGTTTCACTCTATCCCCCAGGCTGGAGTGCAGTCACGCAATGTTGGCTCACTGCAACCTCTGCCTCCTGCCTCCCGGGTTCAAGTGATTCTCCTGCCTCCAGCCTCCCCAGTAACTGGGATTACAGGCACATGCCACCACGCCCGGCTAATTTTTGTATTTTTAGTAGATACAGGGTTTCACCATGTTGGCCAAGCTGGTCTCTAACTCCTGACCTCAAGTGATCCAGCCACCTTGGCCTCCCAAAGTGCTGGGATTACAGGCATGAGCCACCGTGCCCGGCCATGGCCACCTGTTTTAAGGAAACCACTCAGTGTGTCTTAAAAGTTAAGGATGCTCGTTGCCCTGCTCAACAGAGAGCCCGGCGTGGTGCTGGGCAGCCCTCGCGCTGCTCTCTGGCCATCCCAGAACCCGATGTCCGTTCCCAGTGTGTCCTCGGCTGTGGGGTGGCCACTGCTGCCCAGGTGTGCCACTGCCCACGGCTGACGGGGGAGCAGGAAGTGGCCCGTTTGCAAGCCAAGCCTGCTGCCTGTCCTTGGTTTGGGTCTTTTTATTTTGAGAAACCTCCAAACCTCCATACAGTGAAGTTGCAGGAAGAACATGGTGAGTCCCCGTTCACGGAGCCTAGCTGCTGCTGGCACTGGCCTCCTCTCGCCACGATTGTTTTCGCAGCTTTTTGCAGGTTATTTGAGAGAAGGTTTCAGTCAGTGGGGTCCTCCCTGCTCAGCCCTTCAGTCTGAATTTCTAAAAGTAAGGGGATGTGGTGTGTGACCGTGACACAGTGATCAAGTCTGGGAAGCTGGCTCCCCTGGCCACGCTGTGCCTGTGTCTGCCACGCCCTTTTCAGTGGTTTACTTCTGCCTGGGACCTGCCTGGCGGCTCACTGACTCTTCTCTTGGGCCTGCGTCATTGCCTCGGGTAGCCGGCTGTGCATTGGCAGGGCCCAGACGGGCAGGTGGGTAGGGGCAACCCCAGGGGGGCCGGTGCCGTGTCAGAGGCATGGGAAGCATCAGGAACAAGCGGCCCCCATGCTTTCCTCAGGAGAGCCTCTCCCTTGGTGATTAATGAGTAATCTGCCGAGGGGACTTTGGACCCTGAAAGTCCCCTGCCCCCATGAACTTTCTCCCGGTGGGCCAGATCCCTAGTGAGTCTGCTTGTCTTAGGGATGGGGACGCCGGGCGCTGACTGCACTCCTGGCCCCTGCTGCTGCTGGAGCCTCGCCTTTCTGCTCCCGCCTGCCTTCCTGCCAGTTAGTAGCGCCGCGGACCGCGTTTGGAAAGAGTCACTCTTACTGTCCATTCTGGTCAGTTTTGACGCCCGAGTTGTCCTTCTGTTGGCTGCCCACAGGTCTTGGTATCTGCTGATGTCCTTTTTTTTTTATTTTTTGTAGAGATGGGGTCTCACTCTGTGGCCCAGGCTGCTCCTGAATTCCTGGGCTTAAGCCATCCTCCCGCCTGGCCTCTCACAGTGCTGGGATTACAGGCTGAGCCTGGCGCCCGGCCCCGCCCCTGCACCCTCCCCCCGCCCCGGCCCCTGCTGACGTCTTATTTCAGAGCCAGCAGGGCTTTCCCAGCTCTCAAGTGCCCTCACGGCCCGCTGCAGTGACGTATGGCGTGTCCGCTCCTGTCCTGGTCCCCAGGTGGTGTGAGGCCATCGAGGCTCATCCCCAGCTGCAGCCGCCCTCCTTTCCCCGTAGAGCCCTTGCCTGCCTAACGGTGACTGCCTCTGTGTGGGCAGCATCGGGGGGGCTGGTGCCAGGCGTGGGGGACCTGCTCCGTGTCACTGGTGGAGCCCAGTGTGTGCGATGGGTTCACAGGTCTCCGCTGTGAAGTTGTGTTTGTACACAGTGGCTTTTTCTAGAAAAATGAACGGCAAAGTATTTATTTCCCTGTGAATGTCGACCATTTTCCCGAGTCCGGTGGTTGTTGGCCAGTGACACAAACCCGCGGCTTCTCCCCTTCTTGCTTCCCTCCCCGCCCCTTGGCTCCGGGCACAGTGCGGCTGAGCCGGCTTATCTGGCCTCGTCTCTGGAGGCCTCGCCAGCTGTCATGTCCGTTGACATTTCACTGTTCCTGGCAGTGGCTGTGCCCAGACGCGCTGTGGCATGTGGGAGTGACGCCGGTCTTTGCCAGTGCTCTGCACACCTGTGGGGAGGCCTCTCAGGGTTTCCTGCCAGGTCTCGGCGCACTCCCCGGTGAGAGATACGAGGAGGAGGAGCAGCCGAGGGCAGGCAGGGCGCTCTTCAGACGTGGAGGGTTGAAAACTGTCCCTTTTTCTCCAGTTTAATAGCAAACTTTATCCTACCTTAAGTTTTCAAAAGTCTTGTAAAGAACGGGTCCATTCATTTTTAGCTGCTCCATGAAAGGTGAGAAAGCTGAATAGGGGGCTGTGTCCCAAGACCAGGGTTTGCTGTGGCCTGGCTCGATTGAGAATCCCCTGGGCCCCAGGAGGGTGCTGTGGCTGCTGGGGAGGCTGCCCCACGTTCTGACCCTGGTACAGGGCCACACTCAGCCTCCCTGGAAGCAGCTTGGGCCTGGGTCCCACATGGCACTACCTCTGCAGGCCCCTTTGTGTCGTGGTGTTTTGACCTATGGAGGGCTTTTGTCCGTCTGAGTTGCTGACCGAGGGTCTTTATTTCCACATTCGAGAGAAGCCCGGTAGCCCATCAGTCAGTGCCCGTGGAGCAGGTACAGCTCGGGGAAGGGAGCAGCCCCTTGCTCACGGGCCTTTCTGGCACAGTCTGTGGCCCTCCAGAGGACCTGGCCAGTGTCCTCACAGCTGTCCCGAAGCTCGTGGTATGGGTTCCTCCCTCAGGGCCAGCACCAGGCTGGTGCTCAGCTCTTCTGGAAGAGCCTTCTCATGGTCCCAGCACATCCATGGAAGATTGAACTATTAAACATTAGAAGAAGAAAGTGAGGCCGGGCGTGGTATCTCACACCTGTAATCCCAGTACTTTGGGAGTTGGAGATGGGCAGATCACTTGAGGTCAGGAGTTTGAGACCAGGCTGGACCAAAATGACAAAACCCCGTCACTACTAAAAATACAAAAATTAGCGAGGCATGGTGGCAGGTGCCTGTGATCCTAGCTACTCGGAAGGCTGAGGCATGAGAATACCTTGAACCTGGGAGGCAGAGGTTGCAGTGAGCCCAAGTCATGCCACTGCACTCCAGGCTGGGTGATGGAGTGAGACCCTGTCTGAAAAAAAAAAAAAAAAAAAAAAAGTGAGAATTGCTAAATTGAAGGAAATATTTCATAAGGCGATTTGATCAGTTGCTTTAGCTGCTCTGTGAGTCCAGCACCGCGTGCAGCGCAGCCTCCCCTGGGAAGTCCGGAGCACCCAGGCCAACATCACAGGCTCCAGCACAGCAGGCAAAAGCTGGGAGGCTCTCCAGACTTTGGGTGTCTGGAGTTATCCATGAAGGGGACTTCCTGAGTTTTGGTGTATCCGTTTGTTTACAACCCAGGGAGAAGCCTGGCCACTTGTGAGTGCAGGTCGTCCTCGGACACACACTGGGAGGAAGCAGAATGAACAGGACACGCAGCCTTGTGTTTCTGTCGGCCCTTCCTGCACATACGCCCTGTCTCAGGGGGCTGCTGGCCTCTGCCATGGTCTCCTCACTTTTGTTTCTGAGGACATCTTCCCAACACGTGTGCACTTACTAAATGAGCCACACGTCCCCAGTGCTGACAGCTAGGAACGGTGCGAGCAGATGGAGGATGGAGCTGGTGGTGCTACATACAGAGGCCCCGGGAGTGAGGCGCAGATCCCCTGTGCGCTGGTGTGGCCCTGGCTTGAGGCCTTTGGGGGCGTTGTGCCCCCCATACCAGGGGTGAGAGCCCACAGTGACAGCAGTGGGGAGGTGTGTGTGGGGGCTGGGCATCGATGCCAGCCTGGCTGAGGGTTGCTTTCTGGTGGTCTGCGCACCTCTTGGGCCAGAGTGGTATCTCCAGAGCGCCTGCTGCTGGAAGAGAAGGCTCTGGGTCCTTCTGGACGCCCACCCTGACTGTGTGGACCATGGTGGCGAGGGCCACGTGCCTGATCTTCATACCATGGATGCTTGTCTGGAGCTGCCTCACGTGACTCTTGGACAGAAGGCACCATTCTAGACGTTCCAGGTGGGCTCCAGTGACCATGGGGGGCTGGGGTTGGCACTGGCGCTGCTTCTCTGAGGTGTTGGACCCACGTGGAAACTGCTTGTTCCCCTCCAGATGCTGATTGTGAAGAATCTGGAAGGTCCACGCTAGAGGAGGCCACAGCCTGCTGGTGCACCTGCGAGAGTGCTGGCCCAACCGGTCCCCGAGCGTGGTGCCCGTTGGTGGGGGCGGAAGGGCTCGGCTCTGCTCTCCCCCTGTGGGACTTTGTGTCACAGGGTGCTTGGGGGACTCTGCTGCACTGCGATCTCCAGCGTGACATGTCCCCGTCTCGAACAGCCCTGAAATGGCAGTGCCTCGTCCTAGGATTACCATCCCTGCCCGAAGGCTCGAGATTCTACTTAGATGCCTACTGGACTGCTTTGTATTTTAATTTACTTGATATTCAGTCTGGGCGCGTTGAGGACGCGGCTTTCAGCTGTCAGCCTGTCCTTGTGTGCAGTGACAGGTCTACCTGTCTGGCCTTGTACCTAGACTTGTGGCCGTCACCACCATCTCTGGGGAGGGGTGAAGTGGACTGGGAGGTAGAAGCCGAATTGGAGTCTTCTCTTTGTTCCTGAAGTTATCACAGTCTCAGCCAGACTGTGGTTACTGTGTGTGTGTGTGTGTGTGTGTGATGCGCAGGGCATTTGCTGATGGAATAGCACGGTCCATCGGCATGTGCACCTGAGGCGTGCAACCACCTGCTGCACACCTGTGGGGTCCCTGCGGTCAGGTGAGTTCTGGGGGATTTCTGAAAGTGGAGATAGCCATGACAACACTTCTTTCCTCCAAATGCCTGTGCTGTGCACTTGGGTGCAGGTGGCTTTTAGGGGACACGGCTGGGCACTGCCCCACAATGTCACCTCTCTGTCATGTGGTGCGTGCTGTGGACTGGCGCCACACCCCACATGCCTGTTAGACAAACTTCTCTCTGGTGTTTGTCACCCCACCATGTGGCCTTTCTTTTGTCTTTTATCTTTAGCTAAGGAGTCCATGGCATACCAAAAGCTGAATGATGGCAGCCAGTGTCCCCATCCTGTCCTGCCCCACTTTCCATAGGCAGGGATGCTCCCCATTCTTGCTGCATAGTCTTCTGTTGACCCCATGTACCTGAGCGACAAGCACTGTGGTGCTTGACCTCGGTCCAGCTGCTTAGACTTGTACCTGCCACAGCCCCACGTGCTGACACCGTGTGTCTTGAGTTTTGATAAATCTATCCTTTGGCTGATTAATATGACTGAGTGGTGTCTTCTGACCCCATTTCTTATCTGGTACACTGTGTCCTGACCTCATTTCCTGCCCGGGGCACACTGTGTCTTGACCATTTCCTGTCTGGAGCATGTTGTGTCCTGACCTCATTTCATGTCTGGAACACACTGTGTCCTGACCTCATTTCCTGCCTGGAGCTTTCTGTGTCCTGACCTCATTTCCTGTCTGGAGCTCTCTGTCCTGACCTCATTTCCTGTCTGGAACATGCTGTGTCCTGACCTCATTTCCTGTCTGTGCCACCCTTTGTCCTGACCTCATTTCATGTCTGGAACATGCTGTGTCCTAACTGCATTTCCTGTCTGGAGCTCTCTCTGTCCTGACCTCATTTCCTGTCTGGAGCTCTCTGTGTCCTGACCTCATTTGCTATCTGGAACACTCTGTGTCCTGACCTCATTTCCTGTCTGGAACATGCTGTGTCCTGATCTCATTTCCTGTCTGTGCCACTCTGTCTGGACCTCACTTCCTGTCTTGAGCACTCTGTGTTCTGACCTCATTTCCTGTCTGTGCCACTATGTGTCCTGACCTCATTTCCTGTCTGGAACATGCTGTGTCCGGATTGCATTTCCTCTCTGGAGCTCTCTCTGTCCTGACCTCATTTCCTGTCTGGAACTCTCTGTCTCCTGACCTCATTTCCTGTCTGTGCCACTCTGTGTCCTGACCTCATTTCCTGTCTGTGCCACCCTTTATCCTGACTTCATTTCCTGTCTGCGGCACACTATCCAGACTGCATTTCTTGTCTGGAGCTCTCTCTGTCCTGATCTCATTTCCTGTCAGGAGCATTCTGTGTACTGACCTCATTTCCTGTCTGTGCCACTCTTGTGTCCTGATCTTTTTTCCTGTCTGAGCCATTCTGTGTCCCTGACTTCATTTCCTGTCTGGAGCGCTCTGTCTCCTGACCTCATTTCCTGTCTGATGTTCTCTGTCTCCTGACCTCATTTCCTGTCTGTGCCACCCTTTGTCCTGACTTCATTTCCTGTCTGCAGCACACTGTCCAGACTGCATTTCTTGTCTGGAGCGCGCTCTGTCCTGATCTCATTTCCTGTCAGGAGCATTCTGTGTACTGACCTCATTTCCTGTCTTGTGTCCTGACCTCATTTCCTGTCTGGAGCACTCTGTGTCCTGACCTCATTTCTTGTCTGTGCCGCTCTGTGTCCTGACCTCATTTCCTATCTGAAATTATTTGTGTCCTGACCTCATTTCCTATCTGGAGCTGTGTCCTGACCTCATTTCCTTTCTGGAGCCCTCTGTGTCCTGACCTCATTTCCTGTCTGGAGCCCTCTGTGTCCTGACCTCATTTCCTGTCTGGAGCACTCCGTGTCCTTACCTCATTTCCTGTCTCGTGCCACTGCTTTCTGTCTTGGAGTTGTGTGCCTGACCTCATTTCCTCTCCACTGTGTGTTCCTGGAGTTAGGCAGTGTCTTGTTTTTTACTTCCTTGCTTGGTTTTCTCAGGATCTCTGGCTGCTCCGTCCTTGCTCCAGTGTTCTTCCCTGCCCCTCCCTCTGTGGTCCAGAGGCCGATGGCCAGCTGGCCCCACCTGCCTGCCCTGGGTATTTCTGTGCTCTTCCTGCTATGGGGTTCTAGGGGTTCCCCTCCTGGGTTCGTCCTTATCTGAGTGACCGCAGCACACTGTGCAGTTGGGTGCCTAGGAGGCACGTGCTTTGGGTGTTGTATGGCTGACCGGGTAACTGGGCACCCGTGTGTGGAGGGCTGGAACAGAACACTTGTCAGCCCTCCTCAGTGTTTTGCCTCTGGTGTCCCCATGGTGAAGTCCCCTGCCATCTGCCTTGGGCTCTGACATGTGACCTGACTGTGTCCTTCAGGAGCTTTCAAAACCTCCTCTTGGATCTGGCATTCAAAATGTCATCTTGTCAGACACCTCGAGGCGGCTTGTATTTGGCCCTGTGTTGCGCACCTGCTGGGCCCTTGTCAGGTTTTCGTTACCAGGAGGCTCATGCCCCGATCTTTGGGACGGCGCCCGCGGCATCTCCTGCTTAGCACTCCCTAGGGCTTGACGTTGGTCCTCCTGGCACTGGTGCTCTTGCCGTGGCCTCCCTGCTGTCCCCTTGTGGCTCAGGGTTACTCTCTGGAGGTCTCCACCTTATCATCCAGCACTTTCTTTGTTGGCTACTTTTAGTTTCATGATTTCATTTTCGTTTCTGAGATATCCGGTCTTTCTCTTTGTAAAAGCTCTTACCTGTTGTGACTTGTGGATGCCGCATCTTTCTCCTATTGCCGCAGACATTAATGTTTTCCTTGACAGTTTGTCCTGCTGGTTTGCTCTGCATTCCTTTGGTTGATTTCAGACCTCGACTTTTTAAAGGGGCATTTCCCCACATTGCCAATTCTTTTTTTTTTTGTTTTGTTTTTTTTTTTTTTGAGACGGAGTCTCGCTCTGTTGCCCAGGCTGGAGTGCAGTGGCGCGATCTCGGCTCACTGCAAGCTCCGCCTCCCGGGTTCACGCCATTCTCCTGCCTCAGCCTCCCGAGTAGCTGGGACTACAGGCGCCCACAACCGCGCCCGGCTAATTTTTTGTATTTTTAGTAGAGACGGGGTTTCACCGTGGTCTCGATCTCCTGACCTTGTGATCTGCCCGCCTCGGCCTCCCAAAGTGCTGGGATTACAGGCGTGAGCCACCGTGCCCGGCCCGCATTGCCAATTCTTTTCCATCTGGTCACGTCGAGGCTGACGTGCCAATGGCTGCGGGGGGAGGGCACCTAGGAGCCCTGTGGATAGCTCTTATGCAGACGTGTGGACCAGCCCCTGATCCTGCTTCTGCAAGGCCTCCCCTCCCGTGGCAGCGCTTTGGTGCCAGAGCGCGTCGGCGTGGCTCCCTGGCGTCTGCCTGCGCAGCTGCTTGGCCCCCAGCCGCCTCCTCCCAGCTGCCTCCTGCCCTGTGTGTGCTTGAGCTCGAGACAATGCTTCCTTCATCCCAGAGCCGGGCTCTCGGTGACTTTTGAGAGGAGAATGGGGTTGAAGCGATGTTGCTCTTCCATCTAAAAACTGGATTTCTTTCCTCATTATGTTTTTGAATTATTATATCTTCTTGACATGTTTCTCTGGATTTGCAAAAGATTTTTATATTTTACGTTTTTATTTTTATTGATTTGTTTATTTTGGGGGCGGAACTTTGCTCTTGTTGCCCAGGCTGGAGTGCAATGGTGTGATCTGGGCTCACCGCAACCTCCGCCTCCCGGGTTCAAGCAATTCTCCTGCCTCAGCCTCCTGAGTAGCTGGGGTTACAGGCGTGCACCACCACGCCTGGCTAATTTTGTAATTTTAGTAGATTTGGAGTTTCTCCATGTTGGTCAGGTTGGTCTCGAACTCCTGACCTCAGGTGAACTGCCCACCTCAGCCTCCCAAAGTGCTGGGATTACAGGCTTGAGCCACCACGCCCAGCCTGCAAAACATTTTAAGTAAATGTTGACAGTTTAAGCATTGAGCAAGGAAGAGTGTGAAGAGGTACTTTATAAAGGGAAATATGGCAATACTGATTATTTGTGACTTTAACCAGCAGTAATCTTTGGACAGCCAGACGTTATTTTCTTGGAATGTGGTGTTTTATCTCGCGACAGTGTGTGTGCATGCACGCGTGGACACACAGGATTCCTGGTCCTCAAACCCGTATGTTTGGTGTCTGCAGCATAGAGCGGTCTCGGCTGGTGTGTGTGGGACCAGCTCAGATGTCCCCATTCTAGATGCCGAGGCCGAATCGCCCCCTTGGGAGGATCAGGCAGTGGCTGTGCGGAGCGTGCTGCGGCGTCATGGAAGGGCAGCAGAGGCGTTTGAGAATGGTTTTTTTTTTTCTTTTTGAAAGTGCTGAAACTTGTCAGTCAGGAAATGGAGTAACAGGTTTATCAGGAACGTCATTTTCTTTTCTTTTCTTTTCTTTTCTTTTTCTCCCCCATGAGTGGCTTGGTCAGGGAACTCATGTTTTTTTTTGTTTTTGTTTTTGAGTTGGAGTCTTGGTCTGTCACCCAGGCTGGAGTGCGGTGACACGGTCCAGCTCACTGCAACCTCTGCCTCCCAGGTTCAAGGGATTCTCCTGCCTCAGCCTCCTGAGTAGCTGGGATTATAGGCACCTGGCACCACGCCCGGCTAATTTTTTAATTTTTAGTAGAGGCGGGGTTTCACCATGTTGGTGGGCCATGTTCACCAGGCTGGTCTTGAACTCCTGACCTTGTGATCTACCCGCCTTGGCCTCCCAAATTTGCTGGGATTACAGGTGTGAGCCACCGCGCCTGGCGGGACTCATGTTTTATCTGAGGTGGCCCAGGGCCCCACCTGGGATCGGGGTCAGCAGTTCCTGGCCCTTGAGTGTTTGCCTTGGGGTGTGTTCCTTTTAAATCAGATCAGCTCATCACTTGGCCGGTTTTCTAGACCAGCATATTCAAACCCAGGCTTTGGAATCATGGACTGGCTTCTGAAATGACATGCTGTGGGCTCCATCCCCAGAACTGTGGGTTCCCAGGTTCGAGGTAGGGTCTGAGAATGTGCATTTCTAGCAAGTTCCCAGATGACATGGTGGCTGCTGCTCCTCCGGCACCCCCTGCCTGCTTTTGTGAGTAAAGTGTTACAGGTGCATGGCCCGCCCTCGCCGGTGCCGTCTGTGGCTGTTCTGTGTCACAGCAGAAAGGCTGAGTAGGTGTGAGAGAGACCATGTGGCCTACAAACCCAAAGTATGTGTGATTTGGTCCTTTACAGGAAACGCTTGCAGGTTCCTGATCTAGAGAAAGAATAACTGTAACACAGAGCTACGTTGTTTTTGTGAAACTCTTAGGATGGAAAAGGGCATTTCTGAGGTCAGCGACAGAAGCCGTGGTGGTTTCGTGCCACCAGTTTCCCTTTGTCCTGAGCTGTGGAGGTTGTTTAAAGCTATAGAACAAACGAAGCCTGGAATATACGGGTGCGGTTGGGATGATTGCTGTGTAGTTATTTTTTAAAACCTCTTTTTGAGGCGTAATTAACATAATAAGCTGCGTATATTTAAAGCATACAGTTAGATAATTTTTGATGTATGCACACGCGTGTAAGACACGTGTTAAACCCTCGCTGCAGTCCAGATGATGAACCTGTCCGTCGCCCAGAAGTTCTCTCCTGCCCACGCCCCTTTCTCCCCAGGCTGCAGCTTTTGGGCCTGTAGATGCGCTGCCTTCCTTAGAGCTTTGTCTAAATGAAATCCTACAATATGTTCTTCTTTTGGTCTGGCTTCCTTCCCTCAGCGTAATTATTTTGGGCTCCTTCGACGCCTGGCGTGTGCTGGGCAGTGTTCCCCTGTGTGGATGTCGCGTTTGTTCCTTCGTTTGCCTGTTGGAGCGTGTGGAGTGTTTCCAGTTCTTGACTGTCACAAAGAAAGCGGCTGTGAACATTCGGGTACAAGTTGTTGTCGCGACACACGGTTTTATTTCCTTGGATGGATACCTAGGTGTGGAATGGCTGCATCACATATTTGTGCTTGTGTTTAACTTTTAGAAACCGCCAGACTATCTTCCAAGGTGGCCGCACCGTCCCGCGTCCTGCCGGCGGTGAGAGTTGCTGCTGCTCCACGTCCTCGCCGGCGCGCGTGGTGGGCGGGCTTAGGAGTTCCGTCGTCCCGATGGGTGTGCGGCGCCATCTCCTTGGGGTTTAGGTTGAGCTTCCCTCATTGCTGAGATTGTGGAGTGGCTTCTCTTGTGCTTATTTGCCACCATATGTCTTCTCTGGTGGAATGTCCCTTCTGATTTTTGCCAGTTATTTTAGATTGGGTTTGTTGTTTTACTGTTGACTTGTGAGAGATCTTTATGTATTCTGGATGCAAGTCCCTTTTCACATTGGTGCCTTACGTAGACTTTGTCCCTGTCCGTGGCTTTCTTTTTCTGAAGTGTCTTTTGAAGAATAGAACTGCGAAATTTTTACTTGGTCCAATTTTTCAGTTTGTTCTTTTTCTTTTTTTTGAGACAGGGTGTGGTTCTGTCACCCCGGCTGGAGTGCAGTCTCGTGATCTGAGCTCACTGCAGCCTCCACCTCCCGGGCTCAGGTGATCCTCCTGCCTCAGCCTCCTGACTGGCTGAGACTACAGGCACATGCCACCACACCTGGCTAATTTTTGTGTTTTTTGTAGAGACGGGGTTTCGCTATGTTGCCCAGGTTGGTTGCGAACTCAAGCTCAAATGATCTGCCTGCCTCTGCCTCCCAAAGTGCTGGGATCACAGGTGTGAGCCACTACGTCTGGCCTCAGTTTGTTCTTTTGTTTGGACTTCAGTTTCCTAGCTGATAACTTTTTTCCTAACTCAAGGTCACAAAGATTATCTCCTGTTTTCTTCTAGAAATTTTGTAGCTTTAAGTTGTATATTTAGGTCTGTGATCCATTTTGAGTTAATTTTTATGTATGATGCAAGGTGTGAACCTGAGTTCATTTCTTTGCCCAAGGTGTTCAGTTGTTTTAGTGGAGCTTGTGGTAAAGATTATTTCTCTACTGGATTGTCTGTGCCTTTGTCAGAAATCAGCTGTGCGGATGTGTATTCGGTTGATCCACTTGTTTATCTTTTTATATCAATGCCATGCTGTTTTGGATTGTCGTAGCTTTAAAATAATTCTTGAGGTCAGGTGATATTCATGCTCTAACCCTGTGCTTTTTCAGAGCTGTTATGGCTATTTGAGATCTTCCACTTTTCCATATGAATTTTAGAATCAGTTTGTCAATTTCTGGGAACATTTTTGTGAAATTTTGATTGGGATTGAATTGAGTCCGTAGATAAATTGGGAACATCTTAACTGGAGTTTTCCGACCCATGGAAAGCTTTCTGTTTATTTGGGTTGTTTTTAATTTAATATTTTGTTGTTTGTAGCGCATAGGATTTTACCACGTTTTGATGTTTTGTCAGATGTTTTCATTTATCTATTAAGGTTTTTTTTTTGTCTTGTAAATAGTATTTTAAAAAAATCTGTTTACTGAATATAAACGGCCAGTACAATTCTTGTATGTTGATCGTGTAGCCTGCAATTTTGCTCAACTCACTTACTAACCTTACTGGCTTTTGTTGTAGTCGTCATCGGGTTTTCTGTGTAGATGATCGTGTCGTCTGCAGTAAAAGCAGTTTCACTTCTTCCTTTCCAGTCCGGATGCCCTTTTATTTGTCTTGCTTGATGGTACTGTCTAGAGCCTCCAGAGCAGTTTGTTTGGGAGTGGTGGGAGTGGACGCCCTTGCTCCTGATCGGGAAGGCGTGGAGTGGGAGAGTTTGGATGGGAGCGGTGGGAGTGGACGCCCTCGCTCCTGATCAGGAAGGCGTGGAGTGGGAGTTTGGATGGGAGCGGTGGGAGTGGACGCCCTCGCTCCTGATCGGGAAGGCGTGGAGTGGGAGAGTTTGGATGGGAGCGGTGGGAGTGGACGCCCTCGCTCCTGATCGGGAAGGCGTGGAGTGGGAGAGTTTGGATGGGAGCGGTGGGAGTGGACGCCCTCGCTCCTGATCGGGAAGGCGTGGAGTGGGAGAGTTTGGATGGGAGCGGTGGGAGTGGACGCCCTCGCTCCTGATCGGGAAGGCGTGGAGTGGGAGAGTTTAGTTTGGATGGGAGCGGTGGGAGTGGACGCCCTTGCTCCTGATCGGGAAGGTGTGGAGTGGGAGAGTTTAGTTTGGATGGGAGTGGTGGGAGTGGACGCCCTCGCTCCTGATCGGGAAGGCGTGGAGTGGGAGAGTTTAGTTTGGATGGGAGCGGTGGGAGTGGACGCCCTCGCTCCTGATCGGGAAGGTGTAGAGTGGGAGAGTTTAGTTTGGATGGGAGTGGTGGGAGTGGACGCCCTCCCTCCTGATCTATAATTGGCACCATTGAGTGTGATGCTGTGTGTGGGGTTTTTGCCAGTGCCCTTTATGAGTCCGAGGAAGTCGCCAGAATACGGTTCCTAGTTTACTTGATCAGGAAGGCTATTGGATTTTGTCAGGTGTTTTTTTCCTGCATTTTTTGAGATTATTAATATGGTATCTTTCTATTTTGGTAATGTGATGAATTACACTGACTGATTTCTTGAATGCTAAACCAGTTGTTCATTCCTGGGATAACCCCCTCTTCAGTCATGATGTTTTATTATTTATTTTAGCATATTGTTGAGTTGTTTTTTGTTTTGGTTTTGAGGCCGAGCCTTGCTCTGTCACCCAGGCTGCAGTGCAGTGACGCTGTCTTGGCTCACTGTAACCCCCGCCTCCCAGGTTCAAGTGATTCTCCTGCCTCAGCCTCCTGAGTAACTGGGATTACAGGTGCCCGCCACCATGCCCAGCTAGTTTTTTGTATTTTCAGTAGAGACGGGGTTTCACCATGTTGGCCAGGCTAGTCCCAAACTCCTGACCTCAAGTGATCCGTCTGCCTCAGCCTCCCAAGTAGTGAGGATTACAGGCGTGTGCCACTGCGCCCGGCTAATTTTTGTATTTTTAGTAGAGATGGGGTTTCACTCTATTGACCAGGCAGTCTTGAACTTCTGACCTTAGGTGATCCCCCTGCCTCGGCCTCCCAAAGTGCTGGGATTACAGGCGGGAGCCACGGCGCCCGCCAAGAATTCTTGCATTTATATTCATGAGGGATGTTGGTGTTTTTGTTTTCTTTTTTTTCTTCTTCCCTTGTATCTTTGTCTGGTTTTGATATTAACAGAGTAATATTCTTGTAGAATGATTTGAGAGGTATTTCCTCCTAAGTTTTCTGAAAGGATTTTTTCTTTTAAAAATGTTTGGTGGGGGGCTGGGTGCAGTGGCTCACGCCTGTAATCCCAACACTTTGGGAAGCCAGGTCAGGAGTTCGAGACCAGATTGGCCAATATGGTGGTGAGATGGTTCACCCATCTCTACTAAAATACAAAAATTAACCTGGTGTGGTGGCGCATGCCTGTAGTCCCAGCTGCGTGGGAGGCCGAGGCAGGAGAATCTCTTGAGCCCGGGAGGCAAAGGTTGCAGTGAGCCGAGATTGTACCACTGCACTTCAGCCTAGGCGACAAAGCAAGACTCCATCTCAAAAAAAAAAAAAAAAAAAAAAAGTTTTGTGGGGGTTGGGTGTGGTGGCTTACGCCTGTAATCCTAGCACTTTGGGAGGCCAAGGCAGGAGGATCCCTTGAGCCCAGGAGTTCGAGACCAGCCTGGGCAACATAGGTGAACTCTGTTTCTATTAAAAAACAAAAGTTTCGGCGCTATCTCGGCTCACTGCAAGCTCCGCCTCCCAGGTTTACGCCATTCTCCTGCCTCAGCCTCCCGAGTAGCTGGGACTACAGGCGCCCGCCACCTCGCCCGGCTAATTTTTTTGTATTTTTAGTAGAGACTTTAGTAGAGGTTTCATTGTGTTAGCCAGGATGGTCTCCATCTCCTGATCTCGTGATCCGCCCGTCTCGGCCTCCCAAAGTGCTGGGATTACAGGCTTGAGCCACCGCGCCCGGCCAAGTTTCGTGGAACTTACCATTAAAACCTACTTGGACCCAGAGTTTTTTTTTGTGGGAAGATTTTTAGCTATATAGACTATTCAGTTAATCTGTTCTTGGTTGAGGGTTACTGGTTTGTGTTATACAGGTAATTTTCTCTATGTATGTATGTCTGTATGTCTGTATGTATATGAGACAGAGTCTCTGTCACCCAGGCTGCAGTGCAGTGGCATGATCTTGGCTCACTGCAACCTCCGCCTCCCGAGTTCAAGCGATTATCCTGCCTCAGCCTCCCAAGCAGCTGAGACTACAGGTGCGTGCCACCACGCCCGACTCATTTTTTGTATTTTTAGTAGAAACGAGGTTTCACCGTGTTATCCAGGATGGTCTCGATCTCCTGACCTCATGATCCATCCGCTTCGGGTTTCCAAAGTGCTGGGATTATAGGGGTGAGCCACCGCGTCCGGCCTGTTTTATTTTTTTGTAGAGATGGGATTTTGCCATGTTGCCCAGGCTGGTCTCAAACTTGGACTCAAGCAATCGGCCGTCCCCAGCTTCCCATAGTGCTGAGATTTCGCAGGCATGAGCCACCGTGCCTGGCCCCAATTTTCAATACTTTAAAGATGTTGCTGCACTGTCTTCCTGCTTGTGTGCTTCCAGAAAGAGATCTGTTCATCCTTCTCTCCTCTTCTTGACGGACATGCCTCTTCTTTTTTTCTTCCTTTTCTTTTCTTTTTTTCTTTTTTTGAGACGGAGTCTCACTCTGTCACCCAGGCTGAAGTGCAGTGGCGCAATCTCCACTCACTGCAACCTCTGCCTCCGGATTCAAGTGATTCTCCTGCCTCAGCCTCCTGAGCAGCTGGGATTACAGGCGCCTCCCACCACGCCCAGCTAATTTTTTGTATTTTTAGTAGAGACGGGGTTTCTCCATGTTGGCCAGGCTGGTCTCAAACTCAGCCTCAGGTAATCCACCTGCCTTGGCCTCCCAAAGTGTTGGGATTACAGGCGTGAGCCATGGCGCTCAATGCCTTTCTTTAGCATTGTCTCTTTGTCACTGCTTTGAGCCACTTTGCTGTGGTTTCCTCATGCTCCGTGTGTTCAGAGTACGTTGTATAGTTTTTGTTAGGTTTGGAAGGCGTTTCTCCTGCCTCCCTCCTCCGGGCACTTGGCGGCCCATGTGTCAGTCACGTGACTGTTCTCAGCTCAAGGTGCTCTTCTCACCTTTGGACTCTTTTTCCTCTGTTACTGTGTCCACATCGCAAATGTTTTCTTCCACAGCGTCTCCTCAACACTTAATCCCGTGTAGCAGCGGATGTGTCATCTCTAGAAGTTTGATTTGGGACTTTATTATAATCTTTCATGTCTTTATTTTACTCTTTTAAACATGTGGAATACAGTGTCCTAACAGTTCCAGTGTCTTCTATGAATTTCTACGTCTGTGCCAGTTCTGATCTTTTGCAATTGATGGATTTTCCTCATCGTGGTCCACAATTTCTTGCTTTCTGGATTCTAGACGTTTTGAAATTTGCCTGTTTGGGTGCTGAATGTTTTTGTATTCCTATAAATCGGCTGGGCGTGGTGACTCACACCAGTAATACTAGCACTTTGGGAGGCTGAGGTGGGCAGATTGCTTGAGTCCAGGAGATCGAGACCAGCCTGGGCAACATGGAGAAATTGTCTCTACTTAAAAATACAAAAATTAGCCAGGCGTGGTGGTGCACACCTGTAGTCCCAGCTACTTGGGAGGCTGAGGTGGGAGGATCACTTGAACCCAGGAGGTGGAGGTTGCAGTGAGCTTCGATCGCGCCGCTGCACTCCGGCCTGGGTGACAGAGCCAGACCCTGTCTCAGGGAAAAAATACAATAAAATAAAAATTTGAGCTTTGTCCAGACTGCGTTCAGTTACTTGGAGGTAGCTTGATCCGTTTGGGTCTTGCTTTTGTGATTTGTTTTAGGTGGGTCTAGAGCTGGGCTCAGGGCTCATTCTAGGCCGGATAATTCCGCACTCCTGTGGCAGAGTCTTCTGAGGGACACAGGACCCCATGAATTTGGGCGATTTCCTGTCTGTCTGGTGGAGACAGGCTCTTTGCCTAGCCTGGTGTGAGCCTCAGGCCTGTCGTCTCTAAATCTCTGTGGGTGAGTCATCCCGGCCTCGTGGAGTTTCTGCACATACGTGCTGTGATCTGGGGTCTGCGGAATTGTCAGGGGCCCCTGCAGACCCCAGGCGCTCTGTGCGGTGCTCCCTTCTCTGCTGTTCCTGTGAATTGCAGCTGCCTTGCTTGCCCTGAATTGTCAGCTCCGTCTCAACCCAGTGTCTGCTGGGCCCTGCCTGGGTCCCGCTTCCTGTACCATGGCTGGGAACTCTCGGGAGGCAGTGAGCTGGGGCTGCCAGAGGGTTTGGCTCCACTCTGAATTTTGGGGACCACTGTCCTTTGCTGTCTGACATCCAGGGTCCCCGGGGCCATTGTCTCTTGCCTCATGTCTTGTCTGCGTTTTTGGCCTTTCCGGGGAGGAGGGTGATGGGTCTCTGTGACTTCACCTTGGCTGCAGGCGGGCCCTGGCATCGCAGTCCGTGAGTGACATCCAGCTTCTCTCATCGGTCACCCCCTTCATCCACTCCATTTGAAAAATGAGATAGAAAATGAATATGGTGCTGTCATCACGGTGGCCGGACCTGTGTGGCTCGTGGGCTCTCCTCCAGGCTGAGGCTCTTGTGGGAGAAAGTTGCTCAGGGCCAAGTTTCAGATAGAAAGAGCCAAAGTAACTGGAAATGTTGAGATGGCCCTGGAGGCCCTCAGGGTGGCCTCTGCTTCAGGGAGGAAGGTGGGCAAATCCCGCTCCATGGCAGCAGGTTTAAAAACATCGCTGAATTGTGCTGACTGGCACATCCATTGTGAGCGGATGTGTTTTCCTTTTGCAATAATTTTGGCTACATTAAATTCGTTTTGTTAACATCTTCATCACCGCCTTTTCAGTTTCAGCGGGAATTGATTATGAACAAAGTGCCATGATTTTGACTATTCAGGCGAGCAACTGCATCAAGCCAGCGCTGAACTGGTTTTGTAACAAGCTTGGTGTCCATGTCGCTCTTAATAACATCTGCAGGCACAGGCGATGGTAGCAGTTGTGGGCCAGCCGTCAGGAAAGGGGGACTAGCACGTACCACTCCGAATTCAGCTTGCGCAGGGGTACAGTGGAGTTCTGGGGTTTGTTTGCAGACATTTCCAGGCAGTCTGATCTTGTGAGGAGCAAGGAAGGGGTGTGTTGACGGGGCCGTCCGGGCTGGAGCAGGTGCGACAAGAATGTCCCACGTCCTCTCATGTGCTATATGGGAGACATACCTCTTCACACTTCAATATCCCGAGCCTCCTTTCAGGGTGGAAGGCGTGGTGGACAGCTTTGGGATTGGGCCAGGCCTGAGGGCACTGAGGGAGTGGGGCATTAGGGGCCATGCGATCAGTGCTGCACTTTGCTCTCATCAGAAGCTGGGCAGCGGCCAGAGGCCTGGGAAAGGCTTGCTGTGGGGGCACGGGGGGCGCCACACGTCAGGGATGCAGTCAGCCTTTGGGCGTCAGGAAATGCAGCTGGGGTGTCCTGAGGTGTGTGAGGCTGATGCTTGGGCCTTTCTACTTCCAGACTGTTCCAGGACACAGGTCCAGGGTCACTCTGTCTGTACGGTCTCCAAATGAGCAGGAGCACCTTGCATGCCCTGCGAGACGTGTTTGGAAGTCACACTTTGGTTCCAGGTCACAGCTTGAGCCTGAGGCCACCTCCAGTGGGAGGCTGGAGGTCCTGAGTGCCACCTGGGGCCTGTGTGCTGTGGTGGCCGTGGCTATGTGGGTGCCAGGCGGAGACCTCACAGGCTGGGCAGCCGCCACCCCTCCATGGATGCTACTCACCCTTAGAAGCAGGTTCCCACAGGCCAGGGCACTCCCAACAGCACTACGTGGAGCTGGTGCCCACCCCAGTGGTCAGATGCATGGCGCCCGCAGCCCTGGCCCAGGTGCCCCCTGGGTTGTCATGCGGTGGGGCCCTGGCTCTGAGCGGGCGGCTGTGCTGCCGCTGATGTCGCCCGTCCTTGGGGGCTGGCATCGCCTCCCTGCTGTTCCCACTGTCCCTCCAGCACCTCCCGGGAGGCTGTGTAGCCGGGTGTCTCAGAGGACTCGGGGATCCAGCTCCCACTGTGTGCCTCCTGGTCCCTCCAGCACCTCCCAGGAGGCTGTGTAGGCAGGTGTCTCAGAGGACTCGGGGATCCTGGTAGGGTTTTGGTGGGTTGAACCCTGCACCCTGATCTGGGTGTGGGATCCTGGTGCTGTGTGGCCTGGGACACCTGTGCTTCCTGCAGCTCTGCGTGCCACTGATGGAGGGCCTCTCGTTAAGGGGGCACTGCAGCGCGAGTCAGGTGCCCTGGGGTTCATAAGCCACCTTGGGGTATGTCTGGTTGCAGGGGGACTCGTCTGGCCTTCCCAGTGGTGCCGAGCTGTCACTACAGGGCAGCTGTGGCCGCATTCAACTGGTCTTGGGACAAGGTGAATTTTCTTGGCTGGCTTGACAGGTCCCCCTTTCCCTGACCATGGAGTTTCACCCAATTTTCAGCGTTGACGGAGAGATGAGGCTTGGAGTCTTTCTCTGGCCTGTGAGGGCTGCAGAGCAGCATGCGGGGGCCATAGGCGCAGTCGAGGGAGAGGCCGTGACAGGAGTGGGTGCGGGGACTGGTGGGGACAGCAACTGTGCCTTCTGGCCCCACCCAGAGAGCCCCAGCTGCTGTGCTGCCGTATTCTGATTCCTTCCTTCCTTCCTTCCTCCCTCCCTCTCTTCCCCCCTCCCTTTTCCCTTCCCCCTTTTCCCCCTTCCCTTTCCGTTTCCCTCCTCCTTCCCTCCCTCCCTCCCTCTCTTTTTCCTTCTCTCCTTCTCTCTCTCTTTCCTTCTTTCTTTCGACAGGGTCTGGCTCTGGCTCTGTCACGCAGGCTGGAGCGCAGCAGCACGATCTTGCAGCCTCGATCTGTTGGTTCAAGTGAATCCTCCCACCTCAGCCTCATGAGTAGCCGAGACTACAGGCACACACCACTATGTCTGGCTAAGGTTTTGTATTGTTTGAGCAGAGGCGGGGTCTCACCATGTTGTCCAGGCTGGTCTAGAACTCCTGGGCTCAAGTGATCCTCCTGTTTCGGCCTCCCAAAATGTTGGGATGACAGGCGTGAGCCACCGTGCCGGCCTGTGTTTGATTCTTGATGCAGATCCAGCCCTGGGATCCAAGCCTGGGCAGAGCCAGAGGGTGACTAAGGGGCCGTTAGGACAGAGACAGTGGGTTTTGCAGTGATGTGAGCGTTGACGGAAGTGGCCACACTGCAGGCCCCCACAGTGTCACCAGTAGGCCAAGTGGACACTGCCAGATGCGTTCCCCCATTTGGGGTATCTGTCCTCGGCAGCCTGTGGCCTGTCGTGAAGCAAAGCCATTCCGCAGGCTGGGTTCATCCCTCTTCAGGCCTGCATTAGTGGCGCCTGGTTCTCGGGTGTGATGAGGAGCTTTGCTGCCCTGGAGCGTTGCTTTGTGGGCAGAAGCCAGCTTTGGAATCGGCCTCATGGCTGGTCCTGGACACTCTCCTCCTTCCTTCCCTGTTGGTTGCTGTTAAGCCAGCCTTGGGCACCAGGGACAGTGGGGACGTGGCTGTGCACTGGGCCCAGGGCCGGCAGGAGGCTGCTTCAGGACTCTGGACCAGAGCAGTGTGTGGCTGGTGGTGCCTGTGGCTGGTGTGGGTCTGGTGGGTCTGGCGGTGCCTGTGGCTGGCGTGGGTCTGGCGGTGCCTGTGATTGGCGCGGGTCTGGCAGTACCTGTGGCTGGATTGGGTTTGGCGAGTCTGGCGGTACCTGTGGCTGGCGTGGGTCTGGCGGGTCTGGCATGTTTGGCGGTGTCTGCCACCAGACTGCCAATGGATGAGCGTGGCTGTCCCTGGATGTCCCCCACTGGTTGGAGTTTTGTCCGGGGGTGCTGTGCTGTGCCCTGGTCATCTTGTCCCCTACAGCTGGACAGTGAAGTGTGGCTAGCACCTTGCTGCAAGTGAGGGACAGAGGTGGTCTCTCCACAAGCTAGAGCAAGGGCAGGTGGGCCCGTTGACTGGCGCTGGGTCTGGGTTCGGTCCTGGGCCTGCTGCATGTCATCCTCCCTTCGGGCCTGGCATGGGAGGAGGGGCTGGGAGATGCTGGTGACACCACTCTGACGCCAGCGCCTGAGGCATCCCCTGGACAGTGCTCATCTTGAATGCAGCCCTGGTGACCCAAAGCCCCTGTCTTGGTCCCTCACAGGCGTGGGGGTGTGGCCACAAGGCCTGGGCTTTGTCCCGTTTACGAGAGGTCAGGCGGTCACAGGGTAATGGGAGGCCTGTGGTTCCTGGGCTGCCATCTGGCGATTGTAAAATGGGCAGTGCGCAGTGTTGAGGGGGCGCTGGGGAAACAAGCTGCCGACTGAGGAGGCCGCACTCCCTGTGCCTCCCGGGCAGACACCTCACAGCCTTTCTTTGGGTGTCTGAGCCCAAGGTGAAAAGTTCAGGCCGTCCTGCCCTCCAGAGGGGCTGGAGGTGGGGCGGGAGCAGAGACTGGACCTGGCCAGCCCTTCCCGCTTCCCTTCTTCTGGGCCCCTGGACTCTGGGGGCGAGGGCAGGGCTGTTCAGCTGTTTGACATCCTTGCTGTCCCTTTGCCGCACTCTCCAGAGGGCCAGCATGGAGGTGGACAAGTTCACATTTGCCCCTCTCCTGCCCGAGGGCTCCTGGTCCTGTCCCGGGCCACCCCAGGCTGGACCAGCTGCCCATGTCACCAGGCCAGACGGTTTCCCTGTGAATGAGCCTATGGCCCCAAGTGCCTGGCCCCAGGCCTGGGCTCTGGGGATGACTGAGGCCTGGTGAGGAGTGTTCTGGGGCCTGGTGCGACCTGCATGGTCTGTGGGGGTTGGAGGGATGTGTGTCCTTGGGCCCACTGCAGAACTTGGGGTGTCCTGATGGGTGTTGGGTTGCACACGAGCCTGGGCTCCTTTGTGGTGGGCAACCCCAGAGTCACGGGACAGTCTCTGAGAAGTGCAGAGGCCTGGACACCCCCACCTCCCAGCCAGGCCCTGCCACATCCTCCCTGATGGCTCCAGGGGCATTTGTTCACTGAGGAACCCTGGCTGGCCTCCCCCCAGAAGAGTCTGCTGCGCTGGGGAGCTGCAGGGGCTGCCCCCCGTCCAGGCCAGAGAAACCAGGCAGCCTCTCCCGCCGGGAGAGGTCCCCACAGGAGCCTGTTATGGGGCCGCGTGGCGCCTGGGCTGGTGTCACCCCTGGGGGCCCCCTTTTAAAGAAGATTCAGTGTCCCATCTCTCAGACGGTCTCCAGTGTGGGGATTAAGCGCTCAGATGCTGGCAGGTTCGGCGGAGCACTGGCTGCCCTCGGCAGGGGCTTTGTGTCGGCTGCCCTGCCCCGGGCTGACCCCAGACGCTCGCCTTTTGTGCTGTGCTGCTCTCGCCCCTCGGAACCTTTGTCCCGTTGAGCCCCACCATCGCCTGGGGCCCCTCGCCTGTCCCCGCAGGCCCGCCCCGGGGCGGGGATTGTGGCCCCTGTCCCGCGGTGGGGAGGGGGTGCTTCTGGTGGCCTAAGGGGACCCTCTGAGCAGTCATGCAGGCCTCCCCTCAACCCCCCGCGTCCAGGTCTGTTGCGGAGGGGCCAGGAGATTCTGATATTGATGCGATGGCCCCAGAGGTTGGCATCCTGGGAGGACTGGCTGGCGATGCTTCCAGAAAGTGGTTTTTGAAGATGCATCTGGTCCTGGCCCGTGGGTGGCTGGCGGGACTGGGACTGGGAGAGGAGCTCCGGGCCACTGGCCGCTTCCTCGTTGCTTTTCTCCTCTGGGAGGACTTGCCCCTGTGGGCAGGTGCAGGGGCACCGAGTGGAGGGGCTTGGGGGCCTCCGCCCGCCCCAGGCCACCTTGCTGTCTCTCCAGGCCTGCGTCCTGCAAAGAGGCTGGTTCAAAAGGTCACTGCCCCGATTTTTATTGCTGTCTCTTACATTCTCACGACCTCTTGCCCTCTGCACAGATGGGCGGGGCTGGAGCCTCCACGAGGGCCGGCCTTTCCGGGGATTAAAAACCTGAAAGGTCTGAGCCGAGCTACCAAGGTTAAATGTTTTAGTAGCTTAAAAATGGTGTTAAAAATTAAGCAAAAACACACACAGACTTCCAGGTTTAGCATAAATAGAAACCAGAGGTGTTGAGACTGTGCTGCCTCCTCAAAACATGCAGTGGAAAGAGGGGACAGAGCCCTCCACAGGATCCCTCCGTTGGGGGGTGGGGGAGACAGCCCTGGCCCAGCGTCTACAGCTCCCAGCTGCACTGAGTGGCAGTGGCTGTCCCTGTGGTCTGGGGGCCTCCTTCCCCAACAGGCTACACGAGCCCTGTTCCTGCTAAGGCTCGGGGAAGCTCTTTGCGACTTAAAAAATAATAATAATAACGGAGGGTGAACTGGTTCCTATTTTTGCATTGTCATTGATTGCCAAAACCCACTTAAATTAAATACAACCATGTCTTGTAAATGGTGTCCTTAATGCAGTTTATCAAAACCAAAACTCCCCTGTTGAGGTCTTCGTGTTTTGTCAGTAGCGTGTTGGAGTCTGATTCCTGTCTCCCGTGCCCCTGTCTGCGTGTGCTGACCCCGGACCCTGTGAGGGAGTTCTCACCATGCACCAAGCCTCGCCCTCCCAGGCCCCTCATGCCCCCGAGGCTCGCTGGTGCCTCAGCTTCTTCCAGGGGAGGGGGAGGTGGTAGGCGCCTTGGGTCTTAAATCAGAGAAACTGTTCCAGCAGTAGTAAATGTCATCAGCTGGCCCCAAAGAGCACCTGAAAACACAGGCTGTACCCCTGCCCCCGTGGAGACATTTGGCGCCACCTGTGTTCAGTGCAGATGCCACACGGCTATTCCTGAGATGGCTGCCGAGGCCATTTGGCCCTTCATTTTGGGAACAGACCAAGGCGGTGTGTTTGGCCGGCTGAGACCCAGCTGGGGGTGTCCGGGCCTTGGCCATGCTGCCTTCTCCAAGCCCCACACTTCCCCCGGCCCCTCCTCTTTCCCACCGGCGCCGGAGACCCTCGGAAGCGTGTGCGGGAAGACAGCAGCCGTGGGGTCCCTCTCCTGGTCAGAGGGTGGCATTCCTCCCACAGTCCTGGGAGCCACGGGGCTGAGATGGGACTGCCTGGCTTAGCGTGGGGAGGACGGGACGGGGTGGCTGCCATGCCTCTTTTTGTCTGTGATGGAATGGGAGGGTCTGGCCCTGCCTCGTTAGTGAGCTTGAGCCAGGGATACCCGTGACCCTGCTGGGGACGGTCCTCCCCAGCCTTGTGAGCCTGGGCAGAGGTGCTGTGGCCCCAGGTTGTGTGGCTGACCTGGTGGGGGGAGGGTAAGAACATCCTTGGAGAAGTGACAAGTGTGCGACCAGAGGGTGGACCCAGCCAGGAGGCCCGACCGTGACTGCAGCCTCCCCCAGCATCACGCCAAAGTGTGCTGGTGCAGGGCCTCGAAGCTGCTCCATGGGCAGCCTTCGGGCTGAGGCTGTGGGGGACCTTGGGAGTGCGGCGGCCCCCCGTCCGTTCTGTGGACCGGGTGTGGATGGGCCGTGCGGGCAGACGTGCTCTTGGGTGGTTGTGGCGGGGATACCTCTCTGCCCACAGCCTCTCACTCGCTGCCCTGGCTGGAAGGTGGGGACATCTCCCTGACCAGCAGCACCAGGATGGCGGCCCTGGAACAGTATCCTGGTCCGCCCAGATGCATGCTGAGCACCCACGCGTGTGCGCAGGTCTTATGGGCCATGTCCAGACCCAGCCCTGGGGTCAGGTGACACTTGCAGTTGGGTGGGCGCTCACGTAGGCACCTCCAGGTAAGGGGGATTCAGGAAGGCAGCGCTTTGTAAGTGGCGCTGGTTTTGCTTTGAGGCCGGACTCCTTTTCCCGTTGAGGAGCTCTGCCTGTGCGCTTCGCTTGCTTTCCCATGGCAGGCTTTCTGTTGGTTAAATAAAGACACAAACTTTCTGTCAGTCTTTGCAAATACTTGGTTCCGGGAAGTTCTTGGCCCTTCCCAGGCTTGGGGCTGCCGGCTCACCGTTCCTCTCTCTGCATTTCAGCCAGGCCCCCATATGCTGGGTTTGCAGGTCAAGACCACCCATGACAGCTGTGCTTCGTGGGGTGCGGTTCCCTGTGGGCGCCGAGGGTGGCGTGGGGCTGCCTCTCGCTCGCTCCACCAGTCACCTGAGGGCCCGTGTCCCAGTCGTGGCCGCGTGTGCTCTACTGTGCGGGTGGTCAGCCCTCCCCAGGGGCCACCTGGATGGTGTCCACTCCTGCCCCGTGGCAGGAAGTCCCAGCGACACCTGGCCATGTCCCTCTTACATGTTTCTGGAAGTGGGATTCCAGGCCGGAGCCTCATGGGGGGCAGACACCGCCACTTGGCCCATGACAGTTGGTTGATGGGACTTGAAGGGGCCTCTGGACTATGTGGCTGCAGCGCCGGACCCTAGGAGAATAGCAGCCGTGATGGGGGGCGGGGGCCCCACTTTCGGGAGGGAGTGAGGGAGGCTGGCTGCTGCCCCTTGCTGCAGTCAGCTTTGGTCACTTTCCTCGCCACCACGGCCCCTCCCAACTCCTTGCTCTCAGCAGAGGAGACACGACCCTTGTGAGGGTGGGCGAAGGCACCCCAATTGTTTGGGGCCTTTGCTGTCTGTGCTGGTCTTTCCAGGCAGCCCCAGGCCGTGTGTGTCAGCAGGCGGAGGCTGCACCTCTCACCCACCCAAGCTGAAGCAGCCTCACAGGGGGCGGCCCCAGGGGTTTCTCCAGCTGAACAAGCTTGTCCTGGAACCCCCACCTGAAAGGGCTGCTGCCCCGTGAGAGGAGCTTCTAGAGATGGTGGCCAGCCTCGGGGGCCCGGTGGAGATCTGTACGTGGGGTCCTGGTCCGATTCTGTCTTGGAAGGAGCATCAGGGCCCTGAGTGGTCGGAGCAGTGGCCGGCCCATGGCTCCGCTCAGGGGCCACCGACGGCTCCTTTCTGTTTCTTGTAGTCACAGACCTCGAGGTTCCCACAGGGACGAGGCTTCCTGTGGCTCCGCCTTCAGGGAGCAGTGGGGCTGCCCCGCCCTCTGGGGGTTTTTAGGTGCTCTGAGGTGGTCTGGGTGTGGCCTGGCCGGTGTGGACAACTTTGCCCTTTGTCTGAGACCCTGAGCCCTGGGGAAGGATGAGGGTGTGGGGGGAGTCTGGTTTTTCCATAAACATTTATCGTTGTTTTTTTTTTTTTGAGACGGAGTCACGCTGTCGTCCAGGCTGGAGTGCGGTGGAGTGATCTCGGCTCACTGCAAGCTCCGCCTCCCGGGTTCACGCCATTCTCCTGCCTCAGCCCCCCGAGTAGCTGGGACTACAGGCGCCGCCACTACACATGGCTAATTCTTTGTATTTTTAGTAGAGACGGGGTTTCACCGTGTTCGCCAGGATGGTCTCGATCTCCTGACCTCGTGATCCGCCTGCCTCAGTCCCCCGAAGTGCTGAGATTACAGGCGTGGGCCACCGCACCAGGCCAACGTTTATCTTTAAATGTTCCTTGGACCTGGCCTCTGGCTCTTTGGGAGGGAGAGTCCTTGGCAGGCCCCGTTGCCAGCAGGCCCCGTTGCCTGCATCCCCCAGCGCACCTTGGCTCCTGGTCGTGCGTGCACTCTGCCCACCTTCCCCGCCCAGGCTGGTCCTGGGGCAGCAGCCTTTCAGAGGTGTTGACAATTGAGCAGTCTCCTTGTGCCCTTTCTCTTTTTTTTGAGACGGAATCTCGCTCTGTCGCCCAGGCTGGAGTGCAGTGGCCAGATCTCAGCTCACTGCAAGCTCCACCTCCCGGGTTTACACCATTCTCCTGCCTCAGCCTCCCCAGTAGCTGGGACTACAGGCGCTGCTACCTCACCCGCCTAGTTTTTTGTATTTTTTAGTAGAAACGGGGTTTCACCGTGTTCGCCAGGATGGTCTCGATCTTGTGACCTCATGATCCGCCCGTCTCAGCCTCCCAAAGTGCTGGGATTACAGGCTTGAGCCGCCGCGCCCGGCCTCCTTGTGCCCTTTCAAGCTGTTCTTTTCTTTGGTTCACACTGAGCAGGGGCCGGTTGCTCTGATAGGGAGAAGACGTGAGGAACTGGCATTTACTGTGATTGAGCCCGGCGCGGGTGGACTCTCCCATTCGTGCAGCCACATTTCACAGAAAGAAGTCCTGCTCCCCACCCCCGACCCCCACTGCCGCTCCACCTGCCTTTACCTGCACTTGAAGGGACAGCCCAGCAGGCTGTGGCTGGCTACCCCAGGAGCACCTGGCTCCACCCAGCTCTCAGAAGTTCACCTGCTGCCCTCAAAAGCCATTTACTTGAGGTTTGATATTTATCTCCAAAGGAATGGCTGGCCCGACTGCCCTGGACCCTCCAGGGAGATCAGCAAGCCGGAAGTGCGTGTCTGTTGCTCTCCTGGTCCCTGGGCCACCTGCTCCTGTGGCCCTGGGGTTGGGGAGCCAGGGCTGAAGGCCTGTAGGGCCCCCTGTCTGTGCCTCTAGAGGCCCTGAGCCGCCTCCGCAGTGTTTTAGACCCATAAGCGAGAGACAGCGTTGTGGTTGGATGGTGAGAAAACATGAAGCTTTTTCTTTGTAAGCAGAAGATTGTAGGGCTCAGTGTGTGGGGCTGGGGACAGCGCTAGGCCTGCTCTAGACCATGCACCCCAACCTGGGGTGTCCCACCAAGAGGAGGTACAGGGGCCTCCGCTGTGAATATGTGGCCATCCTCTGGCTCCTGATTGCTGAGTTCCTGATTGCTGTCTTTGAGTAACTTACGAACCCCCATGAAAAGCCCCCACTCACAGCTCCATTCCTGACGTGTTCAGGAACCCCTCTGTTGAGGTTTTTGTCTTTGGTTCTGGAATTCGTGGGTCCCTCTGGCCCCTGATGCGTTTGTAATGGGTGTTGATGAGCACTGGAGCTGCTTCCTCTCAGGGGCGGGGCATTGGAGAGATTCCGGCAGGCACCGCAGGGACCTCACCCAGGAGGCTGCTGCCGGTGCTGGGGCGGGCGCTTCCTTGGAGCTGTGATTCCTCTCATTTGGGGCTGCAGGAAAGCGTCTTTTCTCTCTGTGCTAACAGTTTGTTTAAAAAGAAAGGGTATTTAAACCTTTCAAACTTAAAACTATTTTTCTTTGGAGATGGAGTCTCACTCTGTCTCCTCCCAGGTTCAAGTGATTCTCGTGCCACAGCCTCCTGAATAGCTGAGATTACAGGCACATGCTACCATGCCCAGCTAAGTTCTGTAGTTTTAGTAGAGACGGTGATATGGTTTGGCTGTGTCCCCACCCAAATCTCAACTTGAATTGTATCTCCCAGAATTTCCACGTGTTGTGGGAGGGACCCAGGGGAGGTAATTGAACCATCCGGCCGGACTTTCTCTGCTATTCCCGTGATAGAGAATAAGTCTCGTGAGATCTGATGGGTTTATTAGGGGTTTCCGCTTTTGCTTCCTCATTTTTTCTCTTGCCGCCGCCATGTAAGAAGTGCCTTTTGCCACCTGCCATGATTCTGAGGCCTCCCCAGCCATGTGGAGCTGTAAGTCCAATTAAACCTCTTTTTGTTTCCAGTTTTGGGTATATCTTCATCAGCAGTGTGAAAATGGAGTGCACGCACGCATCAGCACCCACGGGCACACACACCTGCACTCATGCACTCATCAGGACCCACGGGCACACGTGCACACAAACATCAGCACCCACGGGCACACACACCTGTCTCACACACTCATCAGGACCCACAGGAACACGTGCACACATCAGCACCCACGGGCACACACACCTGTCTCACTCATCAGGACCCACAGGAACACGTGCGCACATCAGCATCCACAGGCACACACACCTGTCTCACTCATCAGGACCCACAGGAACACGTGCACACACATCAGCACCCACGGGCACTCACACGGCATCCACGGGCGCACACACCTGTCATACAGTCATCAGGACAGGCATACATGGATGCACATATCAGTACCATGGACGCACACACACATGCACCACTCCTGATGGCTTCGGCTTGCTGGATGCCTGCTTTGCCCTCAAGTGAGCAAGGTCTGGAGGCAGGCACTTGGGGTGGGGCCACAGTATGATTCTTAGGAGCCCGGTGTCCCCTGTACCCACTTACTCCCAGCCTTGGGTCCCGAAGTGCTGCTCCTGCTGGTCTCTGTGCCCCACCCATTGTGGGCAGGGCTGTCTGAACAGGGCAGAGCCAGGAGTGATGCAAGGGTGGGGCATGGAGGCCTTGCCCAGAGGCAGCAGCCGGCTCTGGCTTGGCTGGGCCTTGCCTTTGCTGTCCTGCCGTGAGACACAGGAGCCCTGGGGAGGACGGCAGTCTGTATCAGGACCAGTGGTGAAATTGCAGATTCCTAAATGTGATCTGGAGACCACTCTTGCTAGAGAAATCTACCCAGGTCCCTTGGGTCTGCCCCTCCCTTCACCTTTCACCGTCAGGCACAGGCTGTGTGTGCCTCCCCATCTGTGCATGGCCTCAGCGGAGCAGGCCTGTCCTGCCCATTCCTAAAGGTAGAGCCCGGCAGATTCATTGTGTGGTGAGGGCTTCCCTAGACCCACCAACTCCTGTGTCTTCCCGTGGTTGAGAGGGGTGGGGTCTCTGGGGCCTTTTTTTAGGAAGTCACTGATGCCACTCAGGAGGCTGCCCCAGGCTGGATGCCGTGGCCCGCAGACCTCCCTGCAGTCCCTGGGCGGGCAGCACCCATGGGCACACGTGTACACAGGCCGTGAGCACTGCCCTGTGAGCCAGGTGGTGGTGGGGGGTGTTAGGGCTAAGATTTGGTTAGGGCCCGAGTGCTTGCACACCCCCCACCCAATTCCCTGTGGTGCTGGGATGCTGCCACCTCCTGGACCCTGGCATTGAAGTGCCACCTTCATCTCCCTCCCCAGACAGTAAGCTCCACAAGGGCAGGGCTGTGGCCATCACTCTGACCAGCTGCTTGGGGGCTTGGTGGCTGCTGGGTGATCGCCTGGACTCTGCCCTCCTGTCTCCTGGTGTCCCGGAGGGGCCTTGCTGGACTGGGCCCTCGACCGCCCCACCGGGTGCCTGTCAGGGCGCAGTCAGCTCTTTGGGGATGGCCGCGTGACCTGGAGTGGTCTGTCCCTGATCTCTGAGCGGGACTGCCTCTGGCCTTTCTTCTGCGTCCCATACAGAATGGCAGCCTACTAGACGCCCTGAGGAGGCAGGCGGAGGGGTGGAAGGGGCGTGGCCGTGCCCAGCAGAGACCACCCTCTGATGATGGTGGGCGTCCCTTCCAGCCCCTCTCGGGCATCGCTTCATCCCTTCCCCCATTTCCTTCCTGGCCCTACTCTCCAAGTCTTGTGTGCGTGGTGGGGCCTGGCTTCCCTCCCGGCCTCTCGCCCGCTCCCGCCCATCCCTCTCTGGTTCTCTCAGGCCTCCTCTGGGCTTGCCAAGAATGTAGGGGAATTAGGGGGAGGGGGACACAGGAAATGCCTCCCCTCCTCTGACAACAGCTCCAGCTGCAGGGGGAGGGGGGAGGGGAGAGCAGAGTGGGTGAGACAAGGGAGGGCTGACGGGCGGTGGGGGCGGGGGGGAGTTGGGTGGGGGGGGCGAGTATTCTCCTGCCCACCCAGGCACTAGGCGTGGCCCAGCCCTACAGACAGAACAGTTCTTTCTTCCTTATTTTGTTTTTTGTTAGAGACAGGGTCTCGCTCTGTCGCCCAGGCTGGAGTGCAGCGGTGTGATTGGGGCTCACTGCAGCCTCCATCTCCTGGCTTCAAGCGACTCTCCCACCTCAGTCTTCCAAAGCACTGGGATTACAGCAGTGAACCAGTGTGCCCAGCCTCTTCCAGACCAGTGTGGGCATCCAGTGAGGGGAACGGGCCTGTGATACGGTGGTCCTTGTGACAGGTCAGGCAGTTTTAGAGTAGGGTTTGTTAAAACACGGGTGAAGTTGGGCCCCACCCCCAGCCCTCCACTCCTCAGCCATTCAGGAGAAGCGCAGGGCACGTGTGGGCAAAACTTCTGAGTCCACCTTCCACCTGAACCCACTGTGGAAAGTCTGACCACAGGCCGGGCGCAGTGGCTCAAGCCTGTAATCCCAGCAGTTTGGGAGGCCGAGGCAGGTGGATCACGAGGTCAGGAGTTCGAGACTAGCCTGGCCAATACGGTGAAACCCCGTCTCTACTAAAAAAAGAAAAAGTTAGCCAGGCGTGGTGGCAGGCGCCTGTAGTCCCAGCTACTCAGGAGGCTGAGGCAGGAGAATCCCTTGAACCCGGGAGGCGGAGGTTGCAGTGAGCCGAGATCGAGCCACTGCACTCCAGCCTGGACGACAGAGCGAGAGTCTGTCTTAAAAAAAACAAAATAAATAAAGTCTGATCACAGCCCCTTCTCACAAGGGGGCTGCCCCCTCCACCCTCATTGGGGAAGCCTGGCCTGCTGTAAGTGCACTGACCGGACATTAAAATCCCTTGGAATGGTCTTGGAGGAGCCACTTCTGGGAGTCTTCCCTGACCAGCCACATACCTTTTAAAGAGAAACCTGAAGACAGCTGAGAAGACAGGCAGTGGTGAAGATCTTCAGAAAGAGCCCAGTCGCGTAGTGGGCGGGTGGGTGGTGTTTGGGCTTGTACAGCACCAGGGCAGGGCCTCCGAACCCATGGAAAGCCTTGCTTTCCCCGAGCCTGCTGGCTCCCAGCCCTCCACCCTCATGATAGGGCCTGGGTAGTGACTGCTGGTCACCCTTTACTCCCACCCAGGAAAAGGACAAGAGGCTGGGCTCCCCGTCAAGGAGTGGTTTCCGGGGACACTGGCTCTCGGGGGCGCCAGTCCTGTCCTTGGCTCCCAGCACATGCTGCTAGTGGCATTTGCAAGGGTGGGTCTTGTCCTGAGCCCCCGACCTGTCACCCCGGTGTGGGCCCAGCGACCTCAGTGAGCCCCTCCTGTGCCCTAAGCTGAGCCACTGTGTACACTGAAGAGGAGGCTGGGGTCCTGTGTGCACCTGGCCCACTTCCCTTGCCGGTGCTGGGAGACGGGAGCCAGTCTCGGCCCCTCGCCGGCCAGCAGCTCCTGTGGCTCTGGGGGTGCAGGCATCTTGGCTGACTAGGGAGGATCCCGTGGGAGTGACCCCATGCTGTGACCAGGGAGGCGCTCCCCTTCCCCCAGCGCCTTTGTCGGGGATCCTGAGAGGTTTTTTGCGGAGGCTGGGTCCCAGGCTGGGGACCGAGGGAGCCGGTGCACCCCTTCTACAGGTGAGGCTGTCCGTTTACAGCTGAATGCTTCTCCCCCGTCCTGCACCGGGCCCCACTCAGTCTCCCCAGCGTGGAGCTCTTGTTGCTGGCCCAGGGCCTGTCCAGGCCCCTTGACAGGGCAAGGACTGGGACCCTCACCAGGGCTGGGCCTCCTGGGCAGTATGTCTCTGTGAAAATGGGGATGAGGAGGTGGCAGTGTCACCTTTTGAGGAGAGTCTTGGAGAGGTGTTGCCTCTCTGGGGAGGACCCTGTGATTCTCCTGCAACCATGTGGGCCAGGGCCAGGACCAAAGCCATTGTGCTGTTGCTGTGGGTTTGGTGGCTGCTCCCTCTGCTCAGATGTTGCACTGCAGGCCTGGGCCTCTCGGCTTGGGGTTTCTGTGTCTCCATGTTCAGGACAGGCTTGTGGCTTTGGGTACCACAAGGGGCTCTCCAGCCCAGGGTGCTTCAAGGGGCTGCCCCTCAAGTGCATGGGGGGTGCCGGGACGCAGCCCTGCTGCCCATGGCCCGGAAGTCCAGGCAGCACTGCGCTGGCTCCGAGCTGTCCCAAGGGTGCGGAAGGCCCATCCACTGGAGCTGAGGCCTGGCACCGTGCTGTGTCGGTTTTCATGGCGAGAAAACATCGTGGGTGTCCACTGCGCCTGGAGGAGGCTGGAGGCCGAGGCAGCAAAGCCGACCCGCTGGCGGGGGGGGCACTGTGGTTTCCCCTTCCTGCAGGAGTCGGGGAGACGCTGGTTTCCCTGCAGAGCTGCTGTCTGCCCGCAGCCAGAGCCCCGTCAGCAGGTGCGGTGCCTGTGCCACCTTCTCCCCAGACTCAGACCCTCCCCTGCTCCTGGAGACCCTGGCCTCCGGGCCATCCCCTCTCCATGAATGCCCGGGGCTTGGGATCCATCTTCTTTCCACATGGGCCTCTCCTCTTGGGTGTAACAGCTGCATCAGAGGCCCAGAGGCTGGCCTTGGGGGGCCCAGGCCCCAGCACAGCGTCCTCCCTATTCCACTGGCCGGGCCTCTCTGGTGATGCCAGAGGCTTCCTAAGGTTGCTGCTCTGCCTCTAGATCCCTGACCCCTGAGACATCCTGGTAGGGTTGAGTTCCCTCCTGTCCCACGCTGAGGTGGCCAGAGAAGAGCCTCCTGGAGGTTCAGGTGACCCGGCCTGGGTCAGCACGGTCGAGGCGGAGCTGCCCTCAGACCTCTTTTGTAACAGTTATCTCCTGGAAACCTAAAACCTAATTGGGCAACGGCAGCTCTGAGTCAAGTAGAGATTGTCTGGAAGAGATTTGCCCCGTGCTGTGGAGCAGGGCGGATGCAGCCGAGGTGCCTGGGACCAGGGACCTTTCCCCGGTGGGCTCGCCCCAGTGGCGTGGGGTGGTAGAGTTCAAGCTGACACCGACCGGCCCAGAGGACCTGCTGTCCGTGTGGACCTCCTGTGACCATGTGGACCTCTCGCGGCAGCTCCCTCCTGCCCTGCACTGGCCTGTGAGCCCTCCCTGGCCCCTGGGTGGCTGAGAGGGCTCCAGGCAGGGAAGAGTCAGGGAGGGGTGGATGGCCGGGCTGGCTGTAAGAATGACAGGTGGACACGGGGGCCCACCTTGGCCGGTGCTGGGGGCCCCGGTGGCTGGAGAGTGGGTGTGGGTGCTCTTGCTGAGGGTCCGACCCTGTTCCGCAGTTGGCTGGAGAGTGGGCGTGGGTGCTCTTGCTGAGGGTCCGACCCTGTTCCGCAGTGCGGCGTAGAGGCGGTTTTGGTGCCACACAGAGCACAGGTGCACCAGGCGGGCGTTTCTGATGATAAGAATTCATAAGTGATTTTATTTTGTAAATTAACAGGACAGAAAAGCCTTTTTGTTCTAGCTAAAGTTTTATGATTTTATGTTTGGGACCACCAGGGTATCTGGAGGCTGGGGGCAGTCGTGGCCGGGGTCAGAGTCTGGGTTGGAGATGGGTGTCATGCGGCAGTTGGTGTGGCTGTGTGGACTTGTCCCCATCTGTCTAGTAAATTTCCATCTGCCCTGACGTCAGCTGCCTTTTTGACATGCATTTGGAAGGTGTTAACAAATGGGCTTAAGACTCTTCCAGGCCGGGCGCGGTGGCTCACGCCTGTAATCCCACCACTTTGGGAGGCCGAGGCGGGTGGATCACCTGAGGTCAGGAGTTCAAGACTAGCCTGGCCAACATGGTGAAACCCCATCCCTACTGAAAATACAAAAAAACTAGCTGAGCGTGGCGGCGGGCGCCTGTAGTCCCAGCTACTCGGAAGGCTGAGGCAGGAGAATGGCGTGAACCCGGGAGGTGGAGGTTGCAGTGAGCTGAGATCGTGCCACAGCACTCCAGCCTGGGCAACAAGAGTGAAACTCTGTCTCAAAAACAAACAATAAAACAACTCTTCCTTTGAAAGTTTTGTTTTGCTTTTTTTTTTGTTTTTTTTTTTTTTTGAGATGGAGTCTTGCTCTGTCACACAGGTTGAAGTGCGGTGGTATGATCTCAGCTCACTACAACCTCCACCTCCCGGGTTCAAGAAGTTCTCTGCCTCAGCCTCCCTAGTAGCTGGGATTACAGGCGTTGCCACTATGCCTGGCTAATTTTTATATTTTTAGTAGAGATGGGGTTTCACCATCTTGGCCAGGCTGGTCTTGAACTCCTGACCTCGTGATCCACCCGCCATGGCCTCCCAATGTGCTGGGATTACAGGTGTGAGCCACCGCACCCCGGCTTTTTTTTTTTTTTTTTTTTTTTTTTTAAGACTGAATCTCACTGTGTCCCCCAGGCTGGAGTTCAGTGGCACAATTTCGGCTCACTGCAACCTCCGCCTCCTGGGTTCAAACGATTCTTGTGCCTCAGCCTCTCGAGTAGTTGGGATTACAGGCGCCCACCACCATGTCCAGCTAATTTTTGCATTTGTGGCAGAGATGGGGGTTTTTACCGTGTTGGCCAGGATGGTCTTGAACGCCTGACCTCACATGATCTGCTCATCTGGACCTCCTAAAGTGCTGGGATTATAGGCGTGAGCCACCGTGTTGGCCAGAAGGTTTTTTGTGTTTTTTTGGTTGTTTTTTTGAGATGGAGTATCGCTCTGTCGCTGATGCTGGACTGCAGTGGCGCAGTCTCGGCTCACTGCAACCTCTACCTCCTGGGTTCACGCCATTCTTCTGCCTCAACCTCCCGAGTAGCTGGGACTACAGGCACCTGCCACCACGCCCGGCTAATTTTTTGTATTGTTTTAGTAGAGACAAGGTTTCACCACGTTAGCCAGGATGGTCTCGATCTCCTGACCTCATGATCCAACCACCTTGGCCTCCCAAAGTGCTGGAATTACAGGTGTGAGCCACCGCGCCCGGCCTTTTTTTTTTTTTTTTTTCCCTTTTAACAGTTAGAAAATCTCCCGGTTGCCTTGCCAGTTTGAGTGTGGTGGGGGGTCCTTGCTCACCAAGGTGCCATGTGGCCATGGCTCCCACGAGTCCTGGGTGGTGGTCACCAGTGCACGTGGGCTCTGTTCCGTGTAGCCAGTGTGTTTGGGATGCTTTTTGTCTAAGAAAAGTTCTACCTTGGCCGGGCGCGGTGGCTCAAGCCTGTAATCCCAGCACTTTGGGAGGCCGAGACGGGTGGATCACGAGGTCAGGAGATCGAGACCATCCTGGCTAACACGGTGAAACCCCATCTCTACTAAAAAATACAAAAAACTAGCCGGGCGAGGTGGCGGGCGCCTGTAGTCCCAGCTACTCAGGAGGCTGAGGCAGGAGAATGGCGTAAACCCGGGAGGTGGAGCTTGCAGTGAGCTGAGATCCGGCCACTGCACCCCAGCCTGGGCGACAGAGCAAGACTCCGTCTCAAAAAAAAAAAAAAAAAAAAAAAAAAAAAAAGAAAAGTTCTACCTTGTGTTGAAGCCTGGCCTCCCTTTTGTTGAGCCCTTTCCTTTGAGTTATTCAGGGGCTCTGCAGTCAAGGCCGGAAGTGAACCCAGGCCCCCTGTGAGTGTGAGTCCAGGAGTGCCAGGGCCAAGCCGGGTCCCTTGTCCAGAGAGCCGGGGAAAATGCAACTGAAGCTGCTGACATAGAAACTCTTTGTCCCTGTTCCACATTCCCACCCAACTGGTCGTAGTGATTTTTAGTTGCTATTCAGCATCATTTTAAGTAGGGAAAAGTTAGACATTTAAGTTATTACCGTAAGTGTCACTATTCATCTTTTTTTCTTTTTTCTCTTTTTTTGAGATGGAGTCTCGCTATATCGCCCAGGCTGGAGTGCAGTGGCGTGATCTCGGCTCACTGCAACCTCTGCCTCCCAGGTTGAAGTGATTCTTCTGCCTCAGCCTCCTGAGTAGCTGGGACTACAGGCGTGCGCCACCACACCCGGCTAATTTTTGTATTTTTAGTAGAGACGGGGTTTCACCATATTGGCCAGGCTAGTCTCGAACTCCTGACCTCGTGATCCGCCCACCTTGGCCTCCGAAAGTGCTGGGATTACAGGCGTGAACCCCCATGCCTGGCCTGCTGTTCGCCTTTACCTTGTGTAATGCCAGTTTAAAATGCAAATGCAGGGTCGGGTGCAGTGGCTCACTCTTGTCATTCCAGTGGCTCACTCCTGTCATTCCAGTGCTTTGGGAGGACAAGGTGGACAGATCACTTGGGCCCAGGAGACCAGCCTGGGCAACATGGAGAAACCCCATCTCTACAAAAATACAAACATTAGCTAGGTATGGTGGCGTGCCCGTGGTCCCAGCTACTCGGAGGCTGAGAGGGGAGGATCAGTTGAGCAGCCTGGGAGGCGGAGGCTGCAGTGAGCTCAGTGAGCTATGATTATGCCACCGCACTCCAGCTTGTGTGACAGAGTGAGACCATGTCTCTTTAAAAAATAATAAAATGCAAATGTAAGAGTGTTTAACTTGTGAAATCATCAAAATTGCACAGTTTGTGATTTGTACCCCAAATATAATAATAAATGCACGTGCATTTTATTCTCAGCACATCAGTGAAAATGCTGCATAAAATGAACTTGGCTGTTGGAGTTCACTTAACTCGTCCATGTGGCCACACAGCCCTTGTTCTGAGTGAGAACAGACTGCGTGTGGGGGCCATGGGCGCCTGTCTCCCTCCCTGCCAAGTCTCCAGTCGTGGGCTAGTGGGAGAAAGTGACTGGGTGGGACAAACACGACCTCCTCCCTGGACGCTCTGCACACGGGCTGGGAATGGCAGTGGGCTCGCATGTGGCATGTGCCGCCTCTGCTCATGTGGGCTCCGTGGTCACGGAGAACTTTGCTTATAGAAGAACATCTTATCAAAGGTGAAATTGTTCAGAATGCCAATGATTGGGACAGAGCGTGAAGCCCAGGGCGTGGCTGCATGCCCACGAAGCCAGCTTTGGATGGAAAAGTAATGAGTGGAGGGCGTTTTCTTCCCAGACCTGGTGGTCCAGCCATGAGCGCCCAGCTGCAGGCTCCACAGTGGCCAGCTCTGGGTGAAAATCTAGACGGCCCCTGAGCGCCCTCCCGCTCGGGGTACCCTGGCCCAGGGTGCACATGTGCTCTGGACCTTGTGCCGTGTGGGGCTCCAGGGCACCTGGAGACTTTGCCATTCTGTGTGGGGAGGTGGAGGCGACTAGGGAATGCATTTCTTTAGATTTTAAAGATGAGAGAGTGTTGGCCTTGGACAGGAAAAATTCCAGTTGGGCAAGAAATGAAAATGTCCAGTTTTTTTTTTTTTTTTTGAAATGGAGTCTCGCTCTGTCACCCAGGTTGGAGTGCAGTGGCGCGATCCCGGCTCACTGCAAGCTCCGCCTCCCGGGTTCACGCCATTCTCCAGCCTCAGCCTCCCAAGCAGCTGGGACTACAGGCACCCACCACCACACCCGGCTAATTTTTTGTATTTTTAGTAGAGATGGAGTTTCACTGTGTTAGCCAGGATGGATAATGTCCAAACGTTTTATCCAAGTCCGAGTAGCAGTGTCGGTGGTAGGTGTGCTCTGCCTGTGGGTGGGGGTGGTCTCTGTCTCAAGGTGGGCTACAAGGGTCTGCCCCAGGGAGGGGGTGGACGCATCTTGCCTGCGTCGCCTTCCCTGCGTGGGACATGGGGGTGGTCTCCCCAGAAGGACAGGGCTTAAGGCAGCCGCGAGATGGATGGATGTCCCAGAATCTGCCCTCACCTTGGGGGATGAACCCAGGCTCCTTTCTGTGGCCTCCAGTGTGTCCCTGATGGACCAGCTTCCTGCACAGCACCACCTGCACTGCTCCTGGCCCTGGCCTGGCCCTCGAGGGCTGCTCTCAGGGCTATTTCTTGTCTTTCTTTTTTCTTTCTGTCTTTTTTTTCTGAGACGGAGTTTCATTCTTGTTGCCCAGGCTGGAGTGCAATGGCACAATCTCAGCTCACTGCAACCTCCACCTGCCGGGTTCAAGCAGTTCTCCTACCTCAGCCTCCCAAGTCGCTGGGATTACAGGCATGTGCCACCATACCTGGATAATTTTTGTATTTTTAGTAGAGACGGGGTTTCTCCACATGGGCCAGGCTGGTCTCGAACTCCTGACTTCAGGTGATCCACCCACCTCGGCCTCCCAAAGTGTTGGGATTACAGGCGTGAGCGACGGTGCCCAGCAGGGCCATTTACTTAAAGGCGTGTGTTCCGATCCCTGAATTAGTTTTAGTTTGAGGTTAGGAGTGAGAACACGATTGGCTGTTGTCATTTCCTGTGGGAGTGGCTCTTTTCAGAGGCAGACGGTTGTCCTTGCGCGTGTGTGCACATTTGTCTGTGTGCGCGTGCGTGCACGTGCGTGTACATTTGCGTGCATGTTTGTCGGCGTGCACATTTGTCTGCCTGCACGTTTGCGTGCGTGCACATTTGTCTGCGTGCACGTTTGCGTGCGTGCACATTTGCGTGTGCGTGCGTGTACATTTGCGTGCACGTTTGCCGGTGTGCACATTTGTCTGCATGCACGTTTGCGTGCACCTTTGCGTGCACGTTTGTGTGCACGTTTGCGTGCACATTTGTCGGCATGCACGTTTGCGTGCACATTTGTCTGCGTGCACGTTTGCGTGCACATTTGTCTGCGTGCACGTTTGCGTGCACATTTGTCTGCGTGCACGTTTGCGTGCACGTTTGTCTGCATGCGCGTCCATGCACATTTGTCTGCGTGCACATTTGCGTGCACGTTTGTCGGCGTGCACATTTGTCGTGCGCGTGCATGCACATTTGTCTGCATGTGCATTTTTCTGCGTGCGTGTGAGACCCCCTGGGTGGTTTAGCCCTAGGAGTTGTGGGGTGTGTTCTCTGCTCCCTTCCCTTGTCCTGAGTGGCCTTGGTTGGCCAGAGGCAGCTGGCAGTGGCTGTCCATGGGTCACCTCCGTGCATGGATGAACCTAGCCTGAGGTGGGCTGTTGGCCCACTGGGGTTTTGGGGTCATGGCAGTGCCCTCAGGCTGGCGATTGTGGGGGTGGGGACCTTGTCCCGAGCACCAAGTTCCTCTTCATCTTTTGATCCCTTCTTCCAAAAACTACCCCCTCCCCACCGTGTGTGTGAGGCCTGCCATGGTGTGCACAGAGGCCACCCACCCATGTTGAGCTTCCTTGGGCCTGCTGGCCTGGCTGACCTGGCCTCCCTCTGGGCAGCACCTGGCTGGCTGCAGGTCCCCTCCAGGTGGCTGGAGGTGTCTCGCTCTCCCTGCAGGTCCCCAGCGCCGCCTGGTTTTCCCGAGTCCCATGCACCTGTCTCTGAGCTGTCGGTGTGGTCAGCTTGCTGCACCCACCTGGGAAGTGGAGCTGGGGGAAGGTCGTGTTCCGCAGGAGGCCTGGCAGCTCAGAACCAACTGTCCCTCCGTGAGGAGCAGCGGTTGATGAGAAAGCGTACAGAAAGGCAAAGGCTGGAGACGCAGCTCCTGTGTCAGGTTGAGCCTCCCTAGGTGGGGAGCGCAGAGACCCGAAGGTGGCCCTCCTGCCTCCTCTGTGTCGGGGCTTGACACCCGTCTCCGCGGCCATGCCTGTTTGTCTTCATCCCTCTTTGGTGAGGGTGGCAGGCGGCCAGATGCCCATTACAGGCCACCTCTCCTGCCAGCCAGTCTTCGAGGGCGGGTCACCACGTGGCCACTTAGTGAGGCGCCTCCTCTAAGATCAAACGTGGTGCTGCAGAGCTGCACCAACCCCCAGCCCCATGCAGAGCAGGGCAGGAGAACCAAGACCGTGGGGGTGGGGGTGCCGTGCAGGTCGCACTTCCCTTCCTCAAGCCCACCATGTGCTCCTTGTCCAGCCTTTTGAGATGCCCACAGCTCTCGGTTTGGCCCCGCAGCAGCATCTGGGTTGATGTCCCTGGTGAGGTTTGGAGACAACAGAGAAGGGGTTGTCCTCTTCCACCGAGAGCCTGGCCTCCCTCTGGGCAGCACCTGGCTGGGCTGACTGGGCAGAGGGAAGGGGTGGCCTGGCCAGGGTGAGCATGGGACTCTCGCTGCTCCATGGAGGGGGTGCAGGAGGTGCCTCCAGGCCATGTTGCACCGGGACAGAACTTAGGGGTGTGGCCGTGCTGGGGACTCTTGACTGCAGTGTAGATGTGAGCTGATTGGGGGTAGGCCAGCCTTCTGTGCAGGACACTTGGGAACTGAGGGGACACGGCTACCACCCTGCGCTGCTCAGCCTGACCGCCTTCTCTGGTGTTTGGTGCTGCACGTGTTTCTGGGCATCTGAGATGAGGCCCCAGGGCCTTTGCTTCCAGACGCCAGGGGAGAGAGACCAGCCCCAGAACAGCAGGTGTCCCGTGGGCTGGGGTCGTCTGAGCTTCTGACCTCATCAGGGGCTCTCCAGAGTTTCCTGTACGCAGCCATGTGTCCGGGCCAGCGCCGGGGGCAAGCGATGCCTTCTGTGGTTTGAGAACTTGTAGGCAGGAGGAGGAGGAGGGCACCTCCTGAGATGCCTCGCTGGTCTGAGGGCTCCTTCTGCCCCAGCTGGCGCCTGGGTGAGGGTTGGGCCTGTGGAGCCGTCCTGTCAAGCCGGGGATGGCAGGACGCGGTGTCACCCCTCCCGCCGCTCTTACGAAACACTCTCTTAATGAAGCCCGATTCTTGGTGAATCAGCCTTCCAAGAACCGCGACCGCAGCATCCTGTGCCGCTTCTGTGCCCCGCGTTTTCTCTTTCTGCAGCGTTTCCTCTAATTCTGGGTGGAAAGGCCTGTTTGTCTCCCTCAATCTTTAGCGAGGTGGCAGGCGGCCAGGCGGCCATTACGGGCCGCGCCTCCCACCAGCCAGTCGCTGGCAGGAGCATCCCTCACCCCAGAACCGAAGCAGCGAGGGGACCCAGCCGAGCTGTGGACGCAGGCGCTGAGGATACTCGTGCCAGCTTGCTGTTCCTGGGACTCTGTTTATTCTTTTAAGTTACTGCGGCAGTTACCTTCCAGTGGCATCAGAGGAAAAGAACGATCCGTTCGCCCCAGTCTGTCCCCTGGGGGACCTCTGGCTAATTTTCTGATTCCCAAAGTGAGGTTTTGCGCGGCTGTGTAGCCGCCCCTCTGTGGTCGGCCCCGATGTCATCAGGCTGGTTTCAAATCTGGGGTCTGTGGTTCAAGGCTGAGTGCAGGGCTCAGGCTGGATGGGGAGGGTAAGAAGAGCGGGGCCAGACTTCCCTGGGTCAGCACACACATCTGGGGTCGTCGTGGAGCCCATGGCTGCACTGCTTGGCTGTTGGCCCCTGGTGGACGCCTCAAACTGAGGTCCCAGGAGAACCCCAGCGAGGTTGGGGCTGCAGAGGGAGCCCTCCCCTGGGCAGCAGCTGGACCAGGACAGAAGCTGGGCCCCCCCCCACCCCCCCACCCCCAGTCTCTGCAGCCCCACCCTCCTTCCAGCACCTTCCCCCCTGGCTGGGTCTTTTGTGTTTTGACGCCCCTTGGCTCTGGCATTGTGGGGGGCCCCCGGGGCATGAGGAAGAGGGCCAGTGCCAAGGCCCCGAGGAGCGCTGCTAATTGCCACTTGGTTTCCTTAGAAAGATTTGGCTTTTTGTCATCAACAGCGTTGAAGTAACAGCAAAGATGACCTACTTAAACGAAAGAAAGATCCAAGTGAACCTTTAAAGCTGGTGTTCTCACTTCATTTTGGGGCTTGGGGTTGTCTTGCAGATTCAATCTGTTTCCTCTGTGCCACAATAATCAGAAAATAGGTTAATTTAAGCCCAATATGAAATGCGAATTATCATGTGTGAAATATTAATGGGACTTACAAAAATAGCTTTATAATTTCTTGAACTGTGAAATCTTCAGAGAAGGCCCATAGCTCACATGTTGAGCCGATTCCTGAGTGAGGGTATTTGGGGGTGCACCTGGAGGAGACAGCGATGGTCTCAGCAGGGCTTGTCTCCATAGTGCCTCAGCGTGAGCTTCTGCCAGTCCCCAGAGAGGGCTCCCCACGCCTCCCCGCGCCTCCCCGCCCTGGTCAGAGCTGGGAGTTGCCATGTAGGAGTCGCCACGTAGGAAAGCACGGTCCACCCCGTGCTTTGGGGGTTTGTCCAGGCTTTGGGGTGGGGTTTGCCTGTAGAAGCTCTGAGCTGTGCTGCGTGGTGGGGTGACCACAGTGGGCTGCCCTGGGTGCCCTTTGAAGGACTGAGCAGTGAGGTGACCCTTCATCCAGCAGGCGTTCATCAGGGACCTGCTGTGGACCAGGCTGGGGTCACCCTCAGGACTGAGCGGGGCAGGTCGCTGTGCATAGCCAGGCAGGCCGCTGTGGGAGCAGGGCAGGCCGCTGTGTGGAGCGGAGCAGGCCACCGTGCGGAGCAGGGTTTTGGCCCCCACAGGGCTTTTGTTTCTGTTGCTTCTGTGGGCGATTGGGACTCACCATGTTAGACCTGAGGTTCGTGGTGGGATCCCCTGGCATGGCCCTGGGTGGCTGCCCTGCGTGCTCGGGGAGCAGGCACGGACCCTGAGTGGTGTTGCTCTCGGGTCTGGAACGTCCAGCCGAGGGTTGGGGCCTGCTGTTGTCGCTCCTCTGAAGATGAGAAGCCAGGGCGAGGCCCCCACCAGATCCGGAAGGTTCTCCTGCATCGCCCTGTCCTTCTAGGCACACTTGGCCGCCCTGTTTTCTGCGCGTCTGTCCCCACCATCGTGCTCTCTTCTTCTCTGGACTGCATTTGATTTCTTTGAACTGTTTTTATTCTGGAAAGTTCTGCTCGAGCATCTGGTATGTCCCTGGTGTTTGGGATGTCTCCTTCTCATTCCCGTGTGTCTTGCTTTAAGCTGCGTGTCCTCGTGTTCCTGCTGCCCCTGTTCTTGGGCACTGTTCTGTCTGGGATCCCCGTGCAAGGCTCCTGGGTCTGGTGGCTGCTGCCCGGCCTGAGACTGTCTTACCTGTCCCAGCCACCATTTCCTGGCTTCTTCAACTGGCACCTTGACACTCGGTGCCGGATGAGCAGGCCTGTGGCTGCAGGTTCCCGGCGTCTGTCCTGAGTTCCGGTTGTTCCTTCCATCGCAGTCGGTGGTCACTGCGCCGCCATGGTGGTCCAGGCAGCAGGGTGGTCATGTGGTGGGCATCACTCTGGGTTTTTCATTCTCCTTTCATTTGTGGCCTCGGAGGCTCCCCGTGTTTTCTGAGGTGCACAGTACATGGAGGGGTGCTCATCTCGTCTCAGATGTTGGAAGGATGTCGTGCAGGAAGGTGTGAGGGTCTCGGGGTGGTCCTGAGAAGCCAATGTGATAGGTGCGGCAGTTTCCTCTTCCCCTGAGCGGGGGCTTCCAGAGCCTCCCTCCCACCGGTGCCCGTGGGGTTTGAGCCTGACTGTGAGTCACACCCAGGATGGAGAGGTCTAAGGAAGGCCTGATGCTGGGCAGGGCGACGTTTCTAGAAAAGGTTTCATCTGGTGACCTGCTGAATGGCATGAAAATCACAAAATTGGCGCTCAGTGACCATGAGGCTGCTGTGTGTGGCTGCTCCCCTCAGCAAGGGAACGGCTGCCCCCATCCAGGGCCCCGACTCTCCCTGGCCTCCCCCATGCGTGGCAGGCTTTGCCCTTGTCCCTGTCTGCCCCAAACTCCAGCCGAGTCCCTGGTCTGCAGTCACCGCACACAACCTGGGGGCATTCTTACCTGCCTTGCCCTGGGCCCTGGTTCTCTGTGGGTGAGGGAACCTCAGCAAGGTTGATGTGATAAAAATCGTGTGTTTTTACTATTCTTCACCCAGAACCTGTGGGTGATAGAAGTGTTGGTCACATCTGAGTTCTCAATCTGCAGTTACTTTTTCTAACTTGGAAATGCTACTTAGTAGCTGAATTCTGTATTAAAATCTGCTTATTGGCCGGGCGCGGGGGCTTAGCCTGTAATCCCAGCACTTTAGAAGGCTGAGGCGGGCGGATCACGAGGTCAGGAGATCGCGACTATCCTGGCTAACACAGTGGAACCCTGTCTCTGCTAAAAATACAAAAATTAGCCGGGTGCGGTGGCAGGCGCTTGTAATCCCAGCTACTCGGGAGACTGAGGCAGGAGAATGGCTTGAACCCGGAAAGCAGAGGTTGCAGTGAGCTGAGATCACACCTTTGCACTCCAGCCTGGGCGACAGAGCGAGACTCTGACTCAAAAAAAAAAAAAAAAAAATCCTGCCTATTGAAAAAGGAACTCTTTTTAAAATTTAATCTCTAAGTTATGGCGTTGTGAGATTCCTGGACATGGTTTTCAGGTTGCTCTTGTAGCTTTGGTGAAAGGGCTTCATTAGCCTCAGGTGTGCTGTTGCCGACTGGTGGGGCGGCTTGGTCCTTCCCGACCTTTCCGAGGAGCTCCTGGCTCCAGCCCCCAAGATCAGGAGTTGTTTCATGGCTGGGGGCTGGAGGCCACCTTCTTTCTTTAATGGCCAACAAGATAATGACAGGACTCACGGACTCACGGAGGTGTCAGTGTCAACTTGGTGGTGTCTGGGCACGGTGGGGAGCAGGGTTGGGGACAGAGTCGGGTTGGGGGTGCTGTGGAAGGGGTATGACCCTGGGGGACAAGGGGTCGCAGGGGGCCCCGGGCACAGCTGCATTGCCTGTTGCCATGGGCAGCAGCAGCGTCTCTGGCTGTGGGGTTTGTCTGAACCTGTGTCTTGCCCTCGTTCACCCAGGTGGGGCTCAAGGCCGTGCCTGCCATGAGCGGGGATGCGGGCCCCAGAGACCAGCCTGACCTCTCTGGCAGGAAGAAGACCACGTCGTGCTGTGTCCTCCTCCCCCGAGCCGGTTAGCTGTCTCAGGGAACCTGTAAGCCCAGACCCACCTGCTGCCCCACTGGGCCTTATCCAGGGCCACCTTGTCACGTCCTCCACTGAACGTGGGTGCGTGTAGATGCCAGCCCCTCGGTCTTGCCCAGAAGCTGTGGGAGGTGCTGGCTGCCGGGGGTGGCTATGCATGTCTGTCCCCATGGCAGGGAGGCCTCTGGGGGCCTGGCTGTCCCTCCTCTAGCTGCTTCTCACATTTTTGTCTCCCCGAGAGCCACCTGCTCTCCCAGGGCCCTCAGGCCCCTGTCTGCCAGTCTCCTGGCACCTGGGCTGGGGTCCGCACCAGGCAGCACCCCCAGCAGGGCAGGACCCACCCTCCACAGCATCATGACTGCCACGCCCTGTGCCTGGGGTGGAGGCCACTCCCACCCAGTGGGGCCCCTCTGAAAAGGAAACTTGACCTCAGGGTGGTGACAGGGCTCTGTGGGATGGCCTTGGTGACAGGGACCAGAATGTTCCCTAAACTGGACGTCAGGCCCCTGGCTCAGATGGAGCTTTCTTTTCTTGATGGGCTTTAGAAGGTGAAAAACTAGGCTTCCAGAGGTAAAGCTGCACTGTGGGCTTTGTGGCAAATAAGCGCTGCCTGACCCCAAACAGCTGCGAAAGACTCAAACCTGGAGCCTTCCTGGTGTCCTGTGTGTCCACACAGGTGTGGCAATGTGGCAGCCCTGTGCCAGGAGCTGCCCCTCCCTGTCGCAGCAGCGACCATGCCAGCCAAGCACCCCTCTGGTTCCTCCATGCCAGCCAAGCACCCCTCTGGTTCCTCCATGCCAGCCAAGCACCCCTCTGGTTCCTCCATGCCAGCCGAGCGCCCCTCTGGTTCCTCCATGCCAGCCGAGCGCCCCCCTGGCTCCCAGGCATCTCATCCTGTCTTGCTCTGAGGGCCGTGCTGTGGTGAAAACCATTCACCTCGACAGTTTGGCTTTCGACCAAGAATTCACTCTCATATTTTTGTTTTTTAAATAGATTTTTAAAATTAAGACTGTATTCACCGGGCGCGGTGGCTCACGCCTGTAATCCCAGCACTTTAGGAGGCCGAGGCGGGCGGATCACGAGGTCAGGAGATCGAGACCATCCTAGCTAACACGGTGAAACCCCGTCTCTACTAAAATGCAAAACATTTGCCGGACGTGGTGGCGGGCGCCTGTAGTCCCAGCTACTCGGAGGCTGAGGCAGGAGAATGGCGTGAACCTGGGAGGTGGAGCTTGCAGTGAGCCGAGATCGCACCACTGCACTCCAGCCTGGGCGACAAAGTAAGACTCCGTCTCAAAAAAAAAAAAAAATTAAGACTGTATTCAGATATAATTTGCATACCATAAAATTTTTTCCTTCCACAGAATATAGTTTAATGGTTTAACCATCATCATCAAAGTTGAGAACATTTTTGTCAGCCCCAACAAGAAGCTCCATACACATGACCCGTCACTCCCCAGGTCCCAAACCCCATCCGACACTGATCTTGGTGATTGGCCTGTCCTGGTCATTCCATAGAGCCACATGTGACTGTGTGTATCTGGGCCACGCGTGGCTGTGTGAGAGCCATGCATGACTGTGTCTCAGCCACGTGTGACTGACTGTATGTGTGTCTGGGCCACATGTGACTATATGAGGGCCACGAGTTACTGTGTGTCTGGGCCACATGTGACCTTGTTTGGGCCACACGTAGCTGTGTGTATGAGAGCCATGCATGACTGTGTCTCAGCCACATGCGACTGTGTGTCCGGGCCACACGTGGCAGTGTCTGGGCCACACGTGGCTGTGTGTCCGGGCTACGTGTGGCTGTGTCCAGCGTTGGCACAGTATTTCCAAGGCTCCTTCCTTCCTTTTCATGGCTGAGTCATACTCCGTTGTGAGACAGAGACCACAATCTGTCTATCCCGTCATCTGTCCCCGGACACTTGGGCAGCTCTGCTTCGCTGCTGTGAGCACTCGTGCACAAACTGTCGTGTGGATGTGTGTTTTCAGTAACCTGCGTGTACGCCCAGGACTGGAATTGCTGGGCGATGTAACTGTGTTAAAGCTTCCGAGGACTGGCCAGGCTGTTTTCCACAGCAGCAAAATAATCGTACATTCCTCCCAGCAGTTCATAGGGGTCCCTGTGTCTCCATGTCATCATTGTCCAAACTAAAAAATTCTAGGCCGGGCGCGGTGGCTCATGCCTGTAGTCCCAGCAGTTTGGGAGGCCGAGGCGGGCAAATTACCTACATGAGTCCAGGAGTTCAAGACCAGCCAGGGTAACAAAGTAAAACCTTGTCTCTAGAAAAAAAAAAAATACAAAAAATTAGCTGGGCATGGTGGCACATGTCTGTAGTCGCAGCTACTCATGAGGCTGAGGCAGGAGGATTGCCTGAGCCCTGGGAGGTTGAGGCTGCAGTGAGCTGAGATAGCGCCACTACACTCCGGCCTGGGTGACAGAGCAAGACTCCGTCTCAAAAACAAACCAACCAACCCAATTCAAGCCATCGTTGTGGGCCTGAGTCGGCGTCTCCCTGCGGTGTGGTTGCGTTTCCACAGTGAATGATGTCAGGCAGCTTTGCGTGTGGTTACTGGATGTTGGCATCCTGTTTGGAGAAGTGGCTACTCGAGTTCTTTCCCATTTGGAAATGGGGTTGTGTATTCTGTTTTCCTTGCTGACTTGTAGAGTTCTTCACGTGTTCTGAATCTGGTCCCTTGTCAGATACCGGGTTTGCACGTTTTCCCTTCCATCCTGTGGGCTGTCTTTTCGCTTTCTCGATGGTGCCCTTTGAAGCACAAAAATGTCATGATTGTTTTCTGGGAAGCCTTGTTGTTCTGTTTTCTGTCTGTTCCTTGTGCTTTGGTGTCATCGAAGCACTTCTGTGGGGGCGGGAGTCTGGACTGAGGCCAGTGCGTTCCTGCTATGAAAACCTTCACGTGCAGTCGCAGCCTCGGCTCCACGGACGGTTCAGTCCGGGAAATGGTTTCTGGGAAACGTTTAAGGAGGCCATGCACAAAAACCGTCTTTGCAGCGAGGGGCATGAGAGCACACGGTGCTGTTCCCACAGGGCCCGTGGCCTCTGCGGGTGAGAATTGGTGGCCTCCCTTGGAGATGCTGACTTGAGGTGCCAGGCACCCACCCAGGCTCTTGGTGTGGGCATAGGCTGTCTCCACTTGAAGAATGTGGCAAGATGGTCTGAAAACCACAGAGTTTGTTTGGAGACACGGTCTTGCTGTGTTGCTCAGGCTGGAGTGCAGCGGTGGGATCATAGCTCACTGCAGCCTCCACCTTTCGAGGTCCAGAGATGCTCCCACCTCAGCCTCCCAAGTAGCTGGCATTACAGGCATGAGCCACCACACTGGGCCCACGGCTGAAGTTTGGGTTGTATCCTTTTAAGGCATAGCAGACGGGTTTTCAGCCACACTGAAAAGCTTACCACAGCAGAGTGCTTCTGGGCCACGTACTTCGGGAGCAGGGCCGCAGGCAGGACCTTGGGCACCCAGCCCGCTCACCACGCTGCAGGCAGCCTCTTGGGAACGTCAGAACGCCAGCACAGGCGATCGCCACAGAACCTGGATTGGGGTGATCCTGCCGTTCCACCTGCTGTGGCCCCCGGGCTGCACCCGCCATGTGGCCTGTGGCTGGCAGCTTCTGGAGACTTCTTGGTACCTACAACATCTGCGCCACTCCATGGCATTGCCTGTTGGTGGCAGCCATCCCCTCCACAGGCCGGTGTCCCCTGTACAGAGATGAATTGGCGCTCACGGACTCACCCTGCGAGGCAGCATCGGCATCTACAGGACTTCCCGGCCCTTGGCCGCACGTTTCCCCCCTGTTTCCGTCGTGGCAGCTGTGCCTGGGTGCGGACGCTGCATGCTGACGAGAGGAGGCTTGGGCCTGCTTGGTGTGCGTGAGTGGGTCAGAGACTGGCCTCTCCATGTGGCGTGTGCATTCCCTTGGAGGGTCCCCTGACCCCATGGCTGCAGCCTGGCAGGAGAAGACACTGAGTGGGACGCATGGGAGGGGATGCAGGGCGGGCTGTGCTGTGCAGCAGGCCTTGGGGCGTAGAGTGGCCCATCCCCGCACCAGGCTGCAGTTTTGACACCAGGTGGTCGTGGGCCGAGTGTCCGTGCAGGTGTGGAGACAGAAGCCTGACCCACAGAGCTTGGCGGTGGTCCCTGGACTGACCTGTGGGATGCACAACCGCTCTGCCACTGTGCGTCGTTCACACGCGAAACTGACGCCACAGAGGCCTCAATGTCTGTTTCAGCCGGATACATGCTGTGCCCCTCATGGGGGCACATCTGGCCACTGGACATCGGGGCCCTGGGGTGACTGAGGCTGGTGCCCTCGTGACAGGTCGCTGGGCTGCAGGTTGAACAGGAAACTGGTTTTCTCCACTCTGCGAAGTCCCCTGTGGTTCTCCCTGTGGTTGGAGGAAGTTGTGTTGACATTATCATGAGTGCTGCTGTGCGCCCCTCTCTGCCCACCACTCACTACCGCCTCCCCGGAGTCTTGCTCTGGGGGGGTCCTGGTGTGGGATCTGCCTTCTGTCGTCCGGTGGAGCCTTGCCCGCTGGTGCCTGTGAGCCCAGGGTGGGTGGACGCCGGGTGGTCCTGGAGGTTCACAGCAGGCTCTACGTGTGGTTGTTTTGATTTTGGGTGTGAATCCTCTCAGCAAAGGTTGACTCAAACCCCAGTGTCCCCAGAAGGTTCGAGGCAACGACCCTCAGCACCGAGTGGCCAGCAGGGCGGGGATGTGGCCTTGAGCCCTGTCATTCAGCTTCAGTGTGAGAGAAGCAGCCCGGAGCTCTGGACAGCTGCTCAGGGACTCGAGTGACCGTCCCTGCCTCGGGACCACATGGGTGGGCGGGGCACAGCTGGTGCCCATGTCCTCCTCACAGGCTCTGGAAGTGAGCGGTGCTGAGGCCACAGTGGGGGAGGTGGCTGAGCTGACCACCCGGGCTCTCGGTGCCCTGGGAGGAGCTGTCATTAGGACATGTGCAGACTGGGTTCAGCCTGTCTGGGGTGGCTCAGGTGCCTGGGGACGGAGGCCAGCTGTAACCGCTGCTGTATTCAGTCTCGGGTTAGTGCCCTCCGCCTCTGCGGCGTCTCCCTCGGCAGCCGTCCAGGACTCCAGCCTCCCTGCCAGGGTAGGGGACGTGGAGCCTCTCCTTGGTCTCTGGGGTTGAGCTCTTGTGTGTTTGGACCCTGTGGGATCTGGCAGGAGAAGCAGCCCCCACTCTTGCTGAGCCAGGGGCCTGGGGAAGGGAGATGGCAGTTCTGTGACCTCCAAACTCCCTTTCCTCATTGCAGGGAATGGGTCAGTATTTTGCTCTGAGCCCTGAGCGTCTGCACATACCAGGCAGGAAAGGGTCCCAAGGCCTTCTTGGTGGCTCTTCTCTGTTCTTTGCACCTTGCAGGCCTGATACGCAGGGCCCCCGAGGGTGGGGTGTGCATTTTTGGAGAGCGTCTTTTCTGGGACACCCCCCATGGGGAGCCGCTGGCTTGCCTGTAGCAGTATACTGTGGCTGCCCCGTTCTGGGCAGGCGGCCACTGCCAGCTCCTCACCTGTTTGGGTCACCGCCTCTGCATAGGTCCTTTGGGCTTTGGGCAAGAACTGTTCCGTCAGAGGGCCTAGGGTGTCCACAACCTTGGGCCCACTGTTCCTCAGCCCTGCCCTGGCAGGGGGGCACCTGCACATGGGTGCAAGCTCACACTCGTTCCCCGGGTGCCTGCTGTCCAGGTAGCTTGCCTGGTCATTGTCGGGGTGTGGGGAAGGACCCCAGGAGGAGAAGTGGCCACGGGGCAGTGCGGCGTGTCGGCTGGCCTCCGCTGTGCAAGCTGACAGTGGCCTGAAGGGCTTTGGGATGGCCCAGCCCCATTGCTTTGGTGTGTCAGGTCCAGAGCCGTGCTCCTGCCTCATGGCCTGTGGGCTCCAAGGGCTAGTTTTGAAGCCCCAAGAAGGGTCACACCAGAGGCCAGCGGTTGTAGCTGCTCTTCCCAGAGGAAGACTCAGCCGTCTGTCACTGGGTGTGGTTTTGTCCCTGACCGACAGCTGACACTGGGGCCCCCGGGGGCCTTGGTAGGGCGGGTGGCATCCCAGGCCTGAAGACGGCTGTCTGCTTCCTGGGGCTTTGAGAAACCAATACTGCTCAGGTAACAGTCCCTCTGAGACTGTCACTTCCTCCGGCCGGCCCACAAGGGTGCAGACACCCTCTGTTTACACATTCCCCTCGTGATGCTGCAGAGAGCCCGCTCCGAGAGCTGGGGAGTGCCTGATGAGGATCCGGGGTCTTAACGGAGTCATGTCTCCGAAGGCTCGTCCTGGCCCCCTGAAGACCAGGAGGCTCCCTGGCCCCAAGGATGGCCCCAGCCCATCTGCCTCAACCCTCCAGATCTGCAGGGTCCTCGGCCACCCCCACTGAGCGGATGGGGGTCGGGGTCCTGGGCCTATGGTCCTCCCGCCACCTCCACAGGGCAGCTGCTGGGGCCCCGCCAGACAGAGCCGTGTTCTCAGATGTTGGCTGTCATGGAGGTGGCCTGAGGCGTCTGACTCTTTCCCCTCAAGGAGTCTCTGAGTCTCCCGGAGTCAGCGCCGGCTGTTGTGGCTTTTCCCCGGGTGAGAACTGAGCCGAATTTCCGCGCCCGCTTCAGTGGCTGCTTAGACAGGAAGCTCCACCCAGCTGGGCGTCCTCGGCCTTCTGTGCCTCTTGGGAGGGTCTGCATGATTCCGGAAGGGGCTCTGTTGCAGCTAGGATGGCACCCGCCCCTGCTGGGCACAGGCACGGCACCCTGCGGTCAGGGCCTCCGCCAGACGTCACCAACACTCAACTTCCCCTCGAAAGCTACCACATAGAGGGGGTATTTTCGGTGTCTTTTTTCCTGAACAGCTGTTTTAGTGTCTCTGAAAAAAACCGTCCACAGCCAGGGCTGCGTGAGCCTTCAGGGGCTGCCTGCCCTGCGTCCACGGCCCTGTGCCCGAACACTTACCTTTCTCCCTTGGGCCCAGGTCAGAGCCAGGCACCCACCCCTCCCCTGGCCCCACCCTGCTTGTTCCCTGAGGGCTGCAGGGTACGTGCACGTTCTACAGGGGAGGCCACAGGCTTTGGCCAGATCTTCCCCCAGGGCCCTCCATCCCCGTAATTGGGGCACCTTGTTGGACAGCCTGCCCTGTGCCCCACCTTCTCCTTAGGGAAGCAGGGTCCCTGCTGCCTCCAGGAGGCTGGTTCCTGATGCCGCGTCTCCTCCTGGAGTCCTGGAGGTGGGAAGAGCCCCCGGCCCTGAGTGTGCTCTGTCCACCAAGGCTTTCTGGCTGAGGGCAAGGGCAGCGCCCCCACCGCCCCACTGTGCTGCCCCCGCTTGAGGTTGGCCTCAGCAGAGTGAGCAGGACCTCACCCCGTGAAGGGTCCCTTGCCCTGTGTGGCCTCTTCTGCACTGGCCCGTGGTGTAGACCTGGCACCAGCTGCCCTGGGAACTCTGTGCTGTCCTGTGGGGTCTTTGGCAGTAGAGGAATGCTTGGTCGTACAGAGACTGCCCTGTGATTTTGCTTGGGAAGAGACCTTGGGTCTCATTTGTGCCTTGTGGGCAGCGTGTCTCAGGGATCTCCAGCCACAGGGCTGGGGGAGTTCATGTTTGCCTGAGGCTGGATGTACCGGCTCAGGCCCCCAGCACACAGCCTGTATCATTCACTGATTCTTGGGGGATGTGCCTGGGTACCTGACACACAACACCTGGTTCTGGGTGGGCTGGGTCCGGGCACCTTCGCTAAGCTTCCTCCAGCAGCAGGGCTGGCAGGGAACGAGGAAAAGGTGTGTGTGGTGCCATCCTGTAGACCAAGGCTCCTTCGGGGATGGTGTCCTTCGTTTTGAAAATGTTTCCTTCCTGTGGGGAGGGGGTAGCCAGAATGCCCACTCTTCAATGCACTGGTGCCAGTGGCCCACAGGGACACAGTGTCCCCTTCTCACGAACCACCCGTGCCACAGCTGCCCTTCCCAGACGCATCTGTCGTGAGTGGCTCTCACCGCGCTGTGGCTGTTTGAGCTGAGTGCCCAGCATGGGCACCCTCTGAGAACACACTCGGGTTCTTGGAAAGGGGTTTGGCAGGAGAAGGACGAGGGACTCCGGGCCAGGCTGAGCTGCTGTGGAAGGGGTCTTGGTTCTCCATCTGAAACCTGCTGCAGCCGTGGGTGAGGTCACCCGGAATGGCAGGACAGGGTCCGCTTTGTTCTGTCGGAGATGACCTGTTCCTCAGCACAGCCTCCATGCACCTGTTGCGCGTGACCCAAGGGCCTTTATGCAAAGTGGACTCAGCCTCCTGGGGGGTGCCATGGAATCTGCCTTCTGCACCACTCAGGGTCCTTCATGGCCAGAGTGCCTGGGGCTGTGACTGCCACGCTGGCCACGGGCTGGTGGAGGGACCATGCCCTGGGCACCACTCAGGGTCCTTCATGGCCAGAGTGCCTGGGGCTGTGACTGCCACGCTGGCCACAGGGTGGTGGAGGGACCATGCCCTGGGAACCAGATGTGCCAACAAGTCCTTTCATTGATCGCAGGTTTCCTCTGAGCCCCCGGCCTCCATAAGACCCAAAACAGATGACACCTCTTCCCAGTCCCCCGCGCCTTCCGAAAAGGACAAGCCGTCCAGCTGGCTGCGGACCTTGGCCGGCTCTTCCAATAAGGTGCTGTGGGGCCTGTCAGGGTCCTTGGGGTGGTGGGTGGTGGGTACTGGGCCCTTCTCCTTGGGCAGACCCAGCGGCTGGCGGCTCTGTCTGCCCCCCACTGAGGGCTGGCACCCGGCACAGCCTCGGGGACGTGAAGTGGCTTTTCTCCTGGTCACTCACACAGACGACTCTCTCGACAGAGCTTGGGCTGTGTTCACCCTCGCCAGCGCCTCTCTGCTTTCCGACCCTGGTCCCCCGCGGTGTCAGCGAGTGAGAAGGAGCTCTCCCCACACCTCCCGGCCCTCATCCGAGACAGGTGAGTGGGCACCATTCACAGGTGTTTCTGGCCACGGGGGAGGCCCCACGAGGGCTGTGCACGCGGACGCGCCCATGTTTCTGCAGGCTGGGTGCCCAGACCTGCCGCCTTTTGGTCAGGGCAGTCTCAGTGTTGGTTCCTTTGGCTGGCGTCATGATGGTGAGCACACCTAGAGCGTTCCCTGTGTTCTGGGTGGAGTCGTGGGTGGAGCCCTGTCTGCTGGGCGCAGCCTCTTGATGTGGTGGTCGGCCTGTGTCTGGCCTGTGCGAGATACCCAGCAAGTAGAAAATACTTATGGGTTCTTAGGAACTGAAAGCTTGACTTTAAGAATCAGAGCTGGGAGAGAAAGTCTTTCCTCTGTAACACCTTCAGAGCGGGTGTGTGCCACGATGGGTCTGGGTGGCTCTTGGGGACAGAGGTACCTTCCCGACACCCGTTTGCCTCTCCAGCTTCTACTCCTACAAGAGCTTTGAGACAGCCGTGGCCCCCAACGTGGCCCTCGCACCGCCGGCCCAGCAGAAGGTTGTGAGCAGCCCTCCATGTACTGCTGCCGTCTCCCGGGCCCCCGAGCCTCTCGCCACTTGCACCCAGCCTCGGAAGCGGAAGCTGACTGTGGACACCCCAGGAGCCCCAGAGACGTTGGCACCCGTGGCTGCCCCAGAGGAGGACAAGGACTCGGAGGCCGAGGTGGAAGTTGAAAGCAGGGAGGAATGTACGTGTGAGTCGCTTTCTGTGCCTACCTGTGGGCCGTGGGCTGTGGGCGTGGCACCGGCTGAGGGGGTTGGTTGCCTGGGGGTGCTTCGGCGGCCCCGTGTTTCGCAGGTTCCTCTGGGAGCGGCGCGTCTCCCTGATGTGGAGCTGCCGGGCACTTCCGTGACTTCGTTTCTGTCTCTGCTTCCTCCTCAGTCACCTCCTCCTTGTCCTCGCTCTCTTCCCCGTCCTTTACCTCATCCAGCTCCGCCAAGGACCTGGGCTCCCCGGGCGCGCGTGCCCTGCCCCCGGCCGTCCCTGATGCCGCGGCCCCTGCCGACACCCCCAGTGGGCTGGAGGCGGAGCTGGAGCACCTGCGGCAGGCGCTGGAGGGCGGCCTGGACACCAAGGAAGCCAAAGAGAAGTTCCTGCATGAGGTGGTCAAGATGCGCGTGAAGCAGGAGGAGAAGCTCAGCGCAGCCCTGCAGGCCAAGCGCAGCCTCCACCAGGTGAGCAGGGCGGGTGGCGCTAGGAGGTCCAGGGCGCGGGCGGTGAGCACAGCCTCCACTAGGTGAACGGGCACAGGTGATGCCTCCTCCCTTCCTGGCTGCGCCATGTGCTCCTCTCCGCCTCCACCTCAGTGGGCCTGCCTGGGACCTTGGGGGTCCGTCTCCCGAAAGCTGCAGCTCTGGGTATGGTGAGCCCCTCAGTGTCCCCAGGCCGATGGACATCCCAGGAGGCCCCTGCATTTGGCTTGACCACAGCTTTCCCCATCAGGATCACACACCCTGTGTGGTGGCCCCACGAAGGAAGTAGCCGTGTTCCTCTGGTATAAAGAAGGCCGGGCTATTTTTAGTGGCAGAAAGAGTCGGGAGCAGCTGCACGGAGACAGTTCCTTGCTCTGTGTGCTCCAGGAGTGGGTGTTCACGCGCTCCGCCAGCAAGACCTGGCTTCTGCAAAACAGGCGTGAGGGGTGTGCTTCCTAAAGCCTGGTATTCCAGGAGGCGGCTCCTGCCAGGCCTCCCAAGTAGGAAGGAGAGGGCTCGGCCCGCGCGCACACCCCACCTGCACATGCTGCTTCTCTGGGCTCTGCCTCACGGTTCTCACGCTGCAGCTCCGGTCTCGCGCCTCCTTTTACGTTGTTTAGGTTTCTTTCTGACTTGACTGAGGGAGGCGCAGTTCACAGGCAGGGCTGCCTGCGGGGAGAGGTGTGCGGGTGGCCCGGCCTTCACCCGGCCCCAGCCTCGCTAAATTCACACCTCAGCGGTGTCTGGCAGCTTCCGCGGCGTGGGCTTTAGCACAACACAACCCCGTCGGCCCTCAGAGCTGCAGGGTTGTCGACGTGCCCCCTTGCGCGTGCCAGTCCCTCGCCCCAGCGCGTCCCCCGCCACTGTTGTCCTTGATTCTGGTTGGAGGTGTGATTTCCCACATGCATATTCATGTGGTGTTTGCAGCGTGGGGTGTGAGTCACACGGATATTTTCATGGGGAGGCGGGGGGCTTGTGGAGGCGCCCAGTGGATGGATGTCTCCATCTGGCCGCGTGGGGAGACCCAGGGCCCTCAGATGGTGCGACGTCTGAGGCTGCCCTCCTCACATTGGTGGGAGCCGGGGCCTACTTGGCTGGCTGCCCTCAAGGGGAACATGGCCCTGGATGTCAGGGGAGGGCCCTGCTGCAGCCTCAAGTGTGACTGACTCAGGCCCCCAGGTGCAGCACAGCTGCCGCAGGCCTGGCAGAAACTCAGGATGGGGGTCTGAAAAGCCTTTGTGGGGTGGGGGCACCACACGAGTTGGGCACAGATGGGGCACTGGGGGCGGGGCTCGAGGGCACATTGCCAGATGGTTGACCCCACGGGGCGGGCTGGGGGCTGCTGGCCATGGTTGGGGGGCGGCGCTGGGACCGGCTGGGAAGTGACCCTGAGCCGTCCCTGGCCCCCAGGAGCTGGAGTTCCTGCGCGTGGCCAAGAAGGAGAAGCTGCGGGAGGCCACCGAGGCCAAGCGGAACCTGCGGAAGGAGATCGAGCGCCTCCGCGCGGAGAACGAGAAGAAGATGAAAGAGGCCAACGAGTCCCGGCTGCGCCTGAAGCGGGAGCTGGAGCAGGCGCGGCAGGCCCGGGTGTGCGACAAGGGCTGTGAGGCGGGCCGCCTGCGCGCCAAGTACTCGGCCCAGGTATGCGGGTGGGGAGACTGAGGCACGTGGCGCGGCGGGCGTGGAGCCCAGACCGCATGGGGCCACCGTGGGCCCTGGTGGCCAGCCCTGCGCAGCCGGAAAGGCCTTGGAGCAGAATCTAGGGCCGGGACCGTGATCAGTGCGCGCCCTGACGGGCACAGGGTGGGTGGTTGCTGGGTCCTGTCTCGTGAGCCTATGTCCCGGCAGGTGGAGGAGGGACCGGCACGTGGCATGGGGGAGGCACAGGAGCGGTGCAGGAGCCTGCGGTGGGGGCAGCAGCGTCGGGCCTGGGCAGGGCAGCGAGCAGACGCTAACCACGCAGCTCCCTTTCAGATCGAAGACCTGCAGGTGAAGCTGCAGCACGCGGAGGCCGACCGGGAGCAGCTGCGGGCGGACCTGCTGCGGGAGCGCGAGGCCAGGGAGCACCTGGAGAAGGTGGTGAAGGAGCTGCAGGAGCAGCTGTGGCCGCGGGCCCGCCCCGAGGCTGCGGGCAGCGAGGGCGCTGCGGAATTGGAGCCCTAGATTCCGTGCCTGCCACCGCGGCGCCGCCGACAACGCGGGTGCAGGGGGCGCGGCTGGGCGGTGCAGCTCTGCCCGGCCGCGCCCCTGCAGCCCGCCCACACAGCACAACGTCTTACTGTGCCTATTACCAAGCGAGTGTTTGTAACCATGTAGTTTTGGAATCCACTGCAAAATTTTCTACTGGCCAAGTTCAAGTGAGCAAGCCGTGTCCCCCAACGGCAGCTGGAGACCGGGCCAGCTCGGCGGCATGCTGGTCCTCTGCTTGCTAGAACATTCTAACATTTACACTTTGTTATAAGCTATTTAAAACCAGTAAGGAGACTTGAAATTCAGAAAATCAACACATTTTTAAATGACTAACTTTTAAAAGCCCCCAACACATAACGCCATCTGAAGACCCGCAACGGAGTGGGGGTGGCGGCCGCCCCACCCTCCCCACCCGGGGAAGCCATCACAGCTCATCTGCCCGCGGCTGCGTGAGGACAGCAGGGGTTTTTCTTCAGAGTCTATTTTTTCAGCGACAAGGACCCAGGTCTTCCTGCTGCTGCCAGGGAGAGCAGGGACAGTGCCGCGTGCGAGATGAGCTCGAACACTGCCCGCCTTACGCCCACCCCGCCTGCCATGTCGCCATCGATGCCAGCGCTGCCCCCACGGGTACCAGGAGGTGCAGAGCCGCACAGGAGCTGCCCCAGAGCTGAGGGGACGGTCTTCGGCTCCTCTGCACCCCGTGATTCTGCCCAGGCTCCTCCACCACGAGGCACTGACCTGCGTCAGGTGGTGACCGTGGCTGGCGGTCACACCCTCAGCCCCTCCGGGCACACGTGCCGCCTGACCGGGCGATCAATTTTCAGCTCGGCAAACATCGCTCCCTTCATTTTGGGACTGAGGCTGCAGCATTGGAACAAAACAGCATTATTTCAATTTTTCTTTTTTTTTTTTGTTCATTTAAACGTATATTTAGAACTGCACTTTGTCAACAACCTTCCCTTTCTATTCCCCAGTGAACTGAGGTTTTTACCGATTTATAGAGCAGTCAAATCCTAAGTGCTCGAGTGCTTAGAAACCCCCTCTGGTGCTTGGTTGAACAAGGGAATCACAAGAAAACGAAAATGCAAAAACTGAACTTCGGGGGTCGTTCTGTGCCTTCCAGCATCTTGTACAGCAAATCCTGACTCGTGTCTTTTTACCCCCAAAATATCTGTCTTCAGTAGCGACTGAATCTGCCACTCTCAGAATAAGTTCCTTGCATTTATTCCAAATAATCTCGTTTACTCTCACCTGTTTATGCAAATTGTATAAGGTTTCTTATGCCCAAGCTTGAAAAATGATTTCCCAGTAGACAAGAGGCGGCTACCCATCCTACAGTTACGGTATTTATTTACATAAGAAGATCTTACCGGAGTTCTTTGCTTGAATCCGTTGTAACACCCACGGCAGCTGCACGCGCTCACGGAAGGTGGAGATTACTCGCCCAGGTACAGACGACCTCGGGGCAGTGACGAGCAAAGACCAGAGACTGCTGAGCCCTCGCGTCTGGGTGGCGGAATTGCCTGCAGGGTTTTGCCCTTGGTTTACTGAGGGGGGTCTTGGTTGCTGCTGAAGCCCCCCACCCCTTCTAAAGTGCAATGCAAAAGGGACATCATGTATATGCAGCGTTTGTTTGGGTTTTTCTTTGCTTTTGTTTTCTTTGCGGTTGTTCTATCTGTGTGCATGGATTCCACACCTCTGCCGTAGGTAGATCCGTCAGCGGGCATTATTACCGTGTCTTGTAAAGGGTCAGTTTTGTTATGCAACACGCAGAATGCTGTTTTTAGCCTTGTTTTACCAGAGTTGTGTTTTTTCAGTCATTTCTTCAAGGGAAACTAAACGATTTAGTTGGAGCAAAGCTTTAAGTGTGTTGGCGTGCTTCTGTGTGGCTGTCCTGTCGCCAGGTCGAAGATCACCGTGAGGTAGAGGCCCTGCCCCATCCCCGGGGCTACCAGGTTTGCTCCGTTTGCTTTGAGTTTTTACACCCCAGAGGGAGATGAACTTTTCCAAGCTCTGTCTGGGCCAGAGCCTCTCCTTGCCCTTGCTCCATCCTGATGGTCACCGTTGGGTCCACGCCTCCACCGCCCCGTCTTGCCCCAAACGGAAAGCGCTGTGTCTGCAGTGGCAGCCCTTCCCCACTTTGGCTCTGGGAGGGTCCAGCCAGTGTCACCTGGGCCCACCCCTTCCTGCAGCTGCCAGGCCCGTGCGGTCAGTGGGACCCGGACGCGGGCAGGCCCTCCCTGCACCAGCCACTGGAGCTGGGGACCTTCCCAGGCAGTTCCCGCAGCTCTTAGCTCAGCCCACCAGGGTTGCTTCCACCCTCAGGGCCCTGAGTCTGAGGAGACAGCTGTGGCTGCAGGGCCGCTCTGGACTGGGGTCCCAGGCCCCGAGGGGTGCGTGCCTGGCTTCCCTTGGCACAGGTGCGAGTCAGTTTCCTTTCAGCAGAAGGGGGGAAGAGGTGTCCGCTGTGTGGGCTGCTGACTCCTCTGTGTGTGAGGCCCTTCATCTAAGTGATTTTGTATTCAGTTTAATTCTCATTATATTTCTATACTGAAAGAAGATTTTTAACGAAGGGAAAAACAACAGCAATAACATTCATATCTCTGGAGCAGCTAACTCGTACCCGTAACGTCTGCTTTTCGTACAGAACTAGCCAGTGTAAAAACAGTTCACCTGTAAATACTTGTTCCTTTTTCACCGTTGTATTATACATGTATATGCTGGGTCCTTTTTCAGAAACTCTTTTCTTACCTGAGAGTCGTCTTGTTTTCTGGGCTGTTTTTAACTGAGGAAAAAAAAAAAATGCTTTCCTGCTGGGGGGCGGGGGAGACAGAGAAACCCGTGTGCGTTTCCCATGTGACACCCCCCTCCCTGTGGGTCTGAGCCCCGGCCCCCCCACCCCCCACCCCCCACCCCCCACCCCCTTCCTCCCTTCCTCCCTCCTCCCCGTGGGTCCGAGCCCCGGCCCCCCCACCCCCTCCTCCCTGTGGGTCCGAGCCCCGCCCCCCCCACCCCCTCCTCCCTGTGGGACTGAGCCCTGCACCCCCCCTCCCTGTGGGTCCGAGCCCCGCCCCCCCACCCCCTCCTCCCTGTGGTTCTGAGCCCCGCCCCCCCACCCCCCTCCTCCCTGTGGGTCTGAGCCCCGCCCCCACCCCCTCCTCCCTGTGGGTCCGAGCCCCGCCCCCCCACCCCGCCCTCCCTGTGGGTCTGAGCCCCGCCCCCCCACCCCGCCCTCAGCCCGCCAGGGTCCAGGGAGACATTTGTTCTTGCTTTAAGTCAGGAGTCACAAATGACTTTTTTTTCAATTAAGGAAAAAGCTCCATCTCTACCTTTAACATCACCCAGACCCCTGCCCCTGCCCGTGCCCCACGCTGCTGCTAACGACAGTATGATGCTTACTCTGCTACTCGGAAACTATTTTTATGTAATTAATGTATGCTTTCTTGTTTATAAATGCCTGATTTAAAAAGAAAAGAAAAAGAGCTTGGCATATTTATCTATTTCGCTGTGTACCTGTTAGTCCTTCCCCGACCCCGAAACAGATGACATTGTACAATAAAGGACTTTGAGAGGACTGCAGGACAGCCGTGCATGTGCCCACCGCAGCCCCTCCCTGGACCGGCCACACACGGGCGGCTGGGACCCCCTCGCGTTCAGGCCACTGTGGGTGGCAGCACTGTCACATGTCAGATCGTGGGCCTCGGGGTTTCCATCGACCCCGAGGGCACATGGGGTCCAGGTGGCCACCCTGGCACAACTGCCCTCTCGCCTCGTCCCCATCTTCTCCGAGCTGGACAAGGCCACGGAGGTTTCAAACCCCTGCGATTTAGGGAGCTTGCAGTCCCTCCTTGTAGCACTGGATGTGGCTGGAGCCCCGGCTTGAGGCCACCATGGCCTTGGCCAGGCTGGGAGAAAACCCCACAGAGGGCAATGCCAGGACAGAAGATGGGATGGGGCCTTCCCGGCTGGGCCTCCACAGGGGCCTCTGAGGCCACACCTGGGGTTGGCCAAGGTCCAGCTCCCACATGGACAGACCTGTCCCCAACGGGTGGGTCGCCAGCTCCCTGAGGAGCTCCTAGGTCACTTGCGGGAGGAGAGGAGAGGTGGCATCAGAACCCTGGACCCCAGCGAGCTGCCCTGAGGGAGACACAGAGGTCCCTTCTCCCCACCTGACCTCACGGTGGGCCCTTCCCAGACCCCTGTTCTGGGGAGTGGAGGTGCCCGCCGCACGCCCGTTTCGTGGAGGCACAGCCGCAGGCTAGGGTCCTGGGTCCCAGGCCACCACCTCTCTAGGCTTTCTTAGGCCACCACATCCAGCATCTCCAGCCCATCCAGGCCCTGACAGGTGCATCTGGCCTGTGGTCTGAGAAATACTTGGACTGGAGAGCCCCTCTCCCCAGCCTCCCGGCACAATTCCCGGGTCCCCGTCTTCTCTCCGCCCCCCGGGAAGCGCCCCCAAGCCTGGGGCTGGAACAGACCTGGCCCTGCCCTCACTGGCACACAGGGACTTCCTCCTTCCCTGCCCAACTCCAGGGCCCCAAAGGCCTCACAGAGCCCCCCCAGGGAGGGGGTACAGGGCGGCCTCTAGACCACACAGGCCCACCCCAGCAGGCCTGGAAACACCCACTCCACGTGGGCCTGGCCTCCCCATCCAGGCTAGGCCCTTGGGTACTGGGGGCAGTGGGCCGTGGTGTGGGCCGAGGGGAACATGGGCCACAGCAGGAGTGGGCGTGGACTGGTCCTGGGCACTTGCATGTTCTGGGGGACAGAGGATGGACGGCTCCAGAGTGCCGCTGGCTGGACCCTGAGACACAGTTGTGAGCATGGAGCCGCAGCCTGCGGTCAGGTGCCGTGGGGCCCACGGGGAGGAGTGGGGGAAGGGCTGGGCAGAGATGTTGGGTGGGCCTCGCGGGCTGTCCCTGTGGCCACGTGGGCACTGTCTCGGAGCTGAGTGCCACAGGGCTTGATGTCGGCCCTCCCGGAGGCTCAGAGGCACTGCGTCCAGCAGCCACGCCGCGGCGGGGGGGCGGGGGGGCGGGGGCTGCTCTGGGCTCAGTTGTTCCCCGAGTTGCCCCAGGTTTCTCTTTGGTGTTTACCTTTGGGTATAAACTCCGAGCTTTAAAGGGCTCTGGCCACCTGCTGAGCCAGGTCAGCCATCACCCAGGGCCAGAACCCTCTTCCCAAAGCTGTTCGAAGGGGTCCAGGGGTCTCCTGAGGGCTGGGGGAGAAGAGGCCAGGGTGGGAGAAGCTCCCTGCCTCTGTGCCAGGGAGAGATGGCTCTCGCCACCCTACCTCTGCATCCTCAGGCTCAGGACTTGCAGCATTCACACCTGCCTGGGCCTCTGCAGGGACCACGGGTTGGCCGTCCAGCCTCAGCTCCTTGGAAGGGCAGCTCCCAGTACTAGTACCCCTGTTCCTGGCAGTCCCTGTTTCCCAGTCCCCTGAGAGCTGGGGTCTGGGGAAGATGACCTCCATCCTCAGTTTCTGCCCCACCCGTTTCATTTCTGCCTCAGTCACCAACAGCTGTCCTCGGGCCACCCTTGGGTCTCAGCTGTGCTGGTCTCCCTTCCTCCTGCAGCCACAGTCCTGCCGGCCTTCCCTCACCACTCTGTTGTCAAGGGGGCTGGCAGCGGCCGAGCAGCCTGGCCTTGTCTGGGGAGGCAGCAGCCGGCACGTCCTCAGTGGGGAGTGGGGACTGCTGACCAGTCACTGCAGCCACTGGTTCAGCCCAGCGTGTCCCTGGCCCCTAAGCCTGGGCGGGGACCTGGCTCCACCCTCACCTCATCCTCAACCCACCCTCCTGCCCCAGTGCAATGCTCCGAGGGCATGGCCAGGGGCCCCCAAGCTGGACGCCCCCTCATGGCTGCATGAAGGGCTCTGCCCAATGCCCCAGCCCACAGGCCTGGACCCCGACCCCATCCTGGCCCAGGCCTGGCCACCCCCATGCCCCAGCACCTGCTCCGACTCCCTCACTTCCTTCTGGCTGGAAGAGGCAGCCCCCACCCACTCTGTTCTCGGAGCCTCTGCACAGCTGCTGGTCCTGCTCCAGGCAACCCAGCCTCGGACCCCATGGAGCCTCCCCTGCAATGAGATGTGGAGCCCACAGGGACACCCCCAGGCCAGGGCCGTCTGCCCTCAGGAAAGGATGGGGTCGTGACCCTGATGTGTTGGCCCTTGGGGGGTCCTGACCCTCCCCACAGAAACTGCCCTATCCACCCCACCCCTAGGGGACCCTGGGGAGGGGGTGAGGACAGAACATTTGGAGACTGGATGCCCGCCCAGCCCTGCCACCCCCTGGTCTCAGTGACGCAGATGGCCATCTGTGCCTGGCCTGTGCCAGGTGGGCGGGGGCTTCAATGGCTGGGGCACCCAGCCCTGGAGCAGGTGGCCCCGCTGCGGGTGGGGACCAGCAGGGGCAGCCTGGCCAGCCTGGCTTGTCTTTGCAGTGTCCTGTGCTGGGCCAGGTGTCCGGCTGGGCTGGGAACGGACCTTTCTCTCCCATGGCCGGGCCTGGCAGCTCTCACTGGCAAGAAGTACAGCCCAGGCTTGGCCTGCATGGCTCCTGCTGCAAAGGAGGCCTGTTCCAGAAACTTCCAGGGACAAGGAACCGTGGGGAAGTGGGGAGGTGGAGGCTGGAGGCAGGGGCTCCCTGGGTCAGCCCAGGCAAAAGTGTCTACCAGCCTCCTGCCCCTCCGGCAGCTGTCCCAGGGATACTCTCAGGTAAAGGGGCGCCAAGTGCTCAGGCCCCGTGGGGATACAACTGGCTGGCTTGGAAGGGTGGGCTCCTGGCTGCCCAGCTCAGCCCAGAAACCAGGGTGGGTTGCCCTCCAGACCTAGAACCAGAGCCCAGGGGTGTGGAGGGTCGAAGGCCGCCTAGAGGCCTTGGTGGGGGCCGGGCAGGCCACCAGCCCTGGACCCTGAAGGGTCCCGTGTCCCGTATACCCTGGCCAGTGCCGGCTGCTGCCCCTCTGGCCTGGCCCTGCCAGATTCTCCCTAACAGCCCTGTCCCCCTCTCTGCTGTTGGAACCTTCTGGCCCCTCCTGCAAGGTGGGCCTGGCCAGGCTGGGGTCTGGGTGGCGGGCAAGCAGGAACCAGAGCCACTGCTTGCCAGGGACACACGATGGAGCTGTGTGTGTCCCTCCCTCATGGAGATGCCCCCGGCTGGGTGAAACGACCCTGGTCGGTGCTATGCCCGGGTTAGGCCAGGCCACCAGTCCCAGATGGACACTGCCCTGTGCCCTGCTGTGCCCACCCTGGGGGAGGAGCTGGGCAAGGTGCTGTGTGCCCTGTGGTCCAGTCCCACTCTGCCCTGCCCCTGGTGGGGCCTGGACCCGAGGGATGTGAGGCCCACGCCCCAGCTTCCTGTTTCTAAGGAAAAACAGTCCTAGGAAAAAGGCTGTATGGTCGGAGGAGCTGCCCTCGCCAGGGCCTGGGGGGTTGGAGGGGGGAGACCGCCCCATTCTGTGATCCCAGAGGCGCGCAGAGAGGTGCAGTTGGTGTGGCCGGCACTGGGTCAGGCTTAGGCCGGGGTCTTTCAGGTATCGGTGTTGGCCCCTCCATGTTTAGAATCCCCCTCAGGCCAGCCCAAGGCGGCCTCCAGGGTCACTCCTGCACAGGACAGTGGCCGGAACTCTGAAATGACCACCGACCTGCACTGGCCGCTGGGGGTCTGACAGACCAAGGCTCTGGGACCCCCAACCCATCCTGCGCCCCCTGCGCGGAGTCTGCGGGGTCAGTGGTGCGCAGGACAGAAAACCCCGCGGTGGGGCCCGGGCCTGCCCCCGGCCCTGGCGCTGTCCTGGCATCCGGGGAAATCCTGTTTCTGGCTTCAGGCCAGGGCCTGCCCCTCACCCTGGAGAGGCCCCGTCGGAGGCCGGCCTCGCGGGGGAAAGGCGGTGGCGAAGGAACCACCCAGAAATTGCAGCGCGGGCTCCGAAACCTTCCCAATCCCGCTCCTTCGCCCGGGCCGGAAGCCGCGCTGTGGGGGTGGGGAGGGGTGCACGTCCCGGTCCCCGCGTCGCGTCCTCAGGACCAGGGCGGCCTCCCCGACTCCCGTTCCGTTCCCGGTCCGGGGGCACTGGGGGCCCCGAGTCAGGCGGAGCGCGCCGGGCCCCATTCCCCACGCGGAGGGGCAGCCCCGCAGCCTTAGTTTCCCCCCCGCCCCCGCAGCCTCAGTTTCCCCCCCCGCCCCCGCCGCCGCTTCCGCTTCCCCCACCCTCCCTGCCGTCCGGGGCGGCGTCCCCCAGATTCGCGGCCGCCGCCTCGGATTCCGGCGGGGCGGGGCGGGGCGGGGGCTTCCGGCCTGGGGGCGGCGGGTCCGAGCCGCAGACCCGGGCTGGGGGGCGGGACGGAGGCCCTGGGAGCTTCCTGCAGCGTCGGGGGCGGCTCCCGAGGCGGGAATTCCCCCCAACCCGAGGCGGGCGAAGTGCGGGGGTCTCAGAGGTTGTGGCTCCTCCCGTCGGTGGGCGCGGCCGCCCCCAGAGGCCGCTGCGGGAGGCAGGGCGGCGGCAGGAAGCGTTCCCACCCCCGTTCCCCCTCCCCGCCGCCCCCGCCGCCCCCTCCTCCCCGGCTCGTCCCCCCTTCCCCACCCCGGGCCCTGCGGAGGCGGCGCGCGTTTCACGGGTTTCACCGCCCGCGGGGAGGTCGGGGGGGGGGGGGGCGGCGCGACCCCCGGCGGCGGAGGCGGGAATTGCCGCTTGGCTGAGCTCGGGTGGGGGGTCTCTGCCAACCCTGCCCTCCCGGAAGGTCCCAGCCTGGCGGGTTGGGGTGCTTTTCGCTCTGGGGAGCAGCCTCCCTGTTCTGCTCGGCTGGGGGTCTGTTCCCGGGAAGAACCACCGCCCCCCATCCCGGCCCGCAGGCCCCAGCCGCCGAGTCGCTGCTGGGGGAAGTGGGCGCCGGCCGCCCCCTCTCCATGAGCCCACTCGAGGGGCCTGGGGGAACTTGGTGGATCCAACCACAGGAGACCATGAGACACAGGCGGCCTCCCGAGACCTGCCCCTTAGAGCTGTTTTTCCTTCTCACCTGCCCCCAGCTCCCTGCAGGCCTGGCCTCCTATCCCCCTCAGGCCATCAGCCAAGGGACCCCCAGCCCAGGCACCCCCACCCATGCTCTAAACTGTGGGCTTGAAACCCGCCCTCCCAGCAGGGAGCCTGGCTGCATCCCAGGCCACTTCTGCTTGGAGCTCTGTGGAAGGCCCCCAGGCACTGAGCCCTGCTCCCGCTAGCCCCCATCAGGAGTACAGCAGCGTCATGGTGCTCAGCCTGCTTCTCCCTGCCTGGGCAGGACCGTGGAGCCGTGTCCTCCTGTCCCCAGGTGGAAGCCGGCAGGTGGGACCCTAGCAGGGGACATGCGTGGTGTGTGGGTGGATGAGGACCCAGTGGGGTCAGGTCTGGGACAGCAGGACAGGGTCTCCAGGTGTGGGCCTGGCTAGGGATGGGCGGGAGAATGACTGGTGGTGCCGAGGCCACTGGGGAGCCAACATGCAGTCCCCGAGGGGTCTCCAGGGAGCAGCCGCTGGGCTGGGCAGCTGGGAGCAGGAGCTGAGAGAGCTGAATCCTGGCCTGCCCGTGGGGACTCCTGGGCCGTGAGGCAGGGGTGGGCAGAGCCTCGACCCTTGATGGGGGCCCCTCCCTGGCTGTGGTCGACCTCAGGAGCCAAGGAAGCTAGGGGGCTGGCGTGGGCCGCTACCTCTGTTCCCCACGGGTCCTCAGGAAGGAGGGTGCACAGACTGAGGAGGCCCCACTGGCCCTGGAGCTGTGTTCGGAAGCTCCCAGCCTGGCTCCTGGCTCTGGTTGCCGTGGGTGGGAGGTGGAAGTACTAGGAGGAGTGTCCAGCATTTTCACAAGTGCTACCGCCAGAGGCCAAGTTGGGGGCAGAGAGGGCAGCCAGGCAGCACCCTGGCCCCAGGCGGTCTCCCCAAGGCTCGCTGAAGAGCCGGCAGCTCCCCTTGCAAGCCCCAGCTGGGGGCTCTGTCATCAGGGAGGCCCTGGCTGCCTCTGGGCCTGGAGGCAGGACAGAAGGGGGCTGATGGGTGTGGTGTTTGCTGAGCTGTGGTCTTGCTGAGCCAGCCCACAGGCCCAGTGACTCCTGGCTTACTCGGCCCAGGCCTGAGGCTCCCAGGGAAGGCCAGGCCAGGCTGTGCAGGAACCTGCCTATGGGGCTGGGCACCTGGCCCTCCAGGAAGGCCTGCCTGGGCGGGGCTGCCCTGCACAGCTGGTCTCGACACCCCCCTAGGCACCAGAAGTGAAAAGGGAGAGGCTTTGGGAGGGGGACACAGGTCAGGTGGGTCCCATCTGGTTCATGGCTGTGGCCTAGCTATGCTGTCCACTGGTAACACCAAAGGGGCCTGGGCATGGTCTGGAGGGTGTCCTGGCTGAGCCGCTGCTGAAGGGGTGAGGCGGGCATCCCCTCCCCACCCCCACCCCATCTCTCTACCTCTGTGTCTTCGCCTGTGTCTGTCTCTGACTGTGTCTCTGCCTCTTTGTGTGTTTCTGTCTCTCTCTGGCTCACAGATTCCACCTTCCATGGCAGCAACTGGCTTGATGGCTTTCAGTGTCATCTTTGCTCGGTAACCCGTGGGTGGGAGGAAAGGAGGAACGGCCACTGCTCCCTTGTCTGGAGGTTGAAGGAACAGGAAGGGCACGGGGAGGCGGGCGGGGCTTGGACCTGGAGCTCTCCTCAAGACTCCTCCTGGGGCAGGAGAGGGGGCTGGCTGGGGTTGGGGGGGCTCCACCTCCGAGACACTGTGCTTATGAGCTTGCCAGAGAGCTGCCACCTGGCCTCGGGTTCCCAGGGGTGGCACCAGTAAGCCGTGGTCTGCAGGCCAGAGGCAGACACAGCCCCTACCATGCCCACCAGGTCAGGAGGAGCCCAACAGAGCCCCTGCCCAGCCTGGGAGGAGGCCTTAGCCCAGCTCATATCTGGCTGTGTTGACAGTCACATGGCATGGCCACCCTGGCCCCAAAGCCGGTGTGTTGCCACCTCCACACCACGAGCTGCCCGCTCTCCCCCCGACACGCAGAGGAGAGCCTGCTCAAGAGGACTGGGAAGCCTGGGAGACCGTGGCCGCCACGGGCAGGGCTGGTGGCCACCGCCGCATGCTGCCAAGGCCTTTGGGAGCACGTCTGTCCCCAGCCCGCGCCCTCCGCTCAGAGACGCTGCTCGGCCTGCAGTAAGTCTGTCCACTCACGCCGTCACTGAGGCCCCAGTGCCGGGTGTGAGGCCAGTGCCCAGGAATCAGTGCCCAGTCTCAGACGCAGACTCAGTGAGCAGGGGCAGGCGAGCCGAGGTCAGCCCATGAGCCTCTATCCTTCCACGTGACCCCGCCCCGGGCTCGGCACTCAGGGACTGGTTCCGGCCTGCGTGGGGCAGGCAATGGGGGAGAACTTTCATGGGGGCGGGGTACACCCCGGAGCAGGGAGGTGTGCTGGTGGGAGACGCATGTCGGGGGCTCTGGGTCCTCCTTCCAGGGTCTTCCCACCCCAAGACAGCAAAGGGTCCTGGGACTCTGCCCAAGAGGTCAGCTGGACCAGACAGATGGGCCAGCCTCTGTGGCCTCCCCAGGGCATGGGGACTGGCAGACTCAGAAGCCAGGGTGAAGGGACGCGGGAGGCCTTGTGTTCTGTGGCCCGTCCCGAGGACTCTGTCCCTACCGTGGGCTGTCCAAGCAGAGTTCGAGGGGACGGTCACTGTCCCTGGGTGAGGCCTGGCCTGTGGCCACCTCGCCACTCCTGGTCTCTGGACGCTGCTCCCCGCAGTCCCTCCCTCTCCCACCCGGCTCCTCACCACACGTCCAGAGCAGTGTCTGTGGCCACAAGGCTGTCTCCGCAGGCTTCTCTCCCTAGCTGTTTTTGCTTTTTGTTTTTAAAAATTCAAATTTTGTGTGTATTTTAACTTTGGGATGTGGCGTGGGGAGTAGGGTGAGTGGGGCTGGGGCGGGAGTCCAGGCAAGGCCCAGGCGCTGCATCTCTCCAAGGCCGACTGCCTGTTGGCTCTGAAGCATGCTGGCCAGAGAGGCGCCAGCAGCCCTAGGGAGCCACGGCTCTCTGCTCCCTCCCAGGGTCCCCAGGGCCTGTCCTGGTGGGTTGGGCATGGGCAGAGGAGCACGGCCAGGTAGCCACCTGGCCACCTTCTTGGGCCCTCAGTGGCCCCAGCAGCAAGCCCAGGGGACACCGACGCCTGCCCTGGTTTTGCTGTGATAACCAAGGAAGCGGATGGCTCTGGGCTTCTGTGTTTGCAGAGAGCTTGCCGAAAAGTCAGCCTCGATGGACGGCAAGATGCACCTGTCAGCCACAAAGGAGCCCCCCCGAGGTGCAGACCCCCACGCCCGCCGCACCCGTGGGGAGAAAACAGTCCTGGATTTCCTGTCGTGGGTTTTGTGACTCTGAAAGCCGAGGCTGCTGATTGGGAATTAAATCCCAGAGGACACCGCTCCGCACACTGGAAACCCAGCAGCTGCTGCTGTTCCCAGCAATTTTTTTCTCTCTAAATTGAAACATCATTTTCTATTTTTCTTCTGACACAAATGTGGTTTCATCCTGAAGTGAAAAAAAGCTACAAAGCAATTTGCCAAATGTAAGGGGCAGACCCAGGTGAGCGTCGCTCACTTGCAGTTGATCAAGGCCAGCGTGGCGCGGTGGCATCTGCCCTTCGCGGGGGCTCTGTGGGCCCGGCCTGGCCGATGTCTGCCTGTCCTCCTGGGAGGCAGGTGACCCAGGTCGGGGCAGGTCAGGCACACCAGGAGCCTCCCCTCCAACAGGCGTAGCCAACCCCAAGGGCAAGGGACAGTGTCAGAACCGCAGGGCACTCACAAGGCCCCCGGGGACCAGAGGCTGGAGCCATGGCTGTGACGAAGCCGCCCTGGGCTCTGGGAGCCTCGAGGATGGCCACAGCTGGGAGATGCAGCCTTGCCCCTGGGTCTGGGCTTCTAGAAGGTACAGGAGGGTGGCTGCCTGCCTTGCTGTATGGAATGGAAGCCTGCGTGTCTGGGGAAACTTCAGGGATGCCACAGCCCCCCACATGTGCTCGACCGCCAAGTGGCAGAGCTCAGAACCAGGGGGCCTTGGGGCCACTCTGCACTGGTAGAGGAAGGGTCCCCTCGCTGCAGCTCCAGTGGCCTCCAGCTTGTCACCTGCAAGGATGGGGGGCCCAGCATCCCATGATCTGGTCTGGTTCCTCCCCGCAATGCCCCCCGAGCTCGCCCCTTTGCCCCCGGGCAGCCAGCCTTCTTCGGTGCATCCACCACGCTACGCCCGACCTGGCCCCAACCAGGCTCTCCCTGAGAGCTTCCCAGGGTCCCCCCACTGTGCAGCACCCCAGCTTCTGGGTGGGTCTTCACCCCCGTGTGCCCAGGGGCTGCCCTGGGTTCCTGCACTGCTGTGAACACAGCTTCTCTGTCCACAGTCTCCCTCCGCCGAGCAGAAGCAGCTGCCTGTGCGGGTCTGGAGAGAGGCCCCGGCCGCAGCTGGCCCAGGACGTGGGTGTGTTCCCAGGGAGGTGTGCCTGGACGGTGGGAGGGTGGGTCTGGCCGCAGCGCAAGGAGGTCAGTGCCAGTCGTGGGAGGGCCAGGGACAGCAGCATGAGGGAAACATCGGGGGCACAGGCCTGGTGTGGGGCTGGGCTGGGTCCTGGACGCCCCCTCCCCAGGGCTCCAAACAGTGGTCTTCTGAGAGGGTGGGCTGCAAGAACAGGGGGGGGTCTGAGGGACTGCCGAGAGAGCAAGGGCCTGAGGAGGCTGGCTCCCTGCCCAGCGCTGAGAGGGCAGAGGGTGAGACCAGCCAGGCTGCGCAGGCTCCAGGTGGGCAGGGTGAAGCCAGGGGCCAGAGCAGGCGTGGCGGGGCCAGGAGGCAGGGTCTGTGCAGTCGCCACCTTCTGTGCTGACTGAGTGGCTGGCTGCCCATGGGCCACCTCAGTGCCCCCTCCCCAGCGACCTTCTGGCCCCTCTCAGTGGCTGAGGGGCCCTCCAGAGGCAGCCGTAGAATGTTCCTGACCGTCCTCCCTGTTCAGCGCGGGGCGGGGACGTCAGGCAGGCAGGATACCGGCCAGGAGAGCTGATCGCATGCCTCCTGCCTCTCGTCATGGGAGTCCGTCCTGCGGGCAGGATTGCCTGGAGTGGGCAGTGCCAGGCGGAGGCGCGGGGGTTGCCTGGCTGGGCTTCACTGCAGAGCTCTGTGGCAGCGAGACAGGGACCCTCCTTCCCAGCCCCAGCCTGGCAGGGAATTCCGGCACCGACCGTGGCTGGGCCTGGGAACAGTGTGGGTGGGACAGACATGCTGGCCTCGAAGGGTGCCTGGGCGACTGCCACAGCCTGGCCTTGAGACGAGTCACCCCATGTGTCCCGCCTGGGCCCCCAGGCTTCCCAGGGCTCTGCGCAGAGCGGAGGCCACAGCAGTGAGGGAGGACGCGGGCTCCAGTCCTGTGGCCTCGCCTGTGAGTGTGCGGGTGCATGGGGAGGGCCTCGCTGCGGGCGTCGGGCCCAAGGAGCGGTGCCCTCCACAGCTGCCACTGAGCATTTTATTCAAACAGCCGCAGGGCTCTGGGGAATCGGGGACAGGGTCCCGCAAGCAGAGGCAGAGTTTCTTGCCGTTCACACCGAGGTGGTCTCCTGTGGACACTGGGCCTCACCGAGGCGCTGGAGGCTCTGGGGTGCAGCCATGGGCCTGCCAGCCGCTTGAGGCTTCAGGGCCTTCTTCCAGAACGTGGGGTGGCCGGTCAGCCCTCTTCGCTACGACCCGCAGGTGTTTGAAGGCGGGGGGCAGCGTGCGTCCCAGGAATGGTGGAGTGGTCACGTCATGGATCATGAGCACGTACTCCCCTGCAAGGGGCGGGCTGGGCTGGTCCTCAGCAGGCTCCTGTCCCCTCCCCTCCCTGGCCTCAGCCCACTGCCCACTCTCGTGTGCCCACTGGCCCGTGTCCCCGACCCTGGTCATCTCTGCCCGGGTTCTGGGATTCTTGGCACCGTAACCACAGCACCGGCCACCGGACCAGTCCTGGGGTGCTGGACACACAGTCAGCGTAGGTGGATGAACTAATTTTGGGTGAAGGGAACCACCTCTGGCCTCAGGCCACCGCCCAGCTACGGCCTCCGACTCAGAGGCTGGCAGGGACAGACACGACCCTCGCATGGCGGCCGCTCTCCAGCCCCTGCGGCCGACCTGGCTGTGGGTCCCGGGAGGATTCCTTTGCAAATACTTTCCTACTTTTTAGGAGAAAAATAATTCATTTCCTCTATAAACTGTTTTTAAAAATAACGAGCGCTCTGAAGGCAGGTGTGTGTGACTTGCTTTTGGAGCCCCCGCCCCAGCCCCTTCCGCACACCCGCGCTGGGGCTCTCTGGGTGGGGCTGGAGGGCGGCCCTGCTGGGGGGACTCGGCAGAGAAGGAAAAGTACTTTTCCTTTCACAGTCTGTAAACTGTCTGGAGAGCTTCAAAGTTGGAGAAACCATAAAAAAGAAAATAAGAAATAACAAAAAGTGAGGTTGCCATAGAAACCGTCCTCTCCCCTCCCCTGAGCCTGCCGGGGCTGGCACCGGAGACTGGAAAAGGCGCCTCGGCTGGCCCGGGCTCACACCAGGAATGCGGCCGCAGCTGAAATGGGGGCAGGAGTCGGCTCACACCGCAAGGCAGAGCAACATTCCAGACGCCGGCCTGGAAAACAGCGCTCGCTTCGCGGAGCGGCGGCCTCCTCCAGCCAGGCCAAGGGCTCGGCCGCCTGTGCGTTCCCAGGGCTGGACAAGAGCGAGCCTCGGGGGCCGGGAGGAATGTACTTGGCCCTGAGTCAGTTCCTCTAGAAAAAAACACGGTTCTGGGGGGCCTCGCAGGGGGACACACGTTCTGCAGCCTGGCGGGTGTGGGCCACAGCGCTGGGCACCAGGGCCAGCCTCCCTGGCGGGTGGAGGAAGGGCCCCACATGGCAACGCCACAGTGTTTCCAAGCAGCCGGGTTTCTAGGTGTTCCCAGGAATCCAGCTGTACCAGCGGCGGCCAAGGCGCTGGCCGGGGGGCCGAGAGCTCAGTGGGCAGTGGCTGAGGAGCCAGCCACAGGCCCCATCTGACCCCACTCCTGAGGCCAGCGTCCCGGCAGATGGGAAGGGCGGGAAGGGCTCTGGCTGGTGGCCACTATACAGCAGGCCGGGCCTCGACGGCCACGTGATCTAGCCCTGGGCCAGCTCTCACCCGGGGCCTCGGCCATACATATATGGCTTAGCCCCAAATGGCCCCCACATCATCGGATCTCCCTTCGCTCCTCACCCTGAGCTGTCTCCACTGAGCACATAAACCCTGGCCGGGCGGCTGTGCAGACATGCCAGGACCAGCCGACGTCGATGCGGTGATGTCCCCGCCCCCACCCTCACCCACCTACTCCTCCTGGGATGGCCAGGATGGGGTGGCCTGGTCGACGGTGTGAGGGCTGCTGTGGGACCCCAGGGGACATCGCCCAGGACTCCGGTCCCACCCCTCACCCAAGCCTCGCTGGCTATAGCCCTGGCCGCACTGGTGCCGTCCCCACGACCAGGGTGGTTCCACTTGCTCCCGCTGTGCCAGAGGCAGCTCTGTGGTGGCATCCAGACCCCAGAGGGCCCAGACCTTCCAGCCTTTGGCTCTCCAGCCAGAACCCCAGAGACACCAGAGGAAGGGTCATTCACGTTGGCCCAGCGGACAGAGAGGCTCCACTCTCCATCAGGCACCCAGTCAGCCGCGGTGCCCAGGCCTTGCTAGGGCTCCAAGCCGTTGTGTAGCTGAGGTGCCTGGCGTTTGGCCCCTCTGGCTTGGAGGGGGATGCCAGGCCTAGGCTGTGGGGCTGAGTCCCAGGACTGGGGCGACTGGAGGAGGCCCCACGGCTGAGGGTCTGCACCTGAGCCTCCTCCAGGCCCTCGCTGCACCCCTCCTCACTGTCCCCACAGCAGTCCCCACGCCGGGAGGAACTTTCCGCCCAGCCCAGCCCACCAGGCCCCGGCAGCCGGCCTTGCGGGGAGCAGCTCCTCATGGTTCAGCCACCGTGGGCCTCGACAGCTGCTCCTCAGCTCCCCTTGGCAACCCTTGGACCCCAAGGCTTCTGCGCCTGTGTGCTCCCTGTCCCCATGGCTTCCTCCTTTCTAGGACATTCCCCACATCAAGGGCTGTGTCGGCCCAGCTTCAAATCTTTCTGGACCATCCCCAGCCCCCAAACCACCAGCCCCCTTCCCATTCAGGCCCTTGGGAGGGCTCGGCTGCTCCCAAATCCCCCACCCACAGCCACCTGCCTCTGGGGACCCCGGGCCGAGTTCCCCCAACCCCACCCCCAGCTCTGGGCTGTGGCATCTCGCCTCTCCAGACAGTGGCACAACCGGCGATGGACTTGGGCCCCGTCCACCTACCTGGGTATGCTGCCGCAGGCTGCTCCTCCGTGGCGCTCCCCTCAGGCCTGTGGAGATGACACAGTGAGGCCCCTGAATGCCCTGTCTGGACCCCCAGGACATGGCATTGCTGACCCGAACCAGGGCTAGTGGCTCCAGCGTGGATTCGGGGCCCCAGGACAGCAGAGGCCGGCAAACTCCACCTCGGGGCCACGGGCAGGATAAGGAGAGTCCTCTGGCAGCCTGCACCCAGCTCTCTGCCCCTCGGGCCCGTGGGCTGCCCTGTGCAAATCCTCCTTGTCTAAATTATTGACGTGCTTATGGCCTTGGAGCAGGAGTGGGACTGACAACCCCATTCCCACAGGCTTCTGACAAGGCGGAGGCCCCCCGGTGCAGCCGAGAAGACCATGAAGGGTGAGAAAGACCCGAAGCCCCTGAGAGGCGGCGACGCCGGAGCCTGCAGAATGAAGGACAGAAGACTGAAGTGGCTTCATTTCGAGTGGGGAGAATGGGTCTTGCCGGGCCCCAGACCCATGTAAGACACAGGAGTACGGGCAAGGAGGGGAAGCGGGGTACGTAATTCAGCACCGAGAGTAACTAGTCTGCCAGGCTGCCAGCCTTAGAGAAAGAAGCAGGATTACAGGAATCCTGAGTTTTTACAGGACCCCCAGGGCTTTGAGGAAAACACAGGCCGAGCCAGGAAGGAGCTCGGGAGTCTCGGCCTAGGGAGGAGGCCGTGCAGATTCGAAGGCATCAGTGCCCCATGGACGGCGAGCAGGCCCGAGGCCAGCGTCCGCAGAGACCGCACGTGGGGAGGCGGTGCAGGCAGTGGCCTGGGGGGCGTCTGGGCGCCCACTGCGTGCCTGGGACTGCACCTTCACGTGGGTGCCAGCCCCTCATTCCTGTCCCTCAGTCGCTGGCCATGACGGCCCTGACACTGGAGGCCCCAGTGAGTCCGCACCACCCCGGCGCCATTTCCTGCCAGTTCTGCCCGAGGCAGCAGCTGCCACCACCGCACAGATACATCCTGCTCCCTCCTGACCTGCGGAGGTCTGGCCCGGCATCGGCCTGGCAGTCTCGGCCTCCCCGGCGGGGTCAGTGTCTGGGGACCCGGGTGAAGACACAGCAGTCCGGGCCTCACCCAGGGTCTATGTCTGGCCGTTCTGCAGCGCTGAACGTCTGAGGCCTGTGTTGCCCCCGCGGACGCGTGCTCTGGACACACCAACGCTCACACAGAAACACAGAAACACAGTGAGCGGCGTCCAGGCCGCAGAGGCTCCATTGTCGACCCCAAGTCCAGAGGCTGTGGCCGGTTGCGAGTGGCCTCTGTGGCTTTTAGAAGCACAGACAGGAGATGAGGTGGACGAGGCGGCGCAGGTGGAGGGCCGTGAGGAGGGACAGGCATGGTGGGCAGGCAACCACCTCTGCAAGGCCAACAGGTGCTGTGCCCGGCTCCCTCCTCTTGCCTGTGCCTCTGGCAGTGACCAGAGTGGCCTGTCGGCCGAACTGGCCACCCTGACGGGTAAGGGCTGCTTTTCCCGAGGCCCTGCATTGCATCTCGGCGTCACCGAGTGAGCTCCTGGCCTTGGCAGCCCCCCTCACCGCACCTTCCCAGGCCAGATGCTCCGAGAAGCCAAGAGGTCCCCAGAGGAGCTCCTCACAGGCTTCTGTGCAGACAGCAGCGAGCCCCGAGCAGAGCTCCAGGGAGCGGCGTCAGAGAGGCCTTGGCCGAGTGCAGGCCCAGCAAGGGACCTCTGGCAGCCTGTAGCCCTTGACCCTGTCTACCCAGACCCGCTCCTTCGGGCCTGGGCTCGGCCTTTGCTGTTCTCAGTCTTCCAGTCTATGACGTGGACATGTTCCTCATGCATGGCTTTGGCGTGCCCTGACCTGGGCATGAAGTTAGAGCTGGGCCTGAGGCCAGTCTGTTGCCAGGCCAGGGACGGCAGTTCATGGCCAGGGTGTGAGGCCCAGGGGACCCCTTCCTGCAGCCTGGCCTGGTGTCCCGGCTCCTGGAGAAGGGCGCCCACTGGAGCCGTCAGGGGTCATGCCTGGGAGTCAGAGAGTCCAGGCAGATCCTGGTGACAAGGGGCAGGAGCCTTTGCCCAGCTCTGGGGTTCCACGTGGCCTCTAGAGCCACCAGGATGTGCCGGGAGCTGGTGAGGCAAGAGCCAAGCAAGACACAATCAGGAGGAATCTGTCACGTGGAGGTGGGGGGTGACTCTCAGAGAAGGGCCCAGGCTTCCCCACCTGCTGCGCAGGAGCCACACCCTAGGGTTTTCTACAGCCCCGGGAGCCCCTGTGAAAGTCCGAAAATCAGGACCCTTGGCCGCAGATCTGGGGCCAGCTTGGAAGCCGCTGTCACCTCCTTAGTATCCCCAAGAAATGAGAGCCACGGGCCAGGGCTTTCTGTAACAGCCCCAGGCACAGACACAGACGGGTGCAGACGCCAGCCCCGGCTCCTCTCCCAGAGCACGGTCTGTGTGTCCTGCCCCGTGGAGCCCCTGGAGAACATGCCGGCACCACGGAGGCCTCGTGCCCCTGGCCTGGGCCGAGGAACTGGGGGCCACGTTGCCAGGGGAGCCCTCCCGGGGAGGCCCCTCTGCACCGCAGGCCTCTGCACCCGGGGAGATGACTGCTTTCCCAGGTCGAAGATCAGAGTTTGGATTCTTGGCCCCAGGCCTTGGGGAGGCAACCGCCACAGACCCCCAGGTGCCCTGTCCCCAGTGGGCGGTCAGCTTCAGGCCTTGGAAAGCCTGAGGGGTGTTCTCTGTCTGGGGGAGCCTGTTCACCTGGGGGCACTTGCCAGTGCGGGCGTGCGAAGAGTTAACAGCTGCCCTGCCCCAGCCCCGCCGTCTGCTGTGGGGCTATCATTGCACATCCCCCTGAGCGCTGGGCACATCCGCGGGCCCAGCCGTTCCCGCCTGGCCCTCACACCTGCTTTGGTTTAGTATCCCTGCTTGGACAAGACAGGGCTCGTTTTTCAACCTTTAAAAGTTTCTAGGCCGGGTGCGGTGGCTCTTGCCTGTAATCCCAGAACTTTGGGAGGCCGTGGCGGGCGGATCACGAGGTCAGGAGATCGAGACCATCCTGGCTAACATGGTGAAATACAAAAAAATTAGCCGGACGCAGTGGCGGGCACCTGTAGTCCCAGCTGCTTGGGAGGCTGAGGCAGGAGAATGGCGTGAACCCAGGAGATGGAGCTTGCAGTGAGCCGAGATCGGGCCACTGCACTCCAGCCTGGGTGACAGAGTGAGACTCTGTCTCAGAAAAAAAAAAAGTTTCTAAAGAAGAACCCAGTCAATCCCTTTCTCTCGTGGCTGAACTCCCACTTGGAGGTGCTTCCAGCAGTGGGGCCAGGGTGCCTGGTGCTGCCTACTGAGGACCCTGGTGCCCCCGGCTGCCCGGTGCCCTCCCTGCAGCCCACCCCATTGTCCTGGGAGCTCTCATCCCTGTGGGCCCAGCCCCCAGCCTGCTGGACACCAATCCCCCACCCCGGGGCCAGATCCCATGAGGACCACAGCCAGGTGCAGGCTGAGACCCACTGGCCAGGGCATCCCCTGGGCGCCTTCCCTGGGGATGGAGGGGCTGGGCTGAGTGGGACCTCCTGGCCGCGGGGTCAGCAGGTGGCAAGGCCCAGAGAGGAGGCAGAGCCCTAGGGGAGGGTGAGCGGGTGAGCAGGTGAGCTGAGGAGACCAGAGTTGCCACCGCATCATGCGGGCCCCTTTGGGTCTGTTGAGAGTCTATTCCAGATCGTGTTCTCCAAGGCCCCACTGGGCTGGGCCCCGTGCAGGTGCAGTGTGGAGGAGGCACTGGCAAGAATGCTCAGAGATGGCACCAGCAGTGAGCAGGCCAGACTCAGGCCAAGGGGCAGGCTGGGCTGCTGGGCTGTGTCCGTGTGTTTATGGCGGAGACCAGCGTGCCCAGGAGAGGACTGGGGGGAGCTGCGGGTGAGGTGGGACCCCTGGCTTGTGCCTGTGGGAATTTTCTATTTGTCCATCTTGGGGCCGGGGTGGGGGTGGTTGCTGGGCTTCTCTGTGCTTCCTCCATCCACACCCCTCGGCCAGGCAAGCTGGTGGCACGGGCCTCCCCACCTGGGCTGCGAATCACAGGCTGCTTTGCTGGCCAGGCCTGCACCTAACTGGCCACAGGGTGCTGGCCCGGACTCACGCTCAGAGAAAGGACACGTTGCCACCCCACGTCCTGTCCCTATTCAGACCCAGCCAACCCCGCCAGGCCCGGTGCATGGCCAGGCTGTTGCCTCACGTGTCTCTGGGCACCAGTGGTGGCTGCTGGCTCCAAGGCCATTCTCCTGGCTCCTGTCACCTCTTCGTGGCAGATGAGGGAGGAACGGGTCGGTGTCCTGCATCCTCTGGGCCTGGGACAGGTGAGGAGCCCGGGTGCCTGTCCCCACCGATGGCCTTTCAAAGGGGATGAAGGCCTGTGTGGGACGCTCCACGGTCACTGGCGATGGTGCCAGGAAGGGGCTCTGTGGGCTGTGGAGCTTCCACAATCTTTTCAAGTAAAAAAAAATTAATTGACTCCATCTGTGTTGGCCTAATGACTGATTAAATGACTAATCACAGAAGTCTTAATTAAGCCCATTTTTCTTGGAGCCGAGGAGGGAGGAGGGGCTTGGATGCCGACAGCCACCAGTGAGCAATGACACACAAGGTCTCCGCGCACGCCCGTGTCTGTGGTCGGGCGGATGGACCCCGTCCCGGGCCGATGGGGCTCGGGTGGCCGCATTTTCCTATCATGAAGCATGGAATTAGGATTTCTGGGGCCAGCACCACCCCCACCATTCCTGTGGAATTCTCCTGTGTGGCTGGGCAAAATCACGGCCACGTTGATCAAACCGAGTCCCTCTTCTGCAGCTGACATAATTTCACATCTTTTAGGAACTGACAGGGCTTTGTCCTTTTGTGGAATTCCGTAACACGCCTGGAATGTCTCTGCAGGAATGCAGCCAGAGGCCCTCTCAGAAACGCGTCCCCTCCCAGGGCAGCAGGCGGTGGGCACGTGCGGGGCCCTCATGTCTGGTCTGCGTCTACCGCCCACTACAGGGAGGGCCATCCCATCCACGCTGTCTCCCCTCCCACAAGCTGGGGTTCGGCCCCAGGTGGACATGGGGCACGTGGTGAGGCAGCAAGTTAGGAGACAGGTTCAGCGGATGGCGCAGGAGCCCCTCGTGCAGCCTCTCCAGAGCCAGTCGGGACCCCTCTCCCGGTCAGCACCTCGGGACCTCTCCCGGTCAGCACCTCTCCCTGTCAGCCTGCCAGAACAGCATGAGTCAGGGCAGCCGTGGCCCTCCAGGCCTGGACTCTGCCCCACGTGGCCGCAGGGGTGGGTAGGGCTCCTCCCCAGGGCTCCCTGACATCCTTGGACGTGCTGGGGCAGTTGAGGGTGCCCTGGCAGGCAGGTGCCGGGCCTCGGCCTCTGGCTATGTCTGCAGGGCCCTTGCAGCAGGACCCTCCTTTCTGGCCACCCTGCACAAAGGGTGACCAGGCCCTGGAGGGCTTCAGAGGGTCAGAGCATGCCTGCGGGGGTCCTGGTGGCCCTGGCTGGGCTCTGGGAGGGCAGACATGGCTTCTGTGCCCACAAAAACCAGGCTTCCCTTGGGGCACAGCTTGTGAAGGAACGTTGGCCCCTCTTTCCTCTGCCTATTTTAGGGAGCAAAGAAGGCTTTGCAGGATCCTGCCTGAGAGTCATAACAAACGCACATGCTTCTCCCGCGTGGGCCGTGCTTCTTATGTAAATTGAAACCCGCTGCTGCGCCTCATCCGCTGCTGCGCCTCATCCGCTGCTGCGCCTCTCCCGCTCCCGCTGCTGCGCCTCACCCGCTGCTGCGCCTCACCCGCTGCTGCGCCTCACCCGCTGCTGCGCCTCACCCGCTGCTGCGCCTCACCCGCTGCTGCGCCTCATCCACTGCTGCGCCTCTCCCGCTCCCGCTGCTGCGCCTCTCCCGCTCCCGCTGCTGCGCCTCTCCGGCTGCTGCGCCTCTCCCGCTGCTGCGCCTCTCCCGCTGCTGCGCCTCATCCGCTGCTGCGCCTCATCCGCTGCTGCGCCTCATCCGCTGCTGCGCCTCATCCACTGCTGCGCCTCTCCCGCTCCCGCTGCTGCGCCTCATCCGCTGCTGCGCCTCATCCACTGCTGCGCCTCATCCACTGCTGCGCCTCTCCCGCTCCCGCTGCTGCGCCTCATCCGCTGCTGCGCCTCTTCCACGCACGCCTCTCCCAAAATTACAGGCTGGTGTGTCACTCTTCATCTTTGTCCTTTTTTTTTTTCAGTCATTTCTATTGTTTGGAGCCTCCTGGATGACGGTGACAGGCTCTGATGTGGGCTTTGAGGGGCCACCCGGTGGGGAGTGCACCAGGCGCCCCGGTGCTCACCAGGTGCCCAGAGGGGCTGCCTGTCCTCCTGAGGGCACTGGCGTCACCCAGTGGATGTTGAGGGAAGCTCCTGTTGTGCAGCTGCATGAAGGGGACACAGATGTGGCTGTTTTGAGGGACAGATGGCTCCCCCAGAGCCCCCGTCTCAGCACACCCTGGTGAGCACAGCCCGACCACCCTGACCATGGCTCACAGACTCCAGCGCCCGAGGGAATGCTGCCTGCCCTTGGTCCACACTCAGATCCTTCCAGTGGGATGGGGGACCCCTGGCCCAGACTCACTGCTTCTCCCATTCACCGGCCCCATGCAGGCCGCTAGGACCTGGGCTTCTATGATGGGGGAATAGGTGGCGCTGTCGGGGGCACAGCAGGCCTCCGGCACAGGCCCAGGTTGGGGGCCAGGAGGGCGCGACCTGGTGTCCGGACATGGAAGGGGTCACACTCCCGTCTCAGTCTCCTGTTGTCCACACTGCAGAATCCCGTCTGTGGCTCCAGATTTGGAACAGCCGGGAGGCCCCTTTGTTAGCTCCTGCTGGGATTCTGGGAGGGGGTGAAAACCTCCATGAGGGAGTGAGGCTTTGGGGCTTTGTGGGGAGACGAGGGGAGGAGCCGAAGCCAGGACCCCGGGGTCTCAGAGGGGCCCCCAGGTTGCGCCTTGTGTGCCTCGAGGGGCCAAGCTCTATCGGGGGCTGGGCTGGGTTCCGTGACCTCCATGGGGTGCAGCCCACCAGGCTGCCTATGAGGGTGCCTCCAAGTCTTCACCCAACTGACCTCTGGCCAACCCCCACGGGTCCCCCAAGGGACTTGCTCTGGAACTGGAGAGCGGGACTATAAAGAAACGGAACCCAGGAATCTGGCATTGTTGGGGTCCTTAGGAAGGATAAAAAGGTGGCCACATGTTGAGTGGGGTGGGGGGGTGACTGGGGGTGGCCAGAACGTTCCAGGCAGGAAGTGCAGTGAGCGTCGGTCTCCGGCCTGGAGATGCTCCTGGTGCGTAATTATGCTGGCCGGTGGGCGCGCCAAGCAGGACCTGGGCTGGCCCCACATCCTCTGTGCCCAGCAGTGGGGATGCCAGCTGGGACCCAGCAGCCAGGTCAGCCCCGGGCCCAGCTCCCGAAGCAGCCTCCCCATTACGGAAAGGGGGTCCCCGGCGATGGCAACTGGGGACAGCTGGTGAGTGCAGGGAGTGGCCTCGGCCCTGGAGACGCTGGAACAATACAGGACCGTGCCAGGGTAGGGGCCACGGCTGGTGCAGAACAAAGTTGTCAGTCACAGGGCCACACTGGGGGGGGACCCGAGGGAGGTCTCAGACCTGAGGGGTCTCCTGGGACTCCAGGGTGCTAGCGGCAGGATCCCTGCTCAAGGTTCTGCTGCTGAGGCTGGAGCCCAAGGATGCGCTGAGAGCCGGCCGCAGCCCCTGCCCTTCTCCACCCCATTCACAAGCGTGTCAGTCAGAAGCGGCAGACCCAAAGGTGCCAGGAGCTTCCACTCCTCCAGCCCCGCCCCGCCCTGCCCGGCCCTGCCTGCTGACAGTGAGCCCTCCCCTGTGCCTGGCACGGGCTGGGGACCCTGCCTGGAACCACTCGGCCACGACACAGTGAGGGTTCCTTAAATGCAAACCGGACGCAGCCGACTGAGTGTTCGAGGGCTTTGGATTTGCCAGAGCCAGGTTGGCTGCTGGAAAGAATGGCTTTCTCAGAATTCTGACAAGTGGGCTCTTTGGGCCCAGAGACAGGTCTGGACGCTGGTTCAGGAAGCTGGGACCCACACCAGAGGGACAGGTGCTTCTTCCTCACCGCACAGCAGGCAGAAGGCACGGGGGCAACAGCGGGGGGGCCTCAGGCAGGGTCCCCCACTCTTTCCTAAGAGGGGGCCGTCGCACAAACACCCAGATGGGTTGTGGGGGGCTTCCGCAGGGACAGAGCCGGGCAGGCCCTGGAAGAGGTCGTGAGGTCGACGCCCTGGTCAGCCACAGTTGAAGGCCTCTGGGTGGGGGGGCAGCAGGTTCGAGGGTAGTAAGGGATCACGTGGCTGCAATGACCCGCTGGCGGGGGCAGGGAAGCCAGGCTTCGGCGAGGACGAGAGGCACAGCCCAGGTTTGTCTCTAAGCCACTGCCGCCCCAGGATCCATGGCGGAGAGGCCGGCAAATGTGCGGCCCTTCACCTGCATGCTGGGTACTCACTCCAGGAGCCGGCAGAGCTCACGGCGAGTTCGCGATCGGTAAGACTCCCCAGGGTTTCCGTACCCAGAAGACGTAAGCCCAGCTGCACGGAGAGCCGGGGCTCCCTGCAGGGAGCAGGCCTCGTTTTGGGACGCCTGCCCCAACACAATGGGAGGGCCCTAGCGGTGTGGCCGTGGAGCCGGCAGGAGGCAGGGGAATCGGCTGCTGGTCACAAATGTGTGTCCCGAAGAGACGACATCATTTTAACACTGAACACTCCAACTCAGCGGCCACGTCGTCCTGGGATTGTAACAATCCTAGTCCAAAGATACGGCACCTGAGGGCAGTGCGAGCGCTTCGTGGGCGCAGCCCAGGCTGGGAGGAGACGCCGACCCCTCCGTTCTCTCAGGTGGAAAAGAGCGAAAGCCTGTTTGCTGAAATAAGACGTTTCAACATCACACTCGGCGCTGAGGCTGCCATGGTCATGGAACGAAGTAGAGATGCTGCCCTGGGCGTGTGGGTCGGTGTGTGTCTGTGGGAGTGACTCTCAGAGCGTCTCAGCTTTTGGCTCTCGCAGATGCTCCCACGGCCGAGTCGCTGGGCAAACGGGGCCCCCGCGCCTGCAGGAGCTTGGCTATTTTTTAGTCTCTGCTTCTCAAGTTATCGTACAAAGCGAGTTTCATATTTAATTCACAAACCATGACTCAGAGCTAGACAGAGGGCGGCACCGCCCCCATGGGTGAGTGGCATCAAAGGCCTGCCAGTGCCAGCGCCTTGGCAGCCCCCGAGCGTCCCCCACGAGGGGCCTCACTGCAGGGGGCTGCAGCAGACCCTCCTCCCACCTCGCCAGACCCCTTCCCTGGAGCTCCACCACTGGGCCTGTGCTCGCTGCCTTGGCTACTTCCATACCCGCCCCCCCTCCCCGTGGAAGCAGGAGGCGGCCCCGGCACATTCACACTCACACTCACACTCACACTCACACTCACATCCACTTCTGTTTGCTGGATGGGCAGAGGCACGGGAGGTCTCAAGGGCCCGATACCCCGTGTTGGTCCCAGGCGGGCGCTGGGGATACCTGGAGCCCTCCTCTGCCCCTGAAGCCCTTCTGTGGCCACTGCAGGGGTCTGGTTCTCCACCCACCTGCCTTGCCCAAGGCCCCCGGTGCCAACCCTGTCCCAGGAGGACCCATGTCTCTCAAGAGCAGGTGATTTTTCCTGCAGGGTCTGTGCACCACGTCACCAGAATGTTTTGCCCCAATCAGGAATCCCAAACGTCACAGCTTCCACCCAAGAAAACAAGAGCAGGTGCCTGGGCCGGGCGCAGTGGCTCACGCCTGTAATCCCAGCACTTTGGGAGGCCAAGGCGGGCAGATCACGAGGTCAGGAGATTGAGACCATCCTGGCTAACACGGTGAAACCCTGTCTCTACTAAAATTACAAAAAAAAAAAAAAAAATTATCCGAGTGTGGTTGCAGGAGCCTGTAGTTCCCGCTACTTGAGAGGCTGAGGCAGGAGAATGGCGTGAACCGGGAGGCAGAGCTTGCAGTGAGCCGAGATCACGCCACTGTACTCCAGCCTGGGCAGGTAACAGAGCAAGACTCCATCTCAAAAGAAAAAAAAAAAAAGAGCGAGTGCCTGGCAGGCGGGTGGGAGCGGGACGGGTGCTGGTCACTCTGTGAGCAACCCAGCAGCTCCTCCACAGCCTGCGGGGCCAGGTGAGGGTTGGTGGGACAAGCCACTGTGTCCTCGGGCTCAGGCCAGGAGGGATGGGTCCCCAGGGCACATCAGCGGGGGCCTCCCTAGCCCAGCCCAGCCTAGCCCAGCCCAGTGCGCAGCTGCCTCCAGTTTGTAGACAGAGTCCTGACCTGAGGTGGAAGCTGTCGCTGGGCCCCGAGCCCCAGTTTCCTCCCAGTAGAACCAGCCGGTTATGGCCCTGCATGTGCTGTGCCCGTAGCACTGCCAGGCCCAGGATGGTGAGATGTGACGACCACAAACCCCCACGGTGTCCCCACTTGCACGTGCCACGATGTGCACCTGGTCCCGCTCCTGTCCTCCAGCTCACAGAGTCCCCTTAGACCACTGCCCTGAACCCTGGCCACCAGCTGCCTTCCTCTGGGAGTCCCCGGGCTCCTCCTGCCTCTCTGCCTCCACGTGCCCACAGTCTGGTCTACCCGACGGTCTGGGGGTTGTAGTGATCAAAGCAGATGGACCGGCTCCAGCTCCGCCCACTTCGTACCAGCCCAGGCAAGTCACAGGGCAGCTGTCAGCCCTTCGAGACCCTGGTTGGGGGCTCCCTGAAGCGAGGCCTGTGGAGGCTCACTGCCTTCTCAGACCAGGTCCTTGGCTCCCCTGGGCCTTCCCCGTCCTCCTGGCCCAGCTGATGAGGAGGCCAGAGCTGACCCTCCAAATGCCTGCCAGTGGGGTGGGACACTCCTACCTGCTGCCTCCAGGCGGCTCCTGTGCAGTGGGTGGTGTCCTCCCGGGGTACAAGCCGCCTCTGGATCTGCTGCCTGCCTTCTAGAAGGATTGGGCAGGAGGAGGGGAGAGGGAGAGGCTCAGAAGGGGGGCCCAGGAGCTCTGCTCGAAACCCCCCGGGCACACGTGGCCTGGGTGTTGAGGTGGTGGGTGGGCAGGGACCGTCTGAGTGATGTGGGGTGGCCTCTCTGCCCCCCGTGGGCACCCACCTTGTGGAGGCTGTCCAGGAACAGGAAGGGGTGGTACCCGGGCGGGGGCGGCCCCAGTAGGACATCGGTGAACTCGGCACAGCCCTGATCCACTCGCCGACAGGCCCCGGGACAATGGGGCGTGTGTCCCCCGGCTAAGGAGACAGAATGAAGAAAGGCCCTGTGAGGGCCTCGCGGCGGAGACAGAGGGAGCCCCGCATGGCTGTGCTGAAGTGTGGCTCTGGCCAGGGCAGCGGGCACAGACGTCAGCAGCGATGCCGTCTTGGTGGGGGCAGGTCAGGGGGCAGGGACTGTCCCTCCTGGGTGCTCCCTCTGGCCACCGACAGTGGAGGTGGGGGTCCTTCGTATCCACGGCCCCGTGACACCCCCATTCCCTTCTGAGTCCACCCCAGCACCTGGGAGCCCAGTGTTCTGTGGCAGGAAGGCTCTCCAATCTGCAGCCCCCTGCCAGCCGAGGCATCGCTTCCAGGGTAGGGCCGGGCCTCGGACCCTGGCCAGAGAGGCCGGTGCTCAGCGGCATAGCCACGTGCCCTCCTCTGAGTGTAGCATGAGGAGGAAGACGGTTCTGCTCCAGCGATGCGTCGAGATGGGCCTGGCATCGGGCCCCGTTCTCCACCAGCGTGGAGGGGAGAAACCAGGGGCGGCTGCCAGTCCCTCCAAGTGGCAGCAGACCCTAAGTCCTCGGGCATCGGAGGAGGCTGTGGGCGGGCTCGGCCTGTGCATCCCTCAGTGGGACCCCTGCAGACCCTTGCCCATCCTAGCTTTCTTCAGCCCCTCTCCCAGGATCCCAGGGTGTGAGGTATGGGGGCTTCCCTTTGGCTCCGCCCACGAACAGATGGAGCTACAGCCCCCAGGGCCTACCCTGCTGTGTCTTTTACAAGGACGCTCAGTGGCTGAGCCTGAAGGAGATAACTTCAGTGCAGCCCCTCCACACACACATACACATCAGAACCCACTCTCCCACCGGCAGCTGGGGCTCTCCTGACGTCCCTGGCCCGAGGGCCCTCCCCTTGCACACACCACTGGTAGGAGGTGCTAGCAGGAGGCCATGGGATGTGGTGAGGGCTGAAGGTCGGCTCCAGAGTTGGCTGGATGGGGGAGTTCTGAGAGGGAGGCAGGGGCTGGTGTGGTGGCTTTAGGGCCACAAACAAGTGTCCCCACCAGGCAGTGACACCATCAAAAAACAGAAGAGAGCCAGCTCCAGGGTGGATAGAAGGGTGGAGCCAGGACAGTGCCCAGGAGGGAAGGAGGAGTCAGGGACTGCTGAGGGGTGCACAGGAGGCCAGGTCTGTTTGGGCTCAGTTTCATTTGTGGCCGGATCCCAGGAGGCAGAACCCTCATGTGGGGCCCTGGGGCAGCCGCCTCCGTGGGGCTCTGAGTGAGTGGAGGGCGCTGGATAGGACCTTGGGGATGGAGGCATTAACACCCCTTTCCCGGAGCCCAACTTCTGTAGGGATCGACAGAGACGCTGAGGAGAGCCAGCCTCAGAAGTGTCTCCAAATTACAGGTGGGAGAATTATCTCTCTCGGAGGTGTCTTAATTTAATCATTATGGTGCATTATAGAGAGAAAGTCTACCCTCTGCAAGGACACTCTTTAACCAACATCCTTCTCCCAGCAGCTTTTGCTGGCCCGGCACTATTTACGTCCGGGGCGATGGCTGGGAGCTGCACTGCTGATGGCATAATTTCCATTTCTTAACGCACCGATGGTTTCCACGTGGACTGCACTGGAGCTAACTTGGACTGCGTCTTTTATCGACACCCCCTGGGCAATAAAGACGCCAGCTCTGTATCCTGATCATGCGGACGCCCTCCCCCTCGGCAAGGTGACTGCTCCAGAGCGGGCCCGGATCCTGAGCCCCGAGGATGCGTGGTTCACACGATGGCGGGGGCTTTAGACCTCACCTGCCACGTGCCATTTCCGGGGGCAAGGTGGGAGATTGGAAAATGTATTTGTAGAAGCCCAGCAGGCATTCCTGGTGTGTAAATAAACATCCATCCACCTGGAGCCTGGAGGGTGTCTGCATCGCTGAGGCTGGGGGTTCCGGCCAAGCTGTTGGAAGAGCCTCCTTTGCCTGGTGATCACAAGGGCTAGTGCCAGGCGCCTTCAGGCAGGTTCTCACAACATCCCCGCTCTCCTCAGAGTAAAGGCTCTGTCGTGACTGCCCCTGGCTGATAAGCAGCCAAGGCTCAGCCGGGTAAAGGGAGGCCTCCCTGCACAGCACAAACAGAAACTAACGGCTTTCAGTTCAGCAGGAAGAAGACAGAGGACACCAGGGCCTGTAAAGCCGGGTTCCTTGAGCCCATGTGGGTTTGACACGGGGGGTTCCCTGGAGGTGCAGGCAGACCCCTATGTGTGGTCCCTGTCCGAGAGTGAAGAGGAGGCCCTCTGGGTTGGCCAAGACGCTTTTGTTGCAAGCAAGAGAAACGAGAAATAGTGAAAAGCGGAAGGGGGGTGTTGTCCACAGCCTTGAGCTCGGAGGAGCCTTCTAGATCCCAGCACATCTGGATCCAGGAGCCCACACTGTGTCTCTTTCTTCTGGATGTCACCTCCCCCTCCCTCAGGCTCTGACCGCCACATGGCACAGGCCCACGGAGGGCCTTCTGCTGCCACGCTGGGGGGCTGCCTGGCCATGAGAGACAGAGGTCCACCTCTGCCATGCACTCCCCGAGTCGGGGCTGCAGGCTGACCGCAGCGGCCCCCGGGGCCTGGCTGTGACTGCCTTCCCCGAGGTTGGCACCACACCCCCCAGGTGCTCAAGCTGAAAGTTTGGGGTCAGCCTCCAGTTGCCCCTGCCCCATATCCTATGCACCCACAATTACTGCAGCTGCAGCAACAAGGCTGACATCAAGGCTGCCTTCAAAACGTATCTGTGCCTGGACCCCCAAGGCTGCCCACTGCCCTGCCACACCCCCGCCAGGCCCCAGTGTCTCCCACCAAGTCACTGGCACTGCCCTCAGCTGAAGCCCAACTCCTGGGTCCCCCTCACCCTTCAGTCCATTGTTTACACGGGACCCTCACACGGAAGCCAGGTCAGTCCCTCCCCTGCCAAGGGCCCGGAGCTCAGCCCGGCCTGGCCCCTGCCTGATGCTGGGCCAGAAATGCTACACAAGCTTGCACATCCCCTAAAGAAAACGAGGGCACAGGAAGGCCCAGCCAAAGTGTCCTGTGGGGCTGCTCTCTGTGGAGCAAGGTTTGGAATCCACTTGGCTGCTCCTGTTCAGGGCACCCTCTGTGCAGAAGCGGGCACCCCCGCCGCACGACTTCTCTGCGTTTGCTGAAGAGGCAGATTTTCCAAGGCTGTGCCTGGGCTCTGCTGCTGACATCAGGGTGGCCCTGGCCTGAGCCCCTACTTGTCCCCCAGTGTCATCGGCTACAGATGGCCACTGTACCCACAGGCCCTGTTTCCTCCTGCCCCTGGGCCCCAGGGGACCTCGGAGGCTGCTGTCCCTGGGGCAGGCTGGCCTCTCTTCTGTTCAGACCCCTTTGGGCGGTCACCTTGCTTGCCATGGACACAAGCACCACGTTCAGCCAGATGACCCCTCACCTGCCTCCTCAGGGGCCACACACCCAGCCCTGGCAGCCAGCAGTCCCCTCATGCTGTGTACTGCGCATCCCACACCCTGCAGACACCAGAGCAGAGCTGAGTCCCTCCTCTAGCTCAGCCTCCCCTTGGTGAGGGGCCTGCCCTCCCGCTGGTCACTGACTCCTCCCCTCACTCCATGACACCCCTCCGCCCACACAAGTCTCCCCAAACTTCTCAGATCCTCCTTGGGGGCACCTCCATGGCTGCAGTCCTGGGGTTTGGGCCATCATCTGTGGCTCGAAGGACTGCAGTGGTTCCCTAGGCCTCCAGCACCCCTGGTTCTGTCACCCACTGTTTGTCTCCAGCACATGAAGGACTCAAGGCAGCAGGTAGACCTTGTCACTCACCAGCTCCACATGGCCAGAGGCTTTTCCTGTAATGTGAGCACAGGCCATGATGTGAGCCACCACACAGGCCACAATGAGGGCCGCCACGCAGGCCACCACACAGGCCACGATGAGGGCCGCCACGCAGGCCACCACACAGGCCACGATGAGGGCCGCCACGCAGGCCACCACACAGGCCACGATGAGGGCCGCCACGCAGGCCACCACACAGGCCACGATGAGGGCCGCCACGCAGGCCACCACACAGGCCACGATGAGGGCCGCCACGCAGGCCACCACACAGGCCACGATGAGGGCCGCCACGCAGGCCACCACACAGGCCACGATGAGGGCCGCCACGCAGGCCACCACACAGGCCATGATGTTGGGCTGCCACACAGGACGCCATACAGGCTGCCACACAGGCTGCCATACGAGCCACCGCATGATGCGGGTTGCCACATAGGCCATGGCAAGGGTGGCCACACAGGCTGCCACACAGGCCATGACGTGGGGCCACACAAGCTACCATACAAAGACCACGACCTGTGGCCACCACACAGGCCACCACATAGGCCATGGTGAGGGCTGCCACAGAAGCCAAAACATGGGCCCCATAGTGTAGACCATGATACCAGCCACGAGGCCATGACGCGGGCTGTCCTCCAGTCCTCTCTCTCTTCCTTGCCCATCTCCACCCAGCCCCTCTGGCCCTGGCATTGCTGCTTGTCTGGTGCAGGCTGGCCTCACCCTTCCGTCCTGGTCCCCACACTGCCTTGGTCTGGTGGCCCCTCCCGACAGAGCCTCTCCTAGCCCTGCTGTGTCCCGCCTGTTGCCTGCTGCCCAGCTTCCCCTTTGTGGATCTGTCCCAGCAGAGCCCACTTCCCTGTCTTGTCCCCAGCACTCCCCAACTGGTCCTGGGCATGCTGCTGACTGTGTGATGGCCAGGTGCCCGGCTGAGCCAACTTGCTAGTCACAGTGTAGCTGCCCCCCAACATCACCCCCTTCCTGGGCATCGTCCTGCTTGTGCCCCCGTCTGCAAATTTGCTCCCATTAGGCCAAACCACCGAAAAGAAAAGGCTAAAAGGGGCCGGGCGCAGTGGCTCACGCCTGTAATCCCAGCATTTTGGAGGTCAAAGTGGGCAGATCAGGAGGTCAGGAGATTGAGACCATCCTGGCCAACACAGTGAAACCCCATCTCTACTAAAAATACAAAAATTAGCTGGGTGTGGTGGTGCGTGCATGTAGTTCCAGCTACTCAGGAGGCTGAGGCACGAGAATCGCTTGAACCCGGGAGGCAGAGGTTGCAGTGAGCTGAGATCGCACCACTGCACTCCAGCCTGGCCACAGGGTGAGACTCCCTCTTAAAAAAAAAAAAAAAGAAAAAAAGAAATAAAGAAAAGAATAAAAGTCTGATGGCGAGTGCCCCCCAAAGGCATTAAACTCGAAAAGCTGAGGTGCAGAGCCGCCTTCAGACAGCACAGTGCCCACTGTCAGTGGAGACCCTCTCTTCCCCATCTGAGTGGCGCCCGCCAGCCTGAGTGGGCCTCACTCCAAGGCTCAGGGAGACAAATTCTGTGACAGACGCATCAGCTCATCAAACTCTGGGCTCCACGGGCCCCAGAGGAACCACTCATGGCGGAGACTGAGGGTCCTTGGCAGTGTCTGGGGCACTCCCTGACCCAAGGCCATGCTCATCACCTCCCGGCCAGGCCGACCCACTGAGGCGGGGCTCCCAGCAGGCGTGCCCATGCCCAGCTCTCAGGAGTGACTTCCAAAGCCTTTATGCCAGTTTTAATTACATCAATTACGGCTTTATAAGCAAGATAAAGGTCACCGTACGACCTCAAGGGGGCCTCAGGAACCGAGAGGCTGAGAGCCAGCGCGGGACGGGATCGGGCAGCTCGACCGCTCTGGAGGGGATGCCAATTCATTATCTTTTTACGGCGGACTCAATTAGACTCCCTAGTCACCTGTGTAGGGCACCAGGCAGCAGGCGGGGACACTGCCGGAATCAACAAGGCTGCTCGGGCCAGGCCAGCCCCAAGAGCGGCCGCAGCAGGCCCAGGACCTGGCCGGGGGAGGGAAGGCCGAAGCAGAAACGTTGATTTCATGTAAGTGGATTCAAAAAATAAAACGTTATTGGCCCTAAGGGGATGAGAACAGTCTCATTCGGAGGTGACCAGACACAGGGCATTAGTCTTTAGGAGTCGGTCAGTCAGCCGAGAAGTGTGGCTCATTAGAGACGCAGGGCAGGGCCTGGAGAAGTCAGCGGGAATACGCCGGGGGACACGAGTCACACGGGGGCCTGTCAGACTCCCCTGCTGTCCCCAGCCCCGGGCTTCGTCCTCTCCCCCCTCACCCTCCTCACCTCCCACACCTCAGATATGGCTCCACTGACCCGAGCCACCCAAGAGCCACGGGGAGGTGTAGGCTGGGCCACCACCGTGCCTGGCCTCCCTCAGCAGAGCCAGCGTGGGCCCTGGCACTGTCACCGAGAAGGAACCCATGCTGGTCTTTCCTTTGCCTTTTTAAATATTTTTATTTTATCATAGAGAAGGCCTCCCTATGCGGCCCAGGCTGGCCTTGAACTCCTGAGTTCAATCAATCCTCCCGCCTCAGCCTCCCGAAGTGCTGGGATCACAGGTGTGGCTCCGCGCCAGCTCCGCGCCTTTCCTGAGGCATAGAAAATGTGCTTGACCCGGCCGGGCGCGGTGGCTCAAGCCTGTAATCCCAGCACTTTGGGAGGCCGAGACGGGCAGATCACGAGGTCAGGAGATCGAGACCATCCTGGCTAACACAATGAAACCCCGTCTCCACTAAAAATACAAAAAAATTAGCCGGGCGTGGTGGCGGCGCCTGTAGTCCCAGCTACTCGGGAGGCTGAGGCAGGAGAATGGCGGGAACCCGGGAGGCGGAGCTTGCAGTGAGCCGAGATTGTGCCACTGCACTCCAGCCTGGGCGACAGAGCGAGACTCTGCCTCAAAAAAAAAAAAAAAAAAAAGAAAATGTGCTTGACCCTAAGCCTCCGTCTCCAGTAGCCTCCAACCTTCCTGAATGTTCAGAAAATAAAGGATGCTCCGGAGCTCCCGGGGCCTGATCGGTCGCGGCTGCTCCTGCGCGTTTCGCCAGCACGATGCTGTTTCTCCACTGCTGCCTTCAGACCTGCTTCTGGGACGTGCGGGCGCGTCTGCTGGCAAAGCTGCCAAGACAGGACTGCTCTGGGCTCTCTCCGTGCCTGCCCATTCCTCGCCTCCAGGAGCCCCCCACAGAGCTGTCTGTGCAGCTGGCAGAGCCGGCTGGGCCCTGGACACAATGCTGCGGGGCACCAGCCCTGCTGGGGTCAGGCAGGTGCCGTTCCGGCCAGGCGGGAACGGGATCAGGCCCCTCATCTTGCTCCTGATCCTCTGGGGGTGCTGTGCTGAGCAGAAGCGGCCCCCTGAGGACTGAGACTCGGGCCTGGGGGCCTGGACAAGGTCCACGGCTCCCGCGGCTGCTGTCCTCAGGGCTCTCCTCATCCCCACTGTGTTCTCAGGAGCTGTTCTGAAGCTCTCCTGGGGAGGACAGGCCAGGAGCCACCCTGCCATGGCTGTCCTGGGCCCTCCGACAGACAGAGGCCTCGTGGAGCCGTGGAAGCAGCTTCACAGGGAAGCAGGAGGAGGCGCAACCGCAGAGGCCAGCTCTCCCAGGGACTGGCTGCCTCCCGAGGCTTCTAAACACCGTGGCGTCCACCTCTGGCTTGGGGTTTGGACTTCTTTTAGCAAAACGGTGTAGAATCCATGGCCCCCTATTCTTCTGGAAGAGAATGGAGGAAACCGTGGTCCCGTGTCTGCTGGGCGGGATTCCCGCAGGCCCCCCCTGCTACCAGCAGGCCCAGCTGTGAGGGTGACTGAGGTGGGGCTGGGGCCAGGGGCAGGGTGGGGTGGGGGTGGGCCAGCTTCCCTAGGACCCCCTTCCCGGCCATTGGCCGCCTTTCCCATCTGGAGCAGGAGAGAAAGGAGTGTGGGAGGGCCTGGTCCAGACCCACCAGAATCAGGCCAGCAGAGAACGTGCGTCCCCGCAGTCACGGCTGAGGAGGACATTCAGGGGCACTGCCCTCAGGTGGCCTTAGGGGCTCTTCTTGCCAGAGCAGCATCACCTGAGGGCTGGGCGTGGCCGGGCACGAGGGGCCGGTGGGCCTGGGAGGGATCTGCAGGGCAGGTTGAGACGTGGTTCTGAAGCCGGGCACCTGCTCCCCAGAAGCTCCAGTGAGCACGCTCAACAAGGCGGTGTGGCGAGCTGGCCCCGAGCGTCCCCCACAGGGCCACACTCTCACTGGGAGAGCAGGAAGGCCCAGCGACCAGCAGCATGCTGCGGGGCTGGGAAAGGCCTGGGGGACAGGGTGTGGGGTGCAGGAGCCCTAAGGCCGACGCTGGTGAGGACGCCAGGGGTGGGGACTGCACAGACAGCAGTTCCTCTGGACAGGGATCCCGCGTGGGCCGGGCTGTGCAAAGGACACGCTGGTCCCTGCTGGCCTCTCGGGGCAAGCGTGATGACCCTGGCCTGCTCTGGCCTCCGTCCCTGGGGGCCTTGTCCCTGCGCTGCACAGATAGGGCCCAGCCGCCCCAGTGGGAAGGGAAAGGGGGAGCGCTGTGCCAACTTGCGGGCTGTATGAGCCACAACGGCCACCTGCAGAGCCTGGGGCAGGGCTGAAGCTGGCCACGGAGGTCCTGGGGGGCCACCTCCACCTTCCAGCAGCAAATGCCAAGTCCCCAAATGCAGAATTCTGCCAGAGGGAGCATCACCATCTCTCTGTTGGTACCAAATGAGAGGAACGAAGACAGTGTCAGCCGCCGGGAGGGATCTACGTGTCCTCACGCTCTGTACTCATGGGTGGCCACATGCACCCGCACCCTCGCACAGGCACAGGCGGTCCTCAGGCTGCCACACTCAGGGTCTGTGTCTGCCCCTGGCACCTCCAACCCATTCCTTCCACCGGGCCAGGGCCAGGCCTGCACACCCACCACCTGCCACCTGCTGGGGCAGCAGCCACGCACTCCCCCGCTGCTCCCTGTTGGCGGCCGAGCGTGGGCCAGCCTTGTTGGGGGACACAGGACAATTCGGGGCACTTGCCTCGCCTCCGTCCTCCTTGGAGAGCCTCGGGCTCACCCTACGTGGCTCTGAACAACAAGGGCCAGGCTCTGCACCGGGAGACCCTTTGCCCTGCCAGCTGGACCCTTAGGCCGCTCAGAGGGCCAACCCCAGCACCTGCCCCTCGCCAGTGGACACAGGCTGCCAGCAGCATTGCGGCTGACCAGAGATGGAGATGAAGGCACCCTAGCTGGCAACATAGGGGCTCTGTGTCCGAGGGCCTCCTCGAGGAACAGAAACTGTGCCGAGGGCCTAGGGCCAGGCTGCAGTGAGCAGCTCTGACCCCAGGTGCCCAGGTGCCCACGCCAGCCAAGCTCACACCAGCAGCGTCGCTGCTCACAGGCCCCGCCAGGGGAGAGCAGGAGCACACACACAGCCGCGTGTATGAGGCCACACACATACACGCACACACGGATGTTTCCTCTTATCTCTATGACACACACCCCGAGCTCACACGCCCCAAGCCCATGGGTTCTATCTTGTCTCCCCTTTTCCATGTCTGCCAGAGATGCAGCCTCCATCTGTGATGAGACCTCAAAGCCACACGGGGAACCTTCCCTGAAAGGCCTGGCCTGGAAGCTTCAAAGATGCCAGGGCCCCGGCAGCCTGGGAAAGGCCCAGGAATGTTCTGAAGTGCTGGGAGGCTGGGGCAGGAGGATCAGCACCCCAAGCCAGCTGCTGGCCCCACGGTCTCGGTGCGGGGGATGGGGCCACACAGGTGCCTTCCCCGCCGTGGCTGCCCGTGCCATGCTCCCGATGGCCTCAGGGTTAGATTCTGACTGCGGGGCAGGGGGTGGACTGCGCGGCTGCTGCGGCCTCGAGGCTCCTGCTCGGCCCCCGCCGCCTCCGTCACTCCCTTGCTGCCCTGTGTGCAGAGTGCACTGGTATTTTCCATTTTGGGGTAAATGTTTAATCAAACATTTACAGAAAAGTCACAGGTAGAGTACAAAGAATGTTTTCCCTGCCTGGGCCGTCTGAAAGTCCGTTTTTTTTTTTTTTTTTTTTGAGACGGAGTCTCGCTCTGTGGCCCAGGTTGGAGTGCAGTGGCGCGATCTCGGCTCACTGCAAGCTCCGCCTCCCGCGTTCACGCTATTCTCCTGCCTCAGCCTCCCAAGTACCTGGGACTACAGGCACCTGCCACCACGCCTGGCTAAGTTTTGTGTTTTCAGTAGAGATGGGGTCTCACCATGTTAGCCAGGATGGTCTCGATCTCCTGACCTCATGATCTGCCTGCCTCGGCCTCCCAAAGTGCTGGGATTACATATGTGAGCCACCGCGCCTGGCCTCGTTGCTGAATTTGTTTCTCACTCCACGTCCTTGAGTGCATTTTACAAACCAGGAAGTTTTTCACCTCACATAACCCAGCACAGTCGTCCTGGGGCAGGGCACGCCTCAGGGTCAGACCCCAGCCCAGGCTTTCCCATGGCCCAGTGATGTCCCTCACAGGAAGGAGATCAGCCTGGGACCACACATTGGAGAGAGCTGTCATTGTGTCTTCAGTCTCCGTCGGTCCGGAACATTCCTGGGCCTTTCCCTGACTGCCATGGTCCTGGCGTCTTTGAAGCTTCCAGGCCAGGCCTTTCAGGGAAGGTTCCCCCGTGTGGCCTTGTCTGAGGTCTCATCACAGAGAGACCTGGGTTACACATCTTTGGCAGGAAAGGAATGGATGAGACGCTGTGGTCTGCTCAGCCCACGCTACCGGGTGGGGCAGGATTTTCACTGATCCAGTACCAGTGGAGTCTACCGTGATGGCTCCGTGAGGGTGGTGGGGCGTCTGCATGGGGAGCTGACTCCTCCTCCCTCTGCCCTCCATGGGGGAAATTCCTCCATCCTGCCCCAGCCTGGATCTGCTGCTTCTCCAGGGAACCCCGGATTTTTTCAGATGCGATCCTGGGTGCTGCATCTGCTCCTGCCTGCTGGGGAGCCGCTGCCCACGGGCCCTGGCAGAGCCAGTGAGTGCACACGCACGCACACCTCCCCCCACACACGCACCTGCGCAGGCATACACACGCACCCGCACGCACACACGCACCTGTGTAGGCATACACATGCACCTGCATGCACACATGCACCTGTGCAGGCATGCACACGTGCACATGTGCACCTGCACAGACGCACACACATGCACACACGCACCTGTGCAGACACGCATGCTCACCTGTGCAGGCATACACACAGATGCACACGCATGTGCACACACACACATGTGCAGGCGCACACACACGCACACACACACACATGCACACGTGTACCTGTGCAGACACGCACACATGCACCTGCGCAGGCAAACACGCACATGCACCTGCGCAAGCACGCACACACACGTAGGCACGCACACACGTACATGCGCACCTGCGCAGACACGCACGTGCACGCACACACACTTGTGCAGGCACGCACACGCACGCACACATGCACCTGCGTAGGCACGCACACACATATGCACATGCGCACCTGTGCAGGCACATACACATACGTGCACACACACACAGCCGTGTGTACACAGACATGCACACAAACGCACAGGTTCACTTTCCTCTCTATGATGCAAACCCCCAGTTCACACCCCTGAATGCAAGCCCACGGGTTCCTTCTTGTCCCCCCTTCTTTGTGTCTGTAGGCCCTGCTGCACCCCTCACCGCAGGGATACCCCATGGACGCTGCCTCCATCACCCCCTCAGGCCCCGTGCTTGGGGGCTTCCCTGCTCCATTGGGCCCAACACCCAGACACAGCTCTGAGACCCCAATGGCTACCTCACTTGGCAGGACTTGATGGCTTTAGGACTGAATTGTTCCAGGCGGGAAGGGGAGGGAAGAACAGGAAGGAACCTGGAAGAGAAAAGGACCTGTGGAGGAGGAGGGAACCTGAAAGCTTAAGCTTTTACCCAAAAGAGCAGCCACCTCCAAAGAGGCTGCTTAACCCCAAGGGAGGGGTGCTCCACCCGCCTGCCAGCCAAAGAGCCCCTCGGCTCCCACACGCCTGCCTGAAGGCAGAGAATTAACCTTGCCCCTCCAACATCCCTGCTTAGGTTTAGACAGACGCACACCCCGAAGTCTGAGTTCATTTCCATTTTCATCCACTGTTCTGGCATTGGAAGCAACATGATATCTTTTTATACTGTATTTTTCTGGGACAGTCCCTCTATATGATGTGATTCCTAGAAAAAGAATTTATAGCACAAACATTTCTTTAAAAATATGGCTCTTTCATGCTACTCTGCCATAATTAACCATAGACAATTAATATTTAAAGCTGTTATCACCCCACGAGGCAATGAAATTTCCTGAAATTCTCTGCTGCACATTCAGACACTTTTACTGGCAAGATTGAATTAGTGGCAGAGGGCACCTTGATTTTTAAAATCATCTTACAATAATGATTGATTCTTCATAGATCCCATCTGATGAATACTCAAAACCATTTGTCCAACACATGAAAAAGAGAAACCACTCAGATCTGTTGAAAATATTCACTGGGAGGGTTTTGTGCATTAAACCAAAAAAAAAAAAAAAGAAGAAGAAGAAAAGAAAAGCAACCTGACGTCCTCTCACGCCTGCAGCCTCTCTACGTTCCCAAATCCAATTCCCAGGGGATCGTTTGAGGCACTGGGGCCCAGCCGGCCTGACCGTGTCCACCCGCCATGGGCAGCACCTGCACTCCAACTCAATGGCCCAAATTATGGGGCCCAGGCAGACACCCCACTGACAACAAGGGACACAGAAGGGTTCTGCGCTGCAAGCTGTGGGTGGGAATTACAAAAGGTTAAGAGACTAAATATAAAAATCCTTTGAATATAAAATCAGTGTGCTTTGTTACTAAAATCTGGGTGCTGTAATTTAACCAAAATAGGGTTTAGAGTATCTGGCAATAGTCCACGCCTTGGAAATCGTCTTTTCTTCTCAACGAAATGTAAATCCTTATTTGAAAGTTAAAAACAACTAAACAACTGAAACATTTCATATCAACAAAATAATAAAATACTGTGATGTGCAATTATGTATCACTGACATTAGGCCTCCAGAAAGAGAAAGGATTTGCCCTCTTTGTCAACTTATTTCTATGAGTGAAAGGCAGGTTTCTGGAGGGTTTGTTCCCGGCTGCTGTCGGGTCTTCGAGGAAAGATGCCTGGGACCCCGAGTCCACGTCAGTTTGTTGGGGGCGAGTGTGAGCTCCCGGGAAGCCTGTCCCTGGGGTGGGCACAGCTGGGCTGAATTTCCAGCCTCCTCCACAGACAGTGGAGCAAGGCCTGTGCTCCCCACAACATGGGCATGAGGGGCGGGGCTGGAGGTGCTCCTGGGAGACCCCAGTGGCCTTGACCCAGCAGGAGGTGCCTTCCAGGGCCTTCTGTTTCCTTCAGTCCAGAGACCTCAGGGGTGGCACGGGGGTGACACAGGTGTGCTGGGCATCTGTGGCAGGTGTTTATCGGCCCCTGGCTGTCGCCCTGAGCTTCAGAACATGCTGAGACACTGGCAATTGCTTTAAAACGTGAGGCGGCTTGGCTTGGCTTGATTTCAGGTCTGACTCATGTCCGTGCTCTCTCAAAGCCCTCCTTCTCTCCCTCCTTTCCCCAGGGCAGCCCGACCTCTGTGCCCCAAAGCCCAGAGGCTGTGAAGTCTGGAGGTGGCTGAGAACATTCCAGTTTGTGTTTGTGGCAGGTGGACCAGCGCGGGGAGGCAGCACATCCCACTGTTCGGGCCGGCCCAGCTCCCCACGCACGACCCCCCGGGGCAGAGGCCACAGTGAGGCCTGTCGGGTGTCCTGCCAGGCAAAGTCCAGCTGGGACTGGCGGGGGTGCTGCTTGAGCACAGCTGCCCAGGATGGCCGGGTCAGCGCCCGTCTCCCACGCTCCCCACACACTCACCCCTAGCACTGGGCTTTCACTGCAAAAGCGGCAGGCGTAGAGTCTGTGGAGATGGAGGGTGAGACTAAAGGCTGTTTCAGGGTCATGGCAGGGCACCCCACCCAATTCCTTACCAGAGAAGCGAGTGAGGGTCCCTGGGCTCCTCCTGCAGGGGTGACTGGAGACTCAGGTCCTTGCCTGCCAGCCCTCTCCAGGACTTTCAAGTCGGTTGGTGCACCTGTGGGGACCCAGCAGGGGTCGTTCGTGACGAGCCATTTGGCAAAGAGCCATTCTCCCCTCCTCCTCTGGTAACAGAGTCTTTGCCGCGCTGCTTGTCTCTGTGTGGCCTCGTCTGGCTGTGTGGCCTGGTGTGGCCGGGCCGTGTAACCAAGTTCTGAGCAATGGCAGTGAGGGTGGCGCCTCCAGGAAGCTTCTTTAGAAGGGGAGGGCCCTAACCCCGCTTTTCTTCACGTTCTGGTCGCTTCGCATTCGTTGGTTTCATCTTTCTGAACTCTCACAATCACAGGGGTCAAATTCACACGCTTATCAAAAGCCTTAAAGGTGCCAGTGAAGACTCCGCCATCTTGTAGGATACGTCTCATTCCGCGGTCCACGTGCAGCAGCATCTTGCTCCTCTGGCCCACGGTCATGATTGCCGTTCCACCACATCTGATGTCCACAGTTAAAACGTGGTGCTTCTGAACCTGGTATGAGGCCACCCACAGGCCTACCAATTGGGCTTCCCCCTGCTTGAGGGACGCCGGAAGGCATGCCCCCTCCAGGAATGAGGCCCCCTCCACCAGGAATTAGAGGTCCACCTCCCCGATGAATGCGTCCATCAACACCCTAGCATACTGTTGATCCATCTCAGTCACTTTTTCCCCTGCAATGTGTCTTATGAAATTGTGTAGAGTGTTTGTGAGCTTTTTGTCCCCTCGTTCTGCAATAATAATAGCTAATAATAAATGCATAGAGCAATTAAAAAAAAAAGAAGGGGAGGGCCCTTCTCCTTGCCACTTATGCTTCCCCCTTTCTGCTAGCTGGAATAGGGGCATAATGGCTAGAGCCTGTGCAGCCATCCAGGACCATGAGGTGGTGCAGAAAGATGACAGTGGCAGAACAGGTAACAGGAACTGGGGTCCCCAGTGGCTGGGGAGGGAGGTCACCTCTCCCTCTTGAGCTCTGATGTGAGTGAGAAGTCATCTTGGCTGGACTGAAGTCACCCTAGTGTTGTTTGCTAAAAGCAGCCATGTCTCATCCTAAGCACATGGCCTGCCGGGAGGAAGCCAAAGTGGCGGGGCCATGGGGAAGCCTGTGCCACGCAGCAGGGGGTCAGCGGCGGGGAGCAACCCAAGGGGCCTGGCGAGAGCCATCCTGCTCTCTGGCTGTGGCCGGGCTTTGTTGCAGGTAGGTGTTCCCAGTGTGCGTAGTCTGTGACTGCGGGGAGAGGGCTGCCCAGACCTGGAGCTTCCGCCACGGATGCACGTGTCTCAGCCACTGGCTCAGGAGAGTCCTCGGAAGGGACTTCGGCAGGCAGGTACCCTGGAGATTTTCTGGCCCGAGTTTCCTTCAGGCCTCATGTTGGATTATCTTCTGGCCTGAAGCTCTCTGGCCTGACGTTTCTACCCTGCACATGAGTGGCCGTCCGCGTGGGAGATCCTGCTTGGTGGCTGGAAGGCGTGCCATGGTTGGTGTGGGGTGGGCACGTTTCCACAGGTGCCATCTCTGCAGCCACGGGACAGGGGTCTTACTGGGCATCCTGCGTCCCGTGGTCCCCGGCCCTCTCCCAGGTAAGCACAGAGACGGAAACTTGAGGCTGGGACCAGCACAGCTGCACACGGCCCCAGGACGCACTGCAGGCCAGGCCAGAGGCTTCAACGGGGCCCACCCGTTGGCAAGGGTCTGGCCAGAGGGAAGGACGCCCGTCTGGGAGCCAAGCAAGCAGCGCTGTGACCGGGCCAGGGACGAGTGTGAGCAAGGGACTTTGGTTTGTTTTTTTTGAGAATGTGAAGTTCACGCTTACAAGGAAATGATTCCTGGTGTATTTTCCCTGGACACGCGGGACAGCCTCAGAACGGCACCTTTTGTTTTCTTTCAGGACAATGGCTAAAGCCGGCCCCTGGTCCCCGCTGGCTGGTTGTGAGGTCTTCCTTGATTCTGGGGCCTCCCTGTGGCTGGGCCTGGGCCTGTCTGGAATTGGCTTCCCCTTCCAGGCCTGAGCAGGGGTTGCTGACTGAGGGAGGGGGCTCCGGGAGCTGCCCCAGACCTCGGGGTGATGCTGGTAGGCCCAGGTAGACACAGCTGGGTTCCTGACACAGTGGGGCTGATACCTCTAGCCTCCCGGCCAGGACTACTCTTGTCTAAGCCATCATTATTTTAGTTTTCTCCTACTTGGGGATGAATGCTGTCCCGGCTGGAACTGAAACTTCGAAATGACTCCGTTTCCTCTGTAGGGCTCCTGGCCAGCGTCCCCAATCCCCTAGGGCCTGAGGGCTGTGGTGGGGGCCTGGTTGGGCTCCAGGTACTGAGTGGGGCCCTCTGCCCAGCACCCTGCTGTCCTGGGGCAGGGAGAACCCACCATGTCCTAGGGTGCTGTGAAGGCCACATGTTGGGGGCAGACTTTCAACGGGAGATGGGAATTGGGAAGAAAAGTTTGTGTCAACTGCTGCATGGAATGAAGGGGTCTGGAAGCAGCAAGCCCGATCAATCAGTCCTAAATGGCATTATGGATTACATAAAGAAGGGAAGATAAAGACTAAAGAGGCTGGGATGGTGGCTCATGCCTGTGATCCCAGCACTTTGAGGGGCCAAGGCGAGCAGGTCACGTGAGGCCAGGAGTTCGAGACCATCCTGGCCAACATGGCAAAACCCCATCTCTACTAAAAATACAAAAATTAGTCGGGTGTGGTGCTAGGGTGAGTCCTGCTGGGTCCTTGGCCCAGTCGCTGAGACAGGAGACAGACAAAGCAAGGACCCTGCCGACCGTGCCCCGGGGACACATGCCCGACCCGCCCCTTCCCGCGAGGGACTTCTCCAGTTTTAAGAAAAGGAAAGTGAAAGCAGCCTGTGATCCCAGCACTTCGGGAGGCTGAGGCGGGAGGATCGCTTGGACTCAGGAGTTTGAGACCAGCCTGGGCAACATGGCGAGGGCCTGTCTCTACAAAAAAATACAAAATATTAGCCAGGCATGGTGGCTCGTGCCTGTGGTCCCAGCTACTCTGGAGGCTGAGCTGGGAGGATCGCCTGAGCCTGGGAGGTGGAAGCTGCAGTGAGCTGAGATCACGCCATTGCACTCCAGCCTGGGTGACGGAAAGGAAGTAGGAGCCTACTGGAGAGCCCCTCCCTGACTCTGGCCTCCCCCTCCTCTTCTCAGCATGGACTTGACTGCACCAGACCCCAGGCCAGGCTCCTCCCCTCCAGGGTGCCCCTGCACAGGTCGGAGTGGAGGCCAGCATGTGTACTCAGTCATCCGTCCTTGGGGTGGACACTGCTGTTACCCTCCCTTTATAGATGAGGAAACTGAGGCACAGAGAGGTTTAGTTTCACATCAGTGTGAAAGCAGCAGCCCAGCCTCCCAGGGTTGGTCTTGGATGCACCCATGAGCCCTAGGTAGAGCTTGGCACCAAACTCCAAATGTCTGGGGTTCAAGCTCCAGCAGGTCTTACAAAAACAAAAGCATGTACCTCTAGGTTTCCCAAGGGACATTTCTTTTGTGCTGGATAATTTACGGCTGGACACTCACATCATCGTCAAGCCAGAAATAGCCTGGGCCGGGCTGACAGTTGGGGGAGGCCCCCAGACCCAGGCAGTGGGGCTGGTGCAGGGGCCCGCACGGGGTAGGGTGCGATGCAGGCACAAGGCTGGTTTTAATTGAGACCTTGGCTCCGAAAATCTCTCCAAGTAGAAGGCGTGGCGCCCAGTAAGTATTTTTATGCAGAAATATGAGAGCTATTCCACCTATGCGGCATAAAACTGCTTCTATAAACTGAGGTAAAGGCAGACGAGGGGGCGCGGGCTGGACCCCCCGTGGCCCTGCTGGCCCGAGGCTTGGCCGCCTTGGCCTCCCGTGGAGGCGCCGGGCCCTGCTGTCCCACCTGGGATGCCCGCATGCTCTTTTATATGAAGAATGACGCCGGGCTTGCTGCTCTGCTCACAGCCGTTGTTTGACGGAGCCTCATCTGATCCTAGAAGAATGAGCTCCCTACAAGCAGACCCCCGAGGCTCTGAGGCTCTGGCCACCAGCTGGGTGAGGTTTCCGGGGGCAGGGGCACAGGCATGGAAGGTGGCCCTGGTGGCGGAGGCTCTTCCCAGGACGGCGAGGGCCATTTCGCTGCTGCTTCCTCCCACTTAAGCTGTGTGAGTCACGGATCCTCAGGGAGAACTTGGGGCCAAGTGACCGGCCAAGAGTGCTGGCTGCTAAGAGGGGCTGCTGCAGACAGTGACCAGGAGGGTCACAGGCCACACAGTGCCTGGGAGAGAGGGTGCAGGCACAGCCTGCCAACCACACCCCTCAACCCTGTCTCGCTGCAGGAGAGCCTGGAGCTGAGCTGAGCCCACGAGGCAGTGTGGCTGGCTGCGCTGAGGTCTGGGGCACCCTTGGGACAGGCACACCTGGGCAGGAAGATGTGAGGGAGGCTTTGGGGCCTGCTAGGCTGGCTTAAGGGACAGGAAAGGGGGGTCCAGACCAAGGCTCACCAGACTCCGGCTTGGGAGGGGCTGGCCCTGCCTGCCCACCCCAGGGGCCTGGAGGGTCGGAATTGGGGCTCCCCCGAGTGGGACAGCCGGGTCAGGAGACTGTGAGGACTCAGGGGTGGCAGGTGGGGCTCAGGTCTAGAGTGGAGAGGCCTCAGAATTTGGGGAGGCGGTGGTGGTGCCATCTGTGCAAATCCTGGAGACAGCCTCCAGGGGACTTGGGGCTGCGTGTGGTGGGCAGGGCCGGGCAGAGACATGGCAGGGACTGAGCTCGCATCGGCCAAGGCAGGTGACAAGGACCGGCATATGAGGTGCATTTGGGGATGATTCGGGGCATCTCATCAAACCTGGGACATTTACCTGCATGTGGAACGTGGTGGCGCACAGCCCACCCACGCTAAGTTGTGAATCTGGGCTCACCACAGCCTCTCAGATCTGCCCTGTGCTCCTCGACCCAGGAACCTGCAGCCTGTGTCCTCCCCAAGCAGCACTCCAGGCTCAGATTCCAGCTCTAGGGGCCGGGGACCTCAGTTGTCAGCTGGGCCCTCTTCAAAGGCCCCCAAACTCAAAGTGCCAGGCATTTGTACAGTGGGGACCCCCATGCCCGACCCCCATTTACTGAGCCTTGGGGTGCAGGGCTGTGGCAAGAAGGACCCGGTGGCTGGCAGCACCCCAGGGCCTCCCAACGCTGTTAAGACTGTTCCCTCACTCTGGCACTGAGACGCACACCGTGCTGCACAGGAGGGTTTGACGTGCACACCGCTCGCTGCATGGGACACGCACACTGCACTGCACAGGAGGGTTTGACACGCACACCGTGCTGCATGGGAGGGTTTGACACGCACACCGTGCTGCATGGGACATGCACACTGCACTGCACAGGAGGATTTGACGTGCACATGGTTCACTGCATGGGAGGGTTTGACGCGCACACCGCGCTGCACGGGAGGGTTTAATGCGCACACCGCGCTGCACTGGAGGGTTTGACGCGTACACTGCACTGCACTGGAGGGTTTGACATGCACACGGTTCACTGCACTGGAGGGTTTGATGCGCACACCGCGCTGCACGGGAGGGTTTGATGCACACACTGCACTGCACGGGAGGGTTTGACGCACACACTGCACTGCACTGGAGGGTTTGACGTGTACACCGCACTGCACTGGAGGTTTGACGCGCACACTGCACTACATGGGAAGGTTTGACAGGCACATCGCGCTGCACGGGAGGGATTAAGCTTTGACTCAAATCCATGAGTAACTCTGGAATGATCCGTGTGAAGTCTAGGCCACACATTCTATGGAAGTGCCGTTCTCACTGGCCCCAGCCTGGGGGGCAGAGTTGGGGGCTGGGGGTTCTGTCGGAGCACCTAGGCCTCATCTCCACGAGGAAACGTGAGGCCACCCATGCAGAAGTGCAGCAGCAGGAAACCCAGACCTTGAGAGAGCAGTGGGCGCCGCGGCCCCTCAGAGCCACGGCCAGCGGCCACTGTGGGGGCTACCAGGTGGCAAGAGTGGCTGGGGCCGTGTCCAGGCTGGCCACTGGCCTCAAGGCCTGGGTGAGTCTGCTGCCCTCAGCCAGGGAGACCCAGAAACTCTGCCCTGAGGACCCTACGAGGCTGAGCCCCTGCCAGGCTCAGGGGAGACGAACAATCGGCTTGAGCCTCCGCAGCCCCCCGGGACTGCTTGTCTGGGGATGCGGCTGCCTGGCCCTGCCTCCTTTCACCCACGTGTGACGACTGACCCTGGGTACGGCTTGCTCCTGCTCTGGCCTGGTTCTGGGTCCCCATGACCGCACATTCCCTTGACTGCTGGGCCTGGGCCCACCCACCCCCAACCCCCAACTGGTTTGTGAGCTCCACTTACCAAGCAGGCCACCGGGGGTGCCCTCCTGGCCACAGAGGGCACCCAAATCCAGCTCCAGGTCTCTCCTGGGCAGGGGTACGTCGGCTTCTGCACCTCTCTTGGCAGCTCTGGGCCCCGGCGCCCCAGCTGCGGGGCTGGACACAGGATAAGGGATGCATTCGAACCCACTGCAAAGGAATGGGGGCAGCTTGGCTCTGCTCACCCCACACCAAGCTAGGGTGCAGGCAGACAGCGTGCTCCGTGCCCTGGACCCAGGGACTTGCCTACACTGAGTCCAGGGAGTGCTACTCAGCCTCTCTGGGAGGTCTCCTGCTGGGATGGGATCAACAGAGGCCCAGAGAGAAAAAGGGCCTAGCCAGATAGCAGGTCTCAGCGTGAAGGAAGAGCTGCCTGCCGCCCCCACTATTCTTTTTTTTTTTTGAGACGGAGTCTTGCTCTGTCACCCAGGCTGGAGTGCAGTGGCGCGATCTCGGCTCACTACAAGCTCCGCCTCCTGGGTTCACGCCATTCTCCTGCCTCAGCCTCCCGAGTAGCTGGGACTACAGGCGCCCGCCACCTCGCCCGGCTAATTTTTTTGTATTTTTAGTAGAGACGGGGTTTCACCGTGTTAGCCAGGATGGTCTTGATCTCCTGACCTTGTGATCCGCCCGTCTCGGCCTCCCAAAGTGCTGGGATTACAGGCTTGAGCCACCGCACCCGGCCCCCATTATTCTTTATGACAACTCCAGCAGCATCACCTCTTGGGTGCATTCTGACTTTCACAGTGGGTCCAAGTTTACTGCAAATGTCAGACTGTCCTTAACTCTGGAGAAGGGCTGGTGGGAAAAGGGAGTGTCAGAGCTGTGGCGGTACACTCAGGTCTGGTCGCCTGGGGCACGGCTAAGTTCTGACTGTGAACGGGAAAATGCATGGATTGTCATGTGGCAGGGCTTAGAGTGAGGCCTCTTCCTGGAGTCCTGCAGCTCAGGCCTCTGTTTGCATGTGGGTTCGTGCACACACTGGCCTGGTCCAGCATCTTCCTGGGAGGCCTGGTGATGTGTGCATGGGGAGTGGCGCCCAACTAGGCCTGGCTGGTAAGGGCCGTTCCCCTCCTGGCTGCATCGAGAGGCCTGAGCATCTCTGCAGCCGACCCTCCTCCCAGGAGCACCCGAGGGCCGGAGTCCTGACGTCGCCCCTCCAGATATGGACCCAGGCCCAGAGGCTTCGGGGCCGATTTCTGGGGGAGACTGGGGGCTCTGACTCGGGGCTTGCGGTCTCAGAAGGCAAGAGGGACCACAGCAAAGGGTCAGATACTGAAATTCAAGGGAGCTGTTTCCTTAGAACAGACATCGAATATTTCATTTGTCATAACCAGGACTTAGCCCAGGTCTCCAGGGAAAAAAGGACAAGGAATTAATGTGATCTAAATGAACTCAAAACAAACTCAAAACTAACTCGTTGGTGTCACACATACTCACAATGGGGTCTGGATGAGTGTCTCTTGGTTGTCTCCGTCCACTTTGAAAAAGCTGACCTCAGAATAGGCCGACAGCTGCACGTATCTGACGCCCGCTGAGATCTGCAGGACCCGGCCACTCTCGCCTTCCAGGAGAGAGGAGCAGGCAGTGAACACTCACAGGCACCCAGGAGCAGGGGGCGCGGGCACAGGGCTCACCAAGACTTGTCTGTGGGCCCGGGGCAGGCCTCTGGGACACTGTGTTTATAACTCGGCGGGGCCACATTTGCTGGCAGCCATGGCCCCGGGGGGCTGAGTACCGCGGCTTGCCCTCCGTGGCCTCTCTGCTCCTCTCCCATGCCCTGCAGAAGTTTCCCGGCCCTGGGATCTCTGGTGCTGGCCACACTCACCCCAACACCCCTGTGCCCCTTGCCTCAGGTCCTGGATCCTGAATCTCCAGCTCTGGGCCTCGGGGACCCCTGGCTCCACCTCTGCCCGAGCCTGGGGGTGGCACACTATCAGAAGGCGTCTCCTTGCCAACCAGCCTCAGGGGTTCACCTCAGGTACACCCAGGCCCTGGGCTGGTCAGGGGCATGGGGTGGCACTGGCACTCACAAGCTCCCGGGGCCTCCAACGTGGTTCTCATCCCCCTGGTGGATAGCAGGCCTTCCATGCCCATCTCCCACCCTGACCCGGGGGGATGGTCCCTCCACCAAGGTACCCAGCACAGGGCCTGGCACATAGCCGGTGCCCACCAAGTGTCTGCTGAGTCAGCTGCTTCATCCTGCACCCCATTGCTCCTGGGAACCTCAGGCTGCAGGTGGCCCCCAGAGGACTGTGCCCAAGGAGTGGACACCATTGTCCCTCTGAGTTGCTGAGTGCAGATGCTCTGGGCTCTGCTGGGCAGGTGGAGGTGGCGGAGTTGGGTGTTCAGCCACACTCAGAAGACCCCATGTGGGAGCTGGATAGCAGGGAGGAGTGGCTTGGGCACCGTGGGTGGAGGCAAGATGGCTGTGTCGAGAGGAGCAAAGAGGAAGAGGAAGGAGGCCAGGTGCGGTGGCTCACACCCGTAATTCCAGCACTTTGGGAGGATCACCTGAGGTCAGGAGTTTGAGACCAGCGAAACCTGTCTCTACTAAAAATACAAAAATTAGTCAAGGGTGGTGGCAGACACCTGTAATCATCCCAGCTCCTTGGGAGGCTGAGGCAGGAGAATCACTTGAACCCAGGAGGCGGAGGCTGCAGTGAGCCGGGATCCGGCCACTGCACTCCAGCCTGGGAGACAGAGAGTTCGTTCGTCTCAAAAAAAAAAAAAAAAAGAAAAGAAAAAGAAAAGAAAGAAAGAAAAAAAAGAAACAAAAGAAGAGGAAGGAGACCAGTTCAGGGCCCCAGAGTGGATGCCAAGCTCTGGGATGGGTTCCCAGGTGGGAAGTGACTGGACTTCAGCGAACATGGGCTATTCGGACAAAGCAGGGCCCAGGCGGGCTCCCACTTGGGGTGGCGGTGGAGGGTCGCCTCAGAGCCTAGGCTGTCCCCGATCATCACCGATGAAGTATCACACCCTGCACCCCTAGTACTAGGCACAGGTCCAGGGCCTGGTCATGTGGACTCTGAGGTCAAGGTCCCATGGAGAAGGAAAGGTCAACAGGAACCCAGCCTAAGATCTGGTGCAGGAGACGTGACTGAGAAAGCAAAGATGTGAAATGTAAAAACACCAGCGTAGCCTGCTGGACTTCCGTATGGGGACGGAGTGACTGGGATCGACGGACACCCCGGTTCAAACAACCAAGAACACTGACAAAGTGCGATGAAATTGATCACCAGGATCCCGGACACCAGGCAACTCAGGACAGATTCTTCAAAGAAGGAAACAAACGGTGTGGCCACTGCCTTAAGAGAACGTGCAGGATGAGCTGCAGACAGAGGAAACTGAGGCACAGCCCAACAAACCCCTCAGTTGAGAAAAATGAGCAGAGAATCTGGGGAACAAGGCACACAGTCAGTTTTTTTTTTTTTTTTTTTTTTGAGACGGAGTCTCACTCTGTCACCCAGGCTGGAGTGCAGTGGCCGGATCTCAGCTCACTGCAAGCTCCGCCTCCCGGGTTTACGCCATTCTCCTGCCTCAGCCTCCCAAGCAGCTGGGACTACAGGTGCCCGCCACCACGCCCGGCTAGTTTTTTTTTGTATTTTAGTAGAGACGGGGTTTCACCGTGTTAGCCAGGATGGTCTCGATCTCCTGACCTTGTGATCTGCCCGTCTCAGCCTCCCAAAGTGCTGGGATTGCAGGCTTGAGCCACCGCGCCCGGCCTCAGAGTTTTAAAGTTCAAAAGGCAGAGCAGCGAAGAGGAGAGAGAGGACCCTGAGTAGAGGGAGGACCCCGCAGCCTGCAGGAGGCCCTGGAATACTCAGCGGAGCACCAGTCAGCACAGCTGGGACGAAACTCCACAAGGCTGGGGAAGAACCACCCGAAGAATTAAGAGGGACCAGGACCTGGGCCTCACACAGGACTGGGCATGGTGCCTGTTCTCATCGGCCAGGCTGGAAAAACTCAGAAGTCACAGGAAGCTGGGACAAGCTCTCAGAAGGTTCTTGCTACAGTCATGGGGAACCATTGGTGTGAGGCAGACAGGTCTCCAGCAGACCTGCCCAACAAATCATAAACGCAAGAGCCAGGAGGACTTAACTGTCTCCAAGTCACTGAACTGTGCCCCAGAACAAAGCTCAAGAATATTGACAGGAATACAAAAATATCCAGCACCCAACAAGGTAAAATTTACAATGTCTGGCATCCAGTCAAAGATTACGAGGCATGCAAAGAATGCAGGAAAGTATGGCCCATAACAAGGAGAAAAATACATTGAAACTGTCCAAAACCGACACGGATGTTAGAATCAGCAGTAAAGGACATTCAAGCATGGTCATCATAACTGTATTCCATGTTCTAAAGTTAAATAGAGACACAGAAGATGTAAAAAAAGAACAAAGAGCCGGGCGCGGTGGCTCGCACCTGTAATCCCAGCACTTTGGGAGGCTGAGGTGGGCAGATCACCTGAGGTCAGAAGTTTGAGACCAGCCTGGCCAACATGGTGAAACCCCATCTCTAATAAAAATACAAAAAATTAGCTGGGTGTGGTGGCACATGTCTGTCATCCCAGCTACTTGGGAGGCTGAAGCGGGAGAATCATTTGAACCTGGGAGGTGGAGGTTGCAGTGAGCCGAGATTGCGCCACTGGACTCCAGCCTGGGAGACAGAGCGAGACTCTGTCTCCATCAATCAATCAATCAATAAGAAAAAAGAATGATGTGAAACTTCTGGTGATGAAAACTATAATGTATGAGATAAAAAAATATGCTGTTGCTCACAACAGGTTAAACATTGCAGAAGAACAGATTTATGAACCTGGAAATGCGGTTGACCCTGGGCCAACATGGGAATGCCGGCCGCTGACCCTCCATGCGGCTGAAAATCCACATGTCGATTCTGACTCCCCCATGACTTAACTCTAATAGCATACTGTTGACCAGAAGCCTTGCTGATAACAGAAACTGTTGATTAACACGTATTTTGTATGTTGTATCTATTAAATACTGTATTCTTAAAATAAAGTAAGCTAGAAGAAAGAAAATCATAGTAAAAGAAAACAAGGCCGGGCGCAGTGGCTCACGCCTGTAATCCCAGCACCTTGGGAGGCTGAGGCAGGTGGATCACGAGGTCAGGAGTTTGAGACCAGCCTGGCCAATATGGTGAAACTCCATCTCTACTAAATATACAATTTTTTTTTTTTTTTTCTTTTTTTGAGACGGAGTCTCGCTGTTGCCCAGGCTGGAGTGCAGTAGCCCAATCTCAGCTCACTGCAAGCTCCGCCTCCCGGGTTTACGCCATTCTCCTGCCTCAGCCTCCCAAGTAGCTGGGACTACAGGCGCCCGCCACCTCGCCCGGCTAATTTTTGTATTTTTTAGTAGAGACGGGGTTTCACCGTGTTAGCCAGGATGGTCTTGATCTCCTGACCTTGTGATCCGCCCGTCTCGGCCTCCCAAAGTGCTGGGATTACAGGCTTGAGCCACCGTGCCTGGCCCTAAATATACAAATATTAGCCGGGCGTGGTGGCACATGCCTGTAATCCCAGCTACTCGGGAGGCTGAGGCAGGAGAATTGCTTGAACCCAGGAGGTGGAGGTTGCAATGAGCTGAGATCATGCCACTGCACTCCAGCCTGGGCGACAGAATGAGACATCTCAAAAACCCCAAAAAACAAAAAACATATTTACTATTTATTAAGTGGAAGTGGATTATCATAAAGCTCATCCTTGTCTTCACACTGAATAGACTGAGGAGGAGAAGGAAGAAGAGGGGTTGGTCTTGCTGTTTTGGGGGTGGCCGAGGCAGAGGAAAACCTGTGTATGAGTGGATCCCGCAGTTCAAACCTGTGTTGTTCAACTGTACAGCTGTAGAAGCCATCCCAAGTGAACCATCGAGGGAAAAAAAAGTAAGAAAGAAAAAACAAGAAGGAAGAAAGGAAGGGAACCAGTGAACAGTGGGACAACCTCAAGTAACCCAATCATGGGTAACACATGGGAGAGGCTGTGCCAGAAAAACTACTGGAAGAAATAATGGTTGAAAATTTTCCAAATTTAATGAAAACAACTGAGGTCAGGAGTTTGAGACCAGCCTGGCCTACATGGCGAAATCCTATCTCTACTAAAAATACAAAAAAAAATTAGCTAGGCGTGGTGGTGGGTGCCTGTCATCCCAGCTATTCGGGAGGCTGAGGCAGGAGAATTGCTTGAACCTGGGAGGCAGAGGTTGCAGTGAGCTGAGATGGTGCCATTGTACTCCAGCCTGGGTGACAGAGCAAAACTCAAAAAAAAAAAAAAAAAAAAAAAAGAAAGAAAGAAACTAAAATCAAGATGCTTTCAGACATACAAAAGCGGAAAGAATTCATTACTAGCAAACCTGTACTACAAGAAATGTTAAAGATTAAGTCCTTCAGGCAGAGGAAAATGAGAGCAGACGGAAATATGGATCCGCAGGAAGAAGCAAGAAGAACCAGAAGCCACAGCAATGCGGGTCAACAGAATAGACTGCTTACTGTTTATTAAGCAGACATTAAAACCTAAGTGGTCATTTAAATAAAAATAACAATGTATTATTAATTTTATTACATATATGAACATAAAATGTGTGAAAACAATTGCATAAAAACTGGGAGTGGCAAAAAAGGTATACAATTGTACAGTTCTTACACGTGAAGTAGTATTATAGCTCTTGAAAATAACTGTGTCACAGTTTGCCAGGAGAAAATAATAAAATAAAAAAGGAAGGAAGGAACTGGTAAGTCAGGATGTACCTCTGCTACCCTGACACAGCAAGACCAACCCTTCCTCTTCCTCCAATCCCTTCATGATGGTCCACTTTCACTTCATGAATTGTAAACCCTAAAGTAATCCCTCAAATAATGAAGCAAAGAGTTATAATTAATCCCTTAACAGAGGGCCAGGCGCAGTGGCTCACACCTGTAATCCCAGCACTTCGGGAGGCCCAGGTGAGTGGATTGCTTGAGACCAGGAGTTTAAGAGCAGCCTGGGCAACAGAGTGATACCTCATCTCTACAAGAAAAAAAATTTTTTTAATCGGCCAGGCGTGGTGGTGTGCACCTGCAGTCTCAGCTACTCAGGAGGCTGAGGCAGGAGGATCACTTGAGCCCAGGAGGTCGAGGCTGCAGTGAGCTATGATTTCACCATTGCACTTCTGCCTGGGTGACAGAGTGAGACCTTATCTCGGGAAAAAAAAAATCAGAGAAGATAAAATGGAATAATAAAAAATGCCCAATTCAAAAAAGATAAAAATAGATATAGAGGGGAAATAAACAGCTGGAGCAAATTAAAAAATAGTAAAATGGTAAATTTAATCCTACTGTGTCAATAACCATATTAAATGTGAATGGTATAAACAGTTCAGTTAAAAGGCAGAGATTGTTAGATTGGATAAAAAAGCAAGACGACTATATGCTGCCTACAAAAAGAACACTTAAAAAACATAAGCAAGCTAAAAGTAAAAGGATGGATACAGCTATATCATGCTAACGCTAGTCAAAAGAAATAAAAAGTGACCATATTAACATCACAGAAAGTAGATGTAAGAGTAAAGACAGTTAACTAGAGATAAAGAAAGTAATTTCACAGTGATAAGGGATCAACTGATTAAACCACATAAAAATCCCACATGTATATGTCCCCAATAACAGAGCCCCAAAACACATGAACCAAAAATTGAGATAAATAAAAGCAGAAATAGGCAAATCTTTTGTTTGTCTGTTTTGAGACGGAGTCTTGCTCTGTCGCCCAGGCTGGAGTGCAGTGGTGTGATCTCAGCTCACAGCAACCTCCGCCTCCCAGGTTCAAGCAATTCTCCTGCCTCAGCCTCCCAAGCAGCTGGGATTACAGGTGTGAACCACCATGCCTAATTTTTGTATTTTTAGTAGAGATTTTAGTAGAGATGGGGTTTCACCATGTTGGCTAGGCTGGTCTCAAACTCCTGGCTTCAAGTGATCTGCTTGCCTCAGCCTCCCAAAATGCTGGGATGACAGGTATGAGCCACTGCACCTGGCAAGGCAAATCTATCATAGTCAGATATTTCAATATGCTACTCTCAATAACTGATAAAACAAGCAGACAGAAAATCAGCAAGGATATCGTATACTTAAACAATAATATCAACAAAACTGACCTGATTTATAAAATATTGTATGCAACAAAATTCACATTCTTCTCAACTGCACATAAACTCTTCCAGAAACTTGAAGAGAGAATTTTTCCTAATTCACTCATTCTATGAGGACAGCATTACCTTGATAGCGAAACTAGACAAAAACATTACAAGAAAAGAAAATTTCATGCCAATATCGTCTTCATGAAGAGGGATGCAGAAACTCCCAACAAAAGTTTAGCAAACTGAAGGACAAGATAATTCATTGCTCTATTAAAAAAAAAGAAAGAAAGAAAAAAGGCCAGGCTTGGTGGCTTATGCCTGTGATCCCAACATTTTGGGAGGCTAAGGTGGGAGGATCGCTTGCGCCTGGGAGTTTGAGACCAGCCTGGGCAACAGAGTGAGATTCTGTCTCTATAAAAAAAAAAAAAACAAAAACAAACAAAAAGATAATTGTGGAAAGAATGCTCTTTTTAACAAATGATCTTGGGACAAACAGATATCCACATTCAAAAGAATATACAACAGCTGGACTCCTTCCTTATACCATACAAAAAGATTAACACTGAATGGTTCATAGTCCTAAATGTAAGAGCTAAATATATATATATTTTTGTGTATATATACAAAAAATATATATAAATTTATATATATTTTTTATTTATATATATTTATTTTATATATACAAATAAAATTACATATAAATAAAATTATATATAAATATTATATAAAATTCTATTTATTTTATATATATATATTTTTTTTGAGATGGAGTCTTGCTCTGGAGTGCAGTGGTGTGATCTCGGCTCACTGCAACCTCTGCCTCCTGGGTTCAAGCAATTCTCCCGCCTCAGCCTCTCAAGTAGCTGGAACTATAGGAACCCACCACCATGCTCAGCTAGTTTTTGTATTTTTAGTAGTGACGGGTTTTGCCATGTTGGTGATCCACCTGTCTTGGCCTCCCAAAGTGTTGGGATTACAGGTGTGAGCCTGGCCTAAAGATACAAAAATCTTTTTTTTTTTTTTTTTTTTTTTTTGAGACGGAGTCTCCCTCTGTCGCCCAGGCTGGAGTGCAGTGGCCAGATCTCAGCTCACTGCAAGCTCCGCCTCCTGGGTTTACGCCATTCTCCCGCCTCAGCCTCCCCAGTAGCTGGGACTACAGGTGCCCGCCACCTCGCCCGGCTAGTTTTTTGTATTTTTTTAGTAGAGATGGGGTTTCACTGGGTTAGCCAGGATGGTCTCGATCTCCTGATCTCGTGATCCGCCCATCTCAGCCTCCTAAAGTGCTGGGATTACAGGCTTGAGCCACCGTGCCCGGCCTAAAATTCTTAAAAGAAAACATAGGAGTAAATCTCCATGACTCCAGACTAAGCAAAGTCTTCTTAGATATGACATCAAAAGCAACAAAAAGAAAAATAGAGAAATTGGGCTTCATCAAAACTTGAAACTTTCGTGTTTCAAAGGATGCCATCAAGAAACTGCCAGACTGCCCACGAAATGGAAAAATGTATTTGCAAAGTAGATATCTGATAAGAGACTTGTATCTAGAAGAACTCTCAAGACATTTTGATGCAGGGCAGGTGAGCTCCACAGTAGGGCTTAGCCTGTGAGGGTTCCTGGCTTTGGCCAGGGAAGGATTCAAGGGTGAGCGGGAGGTATGGAAGTGACAGGGCCACAGCTCCTGCAGAGCTGGGCTGCCCCACAGGCAGAAAGCAGCAGCTCAGGGCAGTGCTGCAGTCATATTTATACCCACTTTTAACTGCACGCAGATTAAGCGGCGGTTTATGTGGAGACTTCTAGGGAAGCGGCAGTACCTTGCGGGTCATCAGGTCATTGCCATGGCAAGGGGCGGGAACGCCCAGGTGTTGCCATGGTGATGGTAAACGGGCATGATGTGTCGGTGAGCGTGTCTTACGGAAGGCTGCTTCTGCCCTGGCCCTGTTTTATCTAGTCCTCAATTTGGTCCTGTGTCTGAGCCCCACTTCTGGAGTCAAGTTCCGCCTCCTATCTCCATGTCTCCAGCTAACATCTACAAATGGCCCACAGCACACACAAAGATGCTCAACATCATCAGCCTTTAGGGAAATGTAAATCAAAACCACAAGGCGGCACCACTTCACACCCACAGAGATGGCTATATCCAAAAGACAGACAGGGCTGCGCGGTGGCTCAAGCTTGTAATCCCTGCACTTTGGGAGGCTAAGGCGGGCGGATCATGAGGTCAGAAGATGGAGACCATCCTGGCCAACATGGTGAAAGCCCGTCTCTACTAAAAATACAAAAATTAGCCGGGCGTGGTGGCCAGTGCCTGTAGTCCCAACTACTCGGGACGCTGAGGCAGGAGAATTGCCTGAGCCTGGGAGGCAGAGGTTGCAGTGAGCCAAGATCGCACCACTGCACTCCAGCCTGGACCACAGAGCAAGACCCAGTCTCCAAAAAAAAAAAAAAAAAAAAAAAAAGGCCAGGCGCGGTGGCTCATCCCTGTAATCCCAGCACTTTGGAAGGCCGAGGCGGGTGGATCACGAGGTCAGGAGGTTGAGACCATCCTGGCTAGCACGGTGAAACCCCGTCTCTACTAAAAAAAAATACAAAAAAAAATTAACCGGGCGTGGTGGTGGGCGCCTGTTTTCCCAGCTACTGGGGAGGCTGAGGGAGAAGAATGGTGTGAACCCAGGCGGTGGAGCTTGCAGTGAGCCAAGATCGCGCCACTGCACTGTAGCCTGGACGACAGAGCAAGACTCAGTCTCAAAAAAAACGCAGACAGACATTAGCAAGTACTGAGGAGGGTGTGGAGCCATTGGAACCCTCGCTTATTGCTGGAGGTAATGTAAAAACCTTACAGGTTTTCATGCTCAGACTGAAAAGGAAGAAGTAAAATTATATTTATTTATAGACAATATGATCATATGTAGACAAAATCTTAAGGAATCCTCCATAAAACTAGTACAACTAATAAATGAGTAAAGCAAGTCAAAGGAAATGAGGTCAATATGTAAAAATCAATTGTAGTCTAGCAACCTCTGAAATGAAGTTAAGAAAATTCTACTAGGCCAGGCGCGGTGGGTCAAGCCTGTAATCCCAGCACTTTGGGAGGCCGAGACGGGCAGATCACGAGGTCAGGAGATCGAAACCATCCTGGCTAACACGGTGAAACCCCGTCTCTACTAAAAAATACAAAAAACTAGCCGGGCGTGGTGGTAGGCACCTGTAGTCCCAGCTACTCGGGAGGCTGAGGCAGGAGAATGGCGAGAACCCAGGAGGCAGAGCTTGCAGTGAGCTGAGATCACACCACTGCACTCCAGCCTGGGCGACAGAGCGAGACTCTGTTTCAAAAAAAAAAAAAAAAGAAAGAAAATTCTACTCATGACGGCATAAAAAGAATACAATAAATTTATCAGTGTTTAGAAATAATTAACAAAATACTTATAATTCAATATCTAATAAATAAAATATTATTATATATTAACAGATTTCACAAAGAAGTGCAAGATGTGTGCTGAAAGTAACAAGACACTGGTGATAAAGTAGGAACTCTAACTACATGGAGAGTTGCTTCCGTGTTCATGAGCCTCAGTGTTGGTAAGATTTCATCTGGCCATTCCCTCCAGAGGGGTTCAATGCACCCCCTCGACATTCCAGCAGCCTTCTTTTGTTCTTGTTGCAGAAGTTGGCAAGCTGATCTTAACATTTTATACGGAAATGTAAACGTCCCAGCAGAGTCAAGATCATTTTGAAAAGAAAAAACAAAACTGGAGGACTCTCCAACTGGAAAACGTGCTAAAAGCGACAAGAATCCAGAGAGTGTGGCTCTGGCATAGACTGAGGATAAATCAGGATAGACAGATCAGTGGAGCAGACTGGGAGTCCAGGCATAAACTAAACCCTGACTCTTAGAGCTGACGGATTTTCAACCAAGGTGCCAAGGCAACTCGACGGCGAAAGCGTAGTGTTTTCAACAAATTGTGCTGGGATGACGGAACATCCCCATGAAGAAAAGATGAATTTAGAACTTTATCTTTTCCATAAAAATAACTCAAACTGGATCACAGGCCTAAATGTAAGAGCTAGAACTGTAAGACTTCCAGAGGGATATGAGACAATCTTTGTGAAACTTGGGTTAGGCAAAGAATTCTTAAATACGGTACCACAACTATGATCCATAAAAGAAAAAATGGACAAATTGGACTTCACCAAAATTAAAGATTTTTGCCGTTCCAAAGATAGCATTAAGCAAATGAAAAGACAAGCCTTAGGCCGGGCGCGGTGGCTCACGCCTGTAATCCCAGCACTTTGGGAGGCCGAGGCGGGCGGATCACAAGGTCAGGAGATCGAGACCACGGTGAAACCCCGTCTCTACTAAAAATACAAAAAATTAGCCGGGCGCGGTGGCGGGCGCCTGTAGTCCCAGCTACTCAGGAGGCTGAGGCAGGAGAATGGCGTAAACCCAGGAGGCGGAGCTTGCAGTGAGCCGAGATCGCGCCACTGCACTCCAGCCTGGGCGACAGAGCGAGACTCCATCTCAAAAAACAAAACAAAACAAAACAAAAAAAAAAGAAAAGACAAGCCTTAGGTGGACAGAAAACATTTGCAAAGATGTGTCTGATAAAGGGCTTGTATGAAGACTCGGTAAAGAACTCCACGGCTCAAAAATAAGAAGACGGGCCGGGCGCGGTGGCTCAAGCCTGTAATCCCAGCACTTTGGGAGGCCGAGACGGGCGGATCACGAGGTCAGGAGATCGAGACCATCCTGGCTGACACGGTGAAACCCCGTCTCTACTAAAAAATACAAAAACTTAGCTGGGCGAGGTGGCAGGCGCCTGTAGCCCCAGCTACTCGGGAGGCTGAGGCGGGAGAATGGCGTAAACCCGGGAGGCGGAGCTTGCAGTGAGCTGAGATCTGGCCACTACACTCCAGCCTGGGCGACAGAGCGAGACTCCGTCTCAAAAAAAAAAAAAAAAAAAAAAAAAAAAGAAGACGACTTTTCAAAAATTTCTTCTTCTTCTTTCTCTCTCCCCCCTTTTTTTTTCTGAGACAGGGTCTCCCTCCGTCGCCCAGGCTGGAGTGTAGTGGTGCAGTCATGGGGCTCACTGTAGCCTCAACCTGCTGGGCTCAAGGGACCCTCCCAATTTAGGCCTTCCAAGTAGCTGGGACCACAGGCATACACTACTATGACCAGCTAATTAAACATAATTTTGGGGCCAGGCGCAGTGGCTCTTGCCTGTAATCCCAGCACTTTGGGAGGCCAAGGTGGGCGGATCACAAGGTCAGGAGATAGAGACCATCCTGGCTAACATGGTGAAACCTTGTCTCTATGAAAAATACAAAAAATTAGCTGGGCGTGGTGGCGGGCACCTGTAGTCCCAGCTACTCGGGAGGCTGAAGCAGGAGAATGGCGTGAACCCGGGAGGCAGAGCTTGCAGTGAGCTGAGATCGCGCCACTGCACTCCAGCCTGGGCGACAAAGCGAGACTCTGTCTCAAAAAAAAAAAAAAAAAAAAAAGAAAGATCTCCTGGGCTCTAGTGATCCTTGCACCTCAGCCTCCCAAAGTGGTGGGATTTTAGGTGTGAGCCACTGTACTGTCTGACAGTCCAATTTTTAAAAAATGGGTACAATATTTGAATAGACATTTCTCCAAAGAAGATAAACAAATAGCCAATAAGCACAGCGAGAGCCACTCATAATCAACGGTTGTTAGGGAAATGCGAATCAAAATCACGAGGAGCTACCAATTCACACCGACAGGGCAGCTATTACACAAAGACACAATTCCAAGTGCTGGGAATATGCGGAGAAATCTGAACCTTCATGCATTGCTGGCAGGACTGTAAAATGCTGCAGCCATTTTGGAAAAACAGTTTAGGAGTTTCTTCAAAAGTTCAGGCCAGGTGCGGTGGCTCACGCCTGTGATCCCAGCACTTTGGGAGGTTGAGGCGGGCTGATCACCTGAGGTCGGGAGTTCGAGACCAGCCTGACCAACATGGTGAAACCCCATCTCTACTCAAAATACAAAATTAGCTGGGCGTGGTGGCACGCGCCTGCAATCTCAGCTACTCGGGAGGCAGAGGCAGGACAATCGCTTGAACGCAGGAGGCGGAGGTTGTGGTGAGCCGAGATTGCACCATTGCACTCCAGCCTGGGCAAGAAGAGGGACACTCCGTCTCAAAAAAGAAAAAAAAGTTCAAACATAAATCTATCACATGATCCAGCAATTCCATCTGTAGGTACATACCCATGAGAAATGAAAACACATTCACACAGAAACTTGTATACAAGTGTTCACAGTGGCACCATTCACTACAGCCCAAGGTGCAAACAACTGCGACGCCCACCGGCAGACGAGTGGGGAAGCAGAAAGTGGCCCATCACCGGAACGGAGACTGTTCCTCCTGAAAAGGAAGGACACACTGACACGCACGCATGCGTGCCCCCACCACACACATACACAGTCAGACCTGTGCACACCTGTGCAAGGCATACACACACGTGCACACACATACACGAGCACGCACATCACACAGTATGTGCACGCATGCTTGCACACACACCCATGGCTGCCCTGACTGGCAGGGGAGCTGGCACGCCTGCAACCTCTCTGCCAGGCTCTGGGCACGAAGTCGCCTCTGTGCCTCAGGAGCCACATGCAACATCTTGTCCGCATCTTCACTGCTTAAGAACCTGCTGCCTGTTTCTCTTTCGGAAACATTAGGTCATCTCCCCCCGGAGATGCTTACTCTTGGCAATTTCCCCGTGGTCCTGCAGCAGCTGAACGTTCACCGAGAAGGGAGACCCTTGGGCCACTTCCATCACCTCCGGACCCAAGATCGCGATCCTTGTGGCTTGTTCTGGGAGAGGACAGAGTGTGGCTTTAGTGGTGACTGGCATGGCCCTCCACCCACCCCATGGCTGAGTCAGCAGTGGGCGCCCCGGGAACCGACCCGAGCTCGGTGTGGCAGCTGGAACACAAGCACATGCTGGGGCCGACCCCCCACAAGCCACCTTGCAGAGCAGCGACCTGGGCAGTCGTCCGCACTCAGACCGTGCGGCTCGGCTCTGCTGGCCCGGAGCACTGTGGAATCGAATCAAGTGGACCACAGGGACCACGGAGTACGCAAGAGACACAAGTGGGCGGTGTGGGGCTGTAGGATTTTCCTGCCCATGGAATGTTCCGGCATGTCTTCCCGCTGGTTGGGATTCAGGCCCTGCATTCCCTGCGTCTGAGTCAGCACCCTGAGGTGCTGGACCCGGGGCTGGGGCGAGGCCCGGCAAGGGTGGGTCCACTGGCTGGCCAGTGCCTCCTGGCAGCCAGGGCCGCCCCTGCTCTACCGGGGCCTGTGGGGCATTGCTGTGGGCAGTGTTGCCACACCGTGTCCTGCTGCCCACCACCCCCGCCCCCACCCGCCATCCCTGACTCTCCACTATGGACTGGCCTCCAGCAATCCCTGACTCTCCACTATGGACCGGCCTCCAGCCATCCCTGACTCTCCACTATGGACCGGCCTCCAGCAATCCCTGACTCTCCACTATGCACCGGCCTCCAGCCATCCCTGACTCTCCACTATGGACCGGCCTCCAGCCATCCCTGACTCTCCACTGTGGACCGGCCTCCAGCCATCCCTGACTCTCCACTGTGGACCGGCCTCCAGCCATCCCTGACTCTCCACTGTGGACCGGCCTCCAGCCATCCCTGACTCTCCACTGTGGACCGGCCTCCAGCCATCCCTGACTCTCCACTGTGGACCGGCCTCCAGCCATCCCTGACTCTCCACTGTGGACCGGCCTCCAGCCATCCCTGACTCTCCAGCATGGACCGGCCTCCAGCCATCCCTGACTCTCCAGCATGGACCGGCCTCCAGCCATCCCTGACTCTCCAGCATGGACCGGCCTCCAGCCATCCCTGACTCTCCAGCATGGACCGGCCTCCAGCCATCCCTGACTCTCCAGCATGGACCGGCCTCCAGCCATCCCTGACTCTCCAGCATGGACCGGCCTCCAGCCATCCCTGACTCTCCAGCATGGACCGGCCTCCAGCCATCCCTGACTCTCCAGCATGGACCGGCCTCCAGCCATCCCTGACTCTCCAGCATGGACCGGCCTCCAGCCATCCCTGACTCTCCAGCATGGACCGGCCTCCAGCCATCCCTGACTCTCCAGCATGGACCGGCCTCCAGCCATCCCTGACTCTCCAGCATGGACCGGCCTCCAGCCATCCCTGACTCTCCACTGTGGACCGGCCTCCAGCCATCCCTGACTCTCCACTGTGGACCGGCCTCCAGCCATCCCTGACTCTCCACTATGGACCGGCCCCTAGCAAAGCACAATGGAGGGGCTTTAAAAGCAGATGCTGGGAGAACGCCTGGAATCTGAGGCTGCCTTGAAAAGCAGCACAGGTGATGCCTGGTACACAGGGTGGCGGGTGCCCTGGACTTCATGGCAACGGTGGGGCTGGGGAAGGGCCTGAAGCTCTGGCCCCCGTGGGAGCTCTTGCTGTGTTCTGGGGGTAAAGCCAGAGCCCACCTTGGCTTGGAGGGAGACCCTCCTCAGGGTGAACCCAGGCTACGTCCTGCACCTCTTGCCCCGTTTTTCCCACTTAGGAATTTCAACAAGGACCAAGAGACTTTTGGGAGGAGGGGCTGGGATCTGGATTATTTCCCTTGAGGTGAGGTCACCAAGACGCTCCTGGAGGGCTCTGCTGAGGATCCAGGGGCCCCTCAGGGAGACTCCACCTGAGGCAGAAGCATCTGGGCCGGGACCCAGGCTCGGCCTCTGCTCCAGGATCCCCTGCAGGGTGCACTGTGTGTGTGCGGGTGCTGGGACCTGCCTCTCAGTGCTCCCCGGGCACCTGGCCACTTCTGCCTTCCCCAAGACCTCAGCCTCCATGAGGAGCCCAGGGCCAGCAGGTCTGTGCTGAGGGCAGCAGTTACTGTTACCTGTAACCCTGTGACCTCTCCCAGCTAACAGGTCTTGGTCCTCCAAGGTCCTCCAGGCTGAGGAGGCATGTGGGGGGCTGCCTGGGCTGAGACCTTGCAGGCATCCCCAGTGCAGAGCCCGAGTCGGTGCTAGCGGCACCTGCACCTGTCACCAACTTGGCCCCAAGGTTTGGATGAGTGTCATGTCCCTGGCCAGACCGACCCCTGGGGTGGCACCCTCATCCTGGAATCTATCGAGAGGCCACCCAGAGGCCACCAGGAACACCATGGTGAGAGGGAAGGTGGCTCAGGGAGGCACCCCCAGAGGAGGCACAACTGGCTGGTCCTTCTGTGAGCCCGAGGCCACCCTGTGGTCACATCACAGTGCAGAGGGCTCAGGGAAATTGGACAGAAGCCACTTGAGGGACAGCGCAGCTGTGACCAGGTCACCCCCAAACACTCAGGCCCCAAATCTGGGAGGCCCCACTTGCAGCAGGAGCACTTTTGACATCAAACATGTTTTTCCTAAAAAGGGATGGGATTTTAGATTCCACTGCGCCCCACTCCTCCCCAGTGTGCTCTGTGTCAATATCTCCCATGTGACTGCCCAGGGGCCAGGGACACACCCCACAGTGGACCTCACAGTGCCCACGGGAAGGCAGGGACACCTACCTGCTGGGTGGCCGTTGATCCACAACCCATAATAGGTGACCCCTGAGCAGTGGGCCATGCTGCCCAGTCCACTGAAGACGTCGCTGTGCCACTGTCCCTGCAGACAGAAGGGTGAGGCTCAGGCTGGTGGCTCCCAAGGGTCTTGTGTGGGTCCCCGCACGGCACTGCAGCTCCCTGGGGCTACAGCGGGGCCCGAGGACCACAGGCTGCTAGAAAACCACATCGTCTTGAGGGTCCTTGCAGCCTGTCCCTTGGTGGTGAGAAACTATATTTCATTAGAATGCGATCCAATTTGCTTTGCAAAATATACTCCCCTTTGAATTTTAACGATGCCAGGAGGTATGGGAACAATGGCACAGTATATAAAATGCAAACAAAACCTCGAACGGGCACATTTCAGCACAAAAATCCTTTTAATACAAAGACACTGCATCTGTGGCATGTATCATAAAGGAGGCCTGAACCTGCAAACTGGCCGACTGTGGCGCTGGGATTAAGGTGCCCTGCTTGTCCGTTACACTGCTCATTTGTACATGAAGAGGCCAATTAAAAAACACAGTTTGAAAAAACGTGCCCGTGCGCTTGGGAGAAACGCCTGTTCGCTGCACACCCCAACTCTGCCTCCTTCATAACAAGCCTGGTTTCCAAGTCATACAACAAAGCCAGGGAAAATCATGTGAAATAGCACGGTGATTATTTTCACGGAAAATGTCAACGGTATTTCATTTGACTCTCAATTACTTCTATTAGAAGAAAAATTAACCAAAGGCACGTTTTGCTTCTGTTCACTCTTCGGCAGGAGCCAAGCGGGCTCCTGCTTCCCTGCCTGGCCCTCCCTGGGTGCCTTTCCCAGGGGAACCCCGAGGCAGCCGCGGCAGGTCTGCAGGGCGCAGTGTGTGCCTTCCCAGGGCCTCTCCACGGATCCTGGGCCCTGGGATGCGTGGGAAGAGACAAGGAGGGCCGAGGGCCAGGGCTGAGGAGTGCAGCAGATCAGGGAGAAGTGGATGGTGCCGGAGTTCTCTCCGGCCGCAGGGAGACAAGGCCTCTGCAGACAGCCCTGAAGGCCACTGGATTGCCCCAAAGGCCAGGGAGAGCCACGTGCATGAGGGGCTGGCGGGGGGCGGGGAGTGGTGTGGATCGCATTTGCAGAGTGGCTGAAGAGAAGCCTCCGGGTCCAGGCCATCAGCTGGGGGCAGGGCAGGGCGGGGGCCACTCAGCGGCAGGCCAGGAGCACGGCTCACGCCTCCAGGCAGGGGGCTTCTATCCGATCCGAGACAACTGGCAGCCCACGTGGTTGCCCAGAGGCAGCAAAAAGGCAGCTCTCAGCTTCAGGAGAGGCTTGGCAGCCAGCTGGGGGTGCCAGGTGGGCAGAGGCCCGGCTGCTGTCTGGACAGGGCCCTTGCTCCTGGGGCTCTTGTCCTTCTAGCACCCAGACCCCAAGATCCCAGCCAGCACCCACCCAGCTGCATTCCTGCAATGTTCCAAGCTGAGCGCACCACTGACATCACCCTATTGGCCAGACAGTTGCCCTGAAGATCAGAGTCCGGTTGACTGTGCCACCTGGGCCCTGGGCAAGCACCACCCACACTGGCAGCTACAGTGGATGGGAGTCCCAGAGCTGATCGCATGTGGGGTCAGGTGAGAGCGCTTCTGGGGTTCAGATACCAAGCACTGGCGCAGAGTCCATGGGCTGTCCTGACTGCTGCTGCACGGCGTGCCTGGAGGCCAAGGCCTGTCGGAGGCCGTGGGCGCCCTGGCACGCACACAGCACCTCCCCTCAGCCTTGCCCCCTCAGCTCTCTGTCCTGTGACTTCAGGCGTTCCCACCAAACTGGGTGAGAGTCCACTGCATTTGATTGGCATTTCTTGAGGGTCCCTTCCTGGGACCATTGTCCTCTCTCTCTCATCTCATTCACGCTGGATGGGGAGAGGCGCAAGGTCAGCGCACAGCTGAGGGCTCTTCAGGGCGTCCCGGGCCCCTGTCACCGTCAGTAATGAGAATAGTGATGTCTGGTCTCTGCCCCGTTCCACCTGCTTGGCCTCTGGAAGGTGCCCTGGGCTTTCAGGAGGAGGAAGGTGGAGCTGTGGGGCAGGGCCAGCACCAGCTGCCATATAGTGTCCAGGGTGAGTACCCAGTGAGGCCACGGCTGGGCAGGGGAAGCCAGACACACTCAGGTCATGAGAAACGCAGAGGTGCAGAGCCCACCTTTGGGGTGAGTGACTTCAGCCATGGCTGGTCTGGGGCTGCGGCTCACATATGTGGCACGAGCCTGCCTGGCATCCCCCTCCCTGGGTGCTCAGCAATCAGGTCCGGGCTCAGCATCCTCGGTGCCCACCGCTGGTGTCCGGGTGGGAGGGCTGAGCCGGGCAAGCTTTCATGCAGCACTTGATCAGTCCAAGCACATCTGAGTGATCAATGCAACGGATTCAATAGCATGGTCTTGTCTAATTCATGTTATCAATCTCACCTTTGACAATTCGGTTTCTGTTGCATGCACCCCAAGCAGGAATGAGCAGGTGCTTATTAAATAGGGTGCAGGGGAGGCTCCTGATCCCCTTGCTGACGGCACAGACTGGGGCATTGAAAGTTCTGGAGCAGGCCGGGCGCGGTGGCTCAAGCCTGTAATCCCAGCACTTTGGGAGGCCGAGACGGGCGGATCACGAGGTCAGGAGATCGAGACCATCCTGGCTAACACGGTGAAACCCCATCTCTACTAAAAAATACAAAAAACTAGCCGGGCGAGGTGGCGGGCGCCTGTAGTCCCAGCTACTCGGGAGGCTGAGGCAGGAGAATGGTCTAAACCCGGGAGGCGGAGCTTGCAGTGAGCTGAGATCCGGCCACTGCACCCCAGCCTGGGCGACAGAGCAAGACTCTGTCTCAAAAAAAAAAAAAAAAAAAAAGAAAGTTCTGGAGCAGCCGCCTCCCGCCTGGGCCTCAGGGAGCACCCAGGCACAGCCCAGGGCAATGCCCAGTGTGGAGAGCTATGTGCAGGGCCTCAGTCACAGAGAGGCCGGGACAGAGGAATGGGCACGCCACCGCCTGCTCTCCCTCCTCCTCCCTGCCGGGCCACTGCCTGGCACCCAGGTGAGCACAGGTGTATGGTGTAGGACACAGGAAGGTGGTGATGGTCACATGACCTTTGGGGAAGGGCTTCTTGGGGTCCAGGTCCACACCCAAAATAAAGAGGCAAACAGTGGTTCCAAAGTCAGGAAGCGGTCGTGCAGGATGATGGTGACACACATACGTTCCCCCTCGGTCACAAAGGTGACCCCAGGACCATAAGGGTGTTTTCTGTCAGGGGCCCTCCTTTCCCTGCCCTGCTCTGCCAGGTGGCAGAGCACTCAGGAGGCCCCGGGCAGTGCTCAGCTCTCCCCAGCTCCCAGCACCACTTGGCCAAAGGCTCACACCTTCCTTGACAGTCGATGAGCTCCGACGGCTTGGCTGGTGCGGGCACTGATTTAGCGCTGGCCTACTCCAAGCAGCCTGGGGTGGAAGAGATTGTGAGCGCTCTCCTTTCTCACTCTGGGAAGCACTTCTGGTCCATTCATGCTGTTTTCTTTCCGTGCTTTATTGGAAGCAACTCCCTCTGTTTTCAGGCCATAGTCAGGCGTCCACCCTCCCCTGGCACCACGAGGCACTTCCTGCCTCCGGCCCTCCTGGGGGATCCTGGGTCTGGTGCTCCTTGGGGTTTGACAGCCCCAGGAGGTGGGGGTGAAGAGCGGGGGCTCCAGCCTTCCCCAATGTCGGCCTTCAGGGTGTTGTGGTCTGGAGAAAGTAACCCCCAACAATTGCCAAATCTTGGGTATGAAGCAGGCGGGGCCTTTGCTGAGGTTCACGGCCTGGTGCACCAGGTGGGGGCTCCCAGGACCAGCTGCCCAGCCCCCTCAGGCCATGTTATGAGTGAGGAGCCTGCCGGACCCTCCTGCCTGGGCCCTGCGACTGCCCAGGGGCTGCTGTGCCTTGGTGGGATGGGTGGGGCTAGCTCCGGTTTCTGAGGACTGGTCATCTGTGTCACTTCCTGGTAACAGTGAGGACCAGGGGTCCTGCATTTGACCTCGCTGGTCCCATCGCAAGTGCCTGGGCTTTAAGGTATGAACTATGAGGAGTTCCAGAGGGGACATGGGCTCTGCCCTAGTGTAACCCTGGTGTCCTGATAGCCAGCCCCCTCCTCTGCCCCAGGGTGGTGGGGGGTCCACCTGAGGCAAGCCGGCCAGACTCCCCAAAGGCCATGCGTGCTCAAACGCCCCAAATTATTTACATGGTTCTCAGTGTTACATGCACGTCAGGATACCCCCACTGGCCCAGGCTTCCTGGACTATGACCCCTGGGTCTGAGGGCAGTAGGCCCGAATGTGGAGGCTGCAGGCCCCGTGGAGGACCCGGGTGGGCATTCCCACACATGCCCAGCTGAGGAGAGGAGGCTGGGGGACTGCGGCGGGCAAAGCTGCCCAGAAGGAGCCACCTGCTCCGTGCAGTGAGCAGGTGCTCGGCACCCAGCGGCGACTCTGGGAAAGCCGGCGTGTGAGACAGCCAACACTCATGGCACAGCCGACGCAGCCAGGGACGCCTGGCGGCCCACGCTGCTGCCAACATGGGTAGGAGACCCTCTGATGTGCACACACACGTGTGGCCTCCAATCTGTCTGCTCCGAGTTCTGGTCCAGCTCCCACCGAGGGTGTTCGGAGGATGTGTGGGGCCTGCCCAAGCCCTCGGGTCCTGGGAGGTTGAGGCAGTAAGCCGTAAACCAGGAGTGCGGGGGATGGAGATGGCCGAGGCGTCGCAGGCTGGTGGGGGTGCTCGCGGCCCAGGACCTCTGTGGCTTGGGCCCGGCCTGAGCTGCGTGGCTCCTGTCCCTGTGGAAGAGGAGCCTCCTCTGCTTTGGGATCCGCTGTTCTTATTTTCCGTCAGAAGAAGCTGTAACACGTGTATTTTCAGGAATGTATTTTTTCTAGAATGCATTTTTTAAAAAAGGTTCTTCATAGAGTTCTGCATTAAGGAATACTGGCTGCAAGGCAGGAGACACGGTTTGCAGGAGACATACCTGCCATTGAGATGGGAACAGGTCTCCTGGAGGGCTTCGCCAACCTCGAGCTCATGGTGCCCTGGGTAGCAGCCGATGTTTCCTGGAGTTTCTCCTACTATAGATGGATCAGAGCTGACGTAGGAGGTGCCAAGGGCATGCTCTGATGTGGGCAGAGGCGAAGGCCAGGAGAGAGAGAAGGACTCACCACTTTCTTGCCTTTTCAGAACATAAAATGATCTCTAAAACAAACAGCCGGCGCTGGTTGGGGTGTGGCTGGAGAGGCAGCGCAGTTCTCAGAGGCAACTCAGTGTCCAAGAAGGGCCTGGCGTCTGCCTCGTGGCCTCGATTGATGGCTTAAGCTCCCAGGGAAGAAACGAAAGGGCCCAAACTCCTGTGCACAAAGGCACTCCACAAAGCCTTGCAGCACTAACATGGTGAGGGGCAGGTGCTCCCGGATGGGGGTGGCTGGTGGCCAGGACTGGGGGAGAACACAGTCACCAAGAAGCGTCAAAGAGGGGAAGACCGGGTGCGCAGTGCTGGCCACAGCTGACAGTGGGTGGGCTTGCGTCTCAATTGTGGTCATTGTTAAGAGGGCTGATACTCATTAGGGTAACCTTTTACAAAAACAACAGAAAATAACCAGTGTTGGTGAGGCTGCGGAGGAACTAGAACTGTGTGCACCGTGGGCGGGAAGGTAAAAGGGTGAGGCCGCTGTGGAGAACAGCATGGCGGTTCCTCAAAAATTAAAAACAGAATCACCATCCAATGCAGCAGTCTCACTTCTGGGGCTGCGGCCCACAGGGCCTCGAAGAGTTCTCTGTGCAGCCGTATTCACAGCAGCATCACCCACAGGACCCAGGAGGGGAAGCCTCCCTAGAGTCCACCCACAGAGGGGCAGAGAAGCATGTCTGTCCACATCGGGGGAGCCCGCCTCAGCCTTAGGAAGGAAGGAGGGGCTGGCACAGGCTCCAGCATGGAGGCATCTGAGGACACCGCGCTGGGTGAAACAAGCCTGGCATGAAAGGACACCACTCACAGGAGGCCCGAGACCAGCAGGGTCTACAGACACAGTGGAACGGTGGCCGCCAGGGGCGGGAGCGTGGGGAGTTCGTGTTGGAAGGGGACGGGAGGTTCGGGTGGGAAGGTGACAAAGTTCTGGAGGTGGATGTGGTTGTGGCTGCACAAAATGTACACGTGCCTCCTGCCACTCCACTGCATGCTTAAAAACGGCTATGGCCCAGTGCAGTGGCTCATGCCTGAAATCCCAGCCCTCTGGGGGCCAAGGCAGAAGTGTTAGAGCCCAGGAGTTGGAGATGAGCCTGGGTGACACAGTGAGACCTCGCCTCCACAGAACAAAAAGTAGTTAAGATGCTACGTTTTATACTATATGGATTTTACCATGACAGAATGGTTGGTGTTTTGGTTTTTTATTTTTTTGAGACAGGGTCTTGCTCTGTTGCCCAGGCTTGAGTGCAGTGGGCATGATCTCAGCTCACTACAACCTCTGCCTCCCAGGTTCAAGCCATCCTCCCACCTCAGCCTCCTGAGTAGCTGGGGCCACAGGTGTGTGCCATCGCGCCCAGTCTAATTTCGTATTTTTAAAAACTTCTTTTGTAGAGACAGGGTCTCCCTGTGTTGCCCAGGCTGGTCTTGAACTCCTGGGCTCAAGCAATCCTCCCACCTTGGCCTCCCAAAGTGCTGAAAGTACAGGTGTGAGCCACCATGCCTAGCCAACAAAACGTTTTTTAAAGCAGGCTAAATATTTGACTAATGACACCACAAGGAACAGCTGTCCCCTCCCTCTGGACAGCCCTCAGGATATGCGGAGTGACTCCCATCTCTGGCAGCTGCTGCCTCTCCGGGTGGACGCCATTTACTCTCCAGGATAAAGGTGGAGGAGAGGCACTGTGACCAGAGGGTCCAGCACTGAGACACAGAGAACTGAGCAGCTGAGCCGAGAGCACCTTGCTTCTCCTCATTAACCAGAGTCCAAGGGACAGACCTGGTAATGTTTTCTTGCACACACAGCCATGTGAAGACCTCCTGCCTCTGAAGTGCAGTCTGGCAGCCATGGCTGTGCTGTGTGGGAGGCGGCCCCGGCCCAGTCCTGACCTGAGGGCATGGGGGCCCAGCCTGTCCTCTTGGCCTCTGGCGCCCTTCTCTGTTTGTAGCGTCTACGTCGGTCCGGGCAGAAGCAATGCCCAGAGAAGGCGCTGGAGGAGCGGGCAGCTCACTGGCCACGGTCTGTGTGTGCCTGCAGGTGTCAGTGGTGTGGACAAGGCCAGGGGACTGCTGCCACCGGGGACAATGCCCAGGGGACCCCACAGGGCAGCGAGCACCAGCACACAGCAGTGTCCCCACGGGGCTCAGGCCACAGGCCTGCCTGGTGAGGGTGTGTGGGCCTTGGTCGGCAGGCAGTCCCAGGGCCTGCCCAGGTGTCCCAGTCCTCTGGGCCTGGACGGCAGAGGGAGTGGGGAGGTCATATTATAGCCCCCGGGAATGTAGGTCACTTTAAGGGTTTTGCACCAAGACTCTCATAGAAATCCTCTGCAAAACTGTCCGCAGAATTCAAGGCTTTAGCGCCAAGGGGAAAAACCATCCCAAGCAGAAAGGCCGGGAGGCGGCTCGGGGGCCTGGCTCTCAGGAGTACCCAGCCAGCCCCTGGGCCCGGTGGCCATCCCAGGCCACGCTCGCCTGTCCAAACTATGGCCTGGGAATAAGCTCGGAGCTCCCGGGGAGGCCAGTGCGGTGCCGGGACAGGGCTGGGCCGCCCCCTGGTGGATGCGCTGAGCACCCTGCTGCCATCAGCCCAGGAGGGAGGGCACCATCCCTCGCCTGGTCCTCTCTTTCGGCCCAGGGTGCTGGTGACCAGCAAGCAGCGTGGACCCGAGTTGGCACCTGTGTGGCAGCCAGGGGACCTGTGGGACAGAAGAGCCTCTGGGGACAGGGCTGTGCTGGGAGTGGGGGTGGGGAGGACGAAGCTGTCCATGGTCCTCTGGAAGAACAGGAGCTGCTTCTTGCCAAGCCCAGGCCAGAGTGGACAGTGCTGTCTGGCAGCAGGCAGCACCTGTGTCCCTGGGCCATGAGACAGGCCCTGAGCAGGTCCTCCTGAATCTCGGGGAACGTGAGGGTTGGGTGAGTGGCCGGGGGTCCCCAGGGCCGCACTGCCACTGCCTGGTAAGGGAGCCTGCTGTCCTTGCACCTCAGCTTCCTCACCTGCACCCTGCATGGACTGGTGGGGACCACGAGCCAACGCACCAAAAGGCTGACAGCAGCGCCTCGCATCCAGGAAGTGAAACCACACACCCGAGCCCAAGCTCCAGAGCTGTGCACCAGCGCCGGCCCCAGCTTTGCCCCAACCCTGCAAGGCGAGGGAATCGTCATGGTGGCAGTGGGCTGGGGGCCCGGGTGTGCTGGGGTGGAAGCGGGTGAGGAGAAGAGAATTCTGCCCAGGGACTCCTTTGGCCGCACTCTCTCACAGCCGTTCTGGAGAGCGAAGACAAGGGAGTGATGGCTGCCCCAGCACGCAGTGAAGTCTGGTCCTGCAGGATGGACACACGCCCCGGGGGAGAAGAGGCAGAGCCGTGGCTTGGGTGCCGTATCTCCTGCATATGGCTCAGGTGAGAACCCGCAGCACCAGCCCAGGCCAGCAGGGGCAGCAACAAGGCTGACATGGACTCCCAGGGTCCAGCAAGGACACTGCCAATGGCCAACTGCCCTGAGCAGGGCTGGCAGTCCCTGGAGTGGGCATGGATGGCACTTTTACCCAAGCAGGATGCTCTGTTTCAAGAGCAGGGAGGGTGGACATGCATTTGGAGGGGAGCCATGCTGCACCTCCCACCTGACCACCCTTCCAGGGGCCCCACATCTGACCACCTCTGAGGCCTTGCTGCGGAGCGGACAGCTGTGCCAGCCAGGATGAGGCTCCCATCCCCACCCCATCTCCTTCATCACCATGTGGCCCCATGCCAATTGCCAACCCACCACCTCTCAGTTCCCAGCATCCCCCTTCCTTGCCCACTTGTCCCTGACGGGAAGTGGACCCTGTCAATGTTTCTCCTTTGCCAGCAAGTGCAATGCCAGGTTTTGTCAACAGAGAACAAGGCGGGACTACGGGAAGCTGTGTTTCCACTTTAACTCCTATGGCCGGGGCCAGTGGCCTGTGGAAAACCCCACAGTGTCTGGTCTCTGGCAAGCGTCTCCTGCACCTCAGTGGGAGTTTCCTGAGAAGCAGCTCTGGCCCCTGGCACCCTAGAAAAGCTCTCTACCACCTGGGCTGGCAGCCACACCCTCTCTGTTGAGGTCTGAGTCTCAGGAGGGTGCTGGCTTCCTCCCAGTTCGAGGGACTATTCACTCCAACCACTGCTCCAACTTTCACACGAGAATCTTGGTAAGGAAGGGAATTCAACTGACATTGTAATTCTGCGACCCACACAATTAAATGTTGCGTTTCTCATCAAAGCAGCCCCAAGGCTCTAGGGAACGAGGGACTCCTCTCCACGGCCGTGGCAGTCCTGATTGGCTGTGACTTGTGCTGCATTGAGAGACCCGCACGTGTGGTTTCTTCCTGTTAGTGCTGCTGGACGCTCAGGGGACCCCTCACAGCCCTTGCAGTCATGGTCATCCTCATGGCTGTGACAGCCTCACACAGCAGCACCTGGGCTCCTGAGGCCCTCGATTGGGCTGGTGTCTCACGGCCAGCATGGGGGATGGCTTGGTTAACTGTGAAGCTCCCCCAGGCTGTGGACCAGCGGCCTCCCCTTCCCACCAGCCAGGGGCTCAGGCCTGCAGCCCAGCCCAAGCAACAACCACGCCACTCTTAGACTCCACTGCAGAGGCTCTGTCTCCGGGACCCCTCCTGACATTGCGATGCTGGTATTCCTTCTCTTGCCCTTTTTGGTAGCTAGCTGCCTCGTCCTTGTTAGTGACTCTTTCAGTACATTTTCCCCACTGGAGTGATGGGTGTTGCTTCTACCTCCTGACTGCGTCCTGAACCAGGCCCCACTGTCCATTCAACGCTCAGACCGAAAGCTCAGGTGCCAACCTTGACTCTTCTCTTGCCTTTGCCCACACATCCAGCCTGTCAACAAGTCTGGCGTCCTCTCCTCCAAACATCCTGAAATTTGCTCTCTGTACTCGTGGGGCCGCTGCCCCATGCCCCCAAGAACAATCCTGGTCCCTGCCTTGTAGGGCCTGTCACAGACCAGAATGTACCACCTCAAAATCTGCCTCTTTGGCATCAGCACTATTTTGAGCTGATTATTTTGAGAAACTGCAGACACAGGAGAAGCTCTGAAAACAGAGTACAAGTTTCCCTTTTGTAAGAAAAATTTGCATCCGTAAAGGAAACTCCACTGGTAAGGGTCTGTCCTGTCCGTACCAGGAAGAGAAAGGCCCCAGGTCACCAAGGCGCAAAGGCTCCTGTAGGTGGAGAAGGCCCTGCCTTAGCTGCACCACAAGCCTTATCCCATGACTGGCCCCCAACACCCTTCTTCCTTTGGTTTGGCTGAAGATGGGATTTAAGTCAAAGGCGAGGGCCGCCTGTGAGCTTCCCCGCCTCTCCACATACCTCCCGAGCACATACAAGGCACACGCCTGTGAGCTTCCCCGCCTCTCCACGTACCTCCCGAGCACATACAAGGCACACGCCTGTGAGCTTCCCCGCCTCTCCACGTACCTCCCGAGTACATACAAGGCACACGCCTGTGAGCTTCCCCGCCTCTCCACGTACCTCCCGAGTACATACAAGGCACACGCCTGTGAGCTTCCCTGCCTCTCCACGTACCTCTCGAGTACATACAAGGCACACATATGAATACGCTCCTGTTTGTTTTTCTCTTTTCCCGACAGGGAACTGTGAGGGGAGAGGGAAACTTATCTTCCCACGCGGGATAAGGGAATTGCAGGGCCTGGAACTTGGAGAAGCTGCCAGGGTGAGGCTCCCCACACACCCCACGCGTCCCACCCCCGCGAGGCCCGCACCCTCTGGGCAGCAGGTGCTCTGCACCCCTGGGTACCTCGTAGGTGGAGCCATCGGTGCGGCGCAGCACCCCGTGTCCCTGACGCTGGTCCCGGACCCAGTCGCCATCGTACTTGTCACCGTTCCTGGGGGACACACGCACAGAGTCCACTCTCAGCAGGGGGAGCCAGGTGGTGGCAGTGACTCAGCCCGGCTCCTCCCACCGGGCTCCGCAGGCACCGCGGGACGGAGGCAAAAATAGGCCCGAGCAGATGGCCCCGAGAGCTCCTGCCTCGCCAGGGCCGGCTGGGGGCTGACGACAGGCGGCGGGGACACGTCCGCCCACCCCCACCCTAGATGGCAGGCCTGCTCGGGACACGCTTAGCCTCCGCCACTCAAAATGGGAAATGACACGGAGAGGCAACAGGAGGGGGCTGCAGTCTCCACAGCCAGTGAGGCTGAGACTCCGCCGTGGGAATTTCCACACGGGCTGAAGACGCCTAGCACCTGGGAGGCGGGAGGCTCTGCTGGCCAGAGGGCACCCCCAGCCTCATTTAGACCTGGAGAAGCTCCTGTGGTGCCATCTTGCTGCCAGCCTGACCTTCTCAGGAGGTATTTTAATGGGAGGGGTGATGTTTTATCTACTAAACACACCATCGGTCAATTTCAATCAATAAGGGGAAAATTACAGAACAACACCGAAACCACAGAATGTGGTCCAACAACTTGGCACTGGAGCGGTGGCAGGTGGACAGCAGGGGCCGGAACAGGCCCGGGGTGTCCTACGGCAGTCTTGTCTACACCCCCAGGCCACATGGCCTCACACCTGTCCTGTGTGTCTGTCATACGCCGGGCAGCACCTGCAAGACTCATACTCACTTAAAGAGCATCTGCCCAGGGCCGTGCCTCTTGTTGTCATGGAAGGAGCCCTGGTACACTTGTCCGTCCCGGTCCACCAGAAACCCGCGTCCTGGAGAAGGGACCAAGAGACAGACTTGGCTTTGTGCCTCCTCCTGCATCTGAGAAAGGATCTGACCCCTGCTCCTCAGAGGGCAGGTAGAGGAAAGTGGTAAGTCTAGGAGGCATGGGGCTCAGGGCCCCCCAGGAGCATGACAAACCCTGCAGGCCTGGCTACACAGGGCCTTGGCACAGCTCGGAGAGGCTCTGAATGGGAAGGGCAGATGTGCTTTGGGACAGGTCGGTCAGCCGACAGGGCAGCAAAAATGGCCCTGGGGTCCAGCTCTCAAAGGTGCTGCTGAGGGACCCTGCAGACTGCCATTGGAGGCTGCACAGGCTCTGTGTCCTGCTGGGGTGAGGACGGGTGCGGTTTGGGCCTGTTGTTTGTTTTTATAAGAAACTTCAAGTTCACAGTGAGGGAGGCAGGGCTTCACCTGAACAAGGAGAAACTCAAGAGGATGGGAGTTCAGTAAACTGTGGCATTTTCAGATTTTGGACAACTCAGAAATTTGAGAGTATTTCTGATTCTTTTTTGTTGTTGTTGCTTTGTTTTTGAGACGGAGTCCCGCTCTGTCGCCAGGCTGGAGTGCAGTGGCATGATCTCAGCTCACTGTAACCTCTGCCTCCCAGGTTCAAGTGATTCTCCTGCCTCAGCCTCCTGAGTAGCTGGGATTACAGGCGTGTGCCACCATGCCCAGCCATTTTTGTATTTTTAGTAGAGATAGAGTTTCACCATTTTGCCCAGGCTGGTCTCAAACTCCTGACCTCAGGTGATCCGACTGCCTCAGCCTCCCAAAGTGCTGGGATTACAAGCATGAGCCACTATGCCTGGCCTCAGATTCTTAACATAAGAAAAACACTGGAAAAAGAAGCTCCATCTGTGGTGGAGAGTTCATGTGCTTGACTCCTGTCTCGGGTGCAGGTGGCCTTTTGGCTGTGGGACCGTGGACCGTGCTCTGCCTGGCTTGGCTGGGTAGAGGGACAGGGCACAGCCCCCTCCTAGCTTGAGTCTGGCCTCCTGACTTGCTTGGGCCAACAGAATGTGGAGGAAGTGGCCAAGCTGCCCAAGACTCCTGGGTAAGGAGCTGGGCTTCCCAGGCCTATGAGGATCTCAGGGACCCTCAGGCCTGGCGGAGTTGCTGTGACTATAGCCATTTAGTAACCCCATGAGACCAGACTAGAAGCCCCTCCCTGCAGGGCCCAGGCCAACCTACTGACTCCAGGATCAGGAGCAGTTAATAAAGCAGTGGCCATTTTAACCCCGAAGCCATGGGCGTCTATTCCGCAGTAGCGGATAACAGAGATGCACGAAGTGCCACAGGACCTGGTGGGCATACTGGTGTATGCAGGGCATAGGACACGGTCTGGGGGTGGGGAGAAGATAGCATGGGCCCCCTACCTTCTTTCCCACCCTCTGAAGTCAGATAGGCCCCATCAGAGGTTCCTGAACCCAAGTGGACGTAGGATCCCGTGCCCCGAAAGCACCCGCCCCTCACAGCGCCCGGCTCCCGTGGACGCCAGACCTTCCCGCATGCCATGGGAGACCTCCCCTTCATAGCATCCGCCAGCTTTGTACTCCATGACGCCGTGTCCTTGAGGCTCTCCCAGAACAAACTGTCCAGAGAAGGTGTCCCCTGCGTGTGGACAAGAAGGAGGTGAGACAGGAGGTTCAGTTCAGGGCTGCGGCCCCAGTCGGCTCTTCTCTGTCCCCGACCCATGAGACGCAGGAACCACTCCAGAATGGATGTCCCCGCCTCCATTGTACTACTTAGTCTGGTTCATGAGGGAAAACATGGTAAGCAGGTCTGGTCTCCCCAGCAGCTGGGCACGCAGACAGCCCTAGGCAGACACTCTCTGCGGACATCTACCAGAGGGCAAAGGACCCTCTGGTAAGAGTTTGCAGGGTGAAGGATGAGCTTTTTCCCTGGCTCTTTAAAAACTGAAAGCCGGCCGGGCGCGGTGGCTCAAGCCTGTAATCCCAGCACTTTGGGAGGCCGAGACGGGCGGATCACGAGGTCAGGAGATCGAGACCATCCTGGCTAACACGGTGAAACCCCGTCTCTACTAAAAAATACAAAAAACTAGCTGGGCGAGGTGGCGGGCGCCTGTAGTCCCAGCTACTCGGGAGGCTAAGGCAGGAGAATGACGTAAACCCGGGAGGCGGAGCTTGCAGTGAGCTGAGATCCGGCCACTACACTCCAGCCTGGGCAACAGAGCAAGACTCCGTCTCAAAAAAAAAAAAAAAATACCTGAGAGAAAAGACCTCCACTGAGAACCCACCGACCCCTCTGGCATGAGGGTCTGAGGTTCCTGGAGACACAGCTTCTGGCAACGAGCACGGGAGTCCCCAGAGGAGGTTTCCCATCTAGGGATACAATGTGGCTGAAATAGCTTTAAAGAAAAAAGAAATAGTGTAACTTGGGATAGATAAATCTTTATTCCAGAAAAGCGTCTCCAGAAGCCTGAGTTGCTCTCAGTGGTGACCACAGAGCCTCAGTCAGGTCCCCAGGCCTTCCGGGTAGGCCAGGCTCCTCACAGCACAAAGGTTCCCGTCTACACGTCATGCCTTCTGCGTCTAGACTCGTGGGACCAACTGAGCCCAACGGGTTATGAGAAAGGAGTGAATGTGCCATCCCGGCTAGAGCTCACCTGACCAGGCCCAGTGCCGGCGGCCTTCTCCCGTGATCTCTCCATCCACAAACGCCCCCTCGTAATAACTGCCATCTTTAAATAACAACTTCCCGTGACCTGGCAGGAGAAATCGCTGTGTAAAGTCAGACAGCGGTTGGGTTGACTGCAATGACCCTGTGCAGTGTGGGGCCTGTTTCTCAGAACAGAGAGCTTGCCTTCAAAACCTGTGTTTGGCTCCATCACTCATGCGATACATGTATTTAAAAATAAAAAATGCTCTCAAAATCATCTGCCGAAACATGCCTGAGCAACCTGGGCCTTCAGCCAGAACAAGCAGAGGAATCAAAGTGCAGGCGACCAGCCTGAGCAACGTGGAGAGACCCTGACTCTACACAAAATGTTAAAAATTAGCGGGGTATGGTGGTGCGTGTTTGTGGTTCCAGCCGCTCAGGAGGCTGAGGTGGGAGGATCACTTGAGCCAGGAGGTTGAGGCTGCAGTGGGCCGTGATTGCACCACCGCACTCCAGCCTGGGTGACAGAGAAAGACCCCGCATCAAAAATAAATAAACAAATAAAAGTGCAGTTGAGACCTCATCTCTGAGCCTCCTGAGGGGACACTCCCATCACCCTGCTTCTGTCAATGTGAGGACAGAGAGTCTGCAGAACACAGCGCCCCAGAAGAGCACCTTTTAAAAGGGGGAACGTCCTGCCCAGGCCAGGCTCTGCCAGCGGCCACAGACAGGAGCCTTCGCGCCTGCCTGGTGGACAAGCATCTTTCCTACCGGACCCTACAGAAGAAGCATCTGCGTAGCAAAAACACTAAAAAAAAGTTAAACGTTTTAAAAATATAGAAAATACTGATAGATACAAAAATAGCTCATATAGCAAAACCCCGGAAGACCAAGCTCCCATGAGAAAACTGGGCAGAGTGGCCGGGTGCCGTGGCTCACACCTGTAATCCCAGCACTCTGAGAGGCTGAGGTGGGCAGATCACTTGAGGTCAGGAGTTTGAGACCAGCCTGGCCAACATGGTGAAACCCTTTCTCCACTTAAAAAAAGAAAATAATACAAGTCGGCCGGGCGCGGTGGCTCACGCCTGTAATCCCAGCACTTTGGGAGGCTGAGATGGGTGGATCACAAGGTCAGGAGATAGAGACCATCCTGGCTAACACCATGAAACCCTGTCTCTACTGAAAATACAAAAAATTAGCTGGGCGAGGTGGCGGGCGCCTGTAGTCCCAACTAATTGGGAGGCTGAGGCAGGAGAATTGCTTAAATCCGGGAGACGGAGGTTGCAGTGAGCCGAGATCGAGCTACTACACTCTAGCTTGGGTGACAGAGCGAGATTGTCTCAAAAAAAAGAAAGAAAGAAAGAAAACTGGGCAGAGTGGCTGGGCACAGTGGCTCACGCCTGTAATGCCATCACTTTGGGAGGTCAAGGTGGGTGGATCACCTGAGGTCAGGAGTTCGAGACTAGTCTGGCCAACATGGCAAAACTGCATCTCTACTAAAAACACAAAAATTAGCTGGGCGTGGTGGCAGGTGCCTGTAATCCCAGCTACTCGGGAGGCTGAAGCAGGAGAATCGCTTAAACCTGGTAGCTGGAGGTTGCAGTGAACCGAGATGGCACCACTGCACTCCAGCCTGGGCAACAAGAGCAAAACTCTGTCTCAAAAAACAAAAACAAAAACAAAAAAGAAAAGAAACGAAAACTGGCAGAGGGCAGATACAAAACTGTGTGAGAGGAGCACAGTGGTGGGAAGGTCCACACCATGGAAGGTTCATGGCATTTGCCTGGGGTTGAGGGGGTACAGGTGTTATTGACTTTATACTTGGTTTCTTTGTGTTTTGTTTTGTTTTGAGATGGAGTCTCACTCTGTGACCCAGGCTGGAGTGCAGTGGCGCAACCTCAGCTCACTGCAACGCCTGCCTCCTGTGTTCAAGGGATTCTCCTGGCTCAGCCTGCCAAGTAGCTGGGATTAGAGGTGTGCATTACCATATCCAGCTAGTGTATTTTTAGTAGGGTCGGGGTTTCAGCCTGCTGGTCAGGCTGTTCTGCAACTCCTGACCTCAAGTGATCCACCCATCTTGGCCTCCCAAAGTACTGGGATTACAGGTGTGAGCCACTGCGCTTGGCCTGACTTTACACTTTCTTCTATTACTTGGACTTACTACAAGAGTAGGTTCTCCTTATAATCAGAAATAAACCATAAAGCCAGTTTTCACTCTGGAAAAGACAAATTAACTCAACCTCTAGGGAGAATTTCTAAGTCGCAGCTTCCTTTGCTAAAGATGGCCCTCCAGGGGGGTCTCCCAGGCCTCTGTTTCCCCGTCCATCCGGCCTTACCCCCAGCAGCCAGGGAAGCACCAGGGTACAGTGGGCTCGAAAGCTACAGGAAATGCCACTTGCCCACCCAGCCTCCCGGGGAGAAACCAGCTTCATCAGCCGTGGGGTGGCAGCTGCAAGAAGAAACCACAGAGGCCTCTCACCGTGCTTCCTCCCTCCTTTCCATTCTCCTTCATATCGAAAGAAAGAATTTGGGTATACGTAGACACCATAACCTGAATATTGAGAAGACACACACAGGTGAGCACAGACACTGAGATGAGGGATGGTCTCCAGTGTTGAAGGAGGGAGTCCAGCTCCCTCGAGGACTTCAAGGGGTTGGTACACATCACCTTCAGCGGCCCAGAGGCGGCCTGTGGGGCTCATGAGCTCTCCTGTCGGCTGTTGGGCCGTCCATTTGCTCATTTGTTTATGTGACAAGGACGAGGACCTACTTGGTGCAGAGAAGACAGGCCCAGTGAGAGGAGGGCTGGGTTGAAACAAGAGCAGGTCCTTGAGACAGTAGAGGTGCTCGGGAGGTGGTGAGGGACAGGTTGGGAGCCTTGTTGCGGGAGATGAGTGAGCCAGGGGAAGGCAGAGCCGGCAGCATCAGTGAGGCACACAGGGGAGGAGCAGACCCTCCCATCCCCTGCTGTGACCCTTCAGTGGTCTCCTATCCCTGGGGACAAAATCCACACTCAAACCTAAGGAGGGCCTGGCCGGCTTTAACTCTTCCCAGTTGCTGGGTGGGCCACCCGCCAACTCCTGCAGTTCCTGGAATGGGTAGGGCTCCCTCCCCACCAGCTCCTCCTCGGGCACATCTTGGGGGCAGGGTTTATGGGAAAATGTCGGGGAGGAGGGCAGGGGGTTACCACAGGCTACTGTATCTGCCCCAAATCTTCTACCTGAAGATACTAGTGTGAGCTCTGAGTTCATTCCAGACCCGTTTATTTGATTCTAGAAACAGTTCCTATCAAGAGCGGCTTTTTTTTTTTTTTTTCTTTTTTTGAGACGGAGTCTTGCTCTGTCGCCCAGGCTGGGATGCAGTGGCGCGATCTCGGCTCACTGCAACCTCCGCTTCCTGGGTTCAAGGGATTCTCCTGCCTCAGCCTCCTGAGTAGCTGGAACTACAGGCGGCACCACGCTCGGCTAATTTTTGTATTTTTTTAGTAGAGACGGGGTTTCGCCATGTTGGCCAGACTGGTCTCGAACTCCTGACTTCAGGTGATCCGCCCGCCTCGGCCTCCCAAAGTGCTGGGAGTGACAGGCAAAATCTGCTTTTGAAACGCGACCTAGCGTTTCTGGACAGCACCGGCCAGGAAGTCAGGAGGCTTCGTGCTGCTCCTGCGCCTGCCCTGGCCCCACATCCCCGGCTTCGGGATCCCCAAGGCAACCCCAGGTCCGGCTGGCTGTGAGGCTGCGGCCGGAATCCGATCTTCCCTGCTGGGAGCAAGCCGGGGGCGACCCCCTGCAGGCCTGGGCCTGCTGCGGCAGGAGGGCTCGGGGAAGGGTGCGAGCCGGGCCCGGGGAGGCGCACGGCGAGTCCTGTGGGAGTGGGGGACGCGGAGGCGGCCCCGGCTCCGCCGCGGCACCTGGACCTCCACTTTCCGAGGTGAGCATTTGGGGGTTGAGGGCGTAGAGCGATCGCACCCCGAACGGGGCCCAGGGCAGCCGGCGACCTGCCCCGTGGCCCGCAGTCATTACCGTCCCGGGGCGGCCTCCTCGGCGGGTCCCGGCGCGGCCCACGGGAGCTCGGGGTGCCCTCGCCAACCGCCGCCATCTTGCCGCCGGGGGTTTCCTTAGCGACCAGCAACGCCCGCTTCCATTGGTCTTTGTCGCAAGGGGGTGTGGCCACGGGCCTAGTCCCTGAGCCCGCGCAATCTCTGGAGCGAAGCTAGCCGGACCCGGAGCCAGAGGACGCAGCTGCGCCTGTGCGCGTTTCCGCCGCTGTCGTGTCTTCCGCGGAGAGGCCCGCCCGCCAACGGCCTGCGCGTCTGCGCCGGAAGCGGAAATGGTTGGAGCCCTCGACCCCGCCCTCGCGCCATCTTGGGGGCCCTGGAGGCGGTGCCGCGGAGGACGGAGCGGAAGTGCTCGCTGCAGTTTCTCGGAGCCAGAGCGCAGCCCCGGCGGCCGCCCCTGCCCCGCCGTCCTCCTTCCCGCGGCCGTGAGGGAGACCGCGGCTCGGCCGTAGCGGAGCTGCGAGGTGCCAGGAAGGGCTGCGTGGCGCGGGAACGGCCGGGCAGCGCCGCCTCCGCTGCTTCCGGGCTGTCAAGGCCGCGGGCGGGCGGGGCCGCGCTGAGGGCCGGGCGGGGAGGGACGTCGGGGCCTGGGTGGCCGCTGGGACCGTGTTCCCGACCCGCGGCCCTGAGGGGTACGGGTCGCGCCTCGGGGCCGGGCCCGGGACGAGGGGCTGGGGGGTGCAGGCCGAGCCCTGGGGCCTGCGAGGGGCAGGTGAGCGGGAGAGGGGCCGGGCGGGGGCTGCAGCCCTCCCCACCCGGGCCTCGTCTCGTCCGCTTCCCCTGTTGTGCATTTGGGGGAAGCGGGAAGTCGCCGCCCCCATAGCGCTGCGAGTTGGGCTGGATTCGAGAGGGGATATGCCGTCTCCCCATCCTGCGTCCAGGTCAGCGCTTATCTATAGGATTTAGTGTTAAGCTCTGGGCCGAAGGCGTTACTGACGGGCTCAAGGGAAACTAGTTACATCGGTTTTGATCGTATTCTACATAGGCAATAAAATCATAAATTCTCCAGGCTGACTTAGTACTGGTCTGTGGCCCCGCTGATAAAGGTATCGTTCGTTTCTCTGCCAGGTGTCTTACAGCACAGAGGGCTGCTTTCAGCCTGAGTACCTTCAGTGGGCTTTCGCCCTTTTCCCTTTGTGAAGAGTAGAGGCTGGCCGTTGGTCCTGGAAACACTTTGTTTTTAGTTGGGTTGACATTTCACAGGAAATGCAGTTATCCCGTAAGTGGATAAAGGGTTCTCAGTAATTCAGACTCGCTTGGCTTCTGCCGTATGCCCGAGGTGACGGCGGTTACAGTGTGTCAGAGCCAGGTGGAGATGTACGATGGTCAGGCCCAGAGGAGGGAGGAGCCCAGGCTGGAATGTGGCCTTGGAAAGAAGGAAGAGAAGGGGTCTGGGAGGGCATTTCAGAGAACTGAACAACACTAGAGGCATGAAGCTTTGTGCACCGCTGCTAGGGCTTTCCTAGTTCCGGAGGAATTGGGGAATTGGGGATGGGGTCGTGAAGAGAAAGGTGGTGGGAGCCAGACTGTCAGTGCTCCCGGACCCCAGGCGGAGGACTTCATCCCGGACTGTCAGTGCTCCCGGACCCCAGGCGGAGGACTTCATCCCGGACTGTCAGTGCTCCTGGACGCCAGGCGGAGGACTTCATCCCGGACTGTCAGTGCTCCCGGACCCCAGGCGGAGGACTTCATCCCGGACTGTCAGTGCTCCCGGACCCCAGGCGGAGGACTTCATCCCAGACTTCAGTGCTCCTGGACGCCAGGCGGAGGACTTCATCCCGGACTGTCAGTGCTCCCGGACCCCAGGCGGAGGACTTTATCCCAGACTTCAGTGCTCCTGGACCCCAGGCGGAGGACTTCATCCCAGACTTCAGTGCTCCTGGACGCCAGGCGGAGGACTTCATCCCAGACTTCAGTGCTCCTGGACGCCAGGCGGAGGACTTCATCCCAGACTTCAGTGCTCCTGGACCCCAGGCGGAGGACTTCATCCCAGACTTCAGTGCTCCTGGACGCCAGGCGGAGGACTTCATCCCAGACTTCAGTGCTCCTGGACGCCAGGCGGAGGACTTCATCCTTACCACACACATAGTGATGGACCACAGATGTGGATGAATGTGGTGGGCCCTAGAACAAGGCACATAGAGAGTTTTACACTTTCTGGCATGTCCTCATGGTTTCTGCTTGGACTGGTTTTATCTCCCTTTCAGTTTTGTTTGTGACTAGACATAAAGCAGTCACCTTCAGCAGGTAACTGATGGGCTGTCTGCTATGGAATGGACTTCCAGGTGGTAGGGCCCAGCCCCAAACCAGACAAGGGACCCCTCCAGGAGCTTCATTCTAGCAGGAGAAAATTGAGAAATAAGCCAGAAAGGTATCAGGAAACAGTTGTACACAAAATAAAAGCAGGGTGATGTGATGTAAGGTACTAGGGGTCAGTGTGGGCAATAACGGAGACCTCTGAAGAGGAGGTGGCCTTCAAACTGAGCAGAGAGGAGGGCTGCAGTGGGGGCAGCTGCTGTGAGGGCTGGCCTTGATCTGGGAACAGGGCTGGCACTGCCTTGCCTGGATCCAAGGGTGTTCCACGGGCTGTCCAGTGACGACTCGCAAGAGCCTCGTGGAGAAGGCACGAGAGGTGCTGTTGTCCCATTTCACAGACTGGAACCTGAGGCATCCTGGAATAGCCTGTCCTGGTCACACTGACAGAGAGTGGTAGAGCCAGGATCTGAAAGCAGGCCGTTGGAGTCCAAAGTTCACGTTCTTGCTCCTGCCACACTGCCTCAGGCTGTTCCTGGTGATGCGTTCAGTCAGGGTGTGAGCTGACTGTGTGTGTTTGGTATACGTGTTGTGTGTGTCAGAGAAGCAGAATTGGCTGATGGGTTTCGAGTAGGTTTTTTACACGTTCAGCTGGAGAGAGAGACGTTCTGAACTTTGCCTAGAGAACACCCTTTGGTGGGAGAGCCGAGTATTTTCTCTCTGACATTACTCTCATCACCTGCAGTCAAGTAAAAGCGCTTTAATGGGAAACAGTCTGAGTAAAACGGGGAAAACTGTAAGGAGCTACAAGACGAAGAATGTGATGCGTGTCTTTCAGATGCCTGGCTTTGGCCTAAACAGGGTGGCCTTTCCAGGTGGCGCATTCTAGTGTAGCCTCTATTTAAATACGGAGTTCTCTCAGTGGAGAGTGAAAGTCCTCCTCCTGTGTGTCTTTGGTTTACATGAGACCAAAGGGCCCCTCGGTCTCCTTGAGCCGGCCTGGCACTCCGCAGGATCCAGGAATGGTGTCACGGAGCCACATTCTGCACAGACTTGGTGACGTGGAGGGAGCTGCCTGGATCATTTCCCCGCATCAGTTGTGATGGGAGAGCCGAGGCCCTTGAGGGCAGGATTGCGTCTGGCCCCCTCTGCCTTCCACCTGCAGGGAAGGTTTCCCCAGCGCTCACAGGGTGGGACTGGAGGAGCGTTGGTTTCAGGAAGATGCGGGTTCCAGCTCCTGCCCACTGCAAACATGCTGATGGGCCAGGACAATGCTTTAGCCTTTGTGAGCCTCAGCTTTCTTACTTGTGCATGAGAACAGTAAGACTGACCCCAAGGGTTGCCGAGGAACGATGTCTTTGCTTTCGTGTCTGGTGTTTCTTAGAGCCTCGTTTTACAGATGAGGAAACCGAGGCCGGCTGCTGCGTGCTCAGAGGGTTTGTTGAAGGCCTCACAGCCACTTAGCACAGGCGGGACTTTAGGCCAAACTTGAGGCTGGAGTCTTTCTCCTCACTGCCCTGCCGAGGCAGCAGATGGGGGTGGTGGGGGAGGGGAATGCGCCCCTGGCATCTTCTCTAGTTCAGGGGCCAGCAGGCATCTCATCTTCTAAAGTAGGAATGACAACCGGCAGGCGTTGGGTACTCAGCAGTGCTTTCCTGAAGAGCGGCAGGTCCTGATGCCGTTTCGTCCCGGGAGTGGGTGGTGGCGTGCTCGGCTGAGGAGCCAGGTGGCAGTCAGGCTTGGCTTGGCCTGTCCAGAAGCAGAGCTGTGGCGGGACCGTGGACACGTGGCTTCTACTGTTTGAGACTAGGTCCTTCTTGGTGAAATGTGGGTAATGATGCCCTTCACTTGGGCATCTGGGAATTAAGTGGGTGAACAATGTGACCTCTGGCACGTGGGTTCTCAGGTGAATTCCTCAGGGCATCACCGCAGTGTGTTGAAATAGGAGCAGATATGTTACCTCCACTTGCCAGATAAGAAACTGGGACGCAGATGGATGCACTACCTGAGAGTTGTAGGTAACATTTTCCTGTTCGTGGGGTGGAGGACCTGGCCCTGCGAGGACAGGACCCTTCCTGCTCCTGCCAGACCAGAGACCCAGGACAGGGCGTGGAGCAGACAGGGTGCCTGGGTGGGGGAACTCTGAGGGATCCACAGAGGATGCGGTCCCTGGAGGGAGGACGTGCAGTGCCACATGCCATAGACCAGCCAGTGGACCCCATGGCACCAAGGCTGCTCCTGGGGCCAGTGGGGTGGACAGTGCCACCCACGCAGGTGACTGAGGTGCTGGAGTGGGAATGAAAACGCGGCCTGTGCTGGGCCCATGTGTCTAACGCTGCCCTTCCCCTCCACGGAAGCCTGTGCACCTGCTACTTTTTCCCGAACAGTTCATGATAAAAACACAAATGGTATGGACAGAATACTGAATGTTGAAGAAACCTACTTGACAGTGTTGGTGAAAATAGGGCCAAGATTTCACACCCTTGAATGCTTTTTATTGAAAAGTATTTTGTGTTTTTCTCCCAGTTACAGAATGTCTGAAGGGGACAGTGTGGGAGAGTCCGTCCATGGGAAACCTTCGGTGGTGTACAGATTTTTCACAAGACTTGGACAGGTTGGTGGGTTTTTAGTAGATGAGTGTAAATATTTGAAAAAGAAACTGGACTGCCAGCATTTTCCGGAAGGATCTGTGTGCTGTTGTTCCTGACGGAGAAGTTACTTTGCCTCAGGCTCAGACTTCCTGAAGACAGCGCTCTCTGCTCTCTTCATCCTAAAGCGCCACCTGTGGAGAGATCGGGCTCTGAGGCCATATGTGGTCTGTCACATGCGTTTTCTGTTTTTGTTTTCCTTTTACCAACCTTTAAAAATACAAAACCCAGTCTCAGCACCCAGGCAGGACAGACGCGGCCGTGGCTGCCATTCTACTCTTGCTGTCCCTCTCCTGGCCACCCACGTCCCTGGTGCTGGGAGCCCCACCTGCCCCGTGTCAGGTCGGAGGTTCTGCCCCTGAGGGCGGGAGGCTCTTGTGTGGGCTGCGTGTGCATTTGGTGAGTGAGGTGCCTAGAGCTGCCTTTGAACACTGGAGTCTCAGAAGCCTTAGTCTCAGGAAAAGCTTGGGTCACCGGCAGTTCCAGGTGCTGAGGATCTGGGTCAAAAAAAAATTCATCACCTTAATTAAATCACATATGAAAAGCGATTGGCGATTAATGAAGTTGAGTGATGGGCATATGTGGGCTTCTATAATCTTTTTACTTTTGTGAATTTGGAAATTTCTCATAATTTGGAAATTAAATTTCAAAATAAAAAACCATACATACATATATTTGTAAAAATAAGTACATAGCCGGGCACGGTGGCTCAAGCCTGTAATCCCAGCACTTTGGGAGGCCGAGATGGGCGGATCACGAGGTCAGGAGATCCAGACCGTCCTGGCACGGTGAAACCCCGTCTCCACTAAAAAAATAGAAAAAACTAGCCGGGCGAGGTGGCGGGCGCCTGTAGTCCCAGCTACTCGGGAGGCTGAGGTAGGAGAATGGCGTAAACCCGGGAGGCGGAGCTTGCAGTGAGCTGAGATCCGGCCACTGCACTCCAGCCTGGGCGACAGAGCGAGACTCCGTCTCAAAAAAAAAAAAAAAAAAAGTACATAAAACTAAGGGCTCCCTCGGTCATGTCCATAGCCGCCTGGATGCACACAGATGCTGCTGTGGCTGCTGGGACTCAGGCTGTGGCCAGTGGGCCTGGGAGTGGGGCAAGGCTGGCCGCTGGCTGCAGCAGATGGGGGAGCTGACTTGAGACGTGGCGATAAGGGCTGTGCTGTAGGGTGGGGACTTTGAGATGCACAGTCCTCTATTTGGGGTGAGGCTGGGTCTTCCTCATAGTGATCCCTTCGGGCCAGCACCATGTCACAACCTCCTAGGAGATTGTTTTGTAACAGTCTTGCTTAAGAGATGAACCTGCTTCAGGAATTATTGAAAATAAACTTTGGATTAATTATAGTCACTGCTTTGTGCTGATACATAGACAATCTCTTGCTGTTGTAACTCACTCTTAGCTTTTTTAAAAATTGAAAGCCAACGCTAGCAGAAGGTACATTTTGTGGCAGGGTCAGTGCAGAAGTTACAGGACTTGCTTCATGCTTTTGGACTCTTGTCTTTCTAGATTTATCAGTCCTGGCTAGACAAGTCCACACCCTACACGGCCGTGCGATGGGTCGTGACACTGGGCCTGAGCTTTGTCTACATGATTCGAGTTTACCTGCTGCAGGTAGGTGTGGGCTGATGTGAGTTGGCCGTGTCCATGTTACCTGGACGTGGTGCTGGTGGGGATGCTGTTGATCCAGTTTGTATTGCAGGAAATGGTCTGTAGAAATCAGTTTTCAGCTAAACGCCAAATGTCAGAAAGATCTCAGTGACTGTCTTTAACAAACAGGGTTGTTTATGATTCACCCAGAGTCCCCTCACCAGGCTTCTCAGTGTACCCAGGTGGTCCTGAGCCCAGCCTGGCCCTGCCCTGGGCGTGTCCAGGCCTGGACAGTGGAGCCGCTGTGTCCCTCTGACCCTGCTGCATGATGCTGAGGACAAAGTGGTGCTCTGTGGCTGCCTCATTCCTCGGGTGAAGAGTCCATACCTTGGGTGTCATGAATGATTTGGCATCCAAAGGGTTTATTTAGCCTTTCCTGAGTTCTACCTCATATGAGGCCAAAGAGGGCAGTGCAGGTTGAGACGCTGAGTCAAATAAGAGAGACAGTGACCAAAGAGGGTCTTGAGGGTTTCAAACCTTCATGTGTTTTGGGGCACCCCTAGGTCAGGCGATGTTGTCTCAGACTTCACCTTGGGTGCTCCTTTACTTGCTAGTAAACACGGGGTTTCTAGGAGCAAACCTGCAGATGGGAATTCTTCGTAGATCTTTAGAGGAGGTTAATCTTACGTGCAGAGCAGGGCAGGTTGAAAGCCTTGTCAGGGCTATTTTCTCCTCTGGGGACTGTGGAAGATACTTCCTTGTTTACCACCTTAATTGATTTTTCTTTTTTTTTTTTTTTTTTTTTGAGACGGAGTCTCACTCTGTCCCCCTTGCTGGAGTGCAGTGGCCGGATCTCAGCTCACTGCAAGCTCCGCCTCCCGGGTTCAGGCCATTCTCCTGCCTCAGCCTCCCGAGTAGCTGGGACTACAGGCGCCCGCCACCTCGCCCGGCTAGGTTTTTTTTTGTATTTTTTAGTAGAGACGGGGTTTCACTGTGTTAGCCAGGATGGTCTCGATCTCCTGACCTCGTGATCCACCCGTCTCGGCCTCCCAAAGTGCTGGGATTACAGGCTTGAGCCACCGCGCCCGGCCTGATTTTTTTTTTTTTTTAATTGGAACTCGGTCCATTGTCTGATGGAAAGAATGACCTAGAAATTTTGAATCAGGGACATCAGGCAGGAGCAGGGGGCGGGAAGAGTGCAGCACCCACAGGTCAGTTTTACTATGTTCTTTTTTTTTTTTTTTTTTGAGACGGAGTCTCGCTCTGTGGCCCAGGCTGGAGTGCAGTGGCCGGATCTCGGCTCACTGCAAGCTCTGCCTCCTGGGTTCACGCCATTCTCCTGCCTCAGCCTCTCAAGTAGCTGGGACTACAGGTGCCCACCACCATGCCCAGCTAATTTTTTGTATTTTTAGTAGAGATGGGGTTTCACCATGTTAGCCAGGATGGTCTCGATCTCCTGACTTCGTGATCCGCCCGTCTCGGCCTCCCAAAGTGTTGGGATTACAGGCTTGAGCCACTGCGCTCGTCAGTTTTACTATGTTCTAAACGAAGCTCGTGCCTCATTTGATGTGCCTTCAGGCGTGGCCTTGCAGCACAAAGGTAGATACACAGACATCCAGTTAACCCTCACATCTAGTGTTTAGCCCTAAGTCTGACTCGAAAAGTGTTTAGGCAGAAAGATTTCTTGTTTGTATGAGAAAGTTAAAGTGTTTATATTTATTTTTTTGAGACGGGGTCTCACTGTTACCCAGGCTGGAGTGCAGTGGCGTGATCTCGGCTCACTGCAACCTCCACTTCCCGGGGTCAAGCGATTCTCTTACCTCAGCTTCCCGAGCAGCTGGGATCACAGGCATGCGCCACCACGCCTGGCTAATTTTTGTATTTTTAGTAGAGATGGGGTTTCACCATGTTGGCCAGGCTCGTCTTGAACTCCTGACCTCAGGTGATCCACCCACCTTGGCCTCCCAAAGTTCTGGGATTACAGGCATGAGCCACCACACCCGACTGAGACATTTAAGGCTTTTAAAATTGAGAATGCAGTTCTGGCTTCTAATGGGATATACTTAGTCATTTTAAAACTGAGTTAGTTGCAAGTGTGCTGCACTCAGGCATCTTGGCAGAATTCTCCCACTCTGCGTCTCTTGAGGAAGGCTTGGCTTAAGCTCTCTTTTCTTGATTGCCCAGTTGTGGGTTTCTTCTGGCAAAGGTTTCACCCTCCTGGCAGAGTGTGTTTGGCAATGGGAATTGTCTGTTGGAGGAACATCAGCTAGCACACCTCCAGTCACAGTTGACATTCTGTCTTCTGTTTCTGATGAACCTGCTCCTGCTGGGGGCTCTGGGCCAGCATCGCTCAGATGCCTGGGCCACCTGAGCCTGTGGTGTAGCTTGAGCATGTGCTTCTTGAGAAAAGCCTCCTTTTCTGCTGCGCTCCTTATGGGGCGTCTGTGGCTTCGGGGATTACATGTGTCTAACTGGACCCTTGAAGAGCTTTGCTCATTTGTCCCCTTAGTCTCAGTACGCACAAAGTATAATTTGAGATAAGTTGTTACCATGGGATTTCACTGTATTTCATTGTCGTTGCTGTAAGTAAGTTTTGTGTGTTTTTAAGATCACTTAAAGTTGAGAGTGAACTGGAGTGCAAACATGAACTGACTCGGGCTGATGGACAGTCGGAGTGCACCACTGACTCTCTTTCCTTCTCTTTCAGGGTTGGTACATTGTGACCTATGCCTTGGGGATCTACCATCTAAATCTTTTCATAGCTTTTCTTTCTCCCAAAGTGGATCCTTCCTTAATGGAAGACTCAGGTAGGGTAGCAGCTGTGCACTGGGCTGTGTGGGCAGGTTGGGCCTTTCTTTTCTGATGGGATTGCCCAGTGTTCTCTGGAAACACCCGAGACTCTTCTCTTGGGGTTGAAATGTACTTGTAACGTTGGGTGATCAGGATACGTTTGTAGAACGACTCTTCAAACCCTCCTGATAGCCACGAAGTAGGTGTTCATTCTGTTTTCCCACTTTGCAGATGAGGAAACTGAGGTGTACTGGGTTAGGTAACGTGTTCAAGGTCACATGGCACCATAGACAGTAGGGGTCTGAGGCGGATGGTCCGACTCCGGCACCCGTCCCACCCCAGTCAATGGCCCCTTTCAGAATCCGTGGAGGCGGCCATGATGAGGTTACCTTTTCCCATAGCCAGAGGGTTCCACAGGCAGCTCATTGTGCACAGAGAGTGCCAGGACCCTGATGCCAACATCACGTCGGGTCAGGCTTTGGGCGGCCTCCTCTGGTTTCTGAGGAGCTCTGAGCTGAAGTGTTCCTGGCGCTTCGTGCTCCATGCTTGGAAGACTCACGCTGCTCCTGGGCCTGCCTGGGCCAGGTAGGGGCCCTGAGTTCACGCCTGACTGGCCAGCCCCAGGGGAGGAACAAACAACTGCTTTCCAGGACATTGTGGCCACTGCGGGAAAACCCACGTGCAGCTCCCTGCCAGGATCCTCCTCCTTCTGGGGGAACCTGCTGTCAGGGAGCAGGGTGTGCTCTCACTGTGTGGCCAGAAGCCTGTGAGTCTTCTGGGTAGGGTATGTGATGAGAAGATTGACGGGAACACAGCTCCTCTCATTTGTTGCTATTTGGAGGAGACTAGAAAATAACAAAGAGCCCCTTTCCTGTAGGCCTCAGTTTTCCCATCTGTAAATGGGGAGCGGCACCCGTCCGGGTGGGAGGGTGGGGTGAGAGCGGGCTTGGCACAGCTGCTGGTGGGACAGGCCTGGCACCCGGGTTCCACGGTCAGTGCATCCTCTGCCCCGCCCTGTTCTCTGCTGCTTGCTTTTTATGTTAATTTGCCTTTGTTTTCTTTCTGTGCCTGTACGTGGCATAGCTGACGTGTTCTGGAGGTTTATATGTGGTTGAATTATTTGCGCCTCCTGGGTTCACGCCATTCTCCTGCCTCAGCCTCCTGAGTAGCTGGGACTACAGGCGCCTGCCACCGCGCCCGGCTAATTTTTTTTTTTTTTGTATTTTTGGTAGAGACGGGGTTTCACCGTAGTCTTGATCTCCTGACCTTGTGATCCGCCCGCCTCGGCCTCCCAAAGTGCTGGGATTACAGGCGTGAGCCACTGCGCCCGGCCGGAAGTCTTTAAAAACATTCTGATAGCACTTTCTGAAAGCAGTGAACTGGATGTGTCAGTTGACCACAGACCCCCGTTTTCTCTTTGGTTAAAGACACAAATCTCAGTTTAGATTTGTGAGGCCTGCTAGTCCAAAGCCTTGAGGGGAAATGGTAGAAATGTGATGGAAATGAAAAGAGGCGCCCCTCCCTGATGGTTGCTTTTCCTTGCAGATGACGGTCCTTCGCTACCCACCAAACAGAACGAGGAATTCCGCCCCTTCATTCGAAGGCTTCCAGAGTTTAAATTTTGGTGAGCTAATTCTTCACGGTATTTGAGAAGGAAAATTGGGCTCAAGGGTGGCTGAGACTGAGACTACACTGATTCTGGTTGAAGTTTTGTTCAAGTCACCCGAAAGATGACTGCTGTGCTGGGCTGGGCACAGGGGGAATCACAGGGGCTCTCACTGGAAGGCCACTCACTGCCTTGCCGCGTTCTCTTGTTTTCAAGTCAGCACCAGTGCCCCGGAGGCTGGCGGAAAGGAGGCTGACTCTGGGATGGAGTGCACACTGGCTCCTGTGGTCGTGGCCTGGGGAGGGCAGGCCCTGCGTCCAGTCTCCGTCCTCCCTCCTTCCTCTCTCCCATCCCCAGCCCTGTGGCTCCCTGTGGCTGGCAGAGGAGGACTAGCCTTCTCCTGGAGTCATTTTTGAGAGGGGTCTGAGCCGAGGTGCCCGTATCTGCACGGGTAGGCAGAGGTGGGTGGCGTAGCCGTCAGAGGGATGGGAGCTCTGTGGCTGCATCTGCTTGTCCTGTCCCTCATACCCCAGGGGCCCTGGGGGCACAAGAGGAACCCACGTCTGTTGGATCAGTAAAGTGAAGGAGCCTGCTGAGCTCGTGGGGCTCCACACCTTGACTTTGCAGCCCCAGATGGAGTCGGGGACAGAAAGATCAGGGGCCCTGGAAGCCACCAGAGGCTTGGACTAGGAAGGGAGAGCTGAGCCTCAAGGGCGATGGCATCTCTTGGCCATGTGCTGGGGCGGGAGGGAGCACTGGTGGCCATGCCACAGTGACAGGGTGAAGGCCCTGGATGGTCCACAAGACACAGCCTGGGTTTCTCTCCAGATCACAGGCCCAGCCAGCAGGCATGGGGCCCCCAGCCTCACATTAATGCTTTATACTTCGTGTAGTTTTAAGAATTGTACGTTTCAAGGGAGTGAGAGAAGGAAGTCTCTGGTGAGGGCAGTACAGTACATTTCTGTGAGCTACTTGCAAAGGGTCATGCTGCTGCTGTGCCCAGGGTAGACCCCTCCTTTCCACAGGGATGCTTCTGTTTGCGGGGACGGTTGGTGCAGCTGCAAGGCTGGAGGCGGCCGGCAGGTGCCCGGTGCTGGCTGCAGATGCTGCGCTAACCTTCTCTCCCCACTTGAAGGCACGCGGCTACCAAGGGCATCCTTGTGGCTATGGTCTGTACTTTCTTCGACGCTTTCAACGTCCCGGTGTTCTGGCCGATCCTGGTGATGTACTTCATCATGCTCTTCTGTATCACAATGAAGAGGCAAATCAAGGTAAAGCAGAGGCACTGCCGCCACGCCGGCTGCAGTCGCTGTTCTGTTACCTGCAGCATGGGGGAGCCGTGGTGGGCTGTGGCGGGTGGTGGCAGAGTCTGCCTGGTGTGAATGTGGAGCTCAGTGGCACTGTCTTGTGTGTGACGAGGACACTGCTCCATTCCCAGCACGGCCAGTGAACTAAACGGGGAGCGCATCTGTCGGAGCGGGTGGGCTCTTGATGGAAGCTTTGTGGGAGCTGAACGGGAGAGCCCCAGCATGTGCAGTGTCCCAGTGGCTCCTCTTAGGGGGCCCAGCGCCCTGCGCCAGCCTGCCTGAGGAGGAGGGCATTAGGGGGAAATTAGCTGAGACTGCTGACTGACCCCTTGATGGCATGGCCTTGCTGCTGCGGGCCTTACTCTGTGCCCGGGGTGTTGGCTGCAGAGGGCCCTGGGCCACCTCACATCCCCCTTGCCCTTCCTCCATAGGAGGCTCAGGAAACACTGGGATTGATGGGGTTTCAAACCTAGGCCTCGTGGGCTATGGAAGGCCTTGCTGTGTTGACATGGGTGCAGGAAGCCACTGGGGCCCCGATTCCACTTGTCAGATGTATAGAAAAGATGGGGGCCTTTGGCCGCTCCCATGTGGGGACAGTGTGGCTGGCCGGAGAGCGCTTGTGCAGTGACTGAGTCTGTGCTTCTCTCCCCAGCACATGATTAAGTACCGGTACATCCCGTTCACACATGGGAAGAGGAGGTACAGAGGCAAGGAGGACGCCGGCAAGGCTTTTGCCAGCTAGAAGCGGGACTGAGGCTGCCTCACGTGTTGCAAGAACGGTTTTGAGCCATTGTTAACAATGCCTTTTTTCTTCACATAAAGTAGTTGATTACGAGGGAGTTGAATTTTCTTTTTAAAAAGGAGCTTCAATGATTTGTAACTGAAATATCAGGTTCTTGAAGAAACTGGCACTTAAACCAAATCGCATGGATTTCTTTTTCAGTGACATTCAAGTGTTTCTCACGGATGGAATTCTAGTCAGCTGCAGGCGGGAAGCCAGGCGGGTGGAGCCCATGGGAGCAAGGGCGAGTGGCCGGTCCCCCCCCGGTGCCAGGTGGGCAGGCAGGAGCGAGGCCTGCGAGGGAGGAATGGGCCGCTCCCCGCCAGCCGCCTTCCCCACCAGCCACAGGTGTGCCAGCCACTCCACAGAGCCCGAGTGATGATCTAGCCTGATTCCTGCGTGTCTGAAAGAACTTAACGTTTTAAAGGTGATTGTCAAGTAACTGTGTGGGGTTCTAATGCCAGTTTCCTAATCCATCTCACTGGAGATGTTTAAAGTTGGCCTCTATCCTAATGACTCAAAACTTTGTTCTTAACTACCATGATTGCTTTTGAGGGCCCAGAATTATAAATATATATTATATTTTAATTGTTTAAGATTATTTTGACACATTTCTTTGATATGTAAAGTGTTTTGTTTTTAATTTAAATCTGTCATCATGCAACCCCCCGAGGGGCAGCGAAGCTGGCGGGGAGCAGACTGGCTTTGTGGGTTCGGCACTCGGCACCCCACTGCGGGGGGAGAGGCAGAACCCACGTGCATGTCAGCATTTTTGATGTGATAAAATACTCAACATCTTACCAAGTGATTTTTAACTCCACCTTTATTAAGGTCTTATCTAAAACACGACAGTCGCTGGACACAAGAAAGCCCAACTTTCGTTTGGCCTTTCCAAAAGGTGAACCCACTTTGCCAACAGCAGAACATCATAGCTGCGGTCCCAGACGAGACACAGATGCAAGGGAAGGCCTCTCCTGGGTCCCGGGCTGCTCAGGCTCCTCACTCTGGGCGGTGTGTCCTGTCTTAGAATTTACACGGTGAAAGATGATTGTCTGGATTTTCTTGTGCCAGTATTTGCATATCTGACATTGAGCTCCTCTCTTAAGAGGCCACGTTCAAGCTTGTGGGTCCCTGGCCCAGGATAGCAAGGGCTGCTCCCAGGGGGTGCTTCTGGTACTGTGTTGAGACACTTGGATTCTCAGACTCCAGACAGCAGTGTCTGTCACTTTCCATACTGTTTTCCTAATAAGCGCTCAGGCCTAAAATGTGACAGGAGGTCGCGTGCACTTGGCCCGAGCACAGTGTGAATCAAAGGACTGGGTGCTGACGGATGGAGCCACGGTGGCATTTGCCCACCCAGCTGCAGCCCCAGTGCCTCCCTTGGTGCTCCTCCCAGTTTAGAGGGTCACAGCCTCCCCACCCCAGCCCCTGGTAAGCTGACCTTGACTAACCCGGGAATACAGGGTCATCCTCATTCCTAAGTCAAACAGCAGGACATGGTCTGCGGGGGTCTTTGTTGGAAGCTGGTGCTGCTGGCCAGGCCTCGGCCTTGCCAACAGGTCAGTAGAGAAATGTGGCATACGCCCTCGAGGCATGTTAACACTGCGCTTTAGGAAATCTCAAGTTCCATCTTGTTATTAATGTGCCCACATTTTGGTGGAGTTAGTTTATTAAAGATGCCTACGGTGAAGTCTCTGGCACAGGTTAAATGCAATTTTGAAAACCTGGAAATGTCAAATGGAGGCAGGAAATAGGCTAGGGACGAGCTGAAGGGCTGAGCACAGCAGTGACGCTGGGTCAGCAGGTCGCCTGCCCAGCGGGCCCCCAGGAGAGGGCTTGGGCGCCCCGGCAGCCCCCCAATCCCCAGGACCTGGCACGCAAGTGCGTTTGGGTCAGGAGGAGAGCTCTGTGTGCATGTCAGGCCCGAGATGCAGATTTCTATTTTCTGAAACTGGAAGCAGCCTTGATGTGTTTTGAAGGTGTGTGCCAAATGCTTCAGACGGAGGTGCTGACCTTGGTTGGTTTCTCTCTGCCCAGCTACTCTGGGGGTGAGCCTGACCGCCTCCGATGGGGGCCATGGGGCTGCTGTTCTGACCACACTGGCTGAAGCAAACCGCCAGCCCCCCGTGCCCCCTCCCAACTCAACATGCACTCATTCAGTCCATTGCCTTAACACAAGCCTGATGGAACCATTTTCTCACAATATAAATGAATAAAGTGTCTTCTGACCTACTTCTCAATTACTTCTCAACTGTATGGTTTGGGGAAGGGAGGGAAACCTAAAATCCTGTCCAAATAAGTGAAATTCCTGAAGAAGTGGCTGAGTCATACCAGGTTGGGGTTAGCGCCCCTCCCAGGGCTGAGAAAGCACAGTCAGGGACAGCTTTCTGTTCTCTCCCGGGGTGGCTGGGTTAGTATCTTACATGATAGAAAACCCGTGAGAATGTTCTAATTCCTGTGCAAGTAGGGTTCATCTTGAGACTAAATCTTGCGTTCAGACTTCTGTAGAAGTCCTGTGTCCAGGCCCACCTGGGCGCCGGCTCAGCGGTAGTGCCGAAGGTAGATGAGCTTCTGGGGAGGGAACTTCTCCCGGCAGAGGGGACACTCCGCCTGCAGAGAGGAGGAAGGGGTCACAGCAGCTGGGACCACTGGGCCATGCCCATCCCCATCGGCATCTCTTGTCCTGTCCACATTCTCTGCCCATGACATGGAACATAAATGTTGTATTTCCTTCAACTAATGACCAAGAAAGCCAGCCTTTTTTCAGAAGGCCGAGTCCCAGTGGGGGCCGGGGCAGGGCTGGGGGATGGGGCTCGGCTGGGAGGTTCCCTCCTGCTCTCGCAGCTGACACAGCCCAGGAAGCCCAGCTCCCGGAAGACGTGCCACTCTCACCCTGCCGGCATCTTCCGTGGGTGTGATTCAGTGTGCCAGGGTTTCCAAGTGTGGTGAGGAGCCCAGGAGGAAGGGCATGCTGGGGTGCATGGGGGAGGTGTGGGGCCTTTCAGGGTTGGCCGCTGCCCCAACCTGTGTTTAGCAAAGTCTCAGTACCGTGAATTTGGAACTTTAACCCCCACAACGACCCCACATCTGACCTACCTGGGAGCCTTTAAAAAGACGCCCATCTCTACTCTCAACCTGAAGGGTGCTCAGAGCCAGACTCCCCACTTCTGCTGCAGCCAGGTGGGTGGGTCTTTTTTTTTTTTTTCTTTTGAGACGGAGTCTCGCTCTGTCGCCCAGGCTGGAGTGCGGTGGCGCGATCTCGGCTCACTGCAAGCTCCGCCTCCCGGGTTCACGCCATTCTCTTGCCTCAGCCTCCCGAGTAGCTGGGACTACAGGCGCCCGCCACCTCGCCTGGCTAGTTTTTTGTATTTTTTTAGTAGAGACGGGGTTTCACCGCTTTAGCCAGGATGGTCTCGATCTCCTGACCTCGTGATCCGCCCGCCTCGGCCTCCCAAAGTGCTGGGATTACAGGCTTGAACCACCGCACCCGGCCTTGCCAGGTGTGTCTTGCCAGCGCAGCCGCTGAGCCATCTCAGGACCCCAGCAGGCTCCCACCTCACCTTGCTGCTGCACCACGCGGTGATGCACTCCCAGCAGAACAGGTGGCCGCAGGGCGTGGCTGTCGGGTGCCTGCGCTCCTCCAGGCACAGGGTGCACAGGGGGTTTCTGGAAACCGCTCTCTCCTCCAGGGAGCCCCTGGGGAAGGGGGGGCAGAGCGTCAAGGTGGGTGCACCTCACAGGTCCTTGTGAAGTGCAAAGGACACCCCCAGCCCCCACGTGTGGCCCCCGCGTGCACCTGCGGTGAGACAGGCCGCGGTGCAGCCTCCACTCCTTCCTGGCTCGCTGCCGCTGCCTGAAGCCATACAGCTGCAGCCCCACGGACAGCACCAGGTGCAGCAGCGAGACGACCCCCAGCAGCCTGTAGCTAACACGGGCCCTCAGGTCCTCTCCGGGCAGGCTGCGGACACGGAGCTGTAAGGCAGACAGTGTCACACCCATCAGGACCCTGAGGGGATCTGGCCTCAGCGCCTGCTGGGAGGGTCAGTCTGCACGGAGCGTGTTAGAACCAGGCCTCTCCCTGGCACTGGGAGCGCCCGGCAGAAACCAAGCCAGGGGCAGGTTCAGGGAGTCTGAACTGCTTCACAGCCTAGCATGACGGAGAGGCCTGAGCTCCAGACCGGCCTTGGCATTGTCAGCGCAGAAGGAGTCTTAGCGCTGGTGGAGGGGGTGAGGACATGGGGATGTCCAGGGACCACCTCTCTGAAAGGGATGGGGGGGGAGCAGACATGTTGGGCTGTAGATGCTGCCCACCAGCCACCCTGCTGCAAGGCACATGGCCCTAGGGACCCTGCTCCCCCCCTCATGCTGCTGGTGACGTGTGTAGCTTCTGGCTGTGCCACTGAAGGACAGCTGGCTGCCCTCGGCTTCCCGTGTCCCTTTCCACTGGCTGGGAAATGGAGACAGCCAGATGGCCTCGGCCCAGGGCTGGGAACCACATACAGAGGTGGCAGGTCACACCACCAGTGTGGGCCCTGGGTGTCCAGCCACTTCCTGGCTGTCCTAGGAGAGAGGGAGCCTCCCAGCTGGTTTGAGCCCCGTTTCCAAGCCCCTGTCACAGCAGCTCAGCAAATCCCTCACTAACACGGATGGGGCGAGGAACCGCGTCAAATACGCGGGAGGCTGGGTATGCTAAGAATGAAGACCTGACCACTGACTCTGTGACGAGATCACTGTGGCCTCCTGTTTAGGGTGTGTGGAGGTGGGGTCGCCTGGCAAGTGGGGGCTGAGGGGCCCAGTGCAGCTCTAGGGACGGAAGAAAGGGGGTTCCTCAGAGGGCTGTTCTAGAAGGAGCTCGTGCAGCAGTGGCTCTGGTGGGCCCGGGTCTAACGCCGTGGCAGATGGACATGGTGTCAGGACCACTGGGGAGGCTTCGTTGCTGAATCTGGAAGCAGGAGCGTCAGCTGGGGGTTAGGATGGGCAGAGGTGCCGACAGCTGCGGAGGGGAGAAGGTGGGAACGGCCATCTGATGGGGCAGACTGCTGGGCCAGGCACGGGTGAGGGGTGAGGGGCTGGGGCTGAGGCTGCAGTACATGCTCCCACACACTCTGGGAGAAGCTGCTTGTTCCTCACAGCAGTGACATGGGCAGTCATGGGCCAAGGTTCAGGGATCTGTGGTGAGGCGTGACCCAGGGCCCCCGGTCAGTAAAAAGCTGAGTGCAGGGCCTGGTGTCCACGTGGGGCTGCAGCAGGAGCCCATTCTGCCCTCAGGGTCTGGACTTCCTTGGATCTTTCAGCCAAGTGTAACTAAACAAAACCTGCCTCTTTTCAAGCAGAGGATTTGGGTTCCTGCCTTGACACAGGTTCTGGGTGTGGAACCCTGTTGGCTGAGAGGCCTGGAGGGCCAGCTCTGCACACACCCAAGTCCAGTGGGGGTGACACGGGTGGCCGAAGCGGCTGTGCCCTCAGCACCTGCTACTTACGTACGTGATCCCCGTGAGCCTCTTGGCCAGGTGGTAGAAGACACCGTGGATGTAAAACCAGGCAACATGTAGCCGCTGGAGGCAGGCGAGGCCCTGTCTGAGGACGAAGGCCGCCCGCAGCAGCGCCCTCCTCTGTTGCTCAGTCAGGGTGGCTGTGTGGCGCCGCACCCAGCGCCGCACCCCTGAGCAGCCACGCCCGCCTGGCACCAGGCTCCCCTGCGAAGGCCGCCCACTGTCAGGATCAGCCTGCAACTCCTGCTCTAGGGGGAGCAGGACCTTGTCCAGCAGGTAGGGCAGGACGGCATGCAGCGTCACCAGCACGCCACGGCGCAGCCAGGAGGGCACACGTGTCTGTGACGGGTCCACCTGGACGATGCTGACGTACTCCTCCCCCAGGGTCTGGTAGCCTGCGAGGAAGAGGATGGGTATGTGGACCCTGAGACTGCTGCCTCGGGGACAGGCTCCCGGCCCCCCTGCCAGCTGACCCTCTGCTGGCTCCTGTCAACAGCGCGATCTTGTCGCCCTTGAGCCCACTGCCACCCCGTGCTGGCTGAGGCCAACATGACCTTCTGTTGCTAAGCCCACTGTGACCTCAGGCAGCATATAACAGGCCTGGCCAATGGCTGCCCTCAGCTCCTGGAGCCTTGGCTGGCCGGTGTCCGGTGTCCTTCCCTCTCCTGGCTTTTCCCCAGGAATCTCTGCTCCTTCCCCTTTCTCCCTAGCTGTCCCCACCACCTCCCCCGGCCCAAGCACTCAGATCCAGTCCCATGGCTCTCCACCAACCGCACAGCTGGCACCACCCGATTTATGCCCAGCCTGGACCTGACTCTTGAGTGCCAGCCATCCAGTTCCGTCACCTACCTGATATCGCCATGTATCCTCAGATGAGCACCCCCAATTCCATCCCTGCCAAGACAGCCTCCAGTTCCCCCACCCGGAATAGCCCGCTCCCATTCCCATCTCTGTGGACGGCGGCACCAGTTCCTGAGGTCAAGCCCAAGGGGCGCCCTGCATGCACCTTCCCTGCGTGTTTCACCCCGTCACTGCCGCCCCTGCTCTGTACCACCACCATCCCATGGGGGACTGTCAGCCTCTGTAGTCTCCCTGAGCCCAACTTTGTCCCCTGAGGTCTGGTCTTAGCCAGTGGTTGGCCGCTCCCCTGCCCAAGTCCCTGCAATGCCCCAAGCCTTGCACAGGGAAAGCTGTGGGCTTAGAAAACCCACGAGCCCCCCGGGATCATCCCCACAAACGGCCAAGGACGTGTTCTTCTCAGGGCCTTTCCCAGCTGCTTGCTCTGCCTGGAAAATGCTCTTCCCCAAGACGTGGTCTTTATCTCTAAGAGCCCCTCAATTCCCAAGATGCCCTGTGACGTAGCCACATCTGTCTCCCACCCACCGAGCATGCTCTCCATGGCGGCAGGATGCCCAGGGGGAGTCCCTCATAGGGAACCAGGCTGGCGCTCAGTGGTCCTTGCTGCATGCTGAGCTGGGGTTGGGAGCCTGAGAGCCTCCGTCAACAACTCCCTCTCCAGGGTGGCGACCAGCCTGGGCCACAGGCCCGCCACTGTGCCGCCAGGGCACTGTCACATGAGCACTGCACACTGTGACACAGCTCAGCACTGTTGCTCCACCAGGGCACTCCGACAGGGGCACTGCACCCTATGACATGGCTCAGCACTGTGACTCACTTTGCTACCAGGGCTGGCCACTGAGAAATGGGTCTCAATGGCACCCGGGTGGGTCCCCAGGGACACACAAAGACTGGAAAAATGGGCTCCCTAGGCCGGGCGCGGTGGCTCACGCCTGTAATCCCAGCACTTTGGGAGGCCGAGGCGGGCGGATCACAAGGTCAGGAGATCGAGACGACGGTGAAACCCCGTCTCTACTAAAAATACAAAAAATTAGCCGGGCGCGGTGGCGGGCGCCTGTAGTCCCAGCTACTCAGGAGGCTGAGGCTGGAGAATAGCGTAAACCCAGGAGGCGGAGCTTGCAGTGAGCTGAGATCGCGCCACTGCACTCCAGCCTGGGCGACAGAGCGAGACTCCGTCTCAAAAAAAAAAAGAAAAATGGGCTCCCTGCTGGGAGCTGACGCCTCGTCTCCCTCGGAGCAGCACCTCCTGCACTTCCCTGAGGCAGCCTCACCCGGGCCAGCTCCAGGAGCTTCTCACACTGCTGGGCAGCCCCCTGGCCACTGTCCCCCGGACTTGGTGTGTGTGGCTGCCCTCAGTCCTGAGGACCAGTGGGGGCTTCTACCTGCAAGTGTGGTGAGGCCAAAGTAGGCCACATCTGAGAGCAGCTCAACCTCCTTCCTCCACTCCAGCCACTTCCTCGCACCTGAGAGGAGAAACAGCATTAGTCTGGGGCAGCTGGTGGGCATGCCCTGAGCATGAGGGACCACAGTCCTCCCCGGAGTTGTCTAGGCCCAGATCCAGTCCCATCCCCCAACTCCCTCTCTGATTCTGTCTCCAGAGGCACCACCTTGTCTCCACCTTGACCTGCCTTAGCGTGAGCTGCAGACAGTCTGCTAAGAACCTCCCACTTGCGCCCATCTCTCGCTCTGGGATTCCCCTGAGCAACCATTCTAGGGCCTATGAGGGCAACATGGAAAGACGGTCTGGGGTAGTAAGAGTACAGGCCAGAGGCCAACTGTCTAGCATCAAACAGCAGCTCTCCAACTTCCTGGCTGTGAGATCTTTCTGGAATCTCAATTTGCTCATCTATCAGAAGAGTAACAGTAAGTCCTACCTATAGGGATGTTTGAAGATTCAATGAGTTAATATTTGTAAAACACTGGGAACAGTGTCTGGCACAGGGCTAAGTGCCCAGTGTATTGTAAAATAAATATGGACACACACAAAAAATTCTTGTCACTCTCCTATTCAGAATCTGCCAATGGCTGCCCACCTGATACCCATGGCCCCTCCTGGCAGGGAGCCTGGCTGTCCTCTGATATTTACCCACGCTCTTCCTGTCCCACAGCACTGTTCCTGCTGCCATGACACCCCTGCCACTGGGCTCTAGTGCCACTGCTCCATGAAACGTTCTGCTGGGAGTTGATGCCTTTAACAACTGCCTGCCCCACCCCCAAAGACTTGATGGCGTTGCTTTTTTTTTGTTCTGTCCCCCAGGGTGGAGTGCAGTGGCATGATCTTGGCTCACTGCAACCTCCGCCTCCCGTGTTCAAGTGATTCTGTCTCAGCCTCCTGAGTAGCTGGAATCACAGGCACATGCCACCATGCCCACTAATTTTTGTATTTTTAGTAGAGACGGGATTTCACCATGTTGCCCAGACTGGTCTCGAACTCCTGACCTCAAGTGATCCGTCTGCCTGGGCCTCCCAAAGTGCTGGGATTACAGGCCTAAGCCACCCCACCCGGCCTCTTTTTTTTTTTTTCTTCGTGTTTTAATCGGTGATGGGGTCTGGTCCCATCACCCAGGTTGGAGTGCAGTGGCACAATCATGGCTCACTGCAGCCTCATCCCTTGGGCTCAGGCGATTCTCTTGCCTCAGCCTCCTGAGGAGCTGGAATTACAGACACCACTATCACGCCCGGCTAATTTTCAGATTTTTTATAGAGACGGAGTGTTGCCTTGTTGCCCAGGCTGGTCTCAAACTCCTGGGCTCAAGCGATCCTCCCGCCTCCGCCTCCCAAACTGCTAGGATGACAGGCGCTGCTTCATTGAGTACACTGGCTTCTGTACTCAGCTCACGGCCTGGTGAGGCAGGTAGGGCCTGGCTGAGCCTACCCTGGGGTCAGAAGGGCGAGGGGCCTGGGCGGCTGGTCAAGCCTAGGAAAGGCCGGGGTCAGTGTGAACGGGACCGAGGTACGAGGCGTTCGCGCCGCGGGCGCGCAGACCCCTCTGCTCACAGGGGAGGAGCGGAGGGAGGCCTGAAGCGCTTGCCAAAGCCGCACACCTGGAGGGGACAGAGCCTTCCCCAGCCGCTGGCCACAACTGGACCTGCCCTGACGTGGGGACGGGAAGGGCTGGGGCGGGAAATGGAGGCCCACGCAGCTCCCCTGCGGTGTCTGCGGCCTGTGCCTCTGGGGCCACCTGGCCAGGCAGGGCAGGAGGTGCCCCGCACATCTCTGAATGACCGCAGGGCAGGCGAAGGAGACTGCCGGGTCCCGGCTTGCGGGACGGGCCCAGGCGACGGTGACCACACACGGTAGACACCCCGCCTCCATGAGGGGCAACGCCCCCTAGGCCGCTTGCGAGGACATCCGGCCGCGCCCGGCCCTCACCCGCCAGGCTGTGCAGGGCGCCACCCGCCGCGCTCCGCAGCCCACCGCGGTAGTACTCGTCCTTCTGCGCCGCGCGGATCACCTCCGGGGGGCTGGCGGCGGCCGGGGCCATGGCCGCGAGTTCAGGTGGTCCCGAGAAGCCACGCTAGCCACGCCCACAGCCACGCGGGCGAGACCTGATGACAGCACGACGTGGCTCGGCGTACGGCGCAGACCTTCTGCGTCACGGTGCGGGGGCGGGGCCGGACCGGGGCTGGAGGTGGGGCCAGGGCCTGGGCGGAAGTGGGGCTGGAGTCCGAACCAGCGCGGCGCGGAGCGGGGCAGCACGGGGAGTCGGAGGCGCAGAACGGGGCGGAGCGCAGGAGCCGGCGTGGGGGCGGGGCGCGCGGGCGACAGGCGCTGGCGAGGCCGCGGGGTGCGGCGCCCCCAGGGTCCTGCGTTGCCTCGGGCCCCCGCCGTGCTCCCTGCACGTCCACGGGCCGCCCTCCCACTGGGGACAGCGCTGCGGGGTGGAGACGCTGCGGGCCCATTTGCGGCTGGGGAGACGGAGGCCTGCGCTTGGCTATCCGGGAAGCCGAGCTCCCAGCGCCCCCGCGGCTGTCCCGCCCTCTCGCCCTCTGAGCTGCGCGGGCTCTCAGCACCGGTTGGCTTGTTCCGGGGCGCCGGTGGGTTTGGGGGCCAGAGGGGCACGAGGCGAGACCCGGGACCTTCCAGGTACCGAGCAGCCGGCTTCCCCAGTAATCCCGCGCGAAAAGCACATGGCCGGCTTGGTGTGGACTCCCCACTGGTGCCCATGGGAGGCAGGGCCTGGCGGGTGGGGGGCAACCGGGAGGCCGCCGCGTGGTTCCAGGACGGGCGGAAGGTGGCCCTCCACCCTCCACCCTGCTTGGCCTGAACCCCGCTGGTGCTCTGGGGAACCACATCGCAGGCGCCCCGACCCCTCTGCTCACAGGGCAGGAGCGGAGGGAGGCCTGAAGCACTGGCCAAGGCTGCACACCTGGAGGGGACAGAGCCTTCCCCAACCTCTGGCCACAGCTGGACCTGCCCTGAACTGGGGATGGGAAGGGCTGGGGCGGGAACTGGAGGCCCACGCAGGTCCCCCGCGGTGTCTGCGGCCTGTGCTTCTGGGGCCACCTGGCCAGGCAGAGCAGGAGGTGCCCTGCATGTCTCTGAATGGCCGCAGGGCAGGCGAAGGAGAAGGCGCTGTCTTTTTGGCCCCAAAGGCAGCACTTGGCCCTGGAGAGTCCTGCAGGATTGCAGGAGGAAGGCAGGGCACCGACAAGGGGGCGTCTGCGCCCCGCTGACCTCAGTGGGGAGGGCGTGGGGTTCCTTGCCTCACCTGCATCTACAGGGGCTCAGCTGTGGGATCATACCCAGACTGGCACAGCCCAGTCACAAAGCCAGAGCCCCACCCTGCGGGAATGGCCGCTCTTACAGGAAAGGGCATGGCCTGGGTGGCCCCGCAGGCCCTCTGGCTACTGAACCTACCCCCACCTGCACCCCTTTGGCGTTCTCACCCCGCGGGTGCACACGTGTCTCCTGGACACAGAGGCTGCCCTCTGGTTGGGTTGGGCACCTTGAGCTGAACCCCTCATCCGTGGACCAGGCAGCCCGGCATCGCCCACATGGAACCGCTGAGGTGATCGTGTGTTCTGGTCAATGCTTAGATAACAGTTTGAGACGAAGCTCCCCTTCCTGGCCCAGAACTGCTCTGGCCCCTGGGTTCACAGCTCCAAGTCTGATTCTGAGGAGGAGGCTTTGGCTCCTTTGGATTCACGCTGGGTTCTAGGATGGGCCCCTGACTGATGGCCTGCTCTGGGAGGCATCCCCCACCGCCGCCCAGGCTCAGGACTGCTTTCCCCACTCTTCTCACCTGCTCCCTGGGCGACAAATCCCAGCCTCACAGTGGGAGGGGCCTGGGCAGGACCTGAAACAGTGTCCCAGTGTCTGCTGTTCCTGGGCAGGTGGGGTTTGGGGGTCCTCCAGGGTTCAAGCCTTGGCTCTAGGCCTTGGCTGGGTCTTGTAATGGACCCGCGACCCTCAATTTCCTCACTCACTGGGGCCTCGAAGGCCTCTGGAACCCCGAGGGTCCTTCATGAGAATGACATGAATTTGGGGGTCCTATCCTGGGATGGCCAGCAGGTGGCAGTGTCGGCCCATCTGCTCTCCACCGGGCTCCCCTGTAGAGTTACACGGCATTAGGTGGGGAGTTTTGCCCCAAAGACAATCGAATCTAGATCAGAACCACCCGCCAAGTGGAGCGACCATCTGCCCGAAACGGCGGAGGAAAGGAAGCGCCTGGAGGGGTCTCAGGGAGGTGGGGTGGGAGTCATGTCTCCATGTCCTGGCTGACCAGGCAACCAGGGAGCTCTGGCGGGTTCCAGGGTTCTGGGGTGGGGCATGGGGGGGTCCTGCCAGGGGAGGGGGCGTTTGCCGCTTGGTGCCCTTGTCTCCCTGTGGCAGCCCCCTCTTGAGCTCTTGGGACTTTTCACAAACCCTGTCCCTCTCTGCTTCGGGGATTGAGGGCAGGAAGGCAGAAGCTGTTGACTGGATTTTTTTTTTTTTTTTTTTTGAGATGGAGTCTTGCTATGTCACCCAGGCTGGAGTGCAGTGGCACGATCTCGGCTCACTGCAAGCTCCGCCTCGGGTTCATGCCATTCTCGTGCCTTAGTCTCCCGAGTAGCTGAGACTACAGGCATCCGCCACTACGCCTGCCTAATTTTTTGTATTTTTAGTAGAGACGGGGTTTCATCATGTTAGCCAGGAGGGTCTCGATCTCCTGACCTTGTGATCTGCCTGCCTCAGCCTCCCAAAGTGCTGGGATTACAGGCGTGAGCCACCGCGCCCGGCCAAGGCTGTGGATTTTAGGGAGAGCAACCACAGGCATTGGGCAGAAGTGGCCAACAGGGCCTACCCCCCGTCTTGAGTTTCTTGACAGCCACGTGCCAGGCCCCAGCAGGGGATCACCACAGCCTTTAAACCGAGCGTTATTCCTATTGGCGGTGCTTTCTATCCTTCTAGAGGAGCCTGTTCTTGAATCGATAAGCCCCGACATACCTCACCATCTCTTGCCACTCAGCCTATATACCGCCCAGCTTCGAAACCAGGCTACTGGGGACACTGCACAGGAGTGCTTCCTGGCTGGCCTCTGACCGAAGCCCACTGTGCCCTCCGCCAGCCCTGCCGTTTACAGGGGGCTCTCACACCCATTCCATCTGAGCTCCCCTGGGCTTCCATCTTCTGGTGTGTGGAATGGGACTGGGTAATAATCAACTGGTGTTTATTAAGAGCCGACTTCACTCTTGCCCAGTGCACACATCGTCTGGTGTCTGGTCACGGTGCAGGTCTGGGTGGATGGGCCTGGGCCGAGGTCCAGTTCTGTGTTTCCAGCAAGCTCCCAGACCAAGCTTGCGCCGGAGCAGGGCTCTCAGCGTTGCCCGTCACACTCACCCACTTCTGCCCAGCAGCCGCAGGTGTGTCGTCCAATCCGACATCCTTCCTCTGGAGGCCCTGTGCTGCTCCACTGAACCCAGTTCCAGTCCTCTGGGGAGCTCGGAGGCTGGGGAGGAGAGGGAGCTCGGGGCGCAGCCCCACCGTTTGTATCCCCATTTCCTCCCCAACACCCAGTGTGGTGGGCAGCCCAGCAGGTGCTGCCCCCTGTGCCCTCTGTGGTGGGGTGTGGGCTGCACCAGAACGGGGGACTGCTGTGCCTGGGATGCTGCCTGGCACCCAGCAGCCACTCAGGACCCGGAGGAGGGCAGGGTGGGCCCAGGAGCTGGACGCAGCAGGTTGGGTTCCCTGGGTGGGCAAGTGCCTGGAGCGTAGAGCAGGGGTGGGCACTGGTGCTGCTTGAGGGGAGTGCCTCCTGCCCAGGGTGGCAGTTCTGGCTTCAGGGGTGTGGCCGTGTCCCCTCCCTTCTCTTTAGCTATAAATCGGTTTGGGGATTGAGGAAGGGCCACCCACATACTGGCCCTGAGTACAGGTACAGGACCGTTAGGGTGCGGCCCTCGGGAAGCCCCTCTCAGTGCCAGCCACAAACCAGGAGAACAGGTTCGTCCTCCTGGCTGGAGGCCCTGGAGCCGCACTCCACCCGGCTGTGGCAGACCCAGGCCCTGGAGGTACCTGCAGAGTGTGAGCTGAGGAGGGTGGGCGGCGGGCAGCACTGGGCCCAGGGAGGGGAAGTGAGCCCTGGGTGGGCACAGTCAGGCAGAGGCCCCGGAGCCAAGATAGGGAGGGCAGGGCCCAGCAGGCAGAGGCAGGAAATGCTGGTGGATGAAGGCCTCCTGGAGCCTCTGCGGGAAACAGTGCCTGGGCCGGGGTTTAGCAGGTGAGGTTAGGACGGGGCCAGAGTGCAGAGGGTTGGTCTGGGCATGGGCTGGCCTGGGAAGTGATGTTGGGCGATTTTGGGGCTCGGGTAGGTGGTCGGGGGCTCTCCTTGTGTCCCTGTGCTGGCCGGGGACCAGCAGGAACGAATTCCTGGCAGAACTGTGGGTCTGACAGAGCAGAGCCAGCCTGGGGGGGCCCTGGGGCTCTGGGGCCTGGGCTGCTCTTAGAACTTTGAGGGAGCTGGGACAGGAAATGAGAAATGGGGCAGCATCTGTGGAGAGAGGGGCATGAGCCTGTGGCAGAGCTGAGAAACCGATGGCCAGAGAGGCCATGCCTGGTCCAAGGCAGGCACAGGGTGAATCCCAGGTCAGTCTGCCCACACCTGTGTCCCAGTCTACCTGTCGCTGGGCTTGGGGAGGGATGCTGGGCACCGTGACCTTGCTGACAGGAAATGAAGGGTCCTGGTGTGCAGCTGTCATCTGGGCTGAACTGGCTGATAGCTGGGGGCTGGAAACCAAGGGCACCCAAAAGAGGAGGTCTGGGAAGACTTCCTGGAGGAAGAGACTGCACTGGTAAGAGTGAGGGAGGGCTGTGTCCATGTGAGAGGCATGGCCTTTTCCGGCATGTGGAGGCTGGGGGTGTTGGGTTGGGGGGCGCTAAGGGTGGGCCCTGGCCAGCCTCCCAGCCTCCTCCGTGAGGCTGGAGGGAGGGGGGCTGGTGAATCTGGGACCACACAGGGTTGGGTGCCCAGGAGAGTGAGCCCAGGACCTATGGGCCTAGGCAAGGCCAGAGAGGACCCACGAGGGAGGCCCAAGCTGGAGTGGCGTCCACTCTGGATGCGGGCATCTGGATGGGCCGTGGAGAGTCCGGCCCTGTCTTGCAAATACTGCATAGCCTGGGCTGTGCTGGATATGGCCAGCCGGTGAGGGGCTGTGTGCTGGCTGGAGGGCACCCTGGAGCCACCTCCTGAGGTGCCACCTTCCCCTAATGCAGCCTTCCCTAATGCAGAGTTGGGGCCAGGAGCCAGGCAGCCCTGGGAAGAGGGGACAGGCAGGGGCTGCAGCCTCTGCGCTGAGGTGTGACCTTGAGCAGCTCCTGGCCTTCCCTGGCCTCAGCTTCCTCACCTATCAAGTGGGGGAATAGAGGCCCCTGCCTTCTGAGTTATGAGAGGACTCAGGATGGCATGTGTGTAGGGTGCCCTCCGGGGCCTGCCCCGGTCCTCCAGCTCAGGGCTTTGCAGGCGTTTAGACTCTGGTGAGAAGAGGCTGGGCCCTGGGCATCCCTGTGTCCTGCCCCAAAACTTGAACACACAGGTGCTCAGGAACCTGCAGGAGTTGCGGAGCCACCGCAGTGAAGATGTGTGACTGGTGTGAGGCAGATACCCCTCACGGCAGGTGCCCCCCGAGAATTCCAGGCAAAGCCCACGTTGCTGTGTCTTCAGCCCCATAGCTAGTTGGTTTCTGAATTTTGTTTTTCGGAAACTGCACAGAACTGATTCACACCGATGAGCAACTGCCGACAGTAACAGCGTCCAGCATTCCTCTGGGCACCTTCAGTTAGACTGAGGGAGAGAGGAGTGGGGATGTTTTAGTTTTCAAAGCTGGCTCCCGGGTCTGGATGCCAGGGTCAGGCATGGGGGCTCCTGCAGTGAGCTCTGGGCGTCTCAGTGGAGGGGCAGGGCTCTGGTTGTTCTGCCCCACCACGTGCTAGAAGGAGGGACCCCGGGGTCATAGCTGGCACTGGGCCCCACCCACTGCCTCCCTGGGGTGCAGGGTCTCTCCTGGGGATGTGAGGCCAGTGAGGGAGGAAGGGGAGCAGGCAGGGGGCCCGGGGCTCTCCAGCCCTACCACCCTACCATGCCACCACCCTGCTGGCTCTCCTTGCCCAGAGCTCAATGCAGGGATCCCCGTGCCTGACCCTGGCATCCACAGGCCGGGGGGCCAGCTTTGAGGAGGTGTCGCCGGCTCTGGTGGGGGTGGTGACGTGGGGCTCTGGAGACTTGGGGGCCATTCATCCTTCTTCTGTGGGCTCCACCATATTGATCCTCGGGGGATTCATCTGAAGCTGTCTGTGGAAGCTGGACTGGGACCCTGAAGCCAGCCCTGGGCTGGGGCCAGCCAGGCACTTCCTGCCTCAGAACCACTGTACCTGCCGCCCCCAGATGGCTCTTGCCAGCTCAAAGCTCAAGCACAGCAGGCCAGGTCCCCCCCTGACCCAGCCCCTTTGTGTCCTCCCCCCACTACTTCCTCCTGTGCTGCCCCCCCAGTAGCCCGGGTGCAGCTATGAGGGTGGGGGCGGGCACAGCGGCCATAACCTGCCTCCCCTCTCCCTCCATCTCTGGTTATTGGTCGGGAGCTCATCAGTGCTGAGTTAAGGACTCAGGCCCCCACCCCAGCCCCTACCTCACATCCCTCTCAGCTGACTCCACCTCCTCCCCAAGACTTGGATCCCGAAGGAACCAGTGTCTGGGGGGCATCCAGGCAGCGCCCACCTCTTGTCCCTCCTCCTGCTGCTCGATTCCACTTTCAGCTCCCCCGTCCCGTGATTTCAGGACAAAGCTCCCTAAGTGCAGGTCTGGAAGCTTCTAGCTCCTGCGAGAGGCAGGCGCGGGGCTGCCTGGGGCCCAGTGATGCTGGCGAGGGGAGGGGGTGGGGTGCAGGCAGGGGCGGGGCTGCAGATCTGCAGTGGGATGTGGGGCTGAACGGTTATGTCCCGGTGGGGGCTGCAGAAAGAGCCCTGAGTCCCGGGAGTCCTAGAGCTGGACCACAGGAAGGGCCTCAAGTCTGCCTGCCAGGCCCAGCTTCTCAGGACCCCAGGGCTGGGGCATCCTTTTTGCACCCCGCTTTACAGATGAGGAAACTGAGTCACAGAGAGGAAGAGTTTAAGGGCAGGCTTCAAGCTGACCTCTGGCCCAGAGACCCCCCGTTTTGAAGAATCTCTTCTTCAGGCCTCAGGCCTGGAGGGCTGTGGGAGCCACTCCTCTCTCGACTGGAGAGTGGAGTGATTGCTTGGTGCATTCATTGCTTTTACCCCCATCAGTATCGATTCCCCCTTGGGACTCCATCTGAGGAGCACTGAGTGTGTATCTCTTGTTTTTTGTGTTTTCCAGAATGCAGTGTGTTGTTCTGGTGCGAGTATTTTAATCACTATTAGTGGGGTGCAAATGTTTTGGCCTCGGGACCCCTTTACACTTTTTTTTTTTTTTGAGACAGAGTCTGACTCTGTCGCCCAGGCTGGAGTGCAGTGGTGCGATCTTGGCTCACTGCAGCCTCTGCCTCCTGGGTTCAATCGATTCTTCTGCCTCAGCTTCCTGAGTAGCTGAGATTACAGGCATGCGCCACCACGCCCGGCTAATTTTTGTATTTTTTGTAGAGACGGGGTTTCACCATGTTGGCCAGGCTGGTCTCGAACTCCTGACATCAGATGATCCACCCTCCTTGGCCTCCCAAAGTACTGGGATTACAGGTGTGAGCCACTGCATCTGGCCCCAACTCTGTTAGCAGCTGTTGAGAAACCCAAGGAGCTTTGGTTTTGGGGTGCTGTCTCCAGTGTGTGCTGAAGCAGGCTTGCACCTGCTCACCAGAGCCCACAGTAGCATCTCCAGTAATCTCATCAGCTGGTTGTTGGACACAACCATTATTCAAATAAAATTAAACTAATTAAATTGTGTAAAACACAGAAATACTATAAAAAGCAAAGGAAATAAACACTCAAAATGTGTAGCTTCCTAATTATTTGTAGCTTACTGTGATCCACACTGCTACCTGGGTGCAGTCTGTGTGTGTCTGTCTAGTGGAAATGCCGTACTCTGTACTCTGTGGCTTGCGTGGAATGTTTACACCGCGGAAAGCAGCAGAGAGGGCTGCTGTTAAACCTTGACCAGCACATCACTAGTTACATCATTTGATATTTTTCCATGATAGAAATTCAAAGTGATCATCTAAAAATATTTTTTTCATGAAGTCTTATTGAAAATAACAACAGGCCAGGCATGGTGGTTCACACCTGTAATGCCAGCACTTTGGGAGGTTGAAGCAGGAGGATCACCTGAGGCCAGGAGTTTGAGACCAGCCTGGCCAACATGGTGAAACCCCGTCTCTACTAAAAATACAAAAATGAGCTGGGCATGGTGGCGCATGCCTGTAATCTCAGCCACTCAGGAAGCTGAGGCAGGAGAATTGCTTGAACCTGGGAAGCAGAGGCTGCAGTGAGCCGAGATCATGCCACTACACTCCAGCCTGGGCAACGAAGCAAGACTTCATCTCAAAAAAAAAAAAAGAAAAAAAAGGCTGGATACAGTGGCTCACGCCTGTAATCCCAGCACTTTGGAAGGCTGAGGCAGGAGGATCACCTGAGGCCTGGAGTTTGAGACCATCCTGGCCAACTTGGAAACCCTGTCTCTACTAAAAATACAAAAATTAGCCGGGCGTGGTGGCAGGTGCCTGTAATCTTAGCTACTTGGGAAGCTGAGGCAGGAGAATGGTGTGAATCCGGGAGGCGGAGCTTGCAGTGAGCCAAGATCGTGCCCCTGCACTCCAGCCTGGGTGACAGAGTGAGACTCCATCTCAAAAAACAAACCAACCAACCAACCCAAAAAACCCATAAACTAATGACATGTTAATAGAAATAACATGTTAACATTTTATGAAAATACTTTTCAAAACAAAAAAATCAGTGAGAAGAGGGACGTGGTTTTGGAGTTTTGCAGTCTCTTGAATGTTTGTATCCATGTGGCATCTGTTGTAGTGTGTTTTGGTTGAAATTGGTGAAGAGATCTGACCTCACAGGGCTGTGCCATCTTTTCAGGTAATCATGGACACTCTTCTCTGATGGTGCACCCGGACTGGATGAATGGCAGAGTTTCTATTTTTTTTTTTTTTTTTTTTTGAGATGGAGTCTCGCTTTATTGTCCAGGCTAGAGTGCAGTGGCACAATCTCGGCTCACTGCAAGCTCCGCCTCCCGGGTTCATGCCATTCTCCTGCCTCAGCCTCCCGAGTAGCTGGGACTACAGGCGCCCACCACCATGCCTGGCTAATTTTTTTTGTATTTTTAGTAGAGACGGAGTTTCACCATGTTAGCCAGGATGGTCTTGATCTCCTGACCTTGTGATCCACCCGCCTCAGCCTCCTGAAGTGCTGGGATTACAGGCGTGAGCCACCGCGCCCAGCCGATGAATGGTAGAGTTTCTTACAGGTTGTTGGGATAACAGAATCTGAAACTGTGCCAATGGACTTTTTGTATTGTTAACATTATCATCTGTGGGTCTGTTTTTACTTTGTTTTTTTTTGTTTTTGTTATGTTTTGAGACAGGGTCTTGCTCTGTTGCTCAGGCTGGAGTGCAGTGGCACCATTGTAGCTCATTGTAGCCTCAAACTCCTGGCCTCAAGCGATCCTCCCACCTTGGCCTCCTAAAGTGTTGGGATTACAGGCATGAGCCACTGCACCTGGCCCTGGTTTTCACTTTGAGTGAGAATTTGCCTATGCATAATTTTGGAAGACCATGTTTTGGTATTAATAATTTGAAATACATTGGTTTACTGAGTTATGCAGATTTTTCAAATCTTGACATATTTTATTAAATATTACCCCAAAATCACATTACTATCACCCCGATCTCATGATAAAAACTTTTAAATATTTGGAAGCTGATAGACTCACAGTGATGAATACAAATTTTCCAAAATGCTGATTTTTACTTACACTTGAATTTTATTATTGACAACAGATCCTGCAATTTGCTGTTTCGTTTTGTGTTGTTTTGGAAAGGGTTTTATTTGTTTTTTTGTTTGTTTGTTTTAGAGACAAGGTCTTGCTCTGTCCCCCAGGCTGAAAGGCAGTGGCACCATCACAGCTCAACGTAACCTTGAACTCCTGGGTTGAAACGGTCCTCCTGCTTCAGCTTCCTGAGTAGCTGGGACCACAGGCACACTCCCCCACACCCAGCTTTTTTTTTTAAAGAGATGGGATCTTGCTATATTGTCCCGGTTGTTCTTGTTCTAAGGCCACTAGATTGGTGTGCCCTCTGCACAGTAACCAACCAATACACGGAGACAGCAGGGTTTGCAGCAGAGAAAGTTTAATGATTGCAGGTGCCAAGCAAGGAGATGGGAGGAGACCCTCAAATCCACCTCCCCTGGAGTTCTGGGCTGGGGCTTTAAAGGGGATCATGGAGGGTGAGGGGCTGGAGAAACTGGGGTCATTGACTGGTTGGGGTAAGAGGGATGAAATCAGGAGGTGGAAAATGCATTTGCTGGTGAGTCAGCTCCTGTGAGGTCCTTCCGACCAGCTGGTATCCGTAATTTTACTGTTACGCAGGACCTGAAAGAGTATCTCAGATGGAAAACAACCTTGTACAATGTTTAAGTTGTTCTCTCTACGGTAGTTAGGGGAACTGTGATCTTGGGACAGGGTCTGCATGATTCTGGGGCAGTAGGCAGCGACAGTTATGAGGACAGGTCAGAGAGCAAGCACACCTCGTCGTGACGCTGCCTGCACCGCCAGCTTGGTTCATTTTCCATTCTCCCCCTCCCTTCTCCCCTGAGTAATTGTATAAAGTTTACAGAGATGATTTCAACCTCAAACCCTGTCTTCAAGTGGTGCTCCCACCCTGGCCCCCCAGCATGAGCCTCTGTGCCCGGCCTGTTTATTTTTAAATTTCATTTTTAAAAGTATATATTTGACAGATTATAGTTGTATATATTTATGAGGTAGATAGTGATGGTGTGATTTTTAAATACAATCATTTCAGTTTAAATCAAGCTAATTAAGATAACCATCACCTCAGATATATATATATATATATTTTTATTCTTTTTTTTTGAGACGGAGTCTCGCTCTTTTGCCCAGGCTGGAGTGCAGTGGCCAGATCTCAGCTCACTGCAAGCTCCGCCTCCCAGGTTCACGCCATTCTCCTGCCTCAGCCTCCCGAGTAGCTGGGACTACAGGCGCCCACCACCTTACCCGGCTAGTTTTTTGTATTTTTTAGTAGAGACGGGATTTCACTGTGTTAGCCAGGATGGTCTCGATCTCCTGACCTCGAGATCTGCCCGTCTCGGCCTCCCAAAGTGCTGGGATTACAGGCTTGAGCCACCGCGCCCGGCCCACCTCAGATTTTTAACATCTTTTGTGGTGAGAACATTTGACATGTAGTCTTAGCAGTTTTGAAATGCACAAAACTCTATTATTCATTATATTCACCATGCTGCACAATGGAACTAAAAAATCCCCCCAAACCACAAAACATACCCTTCCTGTCTAACTGAGGCCTGACACTCTTTGGCCATCATCTCTCCATTCCCCAAACCCTGGCCTCTAGGGACCAGCTTTCTACTCTGCTTCTATGAGCTCAGTTTTAGCTTCTACCCGTAAGTGGAACGTGGTCTTTGTCTTCTGTGGTTTGGCTTATGTCACTTAGCGTGATGTTCTCCAGTTCCATCCATGTTGTTGAAAATGACAGAATTTCTCCTTTTATTTATTTATTTATTTTTTGAGATGGAGTCTCGCTTTGTCGCCCAGGCTGGAGTGCAGTGGTGTGGTCTCGGCTCACTGCAAGCTCCGTCTCCCGGGTTCACAGCATTCTTCTGCCTCAGCCTCCCGAGTAGCTGGGACTACAGGCGCCCGACACCACGCCGGGCTAGTTTTTTGTATTTTTAGGAGAGACGGGGTTTCACCGTGTTAGCCAGGATGGTCTCAATCTCCTGACCTCACGATCTGCCCGCCTCGGCCTCCCAAAGTGCTGGGATTACAGGCATAAGCCACCGCGCCTGGTCAGAATTTCTTCCTTTTTAAAGGCTGAGGCCGGGTGCAGTGGCTCACGGCTGTAATCCCAGCACTTTGGGAGGCCGAGGCAGGCAGATCACTTGAGGTCAGGAATTTGAGACCAGCCTGCCCAACATGGCGAAACCTTATCGCTACTAAAAATACACAAAATTAGGCTGGGCGCGGTGGTTTACGCCTGTAATCCCAGCACTTTGGGAGGCCAAGGCAGGCGGATCATGAGGTCAGGAGATCCAGACCATCCTGGCTAACACAGTGAAACCCTGTCTCTACTAAAAATACAAAAAATTAGCCGGGCGTGGTGGTGGGCGCCTGTAGTGCCGGCTACTTGGGAAGCTGAGGCAGGAGAATGGTGTGAACCCGGGAAGCGGAGCTTGCAGTGAGCCGAGATTGTGCCACTGCCCTCCAGCCTGAGCGACAGAGCAAGACTCCATCTCAAAACAAAAACAAAAACAAAAACCACAAAATTAGCCGTGCGTGGTGGTGGGCACCTGTAATCCCAGCTACTCAGGAGGCTGAGGCAGGAGAATCACTTGAACCCAGGAAGCGGAGGTTGCAGTGAGCTGAGATCACACCACTGCACTCCAGCCTGGGTGACAGAGCGTGAGACTCCATCTCAAAAAAAAAAAAAAAAGGCTGAATAGTATTTCATTGGGCACATGCACACACACACATTTACATACACATATACACACATACACACATATACACACACATGTAACACACACATATATAGACACATACACACATATACACACACATATATACACACATACATGATATTGGCTGACTGCAATCTTTGCCTTCTGTGCTCAAGTGATTCTCCTGCCTCAGACCCCCAAGTAGCCTGGATTACAGGCACGCACCACCACGCCTGGCTAATTTTGGTGCTTTTTTTTTTTTTTGTAGAAATGGAGTTTCACCATGTTACTCAGGCTGGTCTCAAACTCCTCAGTCGAGCAATCCGCCTGCCTCAGCCTCCCAAAGTTCTGGGATGACAGGAGTGAGCCACTGCGCTGGGCCTGGCTTCATGCATTTTTGAGGAAACACCTGCACAGCACACAGCCAGCAGCACCGTAGTTTGTCAGTTGTCTTTCCAGGAAAATCCTGCTCCCCACTATATAGCAGGTCCGCTGGCTAGTTCAGCTGGAGTCCCCGTCGCTCGAAAGCCTTCTCCCAGGAAAACGCCCTTTGCTGTGGCAGCTTTCTGTTCTCCCCACCTCCCTGCATGGAACTGAGCTTCGGTACAGTTCATCATTTGTACTGCTTCAACAAAGACCTTCTTAGGGAAATGGCCTCTTCTCTGCTTTAGTTCTGAGCATGCACTGGTGAAGGACACTGTATTTGAGCCGAGGCCCAGGGTGTCACCCATCAGAGCCTTTCACCATCTGTGCAGATGTCAGCGCGGGGAAGGGACACCTCCTTTATCTAAAAACAGCTTAGACCTTGCAGGATCCTGGAAGGTTCTGAGGACCCCAGGGTTCCATGGGCCACACTCTGGTGTGTCTATGGCCTGGTGTTTGGCCGAGCACCCCGTTCTGATCGTTGCTTTCTCCACCTGCCACTAGGCTTTCTCTTCTTGCTTCTAACACTGAGTGGGGCTCCGGGGTGTCCCACACCCCATGGGCTCCTAAAGTCCCTGATTCTGGGCAGCCAGGAGCATCCTCCTGAGTCCTGTGGGGTCCTGGGGGCCTTTCCCTCTGGGTCAGAGTGGCTGAGTCCCCGGCCTACACACGCGAGCTCGGCCCGATGCCCCCACGCTGACCTAGGGCTGGCCCTTCGTGGTCTTCCCTTCCTTGTCAAACACCGCTCCCTCCGTCTCCAGAGCGCTGGCGAGCCAGGCGGGCTCCGCTCCCTCCATGAAGCCGGCCCCTGCACAGATGTGCAGGCTGGCATTCCTGCCCGCTGTGAGCATGGAGGGGCCTGGCCTCAGCCCCACACTTCCTGACACGGTTGTGGGGTCGGGCCTGCTGGGTGCTTTGTCTCCATGTGCGGCCAGGCCGGCAGGTGGGCATAGACAGGCGGGCTCTAGCAGCCCCACCGGCTTGGGGGCAGCGGCTGAGCTTGCTGGGGCCTGTGGATTCTCCAGGGCCTTAGCTCTGTGTTCCCTGCGTCTGCTAAGTCCAGGGGTTGGAGCAGGGCCTCACAGAGGGGCCTCGGGCCGGAAGAGTGCAGAGGACTGTGGGCAGCCAGTGGCACCTGGCAGAGGCCCAGCCGTAGGCTCACTGGCACGGGCCTGGCCTGCCTCCTATGCCCAGGACGTCTTGGCCAGGGGTCTCCATGCTTGGGACCCACACTCAGCCTGGAGACGGAAGTCAGGGTAGCAGGGATGTAGCAGGAGGTGGTCCCTGTGTGACAGCAGGTGCTGGTGGCGAGGGGCCCACCGGGTGGAGCTTCTGGGGGCATTGAGCTGGGCAGTGGGCTGCAGTGGGGTGCCCTGGGGCCAGGAGGGCAGCTGGGCTGTCCCCTCACCCTCTGGGTCTCTCGTGGGGGCCTGGTGCAGCAGGTCTGGGAGGAGTCAGGTGCTGAGGGCAGCTGGACCGGCCCCAGTTCAGCCGCTCCTGCTGGTGGTTTCTCCGGGATAGGGTCCTGCCCTCTCTGGGCCTCAGTCTCTCTCTCCCAAGAGTGGACTCTGTCGTGGGCTGGGTGGCCAGCGGGGCCTCAGACCAGGAGGGAGAGGGTGCCCCTCTGAGACATCCCTCCTGGAGAGGCTGAGGCTCCCACTTCTACCTGCCCTCAGGGGGCTTCCTGAGCCAGGGGATGCCAGCCAAGGGTGTGGCACTCCACTTCCTGGGCACTGCCGCAGAAGGTGGGAGGGAGGATGGGAGGATATCAGAGGAGCAGGCCGGGGCTTGTGGGGGCCTCCAGTACCTCTGCTGGGAGCTCGTGATCCAAGGGACACAGGGGGAGGGGGCACAGCAGGTGTTGAAACGGAAGCGGCCGGTGAGCCCTCTGGGGGTGGGAGCCCTCCAGAAGTGGGAGCTGGCTTGGACTCGCTGGCCCTGAACAGGTACCTGGGTTCTCCCCGTGGGTGAGAGCGGCGGGCTGACAGGCTGGGAACCTAGGGCTGCAGGGCCTGCTGAGTGGGTGCCACTTCATCCTCCCAGGACTTCGAAGGCATAGGTCCCTGCCTAGAGGACGATCCGCTGGTCTGTGTGTGGTCATTGCACCCTGGGCACTTGGCCTGGAGCTGGGCCTGGGCCTGGGCTGTGCTTCCTGATTCAATGGGGACAGGGTCCAGGGACCTCTCCACTCTGTCCCCAGCATGACGCGGTCCAGCCTGTCCCCAAGTGATGTCAGAGAGAGTTGCCCATGGCAGCAGGGCCAGGGTCTGAGCAGAGGCAGAAGGCCTGGCACCGGCAATGTCCCCTTCTCAGGCCAGGGTCTGGGCTCCTAGGGATCGGCCAGCACCCCATGGCCAGGGTGGGGAGCAACAGGCCTCACTGGGGATGGCCCCATGACAAGACCAGCTGGTGCTCCTCTGACCTGTAGGCCCTTTCCAGGTCTCCAGGAGCTGCAGAGACCAGTGTGGCTGGAAGCAAGGGTGCCACTCTGGGGCCACGGTGGCTCTCAGGGCAGGACTGGGTGGGCAAGCATGGAGTGTGGCTGTCCTTCGCGGGGACTCTGGCTCGCCCGGTGCCGTGCTGTGGGGCCTACGCCAATGGCTGACCTCATGGTCCTCTGTGGCCTCGCCTAGGCTTGCGGCAGCCGACGTGGCGTTGTTGCCTAATTAGGTTGGACTGTGCCAGCCCCAGCGGAGCCCACGCCCGGCCCTCGCGCTGGCAGACGTGTTGGGGCACAGCTCCTGCACTCCCGCTGCCGCAGGAACTGCTCAGGAACCTGCTGGTCGCCGGCCGGGACGGTGGCTAGATCAGCTCAAGCCTCCAGGGCCCTGCGACTGAGGGACTGCTCATTCCAGCTGCCTCAGGGAACCTGGGCTGGGAGACCCCATGTCTGGGGGTGAGCCTGGAGCCAGGGCAGTGCGGTGAGGGGCGCTGGAGAGAGGGCTGGGCACCACCAGGCTTGGGCGAGGAGGGAGGCCTCTGGTCGAGAGCGAGCCGAGAGTCTTGGGGGCCCTGGGGTGGGTGGCCTGACGCTGTCCCCCTGCCATCTTCTGGGGCCAGGGCTGCCAGAGGCGCCTGGCCAGCCAAGTCCCGGTCTGTGCCGATTGGAGGGGGTGGGAGAGGCTGGAGGGCCGGGGCCTGAGGTGTGCAGGGTGAGGGGACAGGTGGCCGAGGAGTCCTCCTTCCTGGGGATTGGGTGTGAGGAGGGAGGCGAGGTCAAGGGTGGGGATCCTACCTGCCAGGGCTGCTTCTAGGGCCCCGGGGAGACAGACATGTTGCCAGAAGCCTGGCCTTCCCAGCCCTGGCTGTTCTTCCCACCTGGTAGGGCCTGGCTCTGGGTGTCTGAGGGCCCAGGGCTCCTGATGTGTATCTGTACTGGGCAGGCAGGGAAGAATCCAGGCCCACCTGGCCCCTGTTAATCCCCTCCCCAGGGAGGACACTCATCTCCCTGAGGGGCGGGCACCAAGGAAAAGGTGGCCAGAAAGGCTCTGAAAGGAGCTGGCCTGAGAGTGAGGAGTTGGCAGATGGTGTGGTGGAAAGGCAGGTTCTGGGCAGGGAGGCTGAGCAGAGGCTAGTGGGACGGAACCCCTGGGCCAGGACATGGAGGCTACTTGGAGCCTGGGGCCCCTTCTGGGGGAGCAGTGAGAGTTAGGGGTCTGGAGCTCAGCCAAGCAGGGCTGCCCTTGGCAGATGTTACCAGGGAGACCAAAGGGGCCTTGATTCACTGCATGGGCTGAGTGGTGACTGAAAGAGCCTGAGACCCTGGCCCCAGGAGTGACACCAGTGAGACCATAGGGCTGGAGAAAGGAGAAAGGGCTGCCTGCCATGCCTGGGGCTCCTCCTTGGGTCCGTGGGGCTCCAGTGTGCCCTGAGGGCTGGCAAGTACCTCCTGCATGCAGCACAGCAGTAGGGGCTGGGGGGCCTGGGCTCAGAGACACCCCAGGCACCTCTTTTTTTTTTTTTTTGAGACAGAGTCTCGCTCTGTTGCCCAGGCTGGAGTGCAGTGGTGTGATCTCGGCTCACTGCAAGCTCCGCCTCCCGGGTTCACGCCATTCTCCTGCCTCAGCCTCCTGAGTAGCAGGGACTACAGGCACCCACCACCACACCCAGCTAATTTTTTTTGGTATTTTTAGTAGAGACGGGGTTTCACCATGTTAGCCAGGATGGTCTCGATCTTCTGACCTCGTGATCTGCCCACCTCAGCCTCCCACAGTGCTGGAATTACAGGCGTGAGCCACCGTGCCTGGCCCCCAGGCACCTCTTGCTTTGCAGATGTGCTCCAGGGAGACTGGCTGGTTTCTGTAAAGTGACTCCCATTTTGCCTTTGAATTTCATCAAGCTGTGGGGAAAGTGTCAGCACAGAGAAACAGCTGGAGCATTGAGGAAGCTGTGGCCTCAGGTCCCTGGTTCTCTGGCTTCCTCTGTGACTCCCCCAGAGACTTGAGGTTGCAGGGAGGGGTCCTGTGGCTCTCCTCCCCTGCCCTTTGGTCCTTCCCACCTGACTGTTCAGACGCAGCTACCCAGCCTCACTGCCCTGGCCTACACCCATTCTGGTGGCCTATTTACCTATAAGGTGCAGTGAAGCTGGGCTGCAATGCAGAGCCTGCCAGCAGGGGTCGCTGGGCACACACTGTGCTCCCTCCCTCTAGTTATGCACCTGCCTGGACAGACCTTACCTGCTGACTCCCTCTGGCCTTCTTGCTCTCTCTAGGTGTGTGATGAGCTGCTGGCCCAGGCTACACCCTGACAAGGGACACCGAGGGCCCTGGGAGTGGAGGGACTTCAGAGAGGCCTCCTCCTGCCTCCTGTGGACAGCTGGCCCCAGCTGGTGATCCCAGCCAGTCCCAGCTTTCAACTGCTGTCCCCACTGACAGTCCTCAGTCCCTCCATGATGGCTCCCCCGACAGCCGCCCCCTTTCCTGGCCCAGCTTTTCCGCCTGAGGACCCAGGTCCGGATCTGGAGAGCAGGTGGCTTTTCTTGAGCGCCAACATTCTGCCTGTGGGTGAGTGAGGCCCTGGCTGCCCACACCAAGCCAGAGAACATTGTTCTTTTCCTGCTGAGTGCGTCTCTGTTTCCTGGAGCCCAGGGACAATATGATTCAGGGTTCAGTTCAGTGACCGTGATGTTCCGTGATGTCACCTGGGGAGAACGGGGGCTCTGCTAGCACCCCAGGACAGGTGTGGTCACCACGTGCAGAGGAGCCCGGCGTGCAATTCAAGAGCTCTCAGTGTGTGTTCCTTCGTGTGGGCAGAGAGGGGGTGGGTTCATTCTTGGGGGACGCTCTCTGCCCACCTGCTGCACTGCGGGGTCTGGGAGAGGTGCCCCTGCAGCTCATGATGCTTCCTTCTTGGTGGTGGTGTCACTGTCAGAAGGGCGAAGGTCTCCCGATGTGGCAGATAGCTCTGGGATCTAGTGTGGAGACTTTGGGGCGTGGAGCTGGTTCCCTGAGCTCCTGAGCTTCTGCTGGGGTGCCCTGGAGCAGCAGGCCTGCAGCTGGCTGCCCTGCGTGTGCGTGTGTTTGTGTGTGCACATCAGTACCTGCCACTTCTGCTCCCCCCGGGGGCCCTTGCTGCTCTCTGGGCAGCTGCTCCCAGGCGAGAACCATGGCAGTGGTGAGCACTTGCGTGTGTGCGTGTATCTGCCTGCACTCGTAAGGGTCTGCACCTGTGCCTACGTGGTGTGTGCCCAAGTGCGTGTGTGTGTGTGCTCATGCTCCGTGCATGCCTGTGCCTCACAAAGGTGGCTCCGGCTTGTTAATCTCACATTCTCCAGATGTGCCCAGACAGGTCTCCGCCATCTGAGGGTGGAACTGCGCCTGTGTGGCTGCACACAGCCCCTGCCGGGCTTGGGGCCCTGGCTTTCAGCAGCTGTCTGGAATGGACTACCAGGGAAAGGGGAGACTGGATGGGGGAGGGGAGCAAGCTGCGCCCCTCCCTCCAGAGCGTCCAGAGTCCCTGAGAGCTTCCAACTCTGGCAGGGCCTGGAGGGGGGAGGAGCTTGGAGGGGGGAGGAGCTTGGAGGGGGGAGGAGCTTGGAGGGGGGAGGAGCTTGGAGGGGGGAGGAGCCAGCAGTCCTGTGTGCAGAAACAGTGTCAGGTCCTGGGGCAACAGTTCCAGGACAGGGGACTCCTGCAGCATCCCCTCCTGCTGCTGGCCGTGCCCCTCATCACAGTCCCTGACTCTGTCCCTACCACTTGTCACTGTCCCCACCCCATGCCTGGTTGGTGGATGCTGAGGGAGGGCAGTCTTGTGCTGAGTGCTGGCCTACCCTCATCCTGGGGGTCTTTCTGGGAGGCTCCTTCTTGGTTGAGCCTGAATCGTGTCCCATCCCCTTGAGTCGGTGCCTGCCACCACTGATGTGAGCTCAGTTACCTGTGCACATTAGGGCGGTGGTTGGCAAGGTGCCCCAGGTGGTGTGGGCCTCCGGCCTGCTCCAGGACAGGCTCAGCCCTGGCCTATTGGGTTTCGGGGTCCCGGGTAGGGAGGCTTGCATGGAACCTCGCGCATTTACGAGGCATCAGCTTTGTGCTACCTCCTCTGGGATTCATGGCCATGGCCACCCACAGTGAGGCCAGGCCCGACTCTGCAGATGAGGCGGTGAGGACCCCAGGATGCTGGGGCTGACGCCTGGCTGGCGACTCTCTCATCTTCCTGGCTCACACCCTCAGCCCTGAAGCCGTGGGCGGTGATGGGGACGGGGGTCGACTCTGCTTGGGAGTGCAGCTTGAGGGTGAAGAACTGAGCACTCCGGCTGGAACTGGGGCAGGTGGACAGCAGAGGGCCCAGGTTGGGGGCCGTGGGACAGCACTGGGGCCAGCTCCGTGTGCTGCTGGCCCCTCATGGCTGACGGCACCCCCATCCCCTGTGCAATTTGTCTTACCCCAGTTCTCGTGTATCCGTGGTAACGGGCTTTCATTTAGAGCAGCTTGATCCAGCTCCCGGGGCTAACGGGTGGGGAAGAATGCAAATAACTGCTGGGCACGTGGCCGGGCCCATGGCGCAGCCTGGAGTGTGCACCCGGCTCCCACACTCAGCGCCCTGGGCCTGGGAGCCCCTGCTGGGCATGTCGAGGGTCTGAGCTGCCTGGACAGTGCACCCTCCAGGCTCTGGGAGCCCCAACTCCTGATCCCTGAGCCTCTCAGTGCCTGGGGCCAGATGCCAGAGGCGGAGGGTCAGAGCCCGCTGTGCAGGCTTGCATGAATGGACACCACTGCCCTCCCACAGCAGGGAGGGTCCCCAGCTGCCCCCTCTGGGGGGGCTGTCACAGGAGCTGCCCCTAGGAGGTGCCTGGAGGTCTTTCCTGTCGGTCAGGTGGGGAGGGGTCTGTGGCGGTGCCCCCTTCTCTTCCCAATGCACACACGGGCTGGGTGGAAGAACCTGGGGACCCTCCCTGCCTGTGACCCACCAGTGCCCATGGCTGGGCTTCAGGTGCCTGCCCTTGCCCCGTCCTGTCCCTGAGGTTGGGGCCGTGTTTCCCTCTGGGAGGATCGGGCAGCTTATTGAACTCGGAGGTGAGAGCCTTCTTCAGGCTGTCCCCTAATACTGAGCCAGTGAGGGTAAAGGGGGGTAAAAGGGGGTCCTCCTTCCACTGTTCCCCTCCCAGCTCAGCTCCCGGCCCCTGCTGTGTACATGCTCAGGTGTCCGGGGAGGACCAGTGTGCTGTGGTGTGGGTGGTGGTGCTGGGAGCAGGCAGGTTTTGTAGGGCTGACCGCATGTGCACCTGGCCTCTGAGGGCTGGTGGGCCCTCCCTGGCATCTCCATATGGATGAGACTGGCAGCACGACCCTACTTGGCGGGGGGCTGCTGAGGCCTATCCGGGCTGGTGTGATCCTGTCCCCTGGAGTGCTCCAGCGGGAGGCTGTGGTCCTTGGGGCTCAGGGCTGCTGGAGTATGTGTGCCCCCATTCTCACTGAGCTGGAGCTGGAGCGGCTCAGCCTCGGCGCCTTGAGGCTGGCACAGGTGGGAACAGTGTGTCCGCACAATAGGAGCCTCCCTGGGGGCTTTCTGACTTCAAAGTGCACTCAGATCTGCGTTTTCCCTCTGACTCTATGCCAGCTCTGATGTTGGCGGCTCTTATATGTTTCTTTTTTCCGTGATCATGAAAGCAAGATTCACTCAGAGGAGATACTTTGGAAAATACAGAAAACGACAAGGGAGAAAATCAGATCCGGCATTGCCATCCGCCTCTCCCCGCTTCTTTGTGCCTTTGTGTGCCTGGGTTAGGCAGAGCCCCTGCCTGCTCCCCAAACCCCTCAGAGCCACTGACTCCCTCCCCAGACGTGCCCACGCCGGGGCCCTGGATGATGCTGGCTGCTTGGTCCCTTTGAACCTTTGACTTTTCCTCTGGAGCCCGGCTTTGAGTGTCTGCCTCGTGCTCCGAGGGTGCAGCGGTGCGGTCTCCCCGGGCACCCAGGAAACTCGATGCGCTGCTGTCACCAACGTTGCAGGAGGTTCCAGCGCAGGCATCACGTGTCCGGCTTCGTGGCGGGTCTCCCTGGGTGGCGTTTGATGTATGTGCACCGAGCTCTTTGAAGCTCCCACCTTCGGCTTCTTACTGAGCAACAAGAGAGGTGGCTGGGTGTGCCAGGCGCTGGTGGGGGCTTCGCCTGGGCGCCTGTGCAGCGGGCACTGCGCCTTCCCTGGGTCAGTCCCTGCCTGAAGTCGGGTCAGAGGCTTTTCTAGAAGGAGGCAGGACACACGGACTCACCTTCAGAGCCGTCTACGACCTGGGGAAGTGGCCCCGGCTCCTTGTGCAGTGGCAGCGTGGGGCCCTTCCTCTCCCAGGCACCCCTGGAGGCTCTGGCAGGTGCAGTGGCTGCGTGGGGCCCCTCCTCTCCTGGGCACCCATGGGGGCTCTGGCAGGGGCGTATTTCCCCCATGCACAGGTTCCTTATCTGTCTCCACAGCTGTATCCAGAATGCAGTCTCGTTGTGGAAAGCAAAATTAAATGCTGCCTCTGTAGACAGAGCAGCTGCTGCCAGGTCCGGGCGGCACAAGCTCCGTCACTGGTCTCGGGGGCCTTGACTTTTCTTTGAGTTGTGGAAGCCGGGACGCTGGGCCGTGGGACCCTCCAGTCCTGGAAGGGCCAAGTGTGGCAAGGGCCTGGCTTCCAACAACCCCCTTTCCCCCAGCCGGTAGAGAAGCCCCAGGCTGCCCGGGCTGCCAGCCGCACGAGAGGTGGGGAGAGCCGGTTGTGTCTCCACTCCCTGGTGCCAGTGCACTAACGATGTGCTTCACCTGGAAACCGAGGCTCCCTGTGGAAACCACCTCCGAGCAGAATCAGCTGTGGGTTGGGTATGTCCTCGGGCGCCCATGCTGTGCCCAGGCTGTCCGGGAGACCTGAGCCCACACGGGAAGGCAGGCCCCTAGAAGTGTGTCCTTGTGGCCCATGGCTGGCTTCACGGGGGTATTTGTTCTGAGAAGTTCATGGCCTGCAAGCCTCAGCAGGCAGCAGGCCGGGCAGAACACCGGGGCGCAGGGACCTGGCTTTGCCGGCAGCGGGACGCAGGTTCGCTGACCTGGACGGTCCTGCCCGGGCTGCAGAGAAGTGGGCAGTCCAGGAGCTCTGCTGGGAGGAGGGGTGGAGCTCACCAGGATGAGGGACAGCATGTGGAAGACGGTCCCGGGGGTGAGGACCTTTCTTGCAGGAACCCCTGTCTCCTGGGGACAGTGAACAGGCCAGAGGCCAGGCAGGGGCTGTGGGTGGGGGCCTGGGTGCTGCCTCTTGCAGGGAGGGCACCTGGGCCCGGGGTGTTTCCTTAGAGAGGACAGGGGAGTGAGGCTCATGCCCCGGGTCCCTGGGCTCCGGGCTGATGGCGCTCTCACACCTCCCTGGGTGGTCAGAGGGCTCCAGCAAATCTGTTTTAGCTTCGGAATGGCTAGAGGCTGGAGGCATGTGTTAGTGAGGTGGGGATAGCAGGCCTGGGGGCCTCTCTTTGCAGGGACTGGGGAAGGGGCCGGGGGCCTCAATGGGGTCCCTGGGGAGGACAGAGGTGGGAACAGTTGCTGGCCAGCAGGGCCCGAGTGCAGCGTGACACGGCTCTCAGAGCCCACAGCGCGCCTGGCCAGCTGTAATCCAGGAGGGACACTGGGTTTTCAGGGTCCTTTGCTGGCTGTGGAATACAGCTGGGGTGGAGAAGATGATGAACTGTGGGCAGCTGGGGTACAGAGCCCCTGCGACGGGAGGCTCAGCTCAGCCTGGAGTGAGTGGCCCCACACCTGCGGGGCTCAAATGGGGACACCTGCTCTGCCCAGTATAGGGCTGAATTTGCTGCTAAAACTTCGGCTTTCATCATCTCTCTCCCTCCGGCCAGGAAAAGAGTGAGGGCCTCTCCTCCCTCCTCCCTTCCTCCCTCTTCCCTCCCTCCTCCCCTCCTCCCTCCTCCCCTCCTCCCTCTTCCCTTCCTCCTCCCATCCTCCCTCCTCCCTCTTCCCTTCCTCCTCCTCCCTTCTCCCTTCTCTCTTCCTCCCTCCTCCCTTCCTCCCTCCTCCCTCTTCCCTTCCTCCTCCCATCCTCCCTCCTCCCTCTTCCCTTCCTCCTCCTCCCTTCTCCCTTCTCTCTTCCTCCCTCCTCCCTTCCTCCCTCCTCCCTCTTCCCTTCCTCCTTCCTCCCTCTTCTCTCCTCCCATCCTCCTCTCTTCCCTTCCTCCCTCCTCCCTTCCTCCCTCTTCCCTCCCTCCTCCCCTCCTCCCTCCTCCCCTCCTCCCTCTTCCCTCCCTCCTCCCCTCCTCCCTCCTCCCCTCCTCCCTCTTCCCTCCCTCCTCCCCTCCTCCCTCTTCCCTCCCTCCTCCCCTCCTCCCTCTTCCCTCCCTCCTCCCCTCTTCCCTCTTCCCTCCCTCCTCCCCTCCTCCCTCCTCCCTCTTCCCTTCCTCCTTCCTCCCTCTTCTCTCCTCCCATCCTCCTCTCTTCCCTCCTCCCATCCTCCCTTCCTCCCTCTTCCTCCTCTTCCCTCCTCCCATATTCCTTCGTTCCTCCCTCCTCTCTTCTGCCCTCCTCCCTTCCTCCCTCCTCCCTCCTCCCATCCTCCTGTCCTCCCCTCCTCCCTTCCTCCCTCCTCCCTTCCTACTTCCTTCCTCCTCCCTTCTCCCCCCCCCCCTTTCTCCTTCCTCCCTCCTCCGTTCCTCCCTCCAAGGTCAGTGGCAGCTCCCCAGGGTTGAGCTGTCACCTGTGGCTCTGTCTCCTGGGAGGCCTGGAGAGGCAGGGGTGGGTGGCTATGCAGGCTGTGCTGGCAGGCATGGCCCGAGGGCTAGGCTAGTCCCTTCTCCTAGTGCCCTGAAAATTGGCACTGAGTGGGACATGCAGCCTTGTCCCAGGCACAGTGGCTCCTGGAGTCTGGTGAAGCGGGCAGGGCTGGTCTTCCCAGGCCAGGGTGGGTAGCGACCTGCAGGCAGGGGAGGGTGTGGGCAGCATGGCCCATCTGTTTAGAGCGTCCCAAGAGACCACCCAGCTGAGGCCTCGTGGGGAGCTCTGGTGCCAGGGTGCACCTTGGGTGGGAGCAAGCATGGGGACCTGAGGTCCTGCTAGGGCCCCTCCCCGGGGCTTTGCTCCCAAGACCCTCCCACAGTCCCCAGCCCAGACAGGGCCGCCGGGCCTCTTGCCTTCTGTGGGGCAGGGCAGCCCCCATGGGTCAGGTGCTCAGTGTTGCGCCGGGCCCAGCGGGCAGATGAGGGAGCAGCAAGGCCAGGTCAGGTCCCTGGGTCATGGAGGGCTTGGCTGGAAGGGGGAGGGCTTGGCTGGAAGGGAGCGGGCTTGGGCTATGGCCCGGGGTTGCTCTGCCAATTTCAGCGCCTTGGTGGGCTGCAAGCACCTCCTCTCTGAGCACGGACTCCTGTTCCAGAGCCCCCCACATTCTCTAGGGTTGCTCCATGCAGTGCTCAGCCCCTACTCCTGCCCAGGACGGACAGACCTCCCCTGGCTGGCTGGACGGCTCTGCCCAAATCTCAAACTCATCATCCCTGAAAACTCAACCTCAGACCCCGACTCCAGGCCTCCCTGCTGGACAAATAGCACCCACCGCAAATGGGGGGGTCCAGATCCTGGGAACGCACTCCCACCCACCATCCAACTCACCCCGGGGGTTGCTCTCCTGTCTCGTGTCCCCTCTTTGCTCCACCCCTGCAGCCCCCACCCCTTCAGAACCACCTCAAGTCACACCTGGCTAAGCAGGGGCCATAGCCAGATCGCCTGCTCCCTGCCTCTCCCTCTAGGGACAGGCAACACACACATGCACACGCACACACATTTGTGCAGACATGCACATACGCGTGTGCACGCCACACACATATGTGCACATATATATGTATACCCACGCCCCCCACACACACATAGGGAAACACATGTGCACGTACACACAGCACATGTTCACACACACCCAAACCACACACACACACACACACAATACACGCACCCACACACATGGCCGTCCATCTCAGTGGTCTTCTGGAACTCGCCTGTCACTGCCTCCTCTGGCCTCGAAGGCCTTCCACAATCTGAACCCTGCCTGCCTCTGCCACCCCACCCCCACTGAGCGGCTGCCAAGTTCCCTCCAGACCCACCTGGCACCTGCTGCCTCAGCGTTAGTAAAGCTCTAGGCGACTTGGTTGGGTGCTGGCTTTGCAGGTCCCTGGCCTGAGGCCTCCCCCAGGGCAGGGTCACACGGCACTCCCAGCCACCTGGCTCAGAGCCTGGGGACGCTCAGAGCGTGCCTGTCAGCCGCCGTGGAAATGAGCAAGCGCGGAGATGAACGGCACTCAGCAGACGGCATGCGCTGGCGCCCGGCCCCGTGCAGGCGACAGTTGGTTTATGAGGAAGTGCGCAGTGGGCCCGGCTGGCATGGAGTAAGAAGAAAGGGCAGGGCCCAGTGTCCCTGGGTCCCACTGGTCTCTGCCCCCTGGTCTCTGTCCAGGAGGCAGTCCCTCCTGTGCCATCTCCCATCTCCCTGCCATGTCCCCTCCAACTCACCCCCAGCAGGGGTGTGCACACGTGGCCCTGGGCTCCGTCAGAGAGGGCAGCGTGAGGGCTCTGGGTGTGGGTGCCAACAGGAAGGGGAGGGGGCCTGTGCTTCTCCACATCGTCCTCGTTGATTGCCCAGGAGGGGGCACCCCGGCCACCGTGGCTGGTGCAGGTGAAGGCCCCGTCTTGCCCCCTCCTCCCAACACCTGCTTCCCACAGCCTGGAGGTCTATTTTCTTCCAGATTGGCTTGAATCATTCCGGCTGGGAGCACCCCCCGTCACGCTGTCTGCCCACCAGTCTGCCACCCTGTGTGCCAGAAGGGCCTCTGGTCCCATGGACACCTTCCCTGCAGACCTGGGGGCCTCCGGGGGCGCAGCGTGTGCAGGGGGATCCCGGGCAGTTCGCGGCAGCATTGAGTGTTTTGCCCGCCTCCGCCGGCGTGGGCTGCCCTGCCCAGGGATCTGGGCGGGCCGATGGAGCCCGGCTCTGGCCACATGGGTGGCTCCGAGTAGAAGTGGCTTTGACTATGCCCTCCCAGCCCTGACCCAGCTCCCAGGGTCCCTGTCTTGCTAGACCTGGATGGAATTATCTTCCTTGCCAATGAGAAAGGCTGTTTCAAGGCAGGATACCAAGTCTTTGGGGACCCTGGGCAGGTGCCTTTCTCTCTTTGTGCCTCAGTTTCCCCCTCAGAGAAAAACATGTGCCAGGCCTCAATGATTCCTAAGGGCAGGCAGTGCCCATAAAGACCTTTGGCCCCCAGAGGGTGTCCTCACTCTTCTTGTTGGCACCAGCCCATGCAGCAAAGTGCCTGGGGGTCTCAGGGCAGGAGGCTCAGCCATTCCCTGTCAGGGCCTGGGCATGCCCTGTGGGCTCCCACCCACCCCAGTGCTGGCCAGACCTGGTCCCTGACAACGGCTCTGGGCCTTGTTCATGGGAAGCTGAGCCAGGGCCAGCTGATCCGATCCTACCCGTTCGTTGTCTTGAGTTCTGATTGAGAACCGGATGTCTTCAGACCAGATGCTGGTGGAAAATGAAACACATACTTTCTAAATTTAGCCTCTGAGGATTGCACGTTTACCTAATTAGGCCCATTGATTGGGTTGCGTGCACTTGCTCTCTCTGTAGTGCTCAGCTGTGCCTCTCCGGCCTGTCTGTCCTCCGTGGTGACCTCAGGCTGCAGTAAGGCCTCTGAGACCTCCCGCCCAGGTCTCTGGCCTGGAGCCATCTGTTCACCTGGAGCTGATACTGCTGCCCGCGGGGGAGAGTCCCGGGGTCTGTGGGGAGGGGCCGTCAGAGTCAGGCTGGATTCTTCTCCACTGAGGAAAGGCATTGCCTCAGAGACACCAGGCCTGCCGGAGTGTTCGAGGGCAGTGGGCACGCAGCTCCCTGCCTGCAGGGGCCTCACGATCTTAATGTGAAGGGCAGACTCAAAATCAGGGCAAGGTCGTCGGGACACTGTGGGGGACAAGGCAACCAGGGAGGCTTCCCAGAGGAGGTGCCCTGCTCCTGACCTTGGAAACCAGGCAGGGGTGAGCAGGGGGCCTGTGGAGCAGGGGGAGTCAGGCCTGGGGGAGTGTCTGTGAGGGAAGGTAAACAGGATAGAGAAGGCAGCTGCAGCCTGTCCACAGGGCCCTGGGTGCCAGGCTGAGTGGGCTGATGTAGCCTGTGGTCCAGCCGCAGGGGTGGGTGTATTGGAGTGAGGCCTGCAGGCCAGATGGGGTCTGTGGGTATGGTCCAGGAAGTGGCCCATCTGGGAGAGCCTGGGAAGGAAGACTGGCTGGGAGGGCTGGAGCTGGGGAGGCTCTCGGGTGGGGGGCAGGTGGTGTGCCCTGGCTGCTGGCGTTGGCCCCAGGAGCACCCAGCATGGTGGTGGGTGCCTCCACACAGCCTGCCGTGAGCAGGCAGCCTCTCTCCACGTCTGTCACTGGCCCTGCCCAACCTGCCCAGGGATCTTGCGTGCTCCGACCAGGGATTCTTGGAGCCTCTGGCTCAGGATGGAGATTTCTTTCATGGTTTCCAATTTGCATTTCAGTTTTGGCTTCGTGCAGGAGGCCAGGCTTCTGTCTCATTATTGTTGGTTTCATCTCTCTGCCTCTGTCCCTGGGTCCCTGGTGCTTGGCCACATCCCCCTGGGGACCGAAGGCTGTGGGTCTTTCCTCCTGGGGCTTCATCTGAGGCCACTGAGCTCCACAACTGCTGAGATCTGGCTGTGCCCGGGTGGTCCTGCCCCCAGGAAACTGCCCATGCTGTCCGGGAAAGGGGGTGCCGATGGGCATGGTTCAGAGGGCACTGCCCGCTCCAGGTGCCCAGGAAGTGGAGGGGGTGGGTTCCCATCCTGACTGCACCCAGCTCCCGGGCGTCTCTAAGCCAGGCAGTGAAGAGGGTGCTCAGGCTTTAGTCTGAGACAAGCCCTTAGAGGGCCGGGGAATGGGAAAAGCATAGGAGAGAGCCCCGCTGCCAGCCCCTGCTGCCCGGCCCCTGCTGTGAATGAAGCCTCAGGAGCCAAGAGGTGCTGGCACCACAGGTGTGGTCCCAGAGCAACTCCCAGCTCCACGCAGGCATCCCATCCGGCCTGGGCTTGGCTTCTGCCAGCTCCTGGGCCTGCGCTGGGAGGGGCTGAGCGTGGGGGCATGGGGGTGGGCAGGAGCCTGGGCACGTTCATTCACAGCACAGAGCTCTGTGGGTACTCATTCATTCACCCACACCTCATTTATTCCTCCTGCACGTTTCTGAGCGTCGACTGGCACGTCCATCCTCCACTCATCTGCTGAGTCCACTCTCACTTTGGGATCCCAGACCAGCTGGTGCTGTCACGGCGGGGTTTCCTCCTGGGGAGGAGAGGGAGGAGCAGCAGCTCTGCCCTGGCCTGGGCATTGGGTCCCTGGTGTAGGGGTGAGCAGAGAAGCTGCGGGAGCCAGCACCCCGGGAGAGGAAGCCAGGGTGGAGTCCGGGAGTCCTGTGTGCCGGTGTGGCCAGGGGAGCCCGGAACTAGCCTTTCCTTCGAGAGGAAGCTCTGGAGCTGCGGCAGGGTTCGCCGGGGGAGGAGCAGCTCTCTTCGCCTTCCATCCACAGCCCCCATTAAGGCAGCTACACCTCAGGGCACAGGGCTCTGTCAGCCCCTCACGGTAGTGATGGAGGCTTCACTGCAGGCTCATGGCCCTGGGCAGAGGCCGCAGGACCCTCCCCAGCCTCAGCCAGATGAAACATCCGGGAACACACACCCGGCACAGAGTCTCCAGGGCTGTGTGGAGATGGCACTGCCTGGTGCTCCTGGAAAGCAGAAAGCCTCGGGAGCGGAGCTGGCCCTGCAGGCGGCAGGATGCAGTCTCTCCGCGGTGAGCTTTGCACCAGGAGGAATCCTGACCACGCCCAGGCTCTGGGGCACAGCCAAGCAATAGACTGCTTGGGGGAGTCAGAAACCACCTGGGCTGCAGCAATCGGGAAAGAACCATCGACACCAGCAAGTCTATTCCTGGGGACTGAGGCCTGGAGGGGAGACTGAGGCCCCTCGTGAATCTGTGGGGAACCACGACGTGCACCTGTGTCTTCCGTCTCCTCTTCAGTCACTATGCCAGGGCCAGATGGTGGGCAGGGTCTGCTTTGGAGAGCAAAATAGAAACTCTGGCAACACGGGTCCCGAGTGACATGCCCCCACGCACCCCTACCCCGCCCCTGGCCTCCTCCCTGGTTCCCAGCTTGGTGCCCATCTTGGGCCTCATCTTAAGACTCAGCCTTTCTTGTCCCTGGCAGGCGGAGCTGGCGGGCCCAGGGATGTGTGCGTCCTTAGTGGCCTGTGCCCCTTTTTCAGCTCTGGCGAGGACCCCCTCCCGGTCTGAACCACTCATATCAGACCCAGAGAACAAAGTCCAGGGACCCTTGGGTGCAGAAGCAGCATGGTGTGGGTGCACGGGGCTGCCCTAGGGTGAACGCTGTGGCTTCCCTCTAAGGCCAGAGGCTGGCCTTGTGGGTAAACTGGGGGGCTCTGAGCGCAGGAGCCCTTCTTATTCCAGAGTCTGCCAAGTTCTGCCTCTTCGCTCTGTGGCCAAGGCAGGCCTGGGGGAGTTGAGGCCTCTCTGGACACAGGCGAGAGCTGGGCAGTCTCTCTTGACATGTCTCCCCCCTCCTCCTTCATGGCTGCCTGCAGCAGAGCCAGGAAAGGAGGAAGTGCCTGGAAGCAGAGAAACCTGGTGGGCAGGGAGGGTCCTCAGGGTCTAGGTCCTGTCTGTGTGGCGACTTTGGGCCTCCAGGGTCTGGAACAGTGGAAGGGGTGGCTGGTGTGGGGCTAGGGACCTGACCAGGGGAAGGGTCTTCCTGGTTGTCCCCGGGGCACAGGATGCAGCACCAAGCTCCCTCCCACCAGAGGTGGGTGGATGGCCGCCCGATGGGAGCTAAGGGTGCCCTCCCACCCTCTTGGGGCTGGGCTGTACCCCCTCCTCAGCAGTGCTAGGCACTTCTGCAAGGGTCTGCACGTGCCCCTGATATCTTAGTTGGGGGAGGGGTGGCCCAATCCCCAGTCCTCGAACACCAGGGTGATGTGGTGGGGGGTGGGGAGTAATGTCGCCGAGGCCCCTGTCTTGGCTTCTCCCGGCGCCTGGGCAAACGCCCAGCCTGGAGATGGGAAGCGCTCTCGGCCCCGCCCCCTTCCCGGTCCCGCCGGCTGGGGTCACGGGGAGCCGGAGGGAGGCGGAGGGGGAGGTGGGAGAAGCCGAAGGCCGAGGGAGCATCTTTGCGGAGAAAGTACTTTGGCTGCGGCGGGCGCGGGGCGGGCCGGCTGGTCCCGCCGTGCGCCCAGCGCCCCACCTGTTCTGCGCGCCGCGCTCTCCCGGTTGCGCCTGATCTGCCCCCCGCCCGGTGCCTGTGGCGGAGCCCGCGCCCCCGGCCCCCTCCCGGCGCGGGGCGGGCAGGGGGTGTGGTGCGGGCGGCACGAGTGACAGCGCGCTCCTCGCGCGGCGCCTCCACGGGGCGCAGTGTCACCGCGCACAGCCCGCCGCGGGCCGCCCGAGTCGGCGGGGCGATGCCGCGGGAGCCGGCGTCCCAGCCCGAGTCAGAGCCCGGCCGCTGACTGCGCCCCCCGGTCCGCAGCCCCCGCCCCCGCCCCCGCCGCCCTCGCTGCCGCCGCCACGGAGACAATGGACGCGGGAGCCGCCCCGCAGAAGCACAGTAGGTGCCGCTCCTGCCGCTGCGCCGCCGCCAACCGGGATGCGCGGGTGGACGCGCGGGGGCGCCGCAGCCCTGGTGCGGGTCCGAGCCGAGCTGCCTGGGCCTCAGACCCGGGAGCGGAGGCTCGGATCGCGGTGGCACGGGCACGGGTGCGGGTGCGGGTGCGGGACTGTGGGCGGGACGGGCGGAGCCGTCTTGAGCTCTCCGCGCGGCCTGAGGTGACGGGTGAGGGATCCGGGGGCCGCCCCTCTAAAAACTTTCCTCCCCGGGCTTCCGCGGAGGCCGCACTGGGGTTGTGACCATGCTGAGAATGATCCGTGCTGAGCCCCGGCCGGACACCTCTGACCCCTGCCGGATGGTGCCGCAGGGCACCCTGTGTCGGTCCGGGAGGTGCTGCGTGGACTTGCCGCATGGGCACATCTGCCTGGGCTGCAGGTGCGCGTCTGGGGGGAGCCGGCCTCTCCCGGCACTAGCAGGTGGGGTGCAGCAGGCACTGCCCAGGCAGGCGGGAGCTCAGGAGGCCCTGGGGCGGCCCTGCGGGGTGGTCTGTAGGACACGGGAGGGGGAAGTGTCTGAGTGTCCACTGCTGAGGAGCCTCCTGGACTCTGGACCTGCGGCAGAGAGCTACAGGCTGTTCTTTAGGGGTGATGGGCTCTGCTGGAGCGGGTGGAGGAAGATGCCAAGGAGATAGGCGGCTTCCCCTCCCCTCCACTCCCCGCCTCCCACACTGTCTGGTGACACTGGAGGCAGCCAAGGTGGCCACTGATCCCCACTGTGACCCCTGAGACCACTGGGACTGCCCTTCCCCCATGGCCTTCTCCCTCCATGAGAATGGACCCGATCCGCATCCTCTTCCTCCCCTGACACTTTGGTCTGGTGAGGTGGGGTCACGGTGCCCAACACCCCTGTTTTGGGGAGCCCATGGTGTCTGCCTGCCTGGGTGTCTGATCCCAGAGACTCCTTCAGCGAGGTGCAGCCTCAGAGAGGATTCAGGCACCATGGGAGGCCAGGGAGGGGCAAGTCAGAGAGAGAGGCCACTGTCCTACCTCCTGCTTGGTTGGTGGGGACACAGCCAGCCTGTTGGTCTCCCCTAGGACCCTGGGCTGATGAGAGAAGTCGGCTCTATATTGGCCCCCACAACGTTCCCTCTGCACTTAAGCCAGAGCCACATTCTCTGCACCGCCCTAGGGGAGGGTCTGGGGTCTGGAAAGGATGAGGGAGGCAGGTGTGCACTGGGCAAGTGGGTGCCTGTGGCTGTGCTGAGGGTCCCCACAGGCCCCTTCCCGGAGGCTGACCGCCTGATGGCCCTGCCCTCTGGGAGGTGAGAGCTGAGCTTTCAGCCTCGTCTGGATGAGGCAGGGAGGGAGACTGGCGCCTGCTTGGCATGTCCCCAGGGAACCCAGGGCAGTGAGAGAAGAGGCTGGAATCGGCCTGGGCAGTAGCCGGGGAACTGGTGGGAGTGTCAGCTGGACAGTGTGTGGAAGACACGGGGCTCGGGGCTCAGTCTGTTGGTCTTGGCCTCAAATCCCTGAGCCTGAGGCTGGGGTCAGGCCTGATGTCCAGCCTCTGGCAGAGCTGGCTGTGAGTGGGAAACAGCTGGGGGCACGGGCGAGGGTGGGGACAGGTTGGCAGTGGCCCCTCCTGTGGGTGACCAGGTAGGGACCCCGCCCGGGGTGGGGGGCAGAGGAGCTGGTGGGCAGGAGAGACCCCCTACAGACCCTCCTAGGTGGTAGTGGGGGCCCGGCAGCCCAGTTCCCGAGGCCCTCACTCCCACTGCCGGAGTTCAGGTTACATAATCCGCACCGCACACACGGATTGCCGGAAGCCGCAGCAGCCAGGTCTGACAATACGAGTTGTAATTGGATTTTAATTTTTAATGTCCACAACACATGAAGAGCTTCGGACCAATTTGCATATCTTCTGTTACTCTGTCCTATTAGTGCGCCTAATAGGACCACTTCATTAGCTGCAAACTGTCGCACCCACAGTGCCGTCTGTCCGGGAACGGAGGGAGCCTGGCCCGAGCCCCATGCCAGAGCCCCACGAGCTGCCAGCCACCTGCTCCGGTGATGGGCACGCTGACGGGAGGGGGGCTGAGGACCAGCCCAGTGGGTCCCTCCTGCTGCCTGGCCGGCCTTCCCACCCCTGTCCTGCTTCCCTGTCTGCCTCAGACCTAGCCTGGGTGCTGCCCCTGGCTGCCAGGAAGGGGTGGCCACTGGGGGCTTGGACATCAGTGCACCCACTGAAGGCCCAGCTTCCCCGCTGCTGCCCACTCTGGGGCTGTCACAGGCCCAGCTGGGACTCTTGTCTCCAAGGGCCCCTGGGCACAAGTGGTCCTGGATTCTGGGGTCCCACTGCCACTTGCCCCCCTATTCACAACTTGTGGTTCAGCCCTGCCTGTGAGTTGGTGGATTTAGGCTGGAGTTAGGACCCTGCAGCCAGGTCTCTCGGGGCTGGGGGTGGGGTGGCCCTTGACAGACTGGGGCCCCAGGCAGAAGCAGCAGCTGTGTGCCTCGAGCCCCTCCCTCCCCCCAGCTGCAGGGGTCCCAGGAGGCGGGGCAGCTCCACTCCGACCGCCCTCCGGATTATTCTTAGGTCTGTTGTGTAACAGGCGCACATTGGAGGCAGAGGGAGGAAGGGCTCCTGGAGACATCTCCGGCGGCAGCAGCTAGCCAGCCGGGAGAACAGCTTTTGTCCTTTCCACTCGCCCAGCACAAAGGGACAAAGGAGGCTGCCTCAGCTGCCCAGCCCAGCCGAGAGCTGGCTAGTCTGGGCCCATGCAGAGGGGTCGGGCCGGCAGGGAGGTCAGAGCTGGCAGAGGAGTCAGGGCCTGCAGAGGGGTCAGAGCCGGCAGGAATGCGGGCGTCCCTTCACTGCCTCATACTCCCCAGGGCTGGGCCGAGTCTGGGCTGGGGCTCCTTCCTCCTCCTGCTCCTGCAGCCCCATGTGTGTGCATGCACACCTGTGTACCCATGCACCAGCACCTCTCTGGGGCCAGCTTCAGGGCAGCACAGTGGCCTGGCGGAGGTGGAGGTGGCGGAGGGTACCCACCCCAGCCTCAGAGCTGCCCTCAGGACTCCTCTTCCTGCCTTCCCCTCCCACCCCCTTATGTGCTTCCAGCAGCCTTTGGGTGTGGATTCCGGGGTCTCCACCCCCGCAGATGGGAGCAGGCTCCTCACACCTGCCTTCTGAGCTCCCAGTGCAGATCAGACCCTGTGGGTGAGGCTCCAGGAGGAGTCAGGCTTGATGGCAGAAACCAGGGACCCTGGGGGGTTCCAGGGCTAGGGTGGCTGCAAGGTGGGGCCCCAAGTCTGTGTGGGGAGGCCCATTTGCTCACCTCAACTGCATCCTCCAGGACTACTCTGCCGTCAGCTCCTTCTCCCCGATCGCTGGACCTGTGTTCCGCACACACCTGCGCACGGTCACTCCCAAGACAACGGAAGGGGCTCAGCCGGGCTTCTCAGGGCTCCCGCTCCCTCTCCCCCAGGTTCTGCTGTGCTCACAGGGTGCCCTCCCACTGGGGAGCAAGGCGGACATGCGTAGTGGGTGGAGATTCCACAGACAGCCGGCCATGTTGGGGGCCTGCAGCTCCAGGGAGGGGCTGCTGACCTGGGGCTCCATTGTGACCCTTGGCTGTGACTGAGCTGCTGGCCCTGGAGAGACTGGATGGCAGGAAGGGCTTGGGGGGTGGGGGCAAGTTGCTGAAATGTCCCCAGCTTGGTCCCTCGGGCCCAGGGAGACGTCTGACCAGAGCTTCAGCCGTGGTAACCTGGCCTCACTCCTCCCTGATGTGACCCCGTCTGCCCACTTCAGGGCAGCTGCTCTGAGTCTGGGGTCTTTCCCACCGGGGACCAGCCGACCAGAACCGAGGAATACAGAGGATGTATTCCCCGAGGATTCATGTGCCCCGCGGCAAGGCCCGAGGTCTTTCCGTCCCTCCCTGGCTGCGGGACCTTGGCAGTGCATGTCCCTCCTTCCCCTGCAGCACCAGGAGAGCCAGTGAGATCTTTGAGACCAGGCTGTGGCACAGTGCCTGTGGGCGGAGAGCATGGTGCCCCTGGCTGCCAGGCAAAGGTGACTCCTTGTCGGGAAGGCTTTGCTGACAGCTGGGCTGCCCTCACCCTCCTGGAGCGCCAGGTGCCCCGGGTGTCTGGCACACCGTGACTTGGCAGGGTGTTTCCTGCGGCTGCTGGGGCCGGCTGCCGTGCACCGGCCAGTGAAAACGCCACACGCTCATTCTCTCGAAGTCCTGGAGGCCAGAAGTCTGAGGTCAGGGTGCAGGTGGGGCCACGCTCCCCTGCAGGCTCCCAGGGAGGACCTTCCTGGCCTCCTCCAGTCTCTGGTGCCTCCGGCATCCCTTGGGTTGTGGCCACCTCCTGCTTCTGCCTGTCGTCCCTCGCCCTTCTCTCCGTCTTCTCTTGCACCTCGAGTCTTCTGCTTTCTCCTGTAAGGATTTAGGGCCTGCCTGGGTCATTCAGGACGATCTCCTCGGTGCAGGGCCCTTCACTGAAGCACGTCCTCAGAGACCTTTTTTCCAAATAAGGCCAAATTCACAGGTTCTGGGATGTGTGTGTGTGTTTTGTCAGAGGTGGTCGCCCTTCAGCCTCCTACTGTGGCCATGTGCTCCACCCCAGCACCCCCACCCGAGGCAGGCCCTGGACCCCACGCTGCTGGGGTCCCACAGGTCCCCTAGCCCAGCCTCCTGGCTCCCCACCATCCCAGTCTCTCCCTGGGTGGGGCCCTGGCTCCACAGGTGACCAAGAGAGGTGCTGGAGGCCTGGACGGGCCTCACTGCATTCTCAGGGAGCAGCTGCTCCTGGTTCCCACCACTCATCACATCGCCGCTGCCCCACAAGGCAGCTGGGGCCTCCAGAAGGCTTGTTTCGTCAAACCATTGCACGTGGCTCCTTTGCGGGTGTTGGGAAAGGGCCGTGGTCTTGGGCCCTGGAGCACATCCCAGGATCAGTGGCTCTGTAGGCTCCAGGGCCCACCAGCTGCTCTGAGGAGGCTCAGACGGGGCTGGGAGTCCTGGTCGGAGCTGTAGCAGCTTCACGTCCCCCTGGACAGAGGAAAATGCAGATTCACCACCCCCACCCCCTGCCGCCCAGAGGTTGGAGCTATTTCAGTAGAAAAGGACGTTTTAAACTGGGGTGTCTGGCCAGCTACGGTGGCTCACGCCTGTATTCCCAGCACTTTGGGAGGCTGAGGCGGGTGGATCACCTGAGATCAGGAGTTCGAGACCAGCCTGGGCAACATGGTGAAACCCTGTCTCTACTAAAAATACAAAAATGTATCTGTGTGTGGTGGCAAGCACCTGCAATCCCAGCTACTTGGGAGGCTGAGGCAGGAGAATCGCTTGAACCCGGGAGGTGGCAGAGGTTGCAGTAAGCCAAGATGGTGCCACTGCACTCTAGCCCAAGTGACAGAGTGAGACTCCATCTCAACATAAATAAAGACACAAACAAACCAGGGTGTCAAGGCCCACACTCGAGGGAGTGGTGTCAGGTGAGGTGGGGGTCCAGGTCTGCAGCAGCCTCTGCCTGGCCTGGGTGGGGCAGCTCTGCCCGGGTGGCGTCACTAGGGTGGAGGACATGGCTCTGGAGCTGGGCAGACGTGGATCCCAAATCTGCAACTGTGTGGCCTTGGGCAGTGGGACTCACCGCTGAGCTGGGCCAGCAGTAGTGTGTTGTGGACAGAACTGCGAGGCTGCTTGTAAGCTCTGCCTAGCCACCTCTGAGGGACAGTGGCTGCCCCATTCTGGGCCCCTCCTGCCCCTGCTCCCTGACGCTCCCTGGAACTCATCCATTCTCTGGAGAACCAGCAGCCCTCAGAACTGAGCTGTAGCTGCGGCTGCAGCCATCTTTGATGCGTAAGTGGAAGGCCGGCCTCGAGCTGGGCTGCGGCCGCCAAGCTCAACCCTGGGAAGTGGGTGAATGAGGCTGTTTCTCTGCACACAGCGTCTCCCTGGCTCCCCTGGGGTCTCCTGAGCCACCTCAAGGAGCCCCGGCTCCTCCCAGCTGGGCCCGTCCCCTGAGGCTTGTCCAGGAACAGGCGCCCTGGGCAGAGGTGGCTTCACGCGTCGCTGCCAGCCATTCCCTCCCTCCTTGGGGGCCTCCAGCACAGGCGGCTGGTCCTCTGGGCTCCTCTTTAGCTCACCAGGACGTGCCCCGCTTTTCAGAGCCTCTGTACCCCGAGACTTGCACATGAAGTGAAGATCTGACTGTTGCATCCCAGGCTCCAGATCCTTGTACCAGGCGCATTTAAGGCCAAGTATGTGGGACCCCAGCCTGGGCTCAAATCCCCACCCGTCCTCCCACCAGTTCATGGACTATGGATCTTGGAGAGATACCTGTGTCTCTGGGCCTCAGTTTCCTCATCTGTGAAAAGGGGGTGACAGTGGTTGTGAGGGTGAGCAGGTGACTTGTAGAGAAGGAGGGACAGCCCGTCAGGGGGACCCCTGCCCATGCTAGGGACGTCAGCTCCCAGGACACGGCCCTGAACCTGGCCCTGCCTCAGGGGCTGTTGCTTGGCCACCTGGCACACACTGTCTGGAAACAGGACTCAAGGTGCAATTTGGGACAGAGCCCGGGGTCCAGTCCAGCAGCTGGGCTGGGTGCGCTCCAGGAGGGAGGCCTGTTGCTGGTGTCCACGTCAACAAGATGCCGGGTGCCGCTCCACTCCCCAGGGCCCTCCCCGTCCCAGCCAAGGCAGGCGGTGGTGGGCCTGCCTCGCGTCCTGATTGTGGGGTCTGGGGCCAGAGACGTGTGTGCCTCCCCAGCCCCCCACGATCATATGCAGTTGTGTCTCCGAGGGACGCCACCAGCAGTGACAGGCAGAGATTGTTGCGGAGAACGTGGCTGATGGAGGTGCGCTTCCGGGCTGTACAGATCAGTGCCAGCTCTCTGGACTGATCAGTGCTGCCCGGCTAACCCCTGGTAGCCCCAGTGGGGCCACCACCACATACCCCCACTTCTGGAGGAAGCCCCTCTACTCCAGCCACAGGAACTGGCTCCAAGGGCCACTGTGAGGCCAGAGAGCCGCCACCCACCAACACGTCCTCTCACCGTGGAGGGGGCAGCCGTGTGGGGGTCTGTGCCATGGGTGGGCTGGGGGCTCTCGGGGGCTCTGATCCCTCAGAGGGTCAGCCGCCGTTGGCAGCAGGGAGCCCTTCCCCCAGACCGCAGCCCCGGTAACAGGCGCAGGACAAGCCAATGGGACCCCTCCCTGGGGACTGGGTGGCATCACAGGGGCCTGGATAAGTTGGCCCCACCGGCCTGGGACCCTAACGTGCTCTCGGCCCCAGCCCTGCCCCCACTGCATCTGGGCTGCCGGGGGATGGTGGGTGGTGGTGGGGGACTGTGATTCAGGCTGAGCTGTCACGGACGCCTGTCATCGGCACGCTGGTGGGGAAGTGTCTGTTCACACAGAAAACACGTTCTGAGCCCCGGGATCTTTGTCATCCTTCAGAAATGCCAACCCTGTGAAGTGAGGTCTGCTCCGCTGCAGGCCTGTCGGAGGAGGCTGAGCAGAGGCTTCCGTCTGGGCCCTGAGCCTCGGCAGTGCACGGGAAGGCGCCCCCTCCCTCCGGCCCGAGGCTCCCTTGCTGGTAGGGCCAGCGGGCAGCCCCCACTGCACTGCTAAGCCTGGAGCTGCAGTGGGTGCCGTGTGCAGCCAGGTGTGCGGAAGGACGGTGGAGGCTGAGTGCAGCCGGGCCGCACGACCCAGGACGGTGGAGCTTCAGGGAGCAATCCGGAGGTTCTCCAGGAGCCGCTGAGGCCTGGGTCCCCCTGTTGCCTGCTATGCCCCGGCCCTGCCTGCGGGTAGCAGCCCCACGGAGTATTTCATCTCGGCCCAAAGGCAACAGCTGCCGTCCTGGAGTGAGCCCCATGGAGGGGGGCCTCTGTGGTGGGGATGGGAGCCCTTGATCCTGCCTCCTCCTCTCCCTCCTGCCCTGGCCCTTCCTGCCTCAGCCCTTCTGGCCTTTGGGAGTGGCCACCGTGAGCAGCAGGAGGCGAGGCCGGGACTGGGGTGGGTCCACCTCCCTCCAGCGGCCCCCTCGCAGGCATGAGGGGGGCAAATACATCATTCACCCGACCCCAAGCCACCCCAGAGAGCAGCAGATGGGCCCAGGGAGGGGCTTAAATAATCCCCAGACCCCGGGGACTGGGGATGCGGCCTAGGGCTCCCCAACCAGAGCCTGGGCATGAACCTCCCCTCTGACACGCCTGGCCACCCGGTCAGACTTGGTCCTGGGAGGGCCTGGAGCCTGGCCAGTCACTGTCCTCAGCTGACTGCCCCTGGGCCTGGCCCTGAGTGCAGCAAGTACACAATCAGGGCCGCGCCTTTGCTGCCCAGAGCTCAGCAGAGCCTAGAGAAGGACAACCTGGAGGACAGCCTGGAGGAAGGGATGCCTGCTGGCACCTGGTCCTGGCTTCTCAGGAGGGAAGTCCTGGCTCACCCCACCCCTTCCCATGGATCCATTCCCGGTGGGGGCGCCCCCTCAGTGCTCTCAGAGCTGGGACTCTTCACCACCTCCACCCAGGCCTGGGCCGCCCGTCCCCCACTGTGGCACAAGCCTCTTGCCTGTCCCCCGATCTTCCAGTGGGGCAGCTGGGACAATTTACCAAAACGCAAGTCTGCCCCCCGACGGCACCAGTGCCCCCATTGTGCTTGGGATGTGGCCTGCGGGCGCCATGCTCCCTGGGGCCCTTCCCCATGTGGTGCTACTTGGGAGGTGAAGGCCCCTGAGGTGTATGTTTCCGGTCCGCCCTGTTATTGCCCATTGCAAAGATGAGGCCATTGAGGCTGGGGATGGCAGGCGGTGCAGGGGAGGCCCTTGTACTATCTGGAGGGCTCACGGGGAGCGTCTGTGCACACCACAGGCCCTCCCCAGCCTGGAAGAGGGGGCTGCTGGCCCCAGCACGTTGATGGTGATCTGGGCTGAGACACGGGGCTCACAGGACCTCCTTCACGTGTTCCGGGGCCAGCGTCCTCATGGGGCCCTGTGGCCTTTGCCCTCCATGCTTCCCAGGGCCACCCGCTCTGGCAGGGGCAGGACCCTCCACCACCCCTTCCTTCCACCCCAGTGGGGCAGAGCTCTCAGCGGAGAAAAGTGTACCCCAGTACCTGGTCTCCGCTGCCTCTTTCTGGGGTCCTTGTTCCTGTGTGTAGCCCCTGGACACCTTCTCCTGACTCCAGCAGACGCCAGTCCTGGGTCCAACCCCGTGCCTGTCCCCGTCTCCCGGTCAGGAGGGCTGCTATGGCTTCCAGGGTCCCCAGGATTTTGGGCAATGGTGGTGGGGGCTGCTGGAGAGGCCTGGCCTGTGTCTCCCGAGTCGGGTAGGGAAAAGAGGGCAGGCCCCAGACTGTGTGGGGGAGCCTCTGAGAGCTGAGGCTTGCTGATAGTGGGTTCTGGGGGTGCTGCAAGCCAGCCCCGCCCCCAGTCTGTCACCCACCTATAGGTGCCCACTGTGGGCAGAGCCGTGAGGGCCACCTGGCTTCTCCAGCAGTCCGGGCTGGTGCTCGGCCTCTCTGGGGCATGTCCTGGCCTGCCTGGCTGAGCTCCTAGGGCAGGCACTGCCTATTCCCTTCTTGCCCTGCAGCATTGGAGGTGGCCCGGGCCTGGGCCCTCCAGTTCCCCGCTGGCCAGCTCCCCGCCCACCATGCCTGACTCACCCTGACACGTGGGGATCCCCAGGCAGCCCCGAGACAGGGTCTTAGGGCCGCCTCTGCAGGATCCTTGGAAGCGCAGGCACTTGCTCAGGGAGGGGTTGATGGTGTGGTATGGCAGGAGGTGGCACCACGTGGCAGGCTTGATGTGACACGATGTGGTGTGGCCCTGTCCGGGAGGATGGTCTGTGGAGGCTCAAGGCCACGGACCTTCTACTCCCCAGGGGCTGAACTAGCAATGCCCTGAATGGAGCATGTCCTTTTACTGGGAAGGGGTGGCCTGACGGCGGACCCCAGGCCTTCCTGTCTGGGACGCTGCAGGGCCTCTGGAGCCCCCTCCTAGGTGAGGCCTCCGAGTGGGGAAGGGCCAGGACGTGAGCCCCAGTGGCTTCCCCAGGGTCCCCCAGGGTCTGGGATAAACCGGGAATGGTGGCTTCCCTGAGAGCAGCCCTGGCTTGGCCCCTTGGTGTCTCGGCCCTTGCCGGGCTGTTGGGACAGGACCTGTTCCTGAAGGTCTGTGCACTACGTCCTTGGCCAGGTTTGGGGCTCTGTGGCAGCGTGGGTGGGACAGAGCAGGTGGCTCACGGCTCAGGAGCCCCTTGGAGTCCTCTTACTGTCACCAGCGGAGTGTACGTCACCCCCAGAAACCTGTTGTCCAGGCTGGGGCCTCCTTGTCTGGGGGCAGCCGGGCCTCGGCCCCCCCGTGCGGCCTGAGCACGCACGCCCAGCTGTGTCCTGATCCCCACCTGCTCCAGGAGGCTCTGCTCCTCCCTGCAGCCTCCACAGGCTGGACCCCCATGATGCTGAGCCCCCAGTGGGGCTGGGACCTGGCTCTCCCCTCACCCTTGAGACCATGCTCTTTTCTGAGATAGGAACCCAGTTGACCCGTCTGCAGGCTTAGCCTGGGCATGGGACCCTTGGCTGTGGGAGCTGGGACGGGCAGGCACCTGGAACTGGACATTGGCTGTGTGATGGCCAGTCTAGGCTGGGCGCTGCCCAGAGGCTCAGCAGGTCCCTGTTCCCTGGCCTGGCCTGAGCGCCAAGGTGTCAGGGCAGGAGGACCCTCGGCCCTGCCAGGCCCCCTCTGAATCCCTTGGTGCGGGTCCCCACATTTGATGGTTCACCTGCTGTTCCCAGAGCCTGTGCTAGGTTGTGAGACACCCCCCAGGGAGAGAAGGTAGGGGCACCGGGTCCCCAGAGAAGGGCCTGCGGGGGCGTAGGGAGGCTGGCAGCCCACCTTCCTGCAGGTGGACTTAGACTCAGTGAGTGTGAAGGACGCTCTGTGGCCACCATAGCTGGAGCAGTTGCCTGTGGGGGTGCCAACGCTTGTTCCCTGGGGTCCTGGGGGTCAGGCGGGGGCAGGAGCACTCAGAATCTTCAGAGGAGTGGCCCCAAGGCCTTTGCTGCAAATGGAGGTGGGAGGCTCCCAGGGGGCAAAGTGCACCTGCGGCAGGTGTGAGAGGGCCCAGCTCAGGGAGTATGGCCCCCAGGAGCCCCTCAGCCCCTCCACCTCACTGCAGGGCCTCCCTCCCCGGCTGTGCCCCCGTCTTCACCCTCCATACCTGTTGAGCCACGCCGTGGGTGGAGGCGAGCGTCCCGCGGGCGGGCTGTGTGCGTGTGCGTGCTGTGTGCTCGTGTGTTTGAGTGTATTTTTAAAGCGACTCTGCAGCTGTGTTTGACTCCATTGCATTCTCTGGTAGGAGCTCGGCAAGAGGCGCGTTGTGGGTTATTTTGGGCTTGGCAATACTGGAATTATTAGATTCCATGTTTGTAAGGAAACGGCGTCGCCTGGAGCAGCATTGGCTGTGGGCGGGGGTGTTGATGCCATGTGGGACGTGGAGCCCCGAGGGAAGGCCTAGCGTGTCCCTTGGGCCTGTCACGGGGTCATCGGAGTCACCAAGCCGCCAGCACCAGGTCACCCGGCGGGCAGTTTCCCCTGGGCCTTTGTCGGATTTAGGCCTCCCTTGGCTTCCGAGCGCAGCCCCCACAGTTCGTCCCCTGGGCGTTGGCTCCCACCTGACCTGTGGCCTCTGAGCCCTGCGGGGTATCGTATTGGAGGGGCTGCAGCCCGGCTTGGGAGGCGGGGCAGCGCTGGGGGGTGGGTGGCGCTCTAGCCACGCACTCTGGCGCTTGTCAAAAAGACTTAAATTGCCCCTTGCTCTCAGCTGTGCCTTAAAAAGCTGCGGGTGGTGACTCAGTTGTCACCATCACAGTCACCGCTGCCGCTGCTTCTGGGGACACCTGAGGTCACTGGGGGAGTTCATCCTGTGCAACCCCCGCCCAGCAGACCCATTGACCCCTTGGGGTTGGGGGACATGGGGGAGGTGCTGGAGCTGGTGAGACTCGGCCTCTGTCGGCTTCCTGTCATGGCTGTAACTTGAGGGAGCCTCCCTCCCTGGGGCTCAGTTTCCCCCTCTGAAGCCAGGGAGCTGGGCCTTCCTCTGGCCTTGATTTGTCCGGGGGTCTTGGTGGGAGGAGCCCACCCTTCCTGAGAGCAGGGGCCCACTTGGTAGGACCTTTTCTGCCCCTTCTAGGTCCAGCGGAGGGGCCCGTGCTGGGTCTGCGGAGAGCAGGTCTCACAGCCACGGGGGGCTCCCAGGTGGGAAGGGACCCCAGGTTCACAGCATGACTCCGGCACTGTGAGGGGTGATCCGCACCTCCCCTAGGCCTTGGGCAGGTCCTCTCTGTCCAGCCAGGGCCCCTGCCTGTTGTCTCCATTTTCTAAGGGGCAAAAGTCACCTACCTCCAGAACCCCCTGGGGCTCCAGTCTTCAGGCACCTGGTGTGGCGGTGGTGGCTTTGGGTCCTGCCCTGGTGGTCATCTCACACTGGCCAGCCCTTGTACAGGATGGTGTGGGGTGGGGGGGACCCAGGGCTCTTTCAGGTGGGCTGAGATGTGAACTGACCGGCTGGTAGCTCCGTCCATCAGCAAGGACAGGAATGAGACCTGGGCCTGCCTGGCCACGCTGGGCTAGCCTGTCCTCCACTCAGTGGGGACCCCTCCTCCCCTCCCCGCTGGGCTTCAGGGCACTTTCCAGCCATGGCTGGAACCTGTGAGTGGCCAGGAGCTGGGGGCCCCATGCTCCCAGCAGCCTTGTGGCTGTGATCTCAAGGGGCTGAGTGCCCTCTGCCTCAGTTTCCTGCCACTGCAGCTTCTCGCCAGGGTTCCCAAGTCGCCTGCTCCCCAGTGTCTCCTGGCCTCCTTCCCAGGACGCTCCTTGGGTTCTCGATCTGCTGAGATGGGGGCTGTGTGTGGCGGGACAGGGCTGCACCTACCCTGGGGGAGTGGCTGAGCCGCTGGATGGCCTCCCGCCTCTGAGGGGCCCAAGAGCGACTTGCAGGCAGTCACGGAGGACTCCCTGAAGGAAGCGGTTTCCTCAGTGTCTGACCACAGGGCAGTCACAAGTTCCCCAAAGGTGAAGGGTGGCTCACCCCGAGTCCTGGCTGCATCCTGGTACCCACGGCCTGGCGCAGAACATGAACCCTCCCGGTCCCAGGAGGTGCGTGCTGGGGGCGGCTCCCAGCCCTTGGATCTTTCCTCGTGCCTAATAGGCAGCCTGCCTTCTTTTCTGTTTTTGACCTGAAAAAAAATAAAAAGGAAAAGAACATTTGCCTGCATAGCCCTGATGGCCACCCAGCCCACGCTGTCCACCGGGCAGGTGGTGGGGGGCGCGGAGAGCGAGGAGCGGGCCTCAGGCACCAAGGGGGCCACACAGGCACGGGGCTGGTGGGCGCTGGGCTCCCTGGTGCATCCCTGCACCAGACAGGCGGGGTGGCAGGCGGGGTGGACCCAGTGGGACCAGCAAGGTCGGTGTGACCCCCACTTCCTGGGCCTGGGGAGAAGCTGGGCTCCATCTGTGCCCCCGGAGTGGCCAGTGGCTGGGTGGCCGGGGGAGATGCCGGAGGAGGCTCTGGCTCTTCCCTCAGGGAAGCTCCCGCCCAGACCGCGCCCATACAGGCAGCCCCCCCCCAATACAGGCAGCCCCCCAAAGACCCATCTGCACAGGGACGGTCTCAAGGTCACGTTTCATTCCTGCATCAGCCTCCTGTACTCCCGATTCTCACTGGCTTTTAATCTGCACTTATGCAACCATGGTAAAAAGTGACTACATCTGGGATGTCCCTGTGCAGTGTGATGTGTGCTTGACCATCTCTGCAGACGGGGGCCCGAGGGGTCACACTGACCTTGCTGGTCCCACTGGGTCCACCCCGCCTGCCAGTTCCTGTGAAAGCAGGAAGGCCACTTGGGCCAGCCTGGTGCCCGTTCCCCAGCCACTCGGCATGTCCAGGTCAGGCCAGGCCAGTGCCCACGGGGGCCTGTCCAGCCCAGCCTCCAGCCCTTCCTGCGTCATGGGTCCCGGCTGACGGCCCCTGCTGCAGGTGCTCCGCCCCCTGCTAGCGCCCTGCTCCAGGGTCTCTGCCGTCTGCTCCAAGGGGTCTTCACAGCAGCCTGGGCCACGCCGGTCTTGCAGTGGGGCTGCTCCTGGGCACTCTCGAGCCACTGCCTCATGGTGACTTGGCTCCCTCATTGCAGCCTCAGCCCTGAGTCCTGTTCCCTGGGGCCGGGTTGTCCCCATCTGGAGGTGGGGCTCAGGAGGGGCTTTGGTGATGCCAGGAGGTCAGTGGGTTCTTGCCACCCACCAGGAACCTCACTGGAGCTAAAACCATGCACCCTCAGCGTCCACCCAGGGCCTCCTGTCGGCCCTGCGTGGGACGTGGTGACAAATGCCACGCTGGTGACAGGTCCTCTCTGGCTTGTTTATTTTGTCTTGTTGGAGACACATGTGCCCCCTTGCAGGCTTTCCAGTGGTCTTCCTTGCCAGTGTTCTTTCTTTCCGGTGGTCTTCCTTTCTGGTGGTCTTCCTTGCCGGTGGTCTTCCTTTCTGGTGGTCTTCCTTGCCCGTGGTCTTCCTTTCCAGTCCTTGGGCCAACACTGAGCCAGCACTCATCCGAATGCAGTGCTGATACCTGGGGAATATGCTCCTGAGTCATTCACACGCGGGACAGGACAGCTGTGGAAGGCCCGGGGCAGGCAGTGTTTGGAGGCCAGTTTCCGCTCAGCGCCTCATGGTGGGGCTGTTTTCCTTGGCACAGTGCGGGGCAGGTCCAGACGGCCAGGGGAGGGTCCATCGGCCCCTCACCACTCTGCTGGCTCCCCTCTGGCCTGTTTGGATCCAAGCAAGCACCCTGAGCTGGGACCTGGGCCAAGCGCTCTTCTGCTCCGGCAGTGACTGGGCCCAGCTGGCGCCGTCCAGCCCTACCCAGGCCGCTTCTGCCCTCCGCTTCCTCGCCTTGCTGCTCTAGCCTGGCCTGAGGGAGGGGCCCGTGCCCCCATGGGACTGGCCCTTCATGCCCCTAGGGGCCCTGCTGTCTAGGAAATCAGCCCATTCTCTCCAGGTCTTTTCTAAGGCCATGCTGCCCTGGGGTCCCAGGCCAGGTTACCCCAAGAGCTAGGACCACTGACCACTGCTCTGTGTCTCCCAGACCAGAAGCCCTCTGGGTGTGGGGCCTACCTCTCGTTTCCTTACTTCCTCCCCAGTGCTAAGCCATGCCCAGTACACAGTAGGTGCTTAATAAACCCTGGCTGATGGCTGGGGGTACGGAACAGGTGGGCTGGAGACAGGCAAGGAAGGACGCAGGGGGTGGCCAGTCTTGGCCCTGAGGCAGGGACCGTGTGGGCTCCCTCTGGCCTGAGAACCGAATCTGAGGACTGGGATCGTGGGAGCCAAAGGCAGGGGCTTAGTGGCAGAAAAGGGACACTGCTTCTTTTTCAAGGATTTTCACATTTTTAATGATGCGAGCAGCTGGGAGGCCTGGGGCAGCACCCAGGTGTAAGCTGGGCTGCTCTGGCCTGATGACCCTGGTGGAGGCTGGTGAGGCTGAAGGGGCGCCTGGTCCTGGGGATGGGGACTGGCCTGCCTCTGGGGCCAAGGCTGTGGGGGCCTTTGAGCAGCAGCCAGAGACTGATGGCGCTGACTCAAGCTCAGGTTTCACAGTGACTGGCTGTGTGGCCTTAGCAGGTCTCACAGCTTCTCTGAGCCTTTGACCCCTCAGTGCAGGGTGACACTCCCCACCTGCAGGGCAGCAGCCACCAGTTTGCCTTTTTTCTCTCTGCCCTTCGTTCAGCAGGCCCTTGAGGCTGGGGGCCAGCCTGGTGGGGCAGGGGTTCGGAAGTCTGCCCAGTGCTCCTCTCTGGGGCTGGATCTCACACTCCCACATGGGAAGGGTCTGGGTGGGGCCAGGTGGCCAGCAGCTCCTGACAGACCCGGCTGAGGGTGTGTGTCCTGGGACGTGGCTGCATTGGTGGTCATGTGGCAGTGTTCGTCCTGGAATCCTGCTCACTGGACTCCGTGCCAGGCTGGCCAAGGCTCTGCATGGCTGCTGCACGCGGGCACAAAATCTAGGTCAGGTTGGTGCAGGGGGGTAGGGCTGGGCAGCCAGGGCAGTGCCTGCTCCCTCAAGGTCCAGTGGGGCTCTACAGCCCGGGGCTGGACACCTGACCCACCAACCTTGGCCAGGTCCCTTCTGGCGGTGCCTGAACTCCCTGGCAAGGCTGTCCTGTGGCAGGGAGGAGGGAGGCATGTGGGCACCTGCTGTGACTGTGGATGCTGCTAGCAGGGCGGGCTGAGCTCGGTCCATGTGAGACCCAGCCCCTGGGCACCGGGAGGCCAGGATGTGTGGGGCCTGCTGAGATGATTCAGGCCAGAGCCTTGCCGAAGCTCCGGTCCCTGAGGCTGCCCCAGCTTTCACTCCCTGCTGCGTTACCCAGCCTCAGGGACCGCAGCCTCGGGGCCTCGGCTCCCCTCCTGCCCGCAATAGGGAACACTGTGGGGACAGTGACACCCACTGGACACCGCATCCCCATGCCTCCCGCCTCTGTGGGCCTCAAATCCAGCTGTTTCTTGCTCTCTCTTCTTTGTTTCTTCTGCGCCTCTGCCTTGGCATTAACAGTGTTCCCTTTGAACCTGTCTGCCAACTCCCCCAGGCTTGGGGGGACCAGGTCAGGGCTGGGGCCTTTGTTTGGGGAATGGCACTGTGGAAGGTGGACAGGGCAACTGGGGATGTCAGACTCATCCCCACCCAGGGCCTCTGCATCTGGCCCTCCCTGGCCATCCACCCGGGATGCCCTGTCCTGCCAGCTTGTGTTTGCTTGAGTCCCACTTTCTTGGGGCTGCCTCCTCTAGAGGCCCCTCTCTGGAACTCTGCCTGCACTGGCTGTGCCACTTGGCAGCCCCTCCGCCTGACACCCCTCTGCCTGACACCCCCATGACACTCCCTCTGCCTGACACTCCCTCCGCCTGACACCCCCTCCGCCTGACACCCCCATGACACCCCCTCCGCCTGACACCCCCTCCGCCTGACACCCCCTCCGCCTGACACCCCCTCCGCCTGACACCCCCATGACACTCCCTCCGCCTGACACTCCCTCCAGCTGACACCCCCTCTGCCTGACACCCCCATGACACTCCCTCTGACACCCCTCCGCCTGACACCCCCTCCGCCTGACACCCCCTCCGCCTGACACCCCCTCCGCCTGACACCCCCTCCGCCTGACACCCCATGACACTCCCTCCGCCTGACACTCCCTCCAGCTGACACCCCCTCTGCCTGACACCCCCATGACACTCCCTCTGACACCCCTCCGCCTGACACCCCCTCTGCCTGACACTCCCTCTGCCTGACACCCCCATGACACTCCCTCCACCTGACACCCCCTCTGCCTGACACCCCCATGTCACCCCCTCCGCCTGACACCCCGCTGCTTGACACCCCCTCCGCCTGACACCCCATGACACTCCCTCCGCCTGACACCCCCTCTGCCTGACATCTCCTCTGCCTGACATCCCCTCCGCCTGACACCCCCTCCGCCTGACACCCCCTCTGCCTGATATGTGGTCTTGTCCCCATGGCCTGCTGTCAGGTGGTCGTCCCAAGGCATCTTGGTCCATCTGGGGCAACTGCGGTCAGTTTGGGTGGCCTGTGGTCAGTTTGGCCAGGTCCTCACTGGTCTGTCTTCCTCCTCAGCCAGAGGCTACGGGCTCCTCTGTGACCTTAGAGCTCCAGAACCAAGCTCTGGGCTTGGGCACCGCTGGGCACCGCTGGGCTGGTTCCACCTGGGGCCCTGGGGGCTGAGGCAGTAGGGGGATCTTTGTGTTGGGGACACACTAGGGCCTTAGAGGGGCATCCCTTGCCTTACCCTGTGCTCCCACCCCCCAGCCACTGCCCAGGACAGGAGGTCACTCAGCCCATCCTGGTGCCGAGATGTGTGTCGGGGTGGTGGGGGTGAGTCTGGACCTTCAAGGCCCCCACAGTGGGCTTAGTTTCCTAACCGAAGCCGTAACATCCACAGAACTCTTAAACCAGGCGAGAAAGCAACACGGAATTCGCTTTGATGTTGAATAATTAATGCAACGTCTGAGGTACGGGCTTCTGGGCTGTGTCTCTCCCAGCCGCAGAGCTGTCAGCACCGTCTCATCATTGGAGGGGCCTGCATTTCTGTCTTTAAACATGCGCTTGGCACCTCTGAGAGGTAATTAGGACATTCTGTGCACGATGAGGAGGCTGGGTGCTCACCTCCAGGGGGCTGCAGGGCCAGTGCGACTGTTGGGGACCAGCACACGCTGGAGGGGGAGCTGCAGGGTCAGCTGGGCTGTGAGACCCCGAGCAAGATTCCCCTGCCTCAGTTTCCCTATCTGAAAAGTGAAGAGGTTGGATCCAGGGGCCTCTGGGGGCCCGTCTAACTCAGGCATTCCAAGGTGGTGGAGGAGCAGAATCAGGGACACATGGGGGACCTCGTTGTGTCCCCGGGTCGCCCTGGTGCTGGTAGGCAGGATGCAGAGCCCTGCCTGCTGAAGTTTGCTGAACGGGGCTGCAGCTGAGAATCTGTTTACTGCAGCAGGTCATCGGGAAGCGTTTCCTTGGAGACATATGTAGGACAGAACTCGGAAGCTGAAACCGAGGCGCCCCACGAAGGCCCCACACCGCTGGCGGGAGGCGGTTCTCAGGGCTCTGCTCCTGGAGGCTGCTGGGACACAGCTGCCGCCCGGGGACTGGTCAGAGCCCGTGACCCGAGAACAGGGCTCCTAGCCCCTCCGCACAGCAGTGGCCACCCAGGGGGATATCGCACTTGGACTTTGGTGCAAGAATGTCTCCCGCCAGACTCCACTGAAGGTGTCCACCGCCCTCCTCCGGGAACCCTCCTCCTCCACGGCCTGAGCCAAGGCGCCAGCTGGCCAGGCCCTTGGAGAACTGCTGGTCCTCCCTGGTTTAACACGGGGAAACTGAAGCCAGAGGGACACTAAACTCCCATGGGGTACACAGAGTCAGGCAGAGCCAGGGTGTGGACTGGGGTCTCCTGAGCTTGCTGAAGCACTGCCCTTCCTGGCTCCTGTCTACAGTGGCATTTTCTGGAACACACTCAGGGCACCCCTCGCTCGCCAGCAGCCCCAGAGGACATGGTGCTAGGCTCCTGCACAGTGGGACTGCTTGGCAGCTGGTTGTGGGTGTGACCAGGCCACTGGCCTCCCCAGCTGCACAGGGTACGGCCCACTGTCCAGGAGAGGGCTCTGGGGCTCCGGAGCAGCTGGCCTGTGGGAAGTCCTGGGGGTGAGGTCTCTTTTCGTGGGGTTCGTGTGTGGGCAGGGGGGCTTCACGAGCTTCTTACCTCCCCACTCTGCCCTCACTCTGGTTTTCCCCTGATGTGCGTCTCCATCTTCCATCCCTGGCTTTCTCTGGGGCTGTTTCTGCTCAAATTCTGGGTCACCCAAGGGCCCAGAATTGGCGATCCTGACGCAGACTGGTGCACAGATCGCTTGTCTGGCCCCTGGGCATGCACACGAGTACACACAGGCCCTTGGGGTGCCCGGGAGACTGGAGCAACCCTGGCCTGTTGTGGCCCCCGTCTTTGGGTTGGCCATGTCTTCCCGAACCTGTGCCCTGGGGCAGGGGCCACCTAAATGATTTTCTTTGGAGATGAGAGGTAAAGGAATTTTTGTTGCAGGATGGCTGAGAAGAGGGATCACCTCCTGCTTCCCCAAGCCAATGGAGAAAGCAGGAATGGAAGGTGCGCTGCAGGGAAGCCGGGGCCTGGGCTCTGTCTGGACTCGGCTGCCTCCTGCCCCTACCCCTGTGAGATGCTGGGCGGTGCCCTGCCCACTTGGGGCTTCTGTCCAGCCTGCAGGGCAAGAAAGCCCCTCCAGCTGAGAGAGAGAGGATGGAGACACTGTGGAGTCTGGGGTGGGCAGCGTGGATGTCAGGGAAGCACCTGGTGCAGGTGGCCTCGGGCTCATGGCTGGTTCTTGGTCAACTCACACAGACTGAAGATGGGACCCTCAGGCTCGGCTCTGCAGGAGGCATTAGGGCCTCAGCAGGCCCTGAGGCTGGGTCTGGTGTCACTGCAGCCCAGGAGGGCAAGGGGAGTGGTTGCCTTTGTGTGCAGTGTCTGGGCCCGGGGCACAGGTGTGCAGTGTTTCCAATGCACATCGAGGAAACTGAGGCACAGGGGAAGGGGGATCAGCTCTGTCCACCTACAGGCCTAGCTGAGAACCCAGGGCTGCAGGCCCAAGGTCTAAGCTCGCCCTGTCTCAGGGTGTGGTGTCCTCCGGCCTCTGTCCTGGCAATGCCTGTGAACCCAAGGACAGATCCAGCCAGGGCTCACAGCCAGATCCAGCCTTAGACTGTGGGGACAGGGGTAGCCTCTCAGACCCAGAAGGCAAGGACCAATCCCAGCAAGCGGGGCTGAGGAGACACAGCTCTGGGCCCATAGGGTGGGGACCCTCTGCCCTCTGCCGTCCACCAAGACGGAGCAGGAGCTAGGTGTGGTCCAAGGCAGGAGCTAGGTGTGGTCCTCCCAGCTGTGCTGGTCCATGGGCAGGGGCAGGGGTTCTGGCGGGCTCCTGGCTGGCTCTTCGTCCCTGGGCACGTTTGTTGCTTCCAGTCGCCTTCTTCAAATGAGGAGAAAATTAAACTCCCGGGGGCCTGGTTCCCCTGCCACCATGGCACCTCCCTGCCTGCCACCCGCCGCCTGCCGGGCCAAATGCTCTCAAAGACAGAATTCTGCTTAAATGCCCAGAAAAGAGATTTAGGAGATCAGAATCTTAAGCAAATTAACATGTGCAGTGGGCGGCTTTTAATCACCGCCTTTAATCGCAGGCCGCGGTGATGGAAATCATCTCCTGGCTGAGTGGCGGGCGGGGCTGGCCCTGAGGATGGATTATTCATTAGAACCTGAACCTGGGTTTCACCGACCTCTGGAGGGGGGCTCAGGGGCCTCTGTCCACTCCAGGGAGGTGTGGCTGGGTCGGGACCTGCAGTCCGCACACCTCTCTCCCTCCTTCCCACCCTCGGGCGTGTCTGTGGCTTTCACCTTCTGTCTCCTCTCCCCACCTCAGTTTCTCCCTTCTGAGACTTGGGGCTGCTGGCCCTTTCCTGAGTGGACTGTCCCAGGGGACACGCAGAGCCCAGGTGTGGGGGGTGCTGGGATGCCTGTTGCTCCTGGGTCACTGGCTACCTCTGGCACACGCGCACTGCAGTGTCGTTGCCCGGACAGCCCCCATTGTGGCCTGGCCTCCCCTCAGCCCTGCCACTCAGCTCAGCGCCGGGACCCACTGAGACAAGGGACCCACAGGGAGGGACCACCCCTCCCTTCTGGCAGCTGTGCCCAGCCAGGTGGACACAGGCCCTGGGGCCCTGGCTGTGCCGAACGGGCCGTGAGACTGTTCATTCACGAGGGCAGGTCCCAAGAGCCCAGGGCAGGGGCTGGTCCAGCCGAGGGTCCCAGGTCACCCTGAGTGGTGGTGAAGGCAGGAAGCAGCTCCTTTAAGGATGCCAGGCAGCTGGGCCCAAGGGTCTTCCCTGGCAGGACCCAGGTGGTGACTGCAGTTGCTGGTGGCTCCCCTCCTCCTCCACACTGGGGCCCCGCCTGGCAGTAGGTGGTCACACCTTGAGATGGCAGCAGCTCAGAGAGCCCAGAGGTGGCCCCGCATCCTCCTGCTCGGGCGTGCATGCCTGCCTGCCCTGCCCACATCCAGGACTCAGCATCCACACAAGCTTCCCAGGCCGCGCTCTGCGATGGGGGCTCGAGGCCCCTTGGGGCAGAGGTGGCTCCTTTCAGAACACCCCTCATGGATGTATGTCTCTTTTGTCTGGAAAATGTTATGTCTCTCAGATGCTGGGAGCAGCGTGTGCACGGGGAGGCAGAATGCTGGCTTGGCAAGGGCGAGGACCCCAGGGCGGGCAGCTCAGCACTGGACAGACAGGATGGGGAGGCGAGGGGCTGAGGGAGTGCAGGAAGGGGTGTAGCAGCACGCGGGGCTGCAGCCATCACCATCATCATCACCAGGAGCTACTGCTGGGGCTCGGCCTCCCCCAATGCTGGACGCCCCCCAGGGCAGCCAGTGAAATGTCACCTCAGTGACCCTTGGCAGTGCTTAACCCTTCCCAGAGACCCTCCTGGGTGAGTGGCTCTTCTTGGCTGCAGCCTGCGGGGCCTGGGGTGTAATGACCAGAGGGTCCCTGTGATGGAGGGGCAGCCAGCCAGGGAGCATTTGGCTCTGGTCCTGGGAGAGCAGCCACCCCTCAGTAGGAGAAGCCCCACCAGGAGGGAGGGAGGGCAGGATGGACAGCGGGTGGTCACTCATGCTGCTATGGGAAGAGTCAGCAGGCAACCCGCCTCCCCTTCTGGCCTCTCAGTGGAGCCAGTTCAGCTCCCGCCAGAGACACCGGCCCGGGTGCCCTCCCCTGCCACCCCAGCAGAGGCTGCTGAGCCTGGGCTGGGCAGCCAAGGGTTAAGTGGGAGGGGCTCCCGCGGGAGGGGCGGTCCCAGCAGCGGCCCGTCCCTCCCTCCCCTCGCCTTCTTCACGGGCGCGGCAGTGTGTGGGGCTGCAATCGGCATGGGCACGGCGCGCGGGGTGCCCTTGCTCGGGCTGGGGCTCAGGGGACGCCGGGGGCCAGCACAGGGCCCGGTGTCCCTCGGGCCGTGCCGGTAACTGGGATTGGCGCCTGCCAGCCATGGAAGAGCCTGGGCCCCCGGGTGGGCTCAGCCAGGACCAAGGTAAGGGGGGCAGGTGGGGTCCCAGAAGGGGGCTGTGATGGTCCCCGTGGGGAGCCCAGGACCGGAGCTGTTCACTGGTGACCCACTGACCCCTCGAGGGCAGCGCAGGGCCCCTCCCAGCAGGGTCTCCGGGAGCACGGCCCAACAACCCCTTTACCTGCACATCCCTCAGATGCGGTCCCAGAGGAGGGATGTGGCCCCCACCCCTTGGCGCCCGCACCTTGCCTCATCTGCCGTGTTCTGACACCTGGCAGCGAGAGGGTCTGCTCCCTGCAAGGGGCCCAACACAGTCCAGGTGGGCAGTGGGGGAGGCGCCCTCAGCCATGCTAACACAGGTCCTGACCTGCAGCCTGACCCCAGCGGATGCACACTGCCTGGTGGGGGGCAGGTCTGGGGGTGCCAGGGGCTGGTAGGCTCTGGCCTTTGGGGCTCTGGGGGCTCTCCTGGCCCAACCCCACCCCAGCCCCTCATCCAGGTCGGCAGGGTGGCCCTGAGCTGCAGTCAGCACCATGGACAGAACAGCTGCCGCTTTCTCTGGGGACCTGCAGTTGCTGTGCATCCTCAGGGTTCCCTGGAGTCACACGCTGGCCCGGTCCATCACACTCTGCTCCGGGTTGGAGATTTCTTGCTGTGATCTGTCACGCTTTCCTGACCTGGGAACCGGACATTGCCCTGTGCAGACAGAGCAGAGTCACAGGGGTGGCGGGAGCCCCGGGCTGTTCACAGCAGGAGCTTCCAAAGGGCATTCTGGGAAGGCACCTTCAGCACTGGCTGGGGCAGGGTCTCCAGCCCCCCAAACACAGCGCTAGCTCTGGGCCAGGGGCAGGGAGCGGAAAAGGTGAAGGGGGACAGTGGCCACGGCTGCAGAAGGAGTGGCTCAGGCCGGCTACCAGGAGGAAATTCCTGCGCTTCCAGGGACGGTAGGAGCCTCCTGGTGGTTTGGAACCTGGTTGCTCTGTCCTCTGATCGACGTGGACACGTGGGCTGGGACATGGCATCGCTGCGGGGCAGACTGGGGATGGGTTGCTGGTTTTTGCCTCTGATGAACCGTGTGACCTCACACAAGGGACTGAGCCTCTCTGAGCCTCCATGGGCGAGAGGGATAGCATGGGGTGCTTTCACAGGGTGGCTGGGAGCGTTCAGAGCAAGCGTGTCTGCAAAGTGGTTGTGCCGTGCCTGGCCCGTGCCACTGCTCCAGGGTGCCCGTCCCCTCCTCTGCCCTACCCCTGTCGGAGGTGCCCTCTCTGAATGGAGGTCAGTGTGGCAGGTGTAACCAGGGCTGCTGGGGCAGACACTCTGCTTGTAGGATGTGCTGCATATTCAGGTCACTCCAAGTGCACCCACTCGCTGACCGCAGCCCCCATCCCAGGGCTTTCCTGAGCACATTGTCCCTGGTTCCTGCCTGTCTGGCCTGCAGAGAGCTCCCTGGATTCACTGCCCTGTGCTGGCCACTGGGCTCAGGATGCCTGCCTGCTGTGGACAGGGGCTGGCTGCTGCCAGTTGGCCCCAAAGCCGCAGGTTCCAGGAGACCCAGCACACCTGGGGTCTGCAGCCAGCCAGGGAAGGGCCTAGTCTTAGGAGGGGGCAGTGGTGGGAGTGGCTCTGAGCCCACCCTCTGTGCCTGCGTCCTCTGGGCAGAGGGAGGGGAGCCAGCAGCACGGTCCTTACAGACTCCACGTGCCACCGAGGACGGAGCAGATGGGCCGGTGTCCTGGGTCCAGCCCTCCATCTGCACAACTAATGAGCTGATGACGATGGCGTCCCAGTTCCTGCCAACTTCTCCTGCAGAAGCCATGGGCTGGCCCTGCCCGGGTAGTGCCCTTTGCTGGGGCAGTTTTGTGGGGGATGCCTGGGCCCTCTCAGGGACCCAGGCTCAGCGGCTCCACCTTCATTGAGGGTGGGCTGGGGGAGGGATTGGGGAAGGGGATGAGTAATCCGACGTGCCTGTTTCTTCCCGGGATTTTGCTCCCAGCACTTCGTACGTGGGCTCCCGCTGGCTGGACGGACTTCCTGTGTGGGCAAGGCGAGTGGGCGCGGGCCTCCCGCGTGGGGGCAGGGTGGAGTTGGTGGACACCATTCCCAGGACGTTTCCTCTGGTTCCTGAGAAGTCACTTACCGGGGTGGCCCCAGGCATGGGGGCCTCCATGCCAGCTGGGTGAAGACCCCAAGAGGGAGCCTTGTGGCTTACGGTCACTGGAGACACAAGTGAGCCACTCTGGTGGGGCTGTGGGGCCCCCTCCAGCTCTGCCCCAGAGAGCAGCACCTGGGCGGGGGCCACAGGGGGCTCTTCCAGCAGGCAGGTCCTAGCACCAGGATGCAGCCCTGACTTGGGGACGGTGGCCACACTGTCCTGGGTGTAGGTTCCTTCCACCTGCTCAGACCTGGCAACCCAGGAACACGCCTCTGAGGGACTTGAGTGGTTGTGGTTTCACGTTGATCAGACCCCCGGCTGCTCCGACTTTCAGGCCCCTGTTGTGGAGTTGACCAAGGGCTGGGTTTTGGGTGGCCCAGTTCTCAGGGGCAGCCCTGTGCCCTTCCTGGGTCAGCTGGTGTGTGGGTGGGGGCCAACCCAGGGAGCACCTCACTGGCTCCCAAAAGGCAGGAGTGGGAGAAAGGGCAGCCAGCCCAGCCCCAGGGCCAGCTTGAGCAAGGAGGTCCAGACAGGGACGGAACGAATGTACAAGACGCCAAAAGCTTCAGGCAGGGGAGCTCGGAGGGCCAGCTTCATCTCCAGGACACCTTGTCTGTCCAAGGCTCTCTGGCAGCGCATTCATGAGGCTGCTCGAGGAAGCTGCTCTCCGGCCTGGCAGTGACCTGGGGTGCTCTGGCCGGGAAGAGCAGCCCCGTGCCGGGACGGACGTGGCGGGCTCAGCCTCCTTCTGTTTCCTCGCCTCCTCCATGGCTCTGTGCCTGCTCTGCCTGGCAGCGGCCCAGCTGCCACCCTCCCTCCCGTGCCTGGCTCTGGGCTGGGGGCAGGGCTGGCTCCGCCCACTTGGCCCGAGGACCCTCCCCTTGGAGCTGCAGCCCCCTCCCCTCACTCAGCAGGCGCTCCCTCTCTCCCAGCTGGCAGGCCAGGCTCCATCTGGTGACTTTTCAGGAAAGCCCCCCCCCCCGCACACTGTGGCTGCCACGAGCCTGGCTCCCTCTGTAGCTCCTCTGGGGTGTCCTGGACAGTGGCTGGGGGCAAGGCCATGCACCTGCCTGCAGAGAGCCCCAGGCCAGGTGGGTGCGATGCCCCGGCTGGCCATGCCCTGCTCAGTGAGGACAGAGAGGCAGCCAGGGCCTCAGAGAAGCCAGTGGCTGGTGGCAGGGACAGGAGCGGCTGGTGGCAGGGACAGGAGCCCCCAGGGACACACAGCGGGGGGCACTTGTGGTGGGGGGGAACTGTGAAGTGGGCTATTAATAGGGTCCCCTTCCTGACGGGGCTGTCAAGTGCGATTAATACCGCCGCTGTGAGCTGGGCTGCCACCAACTGGGGACGGCGAGGGGGCAGGAAGGGGAGCCCACTCTGGGAGGGACCCTCACTGAGATGGGGACCTGGCCCTGGCTGTCCTGAAGCAGCTAGAGAAAGGCCAGATGTTGGGGCCTCCTTGGCCATAGCGGGCTGGCTGGAGAGTGTGGAGGCCTGGGCCTGGGCTGGGCAGGTGCCCACCTGCATAAGAAGGGGCTGCTCCGGGGGAAGGTACAGGGCACAGGTCCCCTGGCCTCAGAGGCCATCCTGCCCACTTGCCACTGCTGGCTGCTTGGAGGGTCCAGTGGCCTCAAGTTCCTGATGAGGGGCACCTTTCTGTGCAACTGGGACTGCTTTGGACACCTGTGACCATCACAAGTCCTCCTGTGCATCCCTCCACACTGGGTGGCCAGATGACAGAAGGAAGGTGTCTGCTGGCCCTCCCTCTGGGCCCCGTGGGAGCCGGATCTTTCTAGCAGCAGCTGGGCCACCAGGGGAGCATGAGCCTGGCTGCCGTCCTCCCCCTGCTCTGCAGCCGGTGGAAGGTGGTGGGCAGGTCAGGCAGCGCAGCCAGTGGAGAACCTGTCCCCACCCTCTAGGGCCCTGGCAGTTCCAGCTCCCCCAGGGCTCTGTGCATACTGACCAGGAGCCACCCAAGGGGGCAGAACAAAGTCAGGCCCCAGGGCCCCTTCCGGCCTGCTCCCCTGCCAAGCTGGGTACTGCCATGGGGTCAGGCCCTCCCCTCCACAATGCCCCCACCTCCTGCTGAGAGCTGGCATGGTCGCCACGCGGAGGGCGCTGCCAGAGGAAAGGGCAGAGCGTCTGTCCCTGCGGTGCCCTCCAGGCATGTCTGGAGCGGCCCCAGCCCCACGGGCCCTAGGCACTTGCCCTTGGTTCCCCTTAGGCCCAGCCTGGTTCTGGGATCCCTGAGCTTCTAGCACGGCCACCCTGGGGTCCTGCCTGCGGGGAGGGCTCGAGGCACCAACTCACACTCCTGATAAAATAAAAATAGTTGGGGACGAGGCTCCCAGACGTGCGGGGGGACAAGTCGCTTCTCTCAGACGTTTAAATAATCTCCGCCATATGTGTGTGGGCCCGGCCCTCCCTCCTGTGCGGCGCCAGTCCAGGGGCCCGGCTGATCTCCAGTGGGTACCGTGGCTGGGACAAGGCGGCCACTTCCTCCTCCCTCCCATCCACCCAAGCACAGGCTCAGCCCCTCCTGCATGCTGGGCCAGCCCTTGGGGGCAGCACAGGAGGGGGACACTGGGGCTGTGAGGGGCAGGCGGGGGCTGCAGAAGGGCCAGGGCCAGGAAGGGCTGCAGGAGTGTCCAGCCCTCATGCCTCACTGCTGCTGAGGTCCTTTGCTCTCCCAGCCCTGGGATGCGGCTGCCTCAGTGACTCTTGGTGGCCCTGGAGGGTGGGTAGGCTGGCCTGGGTCCCATCGGGACAGCAGGTGATGGTCAGGCCAATGCCAGCTGGGCCCAGGCACAGCCCTGTGGGGGCTTCAGAGGGAGACACGGGTGGGCCTGGTGGAAGGTCCTGCTGAAAGGCAGCAAGCGTTGGGAGAGGAGGGGGCTTAAAGGCAGCCAGGGCCACCTCTGGACAGGCCTGGAAGAGGTGGGGCCCCTGCCCACCCCATACGTGCTTTCGAAGGGAAGAGGTTGGTGGAGGGGCGTGTGCAGTCCCCGTACCCCCGTCGTGGGAGGGGCTGCGGCACCCAAAGGTGCCCCAGGTGTGTGTACGCGCCGGGAGGCCTGTGGGTGTGATTTGTGGGTTTTGTTGGAAGGTTCCATTGATTTTCCAGCCTTCCCCGGGGAGAGGCGGAGACGCTGAGCCCCCGCCGGCCCCTTGTCGATGACAGCCGCGAGGCCCGTGCTGCCTGCTGTGTTAGGACAAGATCGATCTCCACCATAAAAACAAAATTAAGCCAACACCGCCCTGGCTTCTGACAGCACGCGCTCGTCCTCTAATCCGCTGCCACCCGCCCGGTTCCAGCCTTGGGAAGAAAGGAAGGGGCTGCAGGAGCAAACTTCTCAGAGTGGGGAAACTGAGGCACTGAGCCAGGGAGGACAACCCAAGGTCAGGGGCAGGTCCAGGACCCCTGCTTCCCGGCAGCCGCCAGAGCCAGGCAGTCAGGGTGAGCCGGTGCAGCCCAGGTGCGGGGGCCGAGCCCAGGGGATCACGGGCGCCTTCCTCTGGGTGTCACCGTGGGGCCCGCACAGCCCTCCCGTGCGCTCTCCCCACCTGGGGTGCGGCCCCGTCTGCCCGCCCATCCGCCTGTCTGGGTGCATCTGTGTGGGAGGCTTCTCCAGGCCCAGGGCTGAAGCCGACCAGACCCTGGTAAGCTGCACCCAGGACACCAGTGTGGACGCTGGCTCCTGTCACCTCCTCAGCGCAGGCCTGGTGGCCTTAGCCGCCTCTGTCTTGCCCGTCCCTCCTTGTCCACCTGCGTCCAGCCAGTGCCTGCTGTGTGCTGGGTCATGGCCTCACAGGGGCAGAGCAGGGAGAAGGACTTGAGGTCCCTGCCCCAGGGATGTCTCGGGGTCAGGCAGTGCTCTGAGACTGGGGAGCCCCACTGTGGTGTGCAGGTACCTGGGGGAGCAGCAGGTGAGCCAGGGCCCTCCTCTACCCGACGGAGCCTGTATCTGCCCCTGACCAGGACTGCCGGCCCCTCCCAGTCCGGCCCCCGGCACGGGCCTACAGTCAGGTGCATTGCTTCAAGCCCACCTGAGGTCCCACATCAGGTGTCCTGGCTCAGGCTGACGGGAGGGGCCGAGCGGCCTGGGGTGGGTGTGGACCATGGCTGAGGGCTGGGCCCCTGTGTGGAACTGCAGAGCAGAGCATGGCTTCCTCGACTTCCCTGTGGGCTTTCAGGATGGCCGGCCCCTGGCTCAGGGCAGGCAGGGTGAGCATGGGGGCCGGCCAGTGCAGGCTGTGGGGCTGGGCTCGCCTGCCGGCATGGGGGTGGGGCACCCCCTCCCTGACCTTGTGTGGGGGCTGGGCTGGGCCCTGGGCTGGTTCATAGGCAGCACGTGGGGAGGGGTTTTAAGTCCCTGGGCCTGGGCCCCTGCCACGTCTCTTGGCCTGGGGCACCCCTGGCTTCACTCTGCAGCTGCAGTTTTGTGTCTGCCTGAGTTTTGGAGGGGAGTGGGTGGTCCCTTTGGTCCTCAGGGCAGGCGGGGCAGCCCCCGGCAGAGGCCTGCGTCAGGAAGGATTAGCCGGGCCTCCACCTGCCTGCTCAGTGGAGGAGCCCGACTCGGCTGCCGAGGAGGTCAGGGGACCTGGGGTGCAGGAGCCTGGGCCCCACGCTGGGGGCTGGGGCCAGGCACTCTATGCGTGGCCCCTCTCAGAACCCCTGCCCAGGCAGATGGGGGCCTCCGCGCCCTCACCCCAGCTGATGGGGGATCAGCTAGTGGCTGAGAGCTTAAGGGAGAGAGGGAGGGGGCAGAGGCCCAGCCTTGGGGAGCTTCGAGGAGGGACGGGTGACAGGCGGGAGCACCCCCAGCCGGGGCCAGGCCCAGGGTGAGGGAAGAGCAGGTGTGTCGCAGGCCAGGAGGTCTCTGAGGTGCAGGAAGGAGAATTGGACCCCTGTGTCAGAGTGGAAGCCCGCAGCAGCCCAGTGTGGGGTAGGCAGGGGCCCTGGGCCAGGGCTGTGGCCGTCTGGTCTGTCTCCAGGCCCTCGGGCCACCTCCTGGCCCCTGTGTTGCCCCTTACACGGTGGCTGTGCCCCGAGGCCCTGTCTTCCTGAGGACGCCCGGGACTCCAGCCCCTCTCCTCTCTCCACGGCTCATGACTCCCTAATCTAATTCCACGGCAGAGCCCAGAAACGCCTGCTGACCTGCTTCCGCCAAGAGCAGCAGAGCCTGTGACGGGGCCCCTGGTGGGGCCTGGGTTCACCCTGCGCTGATTGCATCTGATCTGGCTGGGTGTGGCCCCGGTCGTCAGTGGTCAGCCAGAGATGCGTGGCCATCTCCTCAGGGACTGCCACCTCCCACGCCTGACCTTGGCCCCGGAGCTCTGCCAAGATGCCCAGCCCTGGCACCTCCCTGTCCTGGGTTCTGCAGGCCAAACTCCTCCCTTGGTGTCAGGGGAGGAGGGCAACTGCCCGGGACCTTGCAGTCCTTGTTGCTGGAGCCAATAGAGCCTGGGCAGTAGGTGGGAAGAAGGGCGGGGTTCCCCCCCGCGTAGTCATGAAGCACGGGCATGGCCAGGACACAGGTGGCTGGTGTTCAGCCGGGGTCTGCCACCTCCCGTTCCCACAGCTGCCCCTGGTGTCCCGGCCTGGACTCAGGGATGGGAGAGCCTGTGCCGTCCTGCAGTGCTGGGCCAGTAAACAGGGTGGGCTGTGTGGTCCTGGTGGCAGTGGGACCTGAGTCCTTACCTCAGTGGGAGCTGAGACAGTGGGGTGGGTCCTCCTTGGGTGCGGCCCTTCTCCAGGTCAGACAACTGTCATCCTTGTAGGGCAGAATGTGGGGACAAACGTGCCCTGGGCATGGGGCCACCTCCTCCGCCACAGCTCGGTGACCGGGGAGAAAGGTCAGGCTGGGGCTGCAGCTGCATGAGGGAGACACGGAGACCCCAACCCAGGCTCAGGGACCCACGTCCTGGGCCTGGGCTGGGAGTCGCTGCTGAAAGGGCTCCGGCTTGGCTCCCCTCTGCAGCCACCGGGCTGGGCGCTGTGGGGATGAGGTGAGCTTCTGCCCCTGCTCCGAGCCGCCTGCCTCTGGACTTTGGGGATCCACTCAGAGGTCCCCATAAGTAGGGATGCGGGGTGAGGGCAGGGACCACTCCAGGCCCAGCCTCGGCATCCGTGGTGGGCACACAGCGGGGAGGCCCACCCCACACAGGGTCCTCTGAGGATGGTGCCCTGCAGGCCTTCCAGTTGCACCCTCTGGGTCCCAGGAGGACCCCCGTTGGTCCTGCTCTTGTCCTGCAGCCCTGGTGTGGGTCTGGACCTTGGTCTCAGGAGGGCCCCCACTGGTCCTGCTCTTGTCCCGCAGCCCTGGTGGGGGTCTGGTAGTCTGGGCCTTGGGAAACACTGTTGCCTCCACAGTGCCCTCCTGTCCCCAGCTGGGAGTTCCCTCGGCCTAAATCCTCTGCCAGCTGGGCTGGAGCTGGGATTAGCACAGGGATTGGGCCCGGGGCTGGGCAGGGCTGAGGCCCTTCGCTCCCCCAGCCTTGGGAGGCGGCTGCGTCAGGGACTCCTTGGTGGCCCTGGAGGGTGGGTAGGCTGGCCTGGGTGCCATCAGGCCAGCAGGTGACGGTCAGGCCAATGCCAGCCGGGCCCGGGCACAGCCCTGTGCGGGCTTCAGAGGGCCCTGAGGAGGAGGAGGAAGAGGCGGAGGAGAGAAGGCCCCACAGAGGTCCTGCCGCCAGCACTGCCAGTGCCTGACCTCTGCTGCCTGGGGGCTGGGGGAGGCCTCTGTGGCCTCCGTGAACTGCCCAGCTGTCGTCAGGACATGTCTGGCCCCTGGCCCTCCCCTGAGAGCCGGACCAAGGGAACGGTGGCCTGGCTGGCGGAGGTACTCCTCTGGGTTGGAGGGAGTGTGGCGCTGTCTTCACAGTGGCAGCTCGGCCCCCTGGGTAAGAAGGGGCAGGGGAGTGACCCGGAATGAGTGCTGGCCCTGTCCAGGTGCCTGGCGGGTGGGGGCTGCTCCTGGAGGTGGCGGAAGCCTGGGCCTCCATCCCATCCCTGCACTCGCCTCTCCCGTCCCCCTGGGTGCTCTAGGGGTCATGTGGGTCCAGCAGCGTCGGCCGGCCCTGCCCTTCGGCCGCTCAGAGGCATGCTCCGCACACCTTGGTCTCCCAGGCACCTGCGGGGCCTGGGGGCTGAACCCAAGGGGCAGGGGGAGATCTCAGGTGGCTCCAATGCTCTCATTAATGGGGTCCCTTGTGCTCTGGGGTCACTGGTGCTTGCAGCCCAGGCAGCTGGGCTGGCGCTGGACATAGGGGCCCTTGCTGTTAGGAGACTCTGCAGAGGAGACTGGCTGGGCATGGCTGGGAGGGGGGAGTGTGTGTCTTGTGGTGGCCTGTGGAGGGCCCTGGTCCATGCTGGCCTGCCAGCTCTCTGCTCCAGTGGCAGACGGGGTCCCATCCAGGCTGCCCTGTTGCAGGCCTCTGCCCACCCCCCGCCCCCGTGTCCTGCCTCACCCCTCTCCTGAATCCCTGCAGCCATACCTGTGTCTTCACCTGCCGTGTGCCCCGAAGAGCCCAGCCCCCTGTGCCATGCTTTCCATCCCTTCAGTTCCCCTCTGCTTGTGATCATGGAGTAGCTTCCCCAGGGAGGCCTGGCCAGTACTGCCCTTGGTCCTCCACAACACCGTGCCGGGGTCCCTCAGTGTGCAGACCTGGGGTGGGATTAGCGTCTCTGTGCTTTGGCAGATGGTACCTCTGGGACCCAGGCTTTCTGTGAGCAGGTGCACAGGAACCGAGGGGGTGGGACAGCTGACTCTGGCCTGGACTCCCTGGAGCCTGCAGCCCCCTCCCCTGGGACAAGCTACAGCAGGAGGCTGAATGGGCAGAGGAGGGGAGAGAAGGAACGAGGCAGGCGGCCTGAGGGAGGGGAGGGGTTGTGAAGCTCGGATCCGGCACCACAGCCTCCCAAGTCCATACTGCTGTGTGGGGCCTGGGACGTGGACATTTGTGGCACCATTCGTGGCCCTTGTTGCACATGAGGGGTGAGGGCTCTCCTGGAGACACCCCAGGCAGGGGCATAGTCACTCAGGAATGTGACTGTTTGCTCCTAGAAGTGGCCTGTGACCGGGGGTGGGAGCGGGGGCATGGGTTGCTGCCTGTTAGGCCCACCCTGTGCCTGGCAAGGGGCCTCCACCTCACTGTGGCCCCAGACAGCAGGCCCAGCCACCTCGTCTGTCTTGCCTTGTGCCCGGCCTTCCCACTGTTGAGTTCACTGCTGGCTCCGTTTGAGTGGTGGCTCTGGGGGCCCCAGACCCAGCACTGGTTCCCAGGGCTGCTGGGACTGGTCCAGGAGGTGTTGGGAGCGGCAGGTGGCTAAGCAGGGTGGGGAGCAGGGTCCTCAGTCCCCAGGACCATCTGGGGAGGAGTGGCGGGGCCCAGCTGGGCTGTGTGACCCAGGCAAGCCGGCACCTGGGGTGGAGGTGGCCCTGGGCTCTGGCCTTTGCCTTGTTGCTGGCAGGGTGGTGTGGGTGGGGCCGGGCGAGGTGAGGTGTGGCTGTGCCTCCGTTGATGGCCGTGTGTCTCCTGTGAGGTGTGGCCGTGCCTCCGCTGATGGCCGTGTCTCTCCCGTGAGGAGTGGTCGTGCCTCTGCTGACGGCCGTGTCTCTCTCATGTCCAGTGGAGCGGTGCATGGGTGCCATGCAGGAGGGGATGCAGATGGTGAAGCTGCGTGGCGGCTCCAAGGGCCTGGTCCGCTTCTACTACCTGGATGAGCACCGCTCCTGCATCCGCTGGAGGCCCTCACGCAAGAATGAGAAGGCCAAGAGTGAGTAGGAGCCCTGGGGAGGGGGGCAGGTCAGAGTCCCCGGGGGGACACGAGGGTAGGGACCTTCCCAGGGCAGCCACTGATGGCTGAGGAGCAGCGAGACCCTAGGCCTGGACACCTCTGGGCTCAGTGACCTTGGGGATCCACAGTGACCTCTGGGCTGTGGGGCAGGAGGGATCCAGGTCCCCTGCCCGCCTGGCAGAGCTCCCTGGGACTCAGTGAGGAGCAAGTAGCGCTGCGCCCAGCCCTGTGCTGAGTGCTGGGCTGGGAGGAGGAGCACAGCATTGTCCGTCTAGCTGGGGAGGTTACAGCTCCCCATAAACAGAAACAAACCCCACAGGGGTATGCTGATGGGTGGCCCAGGCAGCCACTGGGCAGGGCCGCTGGAGGGAGCAGGGGCCACCGGAGATGGAGGCTCTGTGCAGGGGGTGCGCGGGCAGGGTTGAGGCACACGGGGAACGGGGTGGGGTCCCACGGTTTGGGGAGAGACATGGCAGTCCTCAAAGGCTGGGATAAGGGTGCAGCCAGGGTCTCCGCAGGCTTTGCTGATGGGCAGGACCCAGGCATGCCCGGCAAGGCCTCAGCCCAGCAATTGCCAAGCATGTAGCCACTTTGGGCCCCTGGAGAGAGCCGCACTGTGGAGCCCCCAGGCGGTCCTGAGGTCATGACAGCCTCGATGCACCTGAGCACAGAGGTGGGGGTCCCTGGAGCCGCTGTCCCCACCTGTGGCACTGGGGCCCTGGAGGTGGCCCGGGGCTTCCTTGGAACGTGGAGACGTGCTGGTTAAACGTGGAGCCCTGGGCCAGCCGGGCACCAGGGGCTGCAGGTGGGGGGAGGCGGACGCTCTCCTTCGTGGGGGCTGTGTCTTTTCCACAGGAAAGGGAAAGGGGGAGGGACACGGGTCAGCAGTGGGGGGCTGTGCAGTCTCGCAGATCTTCACCCTTTGTTCTTGAACCCTGGACCCTGAGCCCTGCCGAGGGTCCCGCATAGGTGGGCAAGGAGCTCCCAGCTGCTTGGTCACTGCTGTGTTGGGGCTGCCGGCAGGGGGACGCTGGGCCCTGGCTGGCCTGACCTGTGCTCCCTCCCCACCCCGCAGTCTCCATCGACTCCATCCAGGAGGTGAGTGAGGGGCGGCAGTCGGAGGTCTTCCAGCGCTACCCCGACGGCAGCTTTGACCCCAACTGCTGCTTCAGTATCTACCACGGCAGCCACCACGAGTCGCTGGACCTGGTCTCCACCAGCAGCGAGGTGGCGCGCACCTGGGTCACTGGCCTGCGCTACCTCATGGCCGGCATCAGCGACGAGGACAGCCTGGCTCGCCGCCAGCGCACCAGGGACCAATATCCTTGGGCACTGAGCAGGCAGGGCAGACCCAGGGACCGGCCCCTTGGCTGCCCACCCTGGGAGGGCCCCTGCCCTTTGCCGGGTCACATGTTGGGGAAGCGGCCAGTAGGCTGGGGTCCCCTATTCCTTCCTCCCTAGGCCAGAGGGTGGGGGTGGTGGAGCTGGACCCATGGATCCCTGTTGGCCCCTAACTCGGCACCAAAGTGGCTGAAGCAGACGTTTGATGAGGCCGACAAGAACGGGGATGGCAGCCTGAGCATCGGCGAGGTCCTGCAGCTGCTGCACAAGCTCAACGTGAACCTGCCCCGGCAGAGGGTGAAGCAGATGTTCAGGGTAAGGCGAGCCTCGAGGGGAGCACCCCAGCCCTGGCGGGGCCCAGTTTCTTGTTACTTTCCCCGTGTGGCCCTCGCCCAGCCACCCTGATGTTAGGAGTTATGAAAATGCAGCCTTCAGCTGAGCTGCGGCCTTTATTGTCTGTAATTAGTTTCTGTTTCCGGAACGCCTGCTGGGCCGGGGGAGAGAAACTCTGCCCGTCAGCAGGTCCTGGTTCCGGGCGGCACCGGCTGAGCCAGCAAACCAGGCCCTAGGGCCTTGCTGCTTTGCTGCAGCTTGGAAAGTGGGTTCTGTGGGCGCAAGCGCCAGGCCCCGGGGTCTCTGACACACACACACAGGTGCACACACATACATGCACGTGCATAAATACTTGCACACACATGTGCACACACACATATGCACACAGGCACGCACATGCACACGCGTGCACACACACACACATGCTCACAGTCTGACAGCTCCGCCGTGTCCAGCACCTGTCAGCTTCTGTCTGCTCCTGCCTGTTCTCACTGTAGATGGCTGGTCATGTCTGGCTGGAGCGAGGGAGGCTGGACTGTTCACAGCATGGGGTTTGTGTGTGAGTTAGGGGCTGGGTGCTCGCAGACACTCTGGGGACTGTCCGGAGTCGTGAAGGCCCCAGTGGGGAGACAGTCTGCCTGGGCTGTGGTGGCTGGCAGGTGGCTGAGTCTGCACGTCTGCACCCCCTCTCCCAGCCTGCCTAGGGCCATCCCCAGCCACATTCTGGGCTCAGGGGCAGCTCTGGGGCCAGCAGGCCCCTCCACAGAGTTGAGACTGTGCCAGGGCCCGGGCAGCAGGCTGGCTTAGGGTGCGGGCTCCAGAGTGGCCTCTGAGTGGGAGGAGACAGATGCCCCTCACTGAATCCAGCAAGAGCGCACGGCTTCTGGGGCCTGAAGGTCCAACCAGACCTCCCTAAGGGAACCCCAGGCAGGCGGAGGCAGGACCAGGCTGCGGGGCTGGCTCTGGAAAGGAATGGCAGGGCAGCTGTTGCTGTCACGTCACAGGCCTGGCACTCCAGCCCTATGCAGTGGAGGCCCAGTGGCCCTGGCCTTTGGTGGTCAAGCCAGGTGGAGATGGCTCCAGCTTCAAAGTGCTGGGCCTCCCCGCCCATCTGTGCTGCATCCTCTGTCGGCCCTGCAGAGCCGAGGGAAGAAGGAGCCTGCAGCCAGGCTGGAGGGGCTCTGAGAAGTGGCATCAGCTTCACTGTAGAGAAATCTGGAAACAGCTCCCATTGCGTGGCACGGCCGAATCAGAGAGACGTGCATGGTGGATAAACACCTGGCTTGAGGCTAATTTCATCAAACCTAAGATAAGGCTGGAAGTGGGCTGGACCCAGTGGGGCCTAATTGCCAAAGAGTGTGCTGGGTGGGCACCGAGGCAGGCTCGGCCGAGGTACATGTTCAACAGCGGTGGCTTCCCTTTGTGGAAAGAAAAGATACCGCGTGACTGTCAGGGGCGTTCTAGGGTTGGGCTCCGGCCCCCCGAGGGCCTCACTGTCCGAGCATTTTTGTTCCTGCTCATTGGCGAGTGGCTCACCCTGGCACACAGCCACTCTGTGGAAGGGCTGCATCTCTGCCCAGCTTAGCCACAGGCCCTGGAAGGGCCACCAGCCCAGATTCTGTCCCATGGGGGCCCTCTGAGCTGCAGCCTGTCCCCCTCACGGCTGTCCTGGGTACAGTGAGTGGGCACCCCCAGACTTGGGGCTACCCTCACACCTCGCACCAGGCAACCCGCGGCTTCATCTGGTGTTGCTGGGTCCCAGTGCTTTAGCTGGGCCCTTCATGCCATGCTGGCCTCATCCCAGCCTTAGTGTGGGCACACAGCCTGTCCCTGGGGTCCTGACCTTCATGCTAAGCCATGGGTGTAGGGCGTGCAGCAGCCAGGGCTCTGCCCTGGGGACAGGGACAAAGGGGGTGATGGGGCCACCCGACTAGTGACTCCCCTGGCGCAGAGGGGATCCCAGGGGAGCTGGCACCACCACCCCTGGCCACCCCAGATCGTGGCCCCAGGAGGAGGCAAGGCTGTTCCCCAGTGCAGGCTGGTGGCTGCTGCTGTCCATGGTGCTGAGCTGGCCCTGATCCCTGTTCAGCTGAGGCACGTCTGGAGGCCAGGCGGGGCCCTGGGCACTCTCCTGTGGACCAGGACATTGAGCTGTCCTGAGAAGCGTGGCCAGCGTGCAGGTAGCCCTTTGTGGCCTGCTCCCTCGACCCCACTCTGGGCTCCTCGCAGGCCCCCTTGGAGCCCCCGGGTGGGCTGCTGAGAGCACGCCGTCCTGAGCCTGTGTGGGCTCTGGGAAGAGGACCTGGTGGGGCTTGTCTGAAAGCCCGAATCACAAAGCCTCTAGGCTACCACTGTGGCAGATGCAGCACCTCCTCAACTTTTGGAGGCATTTCCTGATCTCGGGGTACCCAGTCTGGGGCTTCTGTGGAGGCCCGAGGACTCAGCCAGTGTAGGTGGACACCTGCTGGCTGGATGTTGGTGTGGCCAGGCCTGGGGTGAGCAGGCACAGGGCAGAACCCTGCCTTCAAGGTACATCTGATCAGTCCATCCCATCTCTGGCCACATCCTCAGTGGGGGAACAGGGCCGAAGCGACAGCAGGCGGCTCACCGGGAGCCTAGGACCCCTCAAGATGCTGGGCAGCTGGGCATGTGTGAAACGAGCTGTCGGGGGGCTGCCCCTGCCTGAAATGTTGAGCTCTGGAACTCATTGAAGAGCAGAGCTAGGCACTGCATCCTTTCAGGCCTGGTGTTCCTCGTGAGTGGCGACTGAGCTGGGGTGTCACACTGGGGCCGTGTCACCTCCAAGTAGGTCATGCTCTCACTCTGCCCTGCCCAGCCCTGGGCTCCCATACCCTTGTGAGGCAAAGGCCTCAATCCTTAGGGCTCAGGAATTTCAAGCATCCCCTTCCATGGGGACTTTATTGCCGACATGGGATTCCCACGGCCCCTGTATCACCTTGGGCTTCTGCTGGGCTGCCCGGCCTCCAGCCCAGGGGATGTTGTTGACCCCCATGTGGGTGGCATTGACTCTCGTGTGCGTGGCGTTGACTCCTGGGTGGGGTGTTGTTGGCTCTCATGTGGGTGGTGTTGACTCCCATGTGAGGTGGCGTTGGCACCTGTGTGGGGAGCGTTGACTCCCATGTGGGTGGCATTGACTCCTGGGTGGGGTGTTATTGGCTCCCGTGTGGGTGGTGTTGACTCCCATGTTAGGTGGCGTTGGCTCCCAGGTAGATGGCGTTGGCTCCTGTGTGGGGGGCTGTTGGCTCCTGTGTGGGGGGGTGTTGGCTCCTGTGTGTGTGTGGGACGTTGGCTTCCGTGTGGGGGGGTGTTTTTGGCTACCATGTGGGTGGTGTTGACTCCCGTTTGGGTGGTGTTGACTCCCGTTTGGGTGGTGTTGGCTCCTGAGTTGGGGGGGTGTTGGCTCCCATGTGGGGTGTTGTTGACTCCCGTGTGGGGGGGTGTTTTTGGCTCCCGTGTGGGTGGTGTTGGCTCCTGTGTGGGTGGTGTTGACTGCTGTGTGGGGGAGTGTAGACTCCCCTGTGGGTGGTGGTGGCTTCTGTGTGGGAGGTGTTGACTCTCGTGTGGGTGGTGTTGACTCCCGTGTGGGTCATGTTGGCTCCCGTGTGGGTGGTGGTGGCTTCCGTGTAGGAGGTATTGACTCTCGTGTAAGGTGGTGTTGACTCCCATGTGGGTGGTGTTGGCTCCCGTGTGGGTGGTGTTGGCTCCCGTGTAGGTGGTGTTGACTGCTGTGTGCGGGGGTGTAGACTCCCGTGTGGGTGGTGTTGACTCCTGTCTGGGTGGTGTTGGCTCCCATGTGGGTGGTGGTGGCTTCCGTGTGGGTGGTGTTAACTGCTGTGTGGGGTGAGTATATGGAGTTGGCTGTGGGTTGAAGGTGAAAGGCATATGGCGTTGGGCAGGTGTGTCAGTTCTGCATTTTCATGGGGCTGTCCTCATGGTGGGTGGGCCCGTGCCCTGGGGAGTGACTGGAGGCTGTGACAAGGGCAGTGGAGTAGAGGAGGGTGGGCTTGAGTGTTGGTCTTGACTGGGGAGCGGGGCGGCCCTGAAGGACCCCTGTGCACGTAGCCCTGGTCGAGGTGCCAATGGGGACCCAAGGCCTTGCACTGCAGGAAGCAGATACGGACGACCACCAAGGGACGCTGGGTTTTGAAGAGTTCTGTGCCTTCTACAAGATGATGTCCACCCGCCGGGACCTCTACCTGCTCATGCTGACCTACAGCAACCACAAGGACCACCTGGATGCCGCCAGCCTTCAGCGCTTCCTGCAGGTGGAACAGAAGGTGCGCTGCCCGGGCAGGTGTTGGGGGGCCAGCCATCAGGCCTTGCCTTCTGTTCTGAGCTTTGAGCTTCACAGTCAGGGGACAGTGGTGATGGGGGAGCTGCCTGAGGCTATCCCAGGCCATCCCTGGGCTACCTGGGCTCATGCCCCTGCTCTGAGATGGAGAGATTAGGGTGGGGCAGGTCACAGCCTGGCATTTGAGAGCCCCCCAAGTTGGCTTTAGTTTTGATATTACAGGGTGCACCCTATGGGGCAGCCAAGCAGGTACGGAAGGTTTGCGGTTTCTCCTCCAGGGGCCTCTGAATGGCTTGGTCCTGACTGTGGACACCCTGCGCCTCCCACAGCTTGACCACGCCTCCTGCCTTGGTGTTGAGCATCTTGTGAACTAGTGTTCTGTGGCCCAGCCTTTGAGATCTGCCCCTGTGTTCCAGCCACATGGGTCTGGCTGACTCGCTCCCCTAGGGTGCCAGGCCCGCCACAATGTCCACTCACGTTTGTCCAGCAGATACTCAGATGCCTCGTGGAGTCCAGAGGGGCACGTTCACCCCTTTATTTAGACCCCAAGACGTCCTGACCATCCTTAGAGACCAATGCAAAGGCCACGTGCTCCCTGGACGCTGCCCCACTGACCGGGGACCTCATGTCCAGAGGTTCAGGGCTCTGGCCATCTTGTACCAGGCCTAGGCAGAGACTGGGTACCACATGCCCTGGTGGCAGGAGTTGCAGGTCCAGCCAGGCAGTGGACGGGAAGGCCAGAGCCCCAGTGGGGACAGGGCTCCGTGGGAGGGGCTCAGACTCTGTGTGGCCACCCTCCGGCCTTGTAGGAGTGCAGGTGAGGACCCTGGACCCTCCTCAGGGAGGACAGCAGGGACAGGGCAAGCCTTAGGGGGCCAAGATGGCTCGGCTTGGGGGTACTGCTCAGGCACCTCCACTCTACTGGCCACCTGCGCTGCGTCAGCCTCTCAGTGATGGTCTGAGGGGGAGGATGGGAATGGCAGGAGGAGCCTTGGGAATCCCAGGTAGGGTCTGGGTGGGTTTTACCCAGGATCTCCCAGCAGTACCCCACCCCAAGCTTACTACAAACCCAGAGCTGGTCTTTGGGGCTGCCCCTGGGCCTGAGCTCCCGGGATGCCCCGACCTGACAGCGCAGCTTGCCAGGCTCCATCCCGTGGCAGCCGCTTCTCCAATCCTGCAGGCACGATGCCTGGGAGGCATGGCCCAGGCTGGGGAGGCTAGCATCAGCTGGCTGGACCCCACTGTCTCAGACGCCCTGTGCCCTGGCCACCAGGGGCGGCACCGGCATGTGTCTGTGGGTGACCTGGCTGCAGACAGTAGGTCCTCTGTCCCAGTAAAGGCAGAGGTGGGAATGGGGCCTGGTTGGGGGATTGGCAGGCAGAAGTGACCCTTCCCTCCCTGACCTTTGCCCCAAGCCTTCTGGAACCCTCCCTGCACTCAGGAGCCAGAGTCCTCCAGCCGGCAACTGGTGCCCTTTCCTGGCCTCCTGGTTGCTGGGCCTCCCCAGGGGCCCACAGCTGGCTCTGGGATCCCACACCTGTTACTTCACCATGTTCCCAGGGAACTCCGAGAAGCCCCGTCGGTGGGCTGTGTAGCTCCTGGCCCAGCTGCACCATAGCACCCTGGAGGTTCCTCAGCCTGTGATGCCTGGGGCGGCCTGGGCTGGGCTGCACTGGACTGTGGTGTTCAGATCTCTTGGGAGGGTTTGTGTGTGGGGACTTGGGCAGACAGTGGGAGGGGCTGCATAAGGGGGCTGCCTGTGCCTGCCTGGCTCTGCCAAGGGGGCATGAAGATTCTCGCTCTCCTGTACCCACCCATATATGGCCTCTGCTCCACGCCAGGCCCACTCTGGGCCACAGCTCTTGCACTGGTTGGGGGTGGTCCAGCTGATGAGGTCAGAGGCCCCTCCTGTGCTGTCAGAGTTCACAGTCAGAGCAAGTCATCCAAAAGCCACGTGATCCATGGTAGTCCCAAGTCATGTGACACTGGGGCTGGCTGGCCAGTGCCCCTGGGCACCATGGTCATCCCTGGTGTAAGAGACAGGCAGGGGACAGTGGTGATGGGGGAGCTGCCTGAGGCTATCCCAGGCCAGGGATGGGCTACCTGGGCTCATGCCCCTGCTCTGGCCTAGATGACGGGTGTGACCCTCGAGAGCTGCCAGGACATCATCGAGCAGTTTGAGCCATGCCCAGAAAACAAGAGTAAGGGGCTGCTGGGCATTGATGGTGAGTGGGGTGCTGCTCTCAGCCCAGCTGTCCTGGGATGCTGGAGGGGCAACGAGGGCCCAGCCTGTGGGCCGGGACAGGTTCTCTGTGTTCTGTGTGGCATGGGGGCAGGTGGTCATGAGATGAGGCTGCTGGTGGGCTGACATGGCCCCTACACTACGCCATCCTGCAGGCTTCACCAACTACACGAGGAGCCCTGCTGGTGACATCTTCAATCCTGACCACCACCACGTGCACCAGGACATGACGCAGCCACTGAGCCACTATTTCATCACCTCGTCCCACAACACCTACCTCGTGGGTGACCAGCTCATGTCCCAGTCGCGGGTGGACATGTACGCCTGGGTCCTGCAGGCTGGCTGCCGCTGCGTGGAGGGTAAGCCCTGGACCTTGGGCGGTGGCCGTGGGCTGGCATCTGCTGTGGGAGATGGGCTGCCTCTGAGGAACTCCCTAGGGGGATCTCTGGGCAGAGGCTGGGAGGGCCTCTTCTGTGTCCCTCACTGAGCAATGGGACAGGTTCTCTTTTGGTCAAAGCTCAGCCTGCCTGGGCTGACCAAGGTCTACCTGCCTACAGTGGACTGCTGGGATGGGCCCGATGGGGAGCCCATCGTGCACCATGGCTACACTCTGACCTCCAAGATCCTCTTCAAGGATGTCATCGAAACCATCAACAAATACGCCTTCATCAAGAATGAGTGAGTGGCTGGGCCTGGGCGGCTGGCCCCAGGGGTGGGCAGTGTAGGGTCTCCAGGCTCTAGCTCTTCCTGCCACACCCACATGTCCTTTCTTTGGGAGCAGTGACTGTGGTGACCAGGGGGCTGGTTTCATTCTGGCATCTCTGGTTGAGGAGAGAGGGCAGGGAGAGATTGTGGCCACAGGTCTAGGCAGGGGCCTCGCAGGAGCAGCTCGTCCACACGCCTGGTGGCACCTCCCAGTGTCAGTGCCCACAGCAGCCGTGGCTCCCACACTCATCACCCCTGAGAAACCACTCTATGTCCAGACTCAATTTGCTGTCACTCAGCTGTGGCTGTAGACACTGTTGAAAAAAATCCAATTTAGTTTCTGGAATTAGAAGACCACCTCCCCGTGTGGTTTGAGTTACCTTTGAGTCTTGGCTACGCGAGGCTCGCAGGTGGGGAAGGAGCTAATTGCATGAAGAAAGAGAGGAGAAGCAAGATTGATTTAGGAGACAGAAATAGATGGGCCTTCCCTGGAAGAGCTGGCCCTTGCTGTCACTGTCTCAAGCCAGCCCCATCCCTGGGACTGTAGGTGGGGAGGGCATTACAGGGCACAGGGGTGGGGATAGGGGGAGGAGGGATGAGCCAGGGGCCTGCTGGGATCTCAGGACAGGGTTGCACCTGTGACCAGTGTAATTTGTGCAGGCACAATGTTTTCCTGTAGGCCCTGGGCTTCAGGCCTCAGTTTCTTGCCTGAGAAGTGGGGAGATGAGCCCCTGCACCCTGGTGCCCTGCCTGCCTGCTCCACATCACAGGACTTGCTCATCTCTTGCCCTGGTTAACCTCTTGTTCTGGGTCACTTACATTTTCTAAAATAATAATGGCTGCCTTTTGGTAAAAATCCAAGTAAAATGTATACATGGTTAAAAAAAATGAAGCTGAAAAGCTTCTAATTAAAAGTCCCTGGGCCGGGTGCGGTGGCTCAAGCCTGTAATCCCAGCACTTTGGGAGGCCGAGACGGGCGGATCACAAGGTCAGGAGATCGAGACCATCCTGGCTAACATGGTGAAACCCTGTCTCTACTAAAAAGTACAAAAAACTAGCCGGGTGAGGTGGCAGGCACCTGTAGTCCCAGCTACTTGGGAGGCTGAGGCAGGAGAATGGCGTGAACCTGGGAGGCGGAGCTTGCAGTGAGCTGAGATTGCGCCACTGCACTGTAGCCTGGGCGACAGAGCAAGACTCTGTCTCAAAAAAAAAAAAAAAAAAAAAAAAAAGTCCCTGCTACACTCCCCATTCTGCACTGTGCAGGTAATAACCATGTTCCACCAGATGGTGTGTGCCAGGCTTATGTCTCCTTTATGGGACCAATGTCAGGACCCCAGGGCCATTCAGAGGACAGTGTCCCCAGTATCTAGGTCAAAGGGATTCTATTTCCCAGCCTATCTATTGCTCCACACTGTACCTTGGTTTTGTCCACATCGTTTTAAAACCATGACTTTTTCAAACGTTCCTTTTATTTTCCTGGAGTTTCTAGTTGCCTTTGGTTTTTTCCTTATTGGGGAAAGAAACTCATGCTGTCTTTACCAGTCCCTAAGATTCTCCCAGCTCCTTTCCCACCCACTCAGTTGCTTTTCAAAGCCACTGATGGGTGGGCCACCTCCCAGAGCTGCTGGTAGTCCCAGCTATCCTGGGTTCCTGGTGAAGACCCCTCCTCATTCAATGGTTGGGGTGGGCCCTTGCAGAGGTGGGGTCTACCCATCCTCTGAGGCCCTGGCCCCATCCTGCTCCTTCTGCTTTGGGGCCACAGGTACCCAGTGATCCTGTCCATCGAGAACCACTGCAGTGTCCTCCAGCAGAAGAAAATGGCCCAGTATCTGACTGACATCCTTGGGGACAAGCTGGACCTGTCATCAGTGAGCAGTGAGGATGCCACCATGCTCCCCTCTCCACAGATGCTCAAGGGCAAGATCCTTGTGAAGGTGAGTGAGCTCCTGCCCTCCTGGCACCAGCTCACATAGAGTCTCGGGCCTGGGGCAGTGCCCTGCTCCAGATAGGCAGGAGCATCATGCCATCTGTGGGCAGATCTGGGGGGCTGAGGGCTGGCCATGCTCCTGACCTGGCTCCATCTCCCCATGGTGGTCACTCTGGCTCAGGACCTCCTCATGCATATCCAGGCCCTTCCCTCCACGCTGCTGCAGCCACAAGGAACTGGCCAGTCTGGCCCCTGCCCCATGGCTGAGATTCCAAAACTGAGCTTGAGAAAAGGCCCCTCTCCTTGGTCGGCGGCTCTTTGTGGGTGCCAGGTGCCGGCTTCCCAGCCTTTTCTCCAGGGCCCCTTTCATCGTGCACCTCCTCCCTCAGGGGAAGAAGCTCCCAGCCAACATCAGCGAGGATGCGGAGGAAGGCGAGGTGTCTGATGAGGACAGTGCTGATGAGATTGACGATGACTGCAAGCTCCTCAATGGGGATGTGAGTCGGGCTGGGGGTGGGGGGGCGGGTGCAGCCTGCAGTTCTCAAGAACAGCTGTCCGTCCTTGCTACTGGGGCGAATTAGAAAGGGAGGTGTCCGGGACAGAGGGACATTGGGGCAGATGTGCACAGTGGCCCGGAGCCTGGGGGGTCCTCCCTGCCCACCCACCCCTCTGCATGAGAGCTGCAGGCCTGCCTGTTCCGTTTCAGCTCCCACATTTGAGCTGACTCTTGGGGTGCCATCCACTCCCCCTGCCCTGTCCTCTTGGCCCCTCAGTAAGTGGGGGCAGCACTGGGGGCTGGGTCCCACACCAGACTCCACCCCATTCCCACTGGTACCTGGCCCACCCAGGCCCTGGCACAGGATTTCCCAGCTTCCTGCCCTTTTTCCCACCAAGTCTGGCCAGACGCTGAGTGGCTGGTAGTCCTGCCCAGCCACCCCCGTGGCCAGTGCTGGCCTCATCTCCAAGCAGTGCCATCTCTAAGGTCAACTCTGATGTGGGGTTCCCATCAGCAGCACCTCCACAGAGTGCTGTCACCGTGTCCCCACCAGGGCCCGGGCGGGGGGCTGCGGAGTCAGAAGCCCCTGATTGTGAGGTGCTGGGCTCGGGGGCGCCGATCTCCTCTCCTCTGGACACTGCTCTGGGGCTGCTGCTGCGAGGCAGCGAAGGCCGTTGCTCCCAGAGGGGCCGTGCATGGGAAGATAATTGTGTGGCGTGTTCCTGGTCACGCGGCCAACCATTTTAGAAAGTCCTGAGGCAGCAGCACTCTTCCTGCCTGGGATGTGCAGCGCACGTCTCTGTGTGGCCTGTGTGACGGCAAAGCCAGCTCCACGGTGCTCCTGGCTCTGTGCCCACTCCAACCTGGTACCAGGGGCATATGACACCCAAGGCCCAGGCCCTGCCCTCAAGGATTCCAAGTTCATCAGGGGCACCCGAGGGGCTGCACTGGCAGGGAAGGGCATCCAGCCCAGCTCAGAGGCCACCCTGAAGTTTGCCCCTGGCCCTGCCATCTTCTGAGGCACATGGCGGCCAGTGGTGGGACTCCAGACCCTGTGCCGCCTGCTGGCGCACTGACCTCTCAGGCCACGGGGCCAGAAGCCACACACATTCTGCTGAGGGCAGCCTCGTGCTGCTGGAGGAGTCAGGTGGGCCTGGGTTCCTGTCCTGCCTGTGGCTGCCTGCAGGCCCCGAAGTGACTCACGCCTTCCGTGAGCCTGGGGTGGGCAGAGTGCTGTGACCCTGCGGGTTGTCACTGCCACTGCTCACAGGGCTGGGGCAGATGCCAACAGGCCAGCCTCTGGCTCCTGCAGGCATCCACCAATCGAAAGCGTGTAGAAAACATTGCTAAGAGGAAACTGGATTCCCTCATCAAGGAGTCGAAGATTCGGGACTGTGAGGACCCCAATGACTTCTCCGTCTCCACACTGTCCCCATCTGGAAAGCTCGGACGCAAGGTAGAGGCCAAAAAGGTGACACCCCTGATGCCAACAGGTCTCCCCGACAGCCAGCCTGTGGGCCAGCCAGGGCTCCCGAACGTATGGGTCTGTGCGCACACACCTCCAGGTGTGCACTCACACCTGTGCACACACAAATCTGCACACAAGCACACCTCTGTACACACCTCTGCACATACACCTGCATGATCCATACCCACCTACCAGCGGGGTCTCAAAACCCAGTCAGTCGTGGGAGCTGCCCCGCTGTGGGGAATTGACGGCCTTCCCTGCCCAGCCCCCCACACCCCGCCTGGAGCTGCCTGTGGCCACGTGGGGAAGCTTCCACGTGGAGCGAATGGCCCTCAGGGGCTGTCATGGCAGACACAGTGGAGTGTGTGTGGGGTGAGAGGTGACAGGCAGGGCGGGCCGGGTCCTGTGGTCACAGAGCCTCCTTGCAGACCTCAAAGGAGCCAGGAGCTGTGGCCGGCAGATCCTGCAGTCCTGCTGTGGGTGGGACCGAGTGGGGAGCGTGGGTGGGCCCTACAGACCCTCCACAGGGTGACAGTGCTGGTGGGCGCCTGTGCTGGGGACAGTCTCCTGGTGCCTGGAGAGCCCTACTGTGCCCTGTGGCACTGGCTTGTTCTGCCTGTCCCTGCAGGGACCTTGCTGTTTTCCTAACCCTTGGAGAGGGTGGGAAGGTGACTTCTCCCTGGCCAAGTGGGGGTGCTGTGTCCCCTTCCAGGACCAGTATTTTTAGACTCAGGTGTTTGCGTTTCCGCCCACGGTCCTCGGAGCACTCGGCACAGCTGACACCGCAGGAGAGCTCGAGGAACATGCCCTGTGCAGGTGGCTCTTGCGGGGCCCGAGCTGACAGGCGTTCCTTTATTTTTATCCCAAGGTGTCTAGGTGGGGGAGAGTGGCCATCTGTGGCTCCGCTGGGCAGCCAGCTGGGCCTGTGCAAAACCTGGAGATGCGTCTGCAGGTCCAGGAAAGTGGCCTCCTGCAGACCTCACGTCTGAGCTGCTGCTGGGGGTTCTGTGCTCAGGGACGGCTTCCTGCAGGAGGAGGAGGGGCTCAGGCACAGCCACTAAGGTTGCAGAAGGAGCGGGAATCCCACCCTGATGAGAGACACTCCCTGCTGGGTGTGGACACACACCCCAGAAAGGTCCCAGAGCCTTTAGCACAGGAGAGGGGCGGAGCTGATGCCAAGGCCAGGCCGGGATGCATTCAGTCCTGGAGCTCACTGGGCGCGTGGCCCAGGTGAAGGGGGTGTCTGTGCGCTGGGGGTCGTGGGAATGGCAAATCCCACCGAGGGACACCTGTGCCTCTCTGTCCCCCTGGGCCAGCCGGTGTCCCCTCTGCCCATGAACCTTGAGGACGTAAGGCCTCTACTCATGCGTCCCTGAGGCCCGGGAGCAGGAATGGGTATCTTGGGGAGAGAAGCCGGATGGGTAAGGAGGGCACCCACCCCCAGACAGCTGGGCACAACCCAGTGAGTGCTTGTACTGCCAACAGCCTCGCCCGGCAGGCACCCTTCCCTGAGCACCCCCTTGGGGCCCAGCACCCAGCCTCCCCGACAGAGGCAGGGCTGGGGGGCGGCTGAGACCCTCCACTACCCTCCAGGCCCCCTCGCCTCCTGGGCCTTCTGCTGCCCCTTGGAGCATGGTCGGGTCTTGCTGTCTCCTCTGTTTGGGAGTCCCAGGGGTGACAGCAGGTCTGGCCATGCAGTACGGGCTGTGTCTGGCCGTCCGTCTCCTGGGTCAGTGCGTGCCTCTCCTCGGTCATGCCTGGATTTACAGTCACTCGTGGCTCTGGGTCACTGCGGCGTTTTGGGGATGTTTAAGGAGCTGTGAAGTGTGGTGGCCCCGACTGGCTCCAGGCGCACTGTGAATCCGGCTCCTGGAGCCTCTCCCGGCAGCTGTGGCGTCAATAAATTAAGAGGAAACCGGGGCTGGCTTTTCTGGAGGTTGAGAGAGACGAGCACGTCTGAGAGCCGTGTGGACCCGGACAACCCGGAAGCCTCCTGCTGCGGTGCACGCGGGGCCTCGGGCTCCGGCCAGTGCAGCCTGGTGACGGGAAGGCCCCGCGGCCACTCTGGGCTGTGGGAAGGGCCGTCCAATCCCATCCTGGCTCCCTGTGAGGGTGAAGGAGGGGCAGGCCACACCTCTGGGCCATGGTACCAGAGCACAGGGAGGCTGGCGGGAGCTCCCCGGCCGTGTCAACAGGACTGAGAGGCCCGCCTGGCATGGGGCCTGCGGGCGCAATGTGTCCTGATTTCCGATGCGTCCGGTGAGGGAGTGTCCAGGCAGGCACAGGTCCAGGCTGGTGAGAGCGGGGAGCAGTAGGAGCGGTTTGCTGCGGCGTGGCTGAGCGCCGAGTCTGTGGTCGTGAGAGCTGCAGTGGCCTCTTTGCAGCAGTGTGGGAGCATCCGCGGGTGTAGGAGGGCGTGTGTGCAGGGGCGTGTTGTGGGTGTTGCAGGGGTGTGTCCAGAGGGGTGGGCGTCTACAGGGGCATGGCCACGGGTGGGTGCTGTGTCCGCTTCTGGCGGAAGTTCCTCTCTAACAGGGACCCCTGCTGCAAGCCCAGGGCTTCGCAGTGTTTCGAAGAAAGCAGCCCCCACCCTTGGTGGGGGACAGGATGTGCATGGGAGCCCCTCCTGAGCACAGCCAGGCCATGTTTTGGGGGTATCTGTGGAGGGGGCTGCAGGGGTCAAGTGGCAGCACAGGCTCTGCTGGTTCCATTGGGAATGAGCTTTGGGATGAATGAGCAGTTGGTGATGTGGCCCGGGGTTCAGCGGGGGGCAAGCAGGGGAGCCCCGGATGTGCCTGCTGCTTACACAGTGGTAGGAAGGCTCACAGTGGCTTCCTGGGGTTCCCTGGTTTACGGCCCGCCTCAGGGAGCGCCCACTGGAGCTGTCTGTCTGATGACGAGGTACCTGCGCGTTATGGGAACAGGTCAGGGCGGCAGGGCCACGGAACGCTCGTAAAAGGGTTATGCAAGCAGGCCTGGCCGAGGAATATTCCAGACACACAAATGCAGTTATTATGTAGTCACCACTGGTGGGGAAAAAAAATTCCGAACTTAATGAGTTTAAAATAACGCATGAGAGACGCTGAGGCAGGTGTGAGCACATGTTTCCACCGGGGCCTGCCTTCCAGGCTGCTTCTCCTCAGCAGCTGGCTCTGCGCCAGGGCGGACTGGGAACGGCGGCCACGGGGCTCCCCAACCTGTCCCCGCCCTGCCCTCTCCTCCCCTGTCTGCCTTACTTCAGACCTGGCTCAAGCCCACCTCCTCCAGGAGGGCCTCCTGTGGCGACCAGGGAGCTGTCCCGGCCTCCCTGCCTGGTTCAAGGCTGGGCTCACCATGTCCCTGTCTCTCCCTTGGACTCAGAGCAAGGCTGAAGAGGACGTGGAGTCTGGGGAGGATGCCGGGGCCAGCAGACGCAACGGGCGCCTCGTCGTGGGAAGCTTCTCCAGGCGCAAGGTCCGGCGCAGCTCCCAGGCCAGGGTCCCCGTCTGGGCCCAGTGTTCTCCCTGCTCCCAGTGCCCCAGTAGGCCCTGCCCCAGCCCCCAGGGTTCCCAGCCCCCAGGGTTCCCAGCCTGGCTTGCAGGATCCCTTCTGAGTCGGGCTGAGCTATCGGCGGCAGGTGCCAGGGACTGGGCCAGGAGCCTGGGCTTGGAGCTGGTGGGAGCAGGTGCCTCGCTGGCTCACATCCCTTCTCTGGCCCACGCTGGCCCTTGTCCCAAGCTCAGGTGCCCTGTGGCTGCCCTGGGTGTCCGCCGGAGCCCAGATTGGGAGGGCACTGAGGAGGCTCTGGCAGGCCCAGCCAGGCGGGATGGACATGGGAGGCTGTGTGGGCCACCGGGGACCCTGGAGGACAGGCCCTCCCCAACGCCCTAGCTTCGCCAAGGCCTGACCTGGGCCAGGGGCCCTACAGCTCATGCCTCTGCCCCCCACACAGAAGAAGGGCAGCAAGCTGAAGAAGGCGGCCAGCATGGAGGAGGGAGATGAGGGCCAGGACTCCCCGGGAGGTCAGAGCCGAGGGTAGGTGCCCTGCCCCATGGGGAGGCCCTGTACGCTCCTGGGAGCCTGGCCCAGCCAGCCCCTTCTCTGTGGTGACCCCACCAGGGACAACCCCGAGCCGGGCAGGACCCACCCCCTTCTTGGCCCCTGGAAGCAGTGGGAAGTGGTGGGGAGTGTGGTGTGCAGGGCAGGCTGGTGGCTGCGAGCAGTGGGGGCAGGGGTGGCCGAGCAGGTGGCTGGAGGGCCCAGGTCCCCACAGGCCTGGATGCTGCTGGGCTGTCGGCCCTTGGTCCTCACCTCCTCCTATGAGGCCTCCAGCCTCATGCCCTCCCCAGGGGGCATCAAATGCCTGCCATGAAGTGGCTCCCCCACTTCCCGTCCAGTCAGGCTGAATTCAAGGCCCAGGCCCCTGTGTCTGAGGCTCCCCTCACCACTGTCTGGAGTCTCTTTGGGATCTCAAACCTACAAGCCCAGAAGGAGCTTCCGCCCCTCCCCAACCCTGGGCTCCCCCGTGCTGCCCACTCCCTCCTATTGCCGTCTCCCCTCACTTCCATCCCCCAGCGGTTCCTCTGTGCCCCTCGCCTGGGTGCAGCCCCCTCCTGTCCAGTCCCGTCCCACGTGCCAGCCGGGCTCTGCCCTCAGCACACACCTGATCCACACGCGCTGCTGCCACCTGGGTGACACGGAGGCCCCCCCGGCCTCCTCTCCACATAGTGATTCTAGTCCAGACCCAGGCCCTGACCCCAGCTCTCCCCTGCTCAGAACCTTCCAGAAGCCCCCACACCTGCCACGCTTGGCAGACCACATCATCCTCCACTGCACACAGTGCCTGGAGCCTTTGCCTCTGCCGGTAGCTCCGAGCCAGCCCACATCCTGCCTGGCACTCGGGTTTCCGCAGCCTGCAGCCCAGTCTGGGGTCTGTCTCTCAGGGTTCAGGGCCCGCTGCGTGAATTAATGAACCTGCCTGAGTCCTGGAGCCCGTCTCACGGAGCTGGGTGCCAGGCTGGCCCTGGATGGGAGGGGTTCTGACACCCTGTACCTGCCACAGGACGACCCGGCAGAAGAAGACCATGAAGCTGTCCCGGGCCCTCTCTGACCTGGTGAAGTACACCAAGTCCGTGGCCACCCACGACATAGAGATGGAGGGTGAGTGGCTCAGGGACCTGGCACAGGTGGAGGCCTCCCTGTCCCCAATCCCTGCTATGCTGCTGGGCGCCGGGCGAGGTCGAGGACTCGCAGTCTGACGACCGGTCACCGGTGCCACAGCGGTGTCCAGCTGGCAGGTGTCGTCCTTCAGCGAGACCAAGGCCCACCAGATTTTGCAGCAGAAGCCGGCGCAGTACCTGCGCTTCAACCAGCACCAGCTCTCCCGCATCTACCCCTCCTCCTACCGCGTGGACTCCAGCAACTACAACCCTCAGCCCTTCTGGAATGCCGGCTGCCAAATGGGTGGGTGCGGGCGTGGCGCACTGGGCGTGGTGGGAGGGCTCGGCTCAGATGGTCCCTGGAGCCCAAGCGGTGAGCAGGGTTCCTGCTGGGGCCTTGGTTCTGTCCAAGCTCTCTTGCCCTTGGAGCCTCCACACCTCCGCGGCGTGCTGCCGATACCAGGCTGCCACTGACACCAGGCTGCCACTGACACCAGCCTAGCACTGACACCAGGCTGCCACTGACACCAGGCTGCCACTGACACCAGGCTAGCACTGACACCAGGCTGCCACTGACACCAGGCTAGCACTGGGGCAGGGTCCTTCAAGCCTCAGGGGGATGTGGGAGCGATGATGCAGGCCTGTCCACGTACTCCCAGGGACACCTGCCTGCGAGGCTGGCTGCGCCAGCTCCAGGAACGTTCCTCCAGGATGTGCTGGCCTCAGTTCTGCACAGGTGCGAGCCTCAGCGTCCCATTCATATTGGGTGAACGAGCGGCAGACAGCAGATCCGCGGCAGCTGTGCAGGGGAGGCTAGCGTGTGGTGGCAGGTGGGTGGGGGACACCCCTGGAAGGTCGGGTGCTGACCGGGGCAGCCTTGTATCCCCCTCACAGTTGCCCTGAACTACCAGTCAGAGGGGCGGATGCTGCAGCTCAACCGAGCCAAGTTCAGCGCCAACGGTGGCTGCGGCTACGTACTCAAGCCCGAGTGCATGTGCCAGGGTGAGGCGCTCGGATGCTCAGGGCTCGGATGGGCCTCCTGGGTGTCCCCAGAACGGAGATCGGAGCCCCACGGGCTAGCAAGGGGGTGGGGGCGGCTTTGGCAGAGTCCCCTGGAGGGTCAGGTTGGGACGAAGCTCCCAGGATGCTGGGGAGGTGGGTGGGGAAACCCTCCTTGCTAGGGTTGCAAAGAAGGGCCCAGCTCTGCCCGGAATCCAGGGATGGAGAATTGGGGAGCCTGGGCCCCATGTGAGATTCATGGCAGGACTTGTCTGAGGGGGGCCCAGTGCCAGCGACCCAGCCCCCTGTGCCTGGCCCCTCTGTGGGTCTCAGGACCTGGGTCTGGGCTGGGTGTTGGAGGGAACCTCCTCCCAGCTCTCAGACACCTCTGTTTTGTCTGCTGTGGATGACTTCTAGCTTGGTCCCCCTGTGGCCCTGGCAGGAGTATCACCATGGGAGTGGGCAGGACAGGGGACGGGCGAGTGGACCTTCCGCTGGACCTGGCTACTGCTGTGGACCGGCCACTTCCACCTCTGCCCTTGGCTTGCCCTCCTCGGAGTTCTCAGCCTGACCGGGCCCCAGGGCACTGTCACCAGAGACCCCACCCCTCAAACCCCCAGGGACCCAGACCCAACCCCAGAAGCTGTGTGACCTCCTCCGCTCAGCCGTGGGAGGCATGGGCTCTGTCCCATGTGCTGCGGTGGCCACAAAGGTGATCCATACTGGGCCAGGCGCACCTGCCCCCCTGAGGTGCCCCCCCGGACTGCTGCCTCCCTCCCTCCACCTGGCACTGGCTGCAGTCTCCTATGTGGGGGCCGGGGAGGGGCAGCCATGCCCCAGCGAGTAGGGGGCTTGCTGAGGGCTGGGCCACTGACCACCTGCCCGGCATCCCCTTAGGTGTGTTCAACCCCAACTCGGAGGACCCCCTGCCCGGGCAGCTCAAGAAGCAGCTGGTGCTCCGGATCATCAGTGGCCAGCAGCTCCCCAAGCCGCGCGACTCCATGCTGGGGGACCGCGGGGAGGTGGGGGCCAGCCCTGCACAGGCGGGTGGGAGTGGGGAGTGGGCCGGGCATCGTGATGGGCCCCGAAGCCAGCCCCACTCCTGTGTCCCAGATCATCGACCCCTTTGTGGAGGTGGAGATCATCGGGCTCCCTGTGGACTGCAGCAGGGAGCAGACCCGCGTGGTGGATGACAACGGTGAGGCTCAGCCGTGGCTCTGTCACGCTGGTGATGGAAGTCTGAGGGGGAGGGTTGGGGCTACCTGGTGTGCCCGGGTGCTCTGCCCAGGCCTCCCTCGGTGACAGTCCTGGGTGCCGCTCCCCTCTAGGTGGGCAGTCCCGGGAGCGGCACCGGGAGCGGCATTGGGAGTGGTGTGGGCCGGGGCTCCAGGCTGGAGTGGTGCTGGGCCGGGCCCTGCCCACGGGACACTCCTCCTGGCGCTGCTTCCCCAGGGTTCAACCCCACCTGGGAGGAGACCCTGGTGTTCACAGTGCACATGCCGGAGATCGCGCTGGTCCGCTTCCTCGTCTGGGACCATGACCCAATCGGGCGTGACTTCATTGGCCAGAGGACGCTGGCCTTCAGCAGCATGATGCCAGGTGGGCAGGTGTGGACACGGTGCCCCCCGCACTGGCTGAGGGCCCCCAGGCAGGGCAGGCACTGTTTCCCCTGCGAGTTGGTGCCTGTGTGGGCGGGCCTGCATCTGGCACCAGAGACAGGAGCTGAGGACAGGAGAAGAGCCAGCCTGGGGCTCTGTGGGTCTGATGGGGACATAGCCTGTGCGGGAGAGGTCACCCCCAGGAAGAGGGCTGAGGACAGGACAAGAGCCAGCCTGGGGACCTGCGGGTCGGGGGGCGGGGGGCACGGCCTGTGGGGGAGGGGCCACCCCCAGGAAGAGGTCCCTGCAGGCTGGTGCAATGCCAGTGGGCTTCCTGGAGGAGGTGGGGGTAGTGCTGGGCCCATGGGAGGCAGAGGTCCCAGGCCTGGGTTTGTCGGCTGTATTTGGGGTCTTGGGACCTTTGAGTAGAGTGGGGGACAGAGCAGGTGGGGGCCTCGGGAGGCTGTGACCTCATGACCCTGCTGACCCACACTGCTCCAGGCTACAGGCACGTGTACCTGGAGGGGATAGAAGAGGCCTCCATCTTCGTGCACGTGGCTGTCAGTGACATCAGTGGTAAGGTGAGTATCACCCCCTGCCACCAGCCATCGTGGGGAGGGGCCGCACCAGCCCCTTGTCCTATGCACCCCCATGTGTCCCCAGGGCTGGGTCCTGAACTCAGGCAGTGAGGCCTAGGGTCCCCTCCCCGGGCCTCTGCTCCTCTACCTGCAAGAGGGGGTGCTGTGGGGGTCTGGCTCCTGAGCCACCAGTGCCCACCTCTGACCCCAGGGCTGGCTGTGGGCATCTCCGGCAGGGCAGGTCCCAAGTGCTCTGGGCCTTGCCCCGCCGGCCTCGCAGGCTCCACCCCCACAGTGCTGCCATCTGGCTTCTCAGCAGGGACTGAGTGGTGCCCCCTCCCCTCTCTCACCCCCTACCCCTCTACTTCCTGCTGTCACATGGAAGGCAGCTGCCCCGGTTTGCCTGTCACTCCACACCCAGCATGTCTGTCCCCTGCCCCAGGTCAGAGTGGGGACTCGGCTTCCGCAGGAAGGGGTGCTGGTGCCGGCCCTGCTGCCCTGCAGAGCCGGATGCCCTGGTTCTCAGCCGAGGCCCAGTGCCCCCTGGGTCCTGCTGGTTGCAGTTGGCCCTTGGAGGACCCTGCTCACACAGCACGAGGGGCCTGCCCAAGCCCAGTGCTGACTCTCCTGCCGTGCTCTTGGGCCCAGAAGTGCCATCCGGCCTCTGCTGTCTATATACCCATCTGTTCCTCGTCCCCCAGGCCGCAGGGCTCCCCAGGCCGCAGGGCTCCCCAGGCCGCTGCTGTGGCTGCCTCACCTGCTCCCTCTGTCTCTTTGGTCTTGCAGTCGGCTTCTCTATGGCCTCAGTCTCTACCTTTAGAAGCCCAGCTCTGTTAGGAGCCTTGAAGGTACCCGGTGCGCGGGACAGTGCGGCCCGCCACCCCTGCATGCCCAGGCCATGCCCCATTAGCATCCGTGATTCCTGGTAGCATTTGGGGACTGTCGCTCTTGTGACGTGGATCATGACATGGCTCTGGGGGCCCTGGCCATCCCCAGCCAGAGTGGCATTTACGAGGCAGATCCAGGGTTCAGCTGGGTGGCCGCCTTCTCACTGGCCTCCCCTCTCCTCCTCTCCCTCAATCCTCCCTCCCCTCCCTCAGCCCCTTCCCTGGTGGGGAGCCCGCTGGAGCCCCCGCTGTGCCCCTCCTATCCCCCTCCTTCTCTCTCCTGCCCCCCTGTCGGACCCTCAGGCTGCTGGTTCTGAGTTCCCCTCCCGCTCCTTCCCTGTCCTTGCCAACCATGCCCAGTGCCTGGGATGAGGGCACCCCTGAGGCCGGTGCTCCGAGCTGGAATCCCGGATCTGCTTCTAAATGGCTTCCCAGCCACTGTGACCAAATGCGTGGATTTGGAATCTTGAATCAGGAAGCTGATTCAAGTGCTGGCCATCTGAACGCATCTGCCCAGAGGCGCCCTGCAGGGAGGTGACCCACCTGCTGGGCCTGGGCCGCTCTGTGCACAAGCACGGCTCATCATGGGGGCACAGTGGGTGCTGCCGGTCTCGGGGGCATCTGGCATGTGAGGGCCCCTCTGGCCTCTGCACCCTGGAGATGCAGCTGCCTCCCTCTCAGCAGCTGTTCTGCTCAGGCAGGGACCGCCTGGACCTAGCTGTCCAGGAAGATTGGCTGTGGCCAGGTACTGGTGGGCCAGGAGCCTGAGCCCATCTTGGCAGGGTTCAGGGGTCAGCAAGCCAGTTGTGGGCCTTGGGGGTTCACATGAGCAGAGGGCAGGGCGAGACCAGAAAAGGCTGTCTGGGGGAATTCAGGAAGGTTTCCTGGAAGAGGTGGTACTTCCCAGGGCAGGAGTATCACCATGAGAGTGAGCAGGACGTGGGCTGGGCGAGCAGGCCTCCCACTGCACCTGGTTACTCCTGCTGTAGACCAGCTGCTCCTGCCTGAGAGAGGGGCACACGCAACCAGGGAGTGCCACACCAGTGTCCCCTGCCAGCGATGGGGCTGCAGGTCTCTGAGCAGGTGCAGGCTATGGTGGGCCAGGCTGGGACTTGAGGTCTTTCCTCCGGAGGAAGGACCTTCTCTCCATGCCCCTCACAGGCCCCACATGCCCAGGAGGGTGGGGTGGGCCATCTGTACTTAGATCTGTAGCAGCCACTGTCCCAGGCAGAATGCCCTAGGGACCCTGCTCCTGAAGGCCCAGGTGTGTCCACACGCCCCCAGCCTGAGGTGGCCTGGCCCCTCGGACCGAGACACGTCTGTGGCACGGTCTGGAAAGCTGGCCCTGGGGGTGCAGCTGCAGCTGGGCTGGGACCCCTGGCAACAGCTATGCAGGTTCCTTCTCTTGCAGGTCAAGCAGGCTCTGGGCCTAAAAGGCCTCTTCCTCCGAGGCCCAAAGCCCGGCTCACTGGACAGTCATGCTGCTGGGCGGCCCCTGGCCCGGCCCTCCGTTAGCCAGAGGCTCCTGCGGCGCACAGCCAGCGCCCCAACCAAGAGCCAGAAGCCGGGCCGCAAGGGCTTCCCGGAGCTGGTCCTGGGCACTCAGGACACAGGCTCCCAGGGGGTGGCGGATGACATGGTGCCCCTCAGCCCCAGACCTGCTCTGGAAGCCCCAGCCCAGGAGGGGCCCGGCAGCGGCAGCCCCCGAGGTAAGGCACCAGCTTCAGTGACAGAGAAGAGCCCTGTGCGAGTGCGGCCCCTGCGCGCCCTGGACGGCCCCGGGGCTGCTGGGATGGCCGCCACATGCATGAAGTGTGTGGTGGGATCCTGCGCCGGCGTGAACACCGAGGGCCTGCAGAGGGAGCGGCCACCCAGCCCGGGGCTCGCGAGCACGCAGGCAGCCATCCGCCAGCAGCCCCGGGCCCGGGCTGACTCACTGGGGGCCCCCTGCTGCGGCCTGGACCCTCAAGCTATCGCAGGGAGAAGCAGAGAGGCACCCAAGGGTCCCGGGGCCTGGAGGCAGGGTCCAGGCGGTAGCGGCTCCTCGGACTCCAGCAGCCCAGACAGCCCGGGCATCCCTGAAAGGTCCCCCCACTGGCCTGAGGGTGCCTGCAGGCAACCGGGGGCCCTGCAGGGAGAGATGAGTGCCTTGTTTGCTCAAAAGCTGGAGGAGATCAGGAGTAAATCCCCCATGTTCTCCACCGGTAAGCCCCTTCTGCCCTGCGCGGTCCTCCCGCACGCCCCCGGCATGGCTGGGCCTGGGTCACCTGCTGCTGCTTCTGCGTAGACGGCATCGTCTCGTGTGCTCGTGGCTCTGTCTCCGTGGCACTGTTTCCGTGGCACTCTGCTCCCTTGGCTTGCCTGTGGCCAGTAGCCCCAGCCCTCCTGTCTGACCTTGAGGCCCTGGGACTTGGGGTGGAGCTGGTTTGAGGCCCGACAGGCTGGAAAGAACTAGCTGCTCTTGCTGAGGGTCCGGGGCCAGGAGCGTGGCCTGACATGCTGGGCCCCTCTGACTGGGCGCTTCCTCAAACTCACCTCCCGGGCGGCTGGCGACTGATGCCCTTCCTGGGACTGGGGGCCACGTCCCATCCCATTCCCACCGCCCTCCAGGGCAGGCTCCAGGGGTCCCTCCTGGGAAGTCTGATGTGGGCAGGTAGTGCAGCTGCTGGGTGTCTCCTACGTCCCTGGGACGCCTGGAGCTTGCCGAGTGCTGTGTGGAGTGGATTCCCTGGGCCCTGAGGGAGGGACATACACGGAGCCCACCCCATACCACCCTGCCCCTCCAGACCCCCTGACCAAGCTTTCCTTTCTGCCCCCACCCACGCTGCCTCCGTAGTTAGGAACTGAGAGCGGCGAGCGACAGGTAACGGGGCCCAGCCCTGCTGTCCCGTGCTGTCCCAGCCCCAGGAGGGCCCCATGTGTGGCACAGGGCATGGACTGGGCCTCACCAGCAGCAGGGTGGGGACACTGAGTGTGCCGCGCCCGGGGGATGCCTCGGGGTGGGAGCTGGGCCCGGCGACCCTCGGCACAGGGTACTGGGGACACCACCCTGACTCAACTCCTCTCCGCCTCTCTCCCTGTCTTCCTCTCTTCCTCTCTTCTGCTTCTCCCTCTGGCTCTCTCGCTCTCACTCCCCTACCTCCCCACAGACACCCGCCCCCTCTCCACGCAGCGGCCGCTCCCTCCACCGTGCAGCCTGGAAACCATTGCCGAGGAGCCCGCCCCAGGCCCTGGCCCCACGCCACCAGCGGCCGTCCCCACCAGCTCTTCTCAGGAACGGCCCCCATACCCAACAGGACCGGGAGCCGATGTGACAAGCCCCCCAGAGGACACTGAGGAACACCGAGACAGCAGGCCTCGGCCGTGCAATGGCAAGCGTCCCAGCGGGGCATACGAGGGGGCCCCCAGCAGCCAGTCAGACGGCAGGAGCCAGCCCCGGACCCCGGGCCACCTGCCCGTGATTAGAAGGGTGAAGAGTGAGGGTCAGGTGCCCACAGAGCCCCTGGGAGGATGGCGGCCCCTGGCTGGTCCCTTTCCAGCCCCTGCCGTGTACTTCGATGCCACGGCCGGTGACCGGCTGTGGCAGCGGCTGGAGCCATGTGGCCACCGAGACAGCGTTTCCTCCTCCTCCAGCATGTCGTCTAGCGACACTGTCATTGACCTCTCCCTGCCCAGCCTGGGCCTGGGCCGCAGTCGTGAAAGCCTCCTCGGAGCCCATGTGGGACGCCTGCCCCCCAGGCCCCACTCAGCTTCAGCTGCCCGCCCAGACCTGCCACCTGTGACCAAAAGCAAATCCAACCCCAACCTGCGGGCTGCGGGCCAGCGGCCTCCCACGCCTGACGAACTGCGGCCCAGGCCCCTGGCCCCACGGATGCCTGGCCTCCCACTCCGGCTGCCCTGGGGCTGCCTCTCCCTGGTGGGCCTGCAGGACTGCCCCGTGGCTGCCAAGTCCAAGAGCCTGGGGGACCTCACTGCTGATGACTTTGCCCCTAGCTTTGAGGGCGGCTCCCGCAGCCTGAGCCACAGCTTGGGCCTCCCGGGAGGGACACGGCGGGTGTCGGGGCCAGGGGTGAGACGGGACGCCCTGACGGAGCAGCTGCGCTGGCTCACGGTCTTCCAGCAGGCAGGAGACATCACGTCACCCACCAGCCTGGGCCCGGCTGGGGAGGGGGTGGCGGGGGGCCCCGGTTTTCTGCGGCGCTCCTCCTCCCGCAGCCAGAGCCGTGTGCGTGCCATTGCCAGTCGGGCCCGCCAGGCCCAGGAGCGGCAGCAGAGACTACAGGACCTGGGCCGGCAGGGACCCCCAGAGGAGGAGCGGGGCACCCCCGAGGGCGCCTGCTCCGTGGGCCACGAGGGCGGTGTGGATGCGCCAGCACCTTCCAAGGGAGCCCCTGGGTCAGCACCCGTGGCCGCGGAAAACCCGGTCCTGCTCCGCCTCTGACCACCTCAGTGGTGGGAACCTGGGGGGCTCTGGAGGCCCAGGACAGGGGTGGGCGTGTTGTTTGCTCAGGAAACAGGGCAGCCAGGCCCCCAAAACTGTGTCCCTGGCTGCCCTGTGTCCCCTTGGCCCCTGCCTCCCTCCTGCCCCTGCTCCCGGGGGAGGAAAGGCTGAAGCTGCCGGCCTGGGGCCCACAGGAGGGGGTCGAGGCTGGCCCCGCCAGGCAGATTTTCCGGTGTTTTAGGATCGATCCATACAGAAATATTTAAATTTTTAGAAGCAAAACTTATACAACATTAAAATGATACCAAGTCCCTTTCCATTTTTACCTGGCTTTTCGCCCCGGGTGTGTGTGGTGTGCATCTGTGCACACCTGTCCTGAGCCTGCCCTGGGAGATGCAGCTGACCTGGCCACGGCACAGGCTGGGGTGCTTGTGAGGCACAGGGCTGCTCAGGATGCTACCTGGGCCTCGCCTTGAAGGCTGCATCTGCCTTGCTGCGACCATGCTGCCCTCTGCACCAGGCCTAAGCCTCTGTAAACTCCCGAACGTGGTTCCAATAAACGTGCTCACCAGCATGCACGGGCCTCCCGCTCGCTCAGCCTCCTGTGCGACACCAGGTGTCTGTCAGAGCCTGTGCCAGGCCCAAAGGACACCCCAAGAAAAGACCTGGCCCGTCCTCAGAGGGCTGAGCTGGATGGGCTCCCAGAGTGGGCTGCAAAGCCTGCTCCTCAGGGCGCAGACCCTAACCCCGGGCCGCCGGCCCCCCGACCCTGGGGGCTGCTCTGCCTGCAGTCTTGGAGGATGGTGGTTCCAGAAAGGCCGTACCCTGGAGAGGCTGGGGTGCTGGTTGGGCCTCCAGAGGCCTGTGCTGCAGCTCATCCTCTGCTGCCCCAACAATGGGAGTGGGTGTGGCCCACCCCGTGGCCAAGGTCAGGGAGTGTCCTGCCCCATGAGGCTCCACCACCTGCTGCTGCCCAAGGGGCCCGCCCAGCCCACCACCCGGATGAGTGCTGCTGTCGGGGTGTTCCGTCTCATCCCTGGCTGCCTTGCACCTAGGCAGGGCCCTTGGGAAGGTGGGCATGAGGCCCGGAGGCTGGAATCCTGGGGTGCTGGGGAAGTTCTGGGGAGTTGCTCTGCCCTCATCATGTTCCTGCACTGGCAGGGATCGTGGGCGGCCACAGGAACCGCTGTCATCACTTCCCCAACTCAGCCAGGCAGAGGGGCCACTGGTGCTCCCCTTCCCCGAGCCCCACCAGGCCCCTCAGAGAGAGCCTGCGAGACATCGCCATCGTCAAGCCCCGGGACGCTTGCGTGCGGGCAGCTGTGGCCCCACCGAGAGCAGGGGTGTGGTGAGCTGGTTGCCTGGGGCCCAGGGCGGCACCTGAGCCTGAGGAGTCTCAGTTCTGGGACAGGGGACTCACAGAGCCCCTGGCGATGACAATGACAGCAGCCTGATGACCGAGGCCTCCCAGTGAGCCCCTGAGTGGTGCTGTGGGCAGAGCAGGGCTTGAGGAGCCAGCTGGGGGTCTGCGGGAGTCAAGGAGGGGCTGAGAGCCTGGGGCCAGATCGTGTCTTGAGAAAAGCGCAGTCGAAATGGCCACGTCAAGGGAGCAAGGCGGAGGCCAGAGCCCGCCTGCTCTGGCTGGGGAAGGGCTGGGGTCACAGAGGCTAAGGTTACCCGGAGGCACAGGGGTGCCTGGCCCATAGGCTGGGTGGCCTCTTCTGCAGGAGGGGAGCTGAGGCCAGGGCCACAGGCAGGCTAGCAGGCCCTGCGTGGGGGTGTGCAGGGGCTCACCAGCCTGGGCTGGGCCCTGGTGTCCTTGTCCTGGCTCTGTCCTCCCAGGCCTCTGTGCATCCCCCACCTCCTCCTGGGATCCTGTCTGGGCCAGGCTCTGGCCAAACCTCTGCAGTGGGTGCGTCCCCTAGCACAGATGGACTCTCCAACCCTGGGGTCAAGCCCTGTGGATGTCAGGCCGGGCAGTCACACACCCAGGTGCCCAGAGTGGCCAGGCCACTGCTGCCATCCACCACCAGTGAGGGGGGCCAGGATGGTAGCAAGAGCTGGAGGGGCTGAGGAGTGCCAGGGAAGGCCCGAGATGCAGGCTGGGAGGGCTTCCCCATCAGAGAGCAGGGCCTGAGGAGAGGGCCGGAAAGTGGTAAGGGCCGATGGGATCCTGGGGGCTGGGCCTCTGCCCTGGGGACCCACAGGAGGGAGAAGCTGGAGCCAGGTGGACAGTCAACCTCAGGACAGGACAGGAGCCCCCTTGGTGGCCGCTGCACGAGGCTGGGCCTCAGGCTCCACGCAGACTCCAAGGGTAGGCCATGAAGAGACACCACCGTGGGGTCCAGAAATGGTCACTGGGCACCTCTGGGCAGGCCGGGTCTCCATGGGGGAGGGGTCTTAGCCTCTGCAGGTTCCAGACCACCAAGCAAAGCTGTCTGGAAGGTGGTCCATGCCACCCCACCTCCTTGGCCTAGGACAGCCTATGCTTGGAGGTCTCAGTGAAGCTCCCAGATCTAGGGGACCCTAGTCGGGGGGTGGTGGGGGCAAGGTAGCAGCTCAGCCTCCTCAGGGCCTGCCCAGCAGCTCAGCACCAGGAACAGTTCCCACCACATGAAATCAAAGCCGGTGGCCTGCAGCCAGCCCACCTCAGCAGGGCCTCCGCAAGCTCCGCGCCCTCCTGTCCTCTCTACGAGGCTGTGTGGTCTCAATCCCACACCTGGGCTGAGACGGGAGGGACCCCCAGGCGCCTTGGAGCTCCCAGGGGCAAGGACCAGCAGGCCTCCCTGCTGCCAGCTCCCCTCAGCCATGCCCACCCTAGCCACAGAACAGGGCCCCGGGGAGTCTGGTCCCAAGGCCATAGCAACAAAACCCACACGGTCCGCACAGTTCCTAGCAGGGGCCGCGTCAGCGCCCGGCTGCCTGAGAACCCCTGAGGGCGATCGATGCCGAGGGCTCCTTTCCCAGGCACTTGAGTCAGGAGTGCTGCTCAGCACCCACACGTCCTGCAGGCGCAGCGGGAGGGCACCAGAGGGACGAGGGCGGCTCTTCTGGCCCGGTGGGAGCAGTGAGAGACACAGGGGCCCGGGTCTGTGGGGCAGCTGGCGCTCGGTGCCCACGAGGTCTAGAAGCGGCGCAGGGAAGGGCTCCCGCTCTGGGCTCCCCACACGGGAAGAGTCGGGAGAGCCTCCTGCTCCAAAACAAAACAGCGCAGGCAGCTCCGGCCTCTTTTAAAAACTCTATTTGGTGCATGCCCACGGCGCTGCGTCCCGTCAGACATACCTGGATAGATCTCTCTATTTATACATATATATAAAAGGTTCTTTAGCAGTTAAATAGATTCCAACACGAATGTCTCCCAGGAGAAAGCTGCGTCTCGCCTCTCGGCCACACGCATCTGTGCGGGCTGGGGCGTACGTGCCGTGTCACGGTAGTGCGATATAAATATGTTGATTTGAACGTAGTCTCCCTGTGGTGGCAAAAACACATTCCTGACAAGTGACAAGCGGAACCATCCGGCGGCCGCGGTGCCTCACTCGGCCGGGACCTCATACTTGAAGATGACACTGAAGAGCCGGCCGCCCAGCCGCTCGGCCAGCCACGCGTTCTTGATGACGGCCAGCTTGAGGCTCTCACAGCACAGGGCCGCGTGGTAGTTGGTGTGGACAGCACGGCCCATGCCCTCGATGACCACCAGGTCCGCGCCACGCTCCCGCACCAGTGCGGCCAGCCCCTTATCCAGGCGGCTTTGGGGAGGAAGAGAGAGAGACTGGACGAGCGGACCCCAGACCCCACCTCCCATACAGGGCAGCGACCAACGTGAAGGCCGAAACCCCCACCCCTCAATCCCTGATGTGGGGGCCTCCAAACCCAGCCTCCGCCTGGGGCCTCCTCAGAGCGGCAGCTCCCGCAGCGCCAGAGCAGCTGCAGCCGGGAAACTGCCCGAGATCTCCCTCGAACTCTAGGGGCTGATTCCTTGTCACCTTCACGCCCTCCCTGTTGGTGAGGTGGGACTGGAGCACAGATGAAGCCCGCACTGGAGAATCCCACCAAGCAGAGAAGACCAGTGGCCCCAGCACTCAGAACCCGCTCATTTAAAGGGTTCCTTTCTCTGCAATCAGCAGGACAGAGAGCACCACATACAATCGACTAAGGGCCTCCAGAACCACAGAAGCAGAGCCTGCTGTCTCTGCGGGACGCAGAGGTGACGGACACCGGGCAGCTGCCCAGGTCGCCCTCAGCCTCAGCTGAGTGGCCACAGGGACATCAGCCCCTCCTGCCCCAAGTCCCCCAACCCAGCCCAGGTGTAGCCACCTCAGACCCTGAATCCATTCACTCTCCCCAGACCACCTTGGGGGATGGCGTCTCTGTCGCCTCCCGAGGGCAGTCCGGGCCTGGGGTCAGGAGAGGCCGTAGGGGCAGTCCTGAGGTCGGTGTCCCGCATGTGCCTGGGTGCAGGTGCACGGCGCAGAGGGCAGGGAGCCCAGGAGGGAGAGAGCAGGTGCACGGCACAGAGGGCAGGGAGCCCAGGAGGGAGAGAGCAGGTGCACGGCGCAGAGGGCAGGGAGCCCAGGAGGGAGAGAGCAGGTGCAGGCTGCGGGGTTACCAGGGAGCCCAGGAGGGAGAGAGCAGGTGCACGGCACAGAGGGCAGGGAGCCCAGGAGGGAGAGAGCAGGTGCAGGCTGCGGGGTTACCAGGGAGCCCAGGAGGGAGAGAGCAGGTGCAGGCTGCGGGGTTACCAGGGAGCCCAGGAGGGAGAGAGCAGGTGCAGGCTGCGGGGTTACCAGGGAGCCCAGGAGGGAGAGAGCAGGTGCACGGCGCAGAGGGCAGGGAGCCCAGGAGGGAGAGAGCAGGTGCAGGCTGCGGGGTTACCAGGGAGCCCAGGAGGGAGAGAGCAGGTGCACGGCGCAGAGGGCAGGGAGCCCAGGAGGGAGAGAGCAGGTGCAGGCTGCGGGGTTACCAGGGAGCCCAGGAGGGAGAGAGCAGGTGCAGGCTGCGGGGTTACCTGAGGTCGAGGCACGGGGAGCTGGAGCCTGTCTGCACCAGCAGCAGCCTCTCCTCCCGGAGTGCGGAGCTGCCAGACACAAGGTGGTCAGCGCCCCCAGCAGGGTGGCCCCCGGGAGCTCCCAGTTCAGTGACAATCCTCGTGGCCCACTCTGCCCAGCGGGTGCCCCTCCCCGTCAAGGCCCCCACAGCACCATCCGCCAACACTCACTGCACGACAGGGTCCATGCCCGCGATGCGCTCTGCCACGATGAGAGACTCGCCGTGGGTCACGTCGTTCAGGGCGGGGCCTGAGTTGCACGCCAGGATGACCTGCAGGAGGAGGGCCCAGGCTCTTTAGGAACCTGTGCCGGCCCAGCATGGTGCCTGTGTGCACCCCAGCCTTCGAGTGGCTGGCCTGGGTGAGGGTGCTGTGCTCTGCGGGCCTGGCCAGCCACCCGCTGCTGAGGAGCAGGGACCTTGCCTGACCTTGCCACTCTGTGGCCCCTGGGAGGGAGCCAAGCCGAGGGGCAGAACCGAGTTCACAGCCTGCCCTTGGGACCTGCCTGTCTCCAATTGGCATGAAGTCACAGTCCCAAAGCCTCCTTGCTGGGCGCACGCTTCCAGGAGCCTGGCCTCAGCCCTGGGCTTCAGCACATGGACCCTCGGCCTGAGCCCGGGGGGCTGGGAGCCTCCACCCCAGCATATGAGGGCTCTGGGCCGCCTCCCACACGCTGCCACCTGCACCTACCTGCTGCGTCTGCAGGAGCCCGACCACCGCCAGAGGCCCAGGGTGGCGCCAACCCCACCAAGAGCAGAGAAGCCCAGGGGAAGGGCCCCACCCACCACCTCGCCACTCACCTCAGTCCCTCTAAGGAGTAGCTCCCTGACAAAGGGGAAGACTCCCAAAATGATGTCTATTCCACTGTTATCTGCGAAAATTAAGGCACATTTATGAGGGGGCCCCTGTAAGACAAAACCAGGACGTTCAGTTGGGAACAGGTGCATCCAAGCAAGTCAGACCCCACCCCTGCCGCCCGCCCCGCTGCCCTGCAGGGGCCGAGACTGGGGGCTTCAGGGCCCCAGAGGCACCGGGGATGGATCAGCCTGCAGGGGCCGAGACCGGGGGCTTCAGGGCCCCAGAGGCACCAGGGATGGATCAGCCTGCAGGGGCCAGTGACTGTCTCTTCTGGCAAGGCTTTGTGCCTAGAGCAGGTGACCTAAGAAGTGGTCATGACAGGAGGGCAAGTGTGGAGCAGGGGACGCTGAGGCCTCGGCCTGCAGGACTGTGAGACTCTAACAGGAGGGGAGGGCCTCCGGAGGCAGCCCATGCCTACCTCCCTCCAGTGACCACCCGCCCCCCGGGCCCCACGCTGTGTCCCCAGGGGCAGAGGCGGGAAGCCCCTCCACATACCTTTAACCTCTGAAGCCACTCGCTATAGGAATCCACGAGCCACGGTCTTTCTGAGAGAGAGGGAGGGACACCCGGTCAGCTCGGCGCGCCAGGCCAGGGGTTAGGAGACGCATCTTCAGGGGTTCGTCTCTCCAGGAAGCAAGTTCTCCCCGCCCCCGAGCCTGGCTGACAGAGCCTCGAACAGGGGAGGTGCCTGGACCCTGACCGCAACTGCTTTCGCTGTTGCAGAGAACGCTCAGGCACGGCCCCAGCTCAAGACGCAGGTTACTTGGCCATCCGTACCTTGTAACTTCCTCTTTGCTTCTTCAAACCCAAAGTAGGGGTCGGATTCAAGGACACTGCATGCAGGAGGAGAAAAGAAAGTCAAGAAAAAACAGAACGAAAACCTTCGGCCAGAGTGCTCAATGTGAAGACCCCAAATCCCTCCCAGGCGGGACGGAGGCAGCTGCTCAATGTGAAGACCCCAATCGCTCCCAGGCAGAACAGATGCAGCATTCTTGATACGCGGTGATCAGCAGAAGGCTCAGGGGACCACCGAGCAAAGGTCTGAGAGAGCGCAGGCTGTTTCTTAAGGTGGACTCAGAGCCATGGGACCAGGGAAGCCCATCGGTGACTGGCAGCTGCAGTACGTCCCCGTGCTCGGCGCCCACGCGGGCGGTGTGGGAGACCCCGGCCACAAGGCCAAGCCCATGGGTCAGGACCCTCCTTCAACGCTCCCGACAGGCTGCGGGAGGGACCTGTGTCCCAGAAGGGCAGCCACGGTTGGGGGCAGCATTCTTGTCTATGTCTGGAGACACGAGTGGAACCCAGGGAGGGCCGGGAACCCAGGCATCTCCCTCCAGCCCCACATGTAAAACAAGCAGGGACCACAAGACATGGTGCGGCCGCCTGGGGAGGCTCAGAGACCGGAAGCAGCTTCTTCAGGAGTGAAGGTAAATTACCGTGGGAATGGTTCATTTCCAAGATTCAGAGCCCCGAGCTTTAGACACCTGCCTGTCCCACAGGCCAGTCTAGGGAACTCCTTTGCAAAGCCCCTTTGATCATCACATCAGAAATGTTTAATTCCTACCACATGTAGGAAACATGAATTTGGATTCTGACAATAGAAAATGTCAGAGGGGCAGAGCAAGATGGCCAAATAGGAACAGCTCCAGTCTCCAACTCCCAGCGCGAGCGACACAGAAGACCGGTGATTTCTGCATTTTCAACTGAGGTACTGGGTTCATCTCACTGGGGAGTGCCGGACGATCGGTGCTGGTCAGCTGCTGCAGCCCGACCAGCGAGAGCTGAAGCAGGGCGAGGCATTGCCTCACCTGGGAAGCGCAAGGGGGAAGGGAATCCCTTTTCCTAGCCAGGGGAACTGAGACACACAACACCTGGAAAATCGGGTAACTCCCACCCCAATACTGCGCTTTAAGCAAACAGGCACACCAGGAGATCATATCCCACACCTGGCCGGGAGGGTCCCACACCCACGGAGCCTCCCTCATTGCTAGCACAGCAGTCCGTGATCTACCGGCAAGGCAGCAGCGAGGCTGGGGGAGGGGCGCCCGCCATTGCTGAGGCTTAAGTAGGTAAACAAAGCTGCTGGGAAGCTCGAACTGGGTGGAGCTCACAGCAGCTCAAGGAAACCTGCCTGTCTCTGTAGACTCCACCTCTGGGGACAGGGCAATAACAAACACAGCCGAAACCTCTGCAGACGCAAACGACTCTGTCTGACAGCTTTGAAGAGAGCAGTGGATCTCCCAACACGGAGGTTGAGATCTGAGAAGGGACAGACTCCCTGCTCAAGTGGGTCCCTGACCCCTGAGTAGCCTAACTGGGAGACATCCCCCACTGGGGCAGTCTGACACCCCACACCTCACAGGGTGGAGTACACCCCTGAGAGGAAGCTTCCAAAGCAAGAATCAGACAGGTACACTCGCTGTTCAGAAATATTCTATCTTCTGCTGCCTCTGCTGCTGATACCCAGGCAAACAGGGTCTGGAGTGGACCTCAAGCAATCTCCAACAGACCTACAGCTGAGGGTCCTGACTGTTAGAAGGAAAACTATCAAACAGGAAGGACACCTACACCAAAACCCCATCAGTACATCACCATCATCAAAGACCAGAGGCAGATAAAACCACAAAGATGGGGAAAAAGCAGGGCAGAAAAGCTGGAAATTCAAAAAATAAGAGCGCATCTCCCCCGGCAAAGGAGCGCAGCTCATCGCCAGCAACGGATCAAAGCTGGACGGAGAATGACTTTGACGAGATGAGAGAAGAAGGCTTCAGTCCATCAAATTTCTCAGAGCTAAAGGAGGAATTACGTACCCAGCGCAAAGAAACTAAAAATCTTGAAAAAAAAGTGGAAGAATTGATGGCTAGAGTAATTAATGCAGAGAAGGTCATAAACGAAATGAAAGAGATGAAAACCATGACACGAGAAATACGTGACAAATGCACAAGCTTCAGTAACCGACTCGATCAACTGGAAGAAAGAGTATCTGCGATTGAGGATCAAATGAATGAAATGAAGCGAGAAGAGAAACCAAAAGAAAAAAGAACAAAAAGAAATGAACAAAGCCTGCAAGAAGTATGGGATTATGTAAAAAGACCAAATCTACGTCTGATTGGGGTGCCTGAAAGTGAGGGGGAAAATGGAACCAAGTTGGAAAACACTCTTCAGGATATCATCCAGGAGAACTTCCCCAACCTAGTAGGGCAGGCCAACATTCAAATCCAGGAAACACAGAGAACGCCACAAAGATACTCCTCGAGAAGAGCAACTCCAAGACACATAATTGCCAGATTCACCAAAGTTGAAATGAAGGAAAAAATCTTAAGGGCAGCCAGAGAGAAAGGTCGGGTTACCCACAAAGGGAAGCCCATCAGACTAACAGCAGATCTCTCGGCAGAAACTCTCCAAGCCAGAAGAGAGTGGGGGCCAATATTCAACATTCTTAAAGAAAAGAATTTTCAACCCAGAATTTCATATCCAGCCAAACTAAGTTTCATAAGTGAAGGAGAAATAAAATCCTTTTTTTTTTTTTTTTTTTTTTGAGATGGAGTCTCGCTCTGTCACCCAGGCTGGAGTGCAGTGGCCGGATCTCAGCTCACTGCAAGCTCCGCCTCCTGGGTTCACACCATTCTCCTGCCTCAGCCTCCCGAGTAGCTGGGACTACAGGTGCCCGTAATTTTTGTATTTTTATTAGAGATGGGGTTTCACCATGTTGGTCAGGCTGGTCTGGAACTCCTGACCTCATAATCCGCCCACCTCAGCCTCCCAAAGTGCTGGGATTACAGGCGTGAGCCACCGCGCCCGGCTTAAAATCCTTTACAGATAAGCAAATGCTTAGAGATTTTGTCACCACTAGGCCTGCCTTACAAGAGACCCTGAAGGAAGCACTAAACATGGAAAGGAACAACCGGTACCAGCCATTGCAAAAACATGCCAAAATGTAAAGACCATCGAGGCTAGGAAGAAACTGCATCAACTAACGAGCAAAATAACCAGTTAATATCATAATGGCAGGATCAAGTTCACACATAACAATCTTAACCTTAAATGTAAATGGACTAAATGCTCCAATTAAAAGACACAGACTGGCAAACTGGATAAAGAGTCAAGACCCATCAGTCTGCTGTATTCAGGAGACCCATCTCACACGCAGAGACATACATAGGCTCAAAATAAAGGGATGGAGGAAGATTTACCAAGCAAATGGAGAACAAAAAAAAGCGGGGGTTGCAATACTAGTCTCTGATAAAACAGACTTTAAACCATCAAAGATCAAAAGAGACAAAGAAGGCCATTACATAATGGTAAAGGGATCAATTCAACAGGAAGAGCTAACTATCCTAAATATATATGCACCCAATACAGGAGCACCCAGATTCATAAAGCAAGTCCTTAGAGACTTACAAAGAGACTTAGACTCCCATACAATAATAATGGGAGACTTCAACACTCCACTGTCAACATTAGACAGATCAACGAGACAGAAAGTTAACAAGGATATCCAGGAATTGAACTCATCTCTGCAGCAAGCAGACCTAATAGACATCTATAGAACTCTCCACCCCAAATCAACAGAATATACATTCTTCTCAGCACCACATCGTACTTACTCCAAAATCGACCACGTAATTGGAAGTAAAGCACTCCTCAGCAAATGTACAAGAACAGAAATTATAACAAACTGTCTCTCAGACCACAGTGCAATCAAACTAGAACTCAGGACTAAGAAACTCAATCAAAACCGCTCAACTACATGGAAACTGAACAACCTGCTCCTGAATGACTACTGGGATCATAACGAAATGAAGGCAGAAATAAAGATGTTCTTTGAAACCAATGAGAACAAAGATACAACATACCAGAATCTCTGGGACACATTTAAAGCAGTGTGTAGAGGGAAATTTATAGCACTAAATGCCCACAAGAGAAAGCAGGAAAGATCTAAAATTGACACTCTAACATCACAATTAAAAGAACTAGAGAAGCAAGAGCAAACACATTCAAAAGCTAGCAGAAGGCTAGAAATAACTAACATCAGAGCAGAACTGAAGGAGATAGAGACACAAAAAACTCTCCAAAAAAATCAATGAATCCAGGAGTTGGTTTTTTGAAAAGATCAACAAAATTGACAGACCACTAGCAAGAATAATAAAGAAGAAAAGAGAGAAGAATCAAATCGACGCAATTAAAAATGATAAAGGGATATCACCACCGACCCCACAGAAATACAAACTACCATCAGAGAATACTATAAACACCTCTACGCAAATAAACTGGAAAATCTAGAAGAAATGGATAATTTCCTGGACAATTACACTCTTCCAAGACTAAACCAGGAAGAAGCTGAATCCCTGAATAGACCAATAGCAGGCTCTGAAATTGAGGCAATAATTAATAGCCTACCAACCAAAAAAAGTCCAGGACCAGATGGATTCACAGCTGAATTCTACCAGAGGTACAAGGAGGAGTTGGTACCATTCCTTCTGAAACTATTCCAATCAATAGAAAAAGAGGGAATCCTCCCTAACTCATTTTATGAGGCCAACATCATCCTGATACCAAAGCCTGGCAGAGACACAACAAAAAAAGAGAATTTTAGACCAATATCCCTGATGAACATCGATGCAAAAATCCTCAATAAAATACTGGCAAACCGGATTCAGCAACACATCAAAAAGCTTATCCACCATGATCAAGTGGGCTTCATCCCTGGGATGCAAGGCTGGTTCAACATTCGCAAATCAATAAACATAATCCAGCATATAAACAGAACCAAAGACAAGAACCACATGATTATCTCAATAGATGCAGAAAAGGCTTTTGACAAAATTCAACAGCCCTTCATGCTAAAAACGCTCAATAAATTCGGTATTGATGGAACGTACCTCAAAATAATAACAGCTATTTATGACAAACCCACAGCCAATATCATACTGAATGGGCAAAAACTGGAAAAATTCCCTTTGAAAACTGGCACAAGACAGGGATGCCCTCTCTCACCACTCCTATTCAACATAGTGTTGGAAGTTCTGGCTAGGGCAATTAGGCAAGAGAAAGAAATCAAGGGTATTCAGTTAGGAAAAGAAGAAGTCAAACTGTCCCTGTTTGCAGATGACATGATTGTATATTTAGAAAACCCCATTGTCTCAGCCCTAAATCTCCTTAAGCTGATAAGCAACTTCAGCAAAGTCTCAGGATACAAAATTAATGTGCAAAAATCACAAGCATTCTTATACACCAGTAACAGACAAACAGAGAGCCAAATCAGGAATGAACTTCCATTCACAATTGCTTCAAAGAGAATAAAATACCTATGAATCCAACTTACAAGGGATGTAAAGGACCTCTTCAAGGAGAACTACAAACCACTGCTCAGTGAAATAAAAGAGGACACAAACAAATGGAAGAACATACCATGCTCATGGATAGGAAGAATCAATATCGTGAAAATGGCCATACTGCCCAAGGTAATTTATAGATTCAATGCCATCCCCATCAAGCTACCAATGAGTTTCTTCACAGAATTGAAAAAAACTGCTTTAAAGTTCATATGGAACCAAAAAAGAGCCCGCATCTCCAAGACAATCCTAAGTCAAAAGAACAAAGCTGGAGGCATCACGCTACCTGACTTCAAACTATACTACAAGGCTACAGTAACCAAAACAGCATGGTACTGGTACCAAAACAGAGATATAGACCAATGGAACAGAACAGAGTCCTCAGAAATAATACCACACATCTACAGCCATCTGATCTTTGACAAACCTGAGAGAAACAAGAAATGGGGAAAGGATTCCCTATTTAATAAATGGTGCTGGGAAAATTGGCTAGCCATAAGTAGAAAGCTGAAACTGGATCCTTTCCTTACTCCTTATACGAAAATTAATTCAAGATGGATTAGAGACTTAAATGTTAGACCTAATACCATAAAAATCCTAGAGGAAAACCTAGGTAGTACCATTCAGGACATAGGCATGGGCAAAGACTTCATGTCTAAAACACCAAAAGCAACGGCAGCAAAAGCCAAAATTGACAAATGGGATCTCATTAAATTAAAGAGCTTCTGCACAGCAAAAGAAACTACCATCAGAGTGAACAGGCAACCTACAGAATGGGAGAAAATTTTTGCAATCTACTCATCTGACAAAGGGCTAATATCCAGAACCTACAAAGAACTCAAACAAATTTACAAGAAAAAAACAAACAACCCCATCAAAAAGTGGGCAAAGGATATGAACAGACATTTCTCAAAAGAAGACATTCATACAGCCAACAGACACATGAAAAAATGCTCATCATCACTGGCCATCAGAGAAATGCAAATCAAAACCACAATGAGATACCATCTCACACCAGTTAGAATGGCGATCATTAAAAAGTCAGGAAACAACAGGTGCTGGAGAGGATGTGGAGAAATAGGAACACTTTTACACTGTTGGTGGGATTGTAAACTAGTTCAACCATTATGGAAAACAGTATGGCGATTCCTCAAGGATCTAGAACTAGATGTACCATATGACCCAGCCATCCCATTACTGGGTATATGCCCAAAGGATTATAAATTATGCTGCTATAAAGACACATGCACACGTATGTTTATTGCAGCACTATTCACAATAGCAAAGACTTGGAATCAACCCAAATGTCCATCAGTGACAGATTGGATTAAGAAAATGTGGCACATAGGCCGGGAGCGGTGGCTCAAGCCTGTAATCCCAGCACTTTGGGAGGCCGAGACGGGCGGATCACGAGGTCAGGAGATCGAGACCATCCTGGTTAACACGGTGAAACCCCGTCTCTACTAAAAAATACAAAAAACTAGCCGGCCGAGGTGGCAGACGCCTGTAGTCCCAGCTACTCGGGAGGCGGAGGCAGGAGAATGGCGTGAACCCGGGAGGCGGAGCTTGCAGTGAGCTGAGATCCGGCCACTGCACTCCAGCCTGGGTGACAGCGCAAGACTCCGTCACAAAAAAAAAAAAAAAAAAGAAAATGTGGCACATATACACCATGGAATACTATGCAGCCATCAAAAAGGATGAGTTTGCGTCCTTTGTAGGGACATGGATGCAGCTGGAAACCATCATTCTTAGCAAACTATCACAAGAACAGAAAACCAAACACCGCATGTTCTCACTCATAGGTGGGAACTGAACAATGAGATCACTTGGACTCGGGAAGGGGAACATCACACACAGGGGCCTATCATGGGGAGGGGGGAGGGGGGAGGGATTGCATTGGGAGTTATACCTGATGTAAATGACGAGTTGATGGGTGCAGCACACCAACATGGCACAAGTATACATATGTAACAAACCTGCACGTTATGCACATGTACCCTACAACTTAAAGTACAATAATAATAAATAAATTTAAAAAAAATAAAATAAAAAAAAAATAAAAACATCAAAAAAAAAAAAAAAAAAAAAAAAGAAAACGTCAGCCCCGTATCTCGGGAGCCGCAGCCCTAGGCCTCCTCAGCATCTGTGCTTAAGGAAGGGGCACCCTCAGAGCCTGAGGGGACAGACAAGGGCGCTGGGCCCTGCACAGCCCCTGGGGCTGCTGCCATGTGCACTCCCTGGGCCCCAAAGCCCCGAGCCACCAAGCCACCAAGTGCTACACAACCCCTGAGGGACCCGCTCCACCTCCTTGCACGCAAGCCTGGGGCAGGACAGGGACCCGAAGGCTGCAGAGCCCGCCCCGAGCCCGCAGACACTTACTCAGACACGGCTTTGGCCCCCCAGTCGAAGACGTTCCCCGCCAGGAGGCCTTTCACCAGCGCCAGCTGCCGCTCCTCCCAGCCCAGCGTGTCCAGGGAGCGCACGACCCCGGGGAAGCACCTCAGTGCCACGCCATTCTCCCGCTGCTTCACCTGCGGAAAATGCCAGACGCCAGGCCTGAGCGGAGACATGGCCTCAGCCTACAGGGCTGCTCCTGGCTTTCCGCCAGGCCGCGTCTCCACAGGCCCTCGGCAGAGCACCATCCCGGACACCCGCCAGGCCCAGCCTGTTCCACACCACACCCCTCAGGAGCACAGACTCAGGCCCAACCGGAAGCCCACCAGGCACAAGCCTATCGGCCCCGGGACAGCGGCCAGCGCGCAGCTGCACAGGGCTCTGAAGAGAGGCCCAGGACAGCTTCAGCCCCCACGTGACAGCAGTGGGTGAAGGGGAGGACACGGGTGGAGGACAAGGCCCCCACGGGTACCCACAGCCCTGGCCCCAAAACCCTCAACACCCAGACTTTCCCTGTCACGAGGCTCGGTGTGTGAGGGGAGGGGAGGCGTGGCGCGGGCCATTCCCAGAAGGGGAGGGAGAAGTCCGTGCCTCTGCTGCTGCTGCTGCCTCCTGGCAGAAGGGGCCAAGGAGGGCTCTGGCCGCCGGACCTGGGGAAGCAAGATGGATGCCCAGAAAGGCCCATCTCAGAAGGCTCCCATGGCCCTGCACATTGCCGGGGTAAAAGGTCTCTGGTCACTGCCCAGCCTCCTAGGAGGCAGCGAGGGTGCCCCAGGAGAGGCAGGCAGTCCCCAACCACAATCGCCCACCCTCGCAGAAGCTGGGAGGCCCTCGGCTCCTGCAGACAAGCAGCCTGTGTCTCTCAGGAACACATGTCCACACGGGGCTCACACGCCTCTTCTCCAGTCACAGTGGTCCCCACCCCTAACTGGCGCCAGCATCTGTGGGGGTAACACAGCTCCTCAGCAGACGCTGCCAACAGAGGCCCTGGCTAGTGTGGTGCCAGTGCCGGAGGTGGGGCTGCTACCAAACCTGCATGGCCTCAGAGAGGACAGGACGCCCCAAGTCAGCGGGAGAGAGACAGGACCCACGGCGCCAGCGGGACGGGGACAGGAGTGAGCGGAAGGCCAGGGCACACTGCACTCACTTTGGAGTAGGGGTCTGGGAAGTTGAACTCGTTCAGACAGTGCTCCCTGGTGTCCAGCAGGCTGCGCACGGTCAGGGTCCCATAGGCGCTGGGGACAGACACGGCAGAGGGTGCTGAGCAGGACAGGCTGAACACCCGCCCACCTGCACATCCTGGGCTGCGCCACGGATGTCCTCGGGAGCCCGGCAGTGCAAACGCTGCTTGAGGTGGGGCCCGGGGGGACTGTGCCACCGGGGCCCACACCCACCCCCAGCCAGCTGGGGTCCAAATGCCAGCATCACAGCCACTTTCTCAGAGGTGCAGGGGCCCTCTGGGCAGAAAAGGCAGTCACACACCAGGATGCTGGGCACTTACAAGGGCTGCTGTCTCAGGGTCTGAAGCTTGTTCCAGTACTTCTGTCGGAACTTCTCCGCCCTCTCAGCTGCATCCACGGAGTCTGGCTGGCTCGCCACTGCGCGCTTCACTACCTGCCAGCGACAGGAGGGGTCAGCCAAGCATGGCCCTGCTGCTTGGGAATTCCTCATGGGACAGCCGGGGGCTCGGGGCAGAGTGGGGGCTGCCTGTTAAGCGCTGCCCAGGCCATGGTCGGGGACAGCTACAGGGGGCCTGAGGCAGGGTGGGGGCTGGCCGTGGGGGGCTGCCCAGGGCCGGGTTGGGGCGGCTAAAGGGGGCCTAGAGCAGGGTGGGAGCCAGCTGTCGGGGGCTGCTTGAGGCAGGGTAGGAGGTAGCTGTGGGGGGCTGCCCAGGGCAGGGTTAGGGCCTGCTGTGGGGGACTTGGGGCAGGGTGGGGGCTGCCCAGGCTGTGGTCAGGGCAGCTCCTACTGGAACAGGAAAGGCTGACGGTGACAGTTCACAGTCCCCTGAGGCTTCCCTTTGGCATTCGCCCCTCCCAGCTGCCCTGGGAGGCAGGAGCAGGAGTGACCCTGGCTCCTCACCACTCAGGAAACCCGAGGCTGAGACCCATGTCCTGGGACTCGAGCCCCACCCTGTGCCGGGGACACAGGGCTCTGGAAACCCGAGGCTGAGACCCATGTCCTTGGACTCAAGCCCCACCCTGTGCCGGGGCCACGGGGCTCTGGATGCCCAGAGCTCACTCCGGGCCCCGGCAGGGCTGGGACTCTTCCCTCAGGACAAACCGTGGCAGCACCCGGCCTCTGCGAGGGCTTCATGACGAATGCATGTTGCTACTGGGGCTCCCCGGCCCTGAGCTGAGCTCCCGAGGGGCAGCGTGGCCCCGGGCCTGGCATGTGCTCCACTGGACCACCCCGGCCTTGGAGGTGGGACGCAGGAGCCCCCAGGTGGCCTCACCGGAGCTTGTTGGGGCTGAGCCTCACCCCACCCTCAGAGTCAGGGTCCCACAGGGCCTCCTGCACCTCAGGTGGAGCGGAAAAGTCTACTCAATAGCTTTCTGAAGAAATGTAATAGCTGACAAAACGTGCCTCGATGACGTCACGTCCTAACTGACCCACCAAGTGACCAAGAGCGGTATTTTTGCCTGAGAAACAGAAACCACCCCCCTCACACTCAGATGGAGATCAAGGGGTTTCTGGAAAACACTGCCCTGTCCCACTTCGCCACCTTGTCTTTGCCCCCGGGAGCCTTGGAAGGTTAGCCCGGCCGCGGCCTCGGAATCCTCTAGTCGGCACCCAGAGCCCTCACCCCGTCCAGGGCCTCCTCGAAGCAGGTGAGCCAGTATTTTCGGGCCAGAGCGTCGTCGGTGAGGTCCACCGTGTCGGGCACATAGGAGGGCGGGTCCAGGAGGAGCGGCAGGTTGACCAGTGGCCTCTCCAGCCGGTCCATTTCCAGCAAGTCAAACTGGAAGACAGGCAGTGGCAGGGTGGAAACGTCACCACAGTTCAGAACCACCTAAGCCACACTCAGAATCTTCCACTCTAATAAAGGAGGAGATGTAACGCCTTCTTCTGCCATGCCTCTGGGCCACAGAGAAGATCCCCACGGAGCCCTCTCAGCTGCCCAGCAGCCTGAGCCGGATACCTTGACTCACCCCCTGGTTTGACACTGAGGTCGCGTCTGCTCACCACACGCCTCCTGCCCCCATCACCTCCCTGCTGCAGCCATCCCTCCCCAATCACTGCTGCAGTCACCCTACCATCACCCCTCCCCCACCATCCCTCTCCCCATCACCACCTCCCTGCAATCACCCCTCCCTGTCACCCCTACAGTTTCACCTCCTCCCCGTCACCCCTGCAGTCACGCTGTTCCCACCTCTGGTCCTCCAGGTGGCCATGTCTGCACACAGAGGTTTGGGTGCTGTCCTCACTAAGCGCTGGGCAGTGTTCCACCCCGTGCCAGGCAGGCAGCCCCCACGCCCCACACGCACCTTCCTTTCTCCATGAAGGGCTATGGCAAGGCCAGGCCACTATGTGCCCAGGGCACCCCGGAGCCACCTGTACCCAGCACAGGCGTGCTCATGGGCCCTGCTGGCTCCTTCTACCTTATTCCGGGAGGAACTGAACTGAGCTGAGCCAACACACACACCAGTACTCAGTTCCCTGCACGCTAACTGCAGCAGCCGCTGCTCTGGGACCAGAGGGGCTGTGGGGGGAACTGTGCAGCTGGCCGCCTCTTCCCACCCTCCGGTGACTACCCCACAGGTCACATGCCAGCCCTCTGCCCTTCTCCACCAAGGCACCCCTGCCGGCAACTGCTGGGGCTGGAGAAGCAGCCTCCGGGTGGGCAGGGACCTCCAGGCAAGGAACTCCACAGCAAGGGGGATGCCTTCCGGGTGGGAAGCCCACGCCGGGCAGAAGCTCCACAAGGAAAAAGCCAGTGACTTCCCAAAGCCAGCGCAGAAGGCGGCAGGAGCCCCACGTTAACTACCACGGACCACAGCCGGGACCGCCCGGTGCTGCCATGCCGGGTCGCAGGCTCCTTCTATCCTGACAAACGGGTTCAAATCTTTGCTTTGCCTTTTTGGGAGAATATAAACTCGAAAAAATGACTCCATCTCTCCGCATGTCAGTTTGATCCTCAGTAAGGTGGGGCACCTCCTGCCTGGCAGGGCTGTGCCGCTGGTGGGCACCAAACAGGTAACAAGCGTCTCCTGAACCGGGCCCCCCTAGGCGCTGTGGCCGCCCGCGCAGTCACTCCAGGTTACAGTACAGGACATTTGGCAAATTATGCACATGTGGCAGAAACAAAGGCTGGGAGACACCAAGCCCCTCTGCCCAACACCAGGGCAAAAGCCGAGAGGCTGGGCCTCTGCCAGGCCCCCAGGGCCTTGCCCCCACTCCCGGGCCTAGTATGGGCGGAGGGAAAGGCAGGCCAGGGCTGCGGCCAGTGTGGCGCATCCGTGCAGGGCCGTGGCCCAGGGGGAACCGCAGGACCCACCCAAAAGGGAGGCGCCCTCCTGAGAAGCCAGAACTCAGCCAGGCGCGGTCTTGAAAATACTGACGCGGACTTGTAAGGAGCCCCGTGTCGACAACCGACAAGCAACTTCCTGCCAACAATGCCAGTGGCCTGTCCTGAGGGGTCCGACTAGCTTTGTACGTGACCTCAGGTAACTGTTCACAGCTACAGAAGGAACGAGCCCCCCGGGGGGACACGGTCGAGGACCCTGACAGCCTGTGACACGGGGGTGGTTTCTGCCACGTGGGGCTGTGCTGGGGGCATTCCATGTGGCTGACACAGGTCCTGGTGGGGAACCCTTCCAAAGCAGCTCTAACTCGGCAGACATGGGGTGCATCTCCCAGCCCGCCAGTGCTACCCAGCTCAGGCCAGGGCAAATCCACTGTCGATCCGAGGAATGAGCCTGGACACCCCGAGGAGAGCAGACGCTAACCGACAGAGACCGTCAGCCAGAGTGCGCAGTCCTAGCGCAGGGCCCTGGGTGGCTCCCGAGGTTTCGGGTTTCAGCTCCAAAGTGGACGGGCTCCCTGGTGTGGGGGAGGCACCCCGGTGTGGGGGGGGCCCTCTGGTGGGGGGAGGTCCCCGGGTGTGGGGGAGGCCCCCGGGTGTGGGAGATGCCCCCGTCACCCCTGAACTTTAGTAATCTCTCTGCAAACAAGAAGACCGGATCACACAGACTCCGTAATTTCTGCTGAACGTTTCCAAAACACGAAAGCACCCAATGAGGGAGAGAGGAAAGCAAGCCACAGTGTCCTCCTCCCGCCCCTAGTTATACCCCAGGTCCTTGGAAGGATTCGCCATGGGTAGAGGCACCTTTCAGCCGGGACAGCCACAAGAGGCTTCTCTCAGGGACAGGAGAAGGGAGCGCGGCACAGGCCGCTCCCTCGGGGCCCGGGACGGCCAGAGCCCACTACTCACGGTGCCACTCCGTGCCCGCTGCGCTGGGCCGAGCTCTGGTGATGTGCTCATCAACCCGGAGCTGCCTGCATAGTTCTCTCCCCAGCTGTACTGGTTGGGATCTGGAAAGCAGAGAGTCAGATCACCTGTGTTAACCTTGTCCTTGATTCAAAAGCAAGAGAGTGGAGGAGGAAAGGGTATAAAAACCGATTAACTAAATTGTTAAAACGTCAGACATGCCTGCTGCTGTCACTTTCTGAGGACTCACGCTCCCCACCCCACCTCCACCCTGGGCCGCTCTGGCCCACAGCACAGGCCCAGACCACAGCTGAGGCCCAACGCTGCTCAGGGGCACCAGCACCGCAACTCACTGTCCTGCTCGGCTCCTTTCAGGAACGCTCCGATGGCTCCCAGGTAGCCTTCGTGCCTCAGAAACAGCGCTTGCACTTCCCCCTGCCATGGCCAAAGCACACGTGCTGCCGTCGGCCCCACACGACACCCGATGCCTCCGCAAACCAACTCAACACGGGTGGGCCTCGCACTGCGCAGCCCAAACCCTCCAAGAGGCATCCACGGCATACTTGCCGGTGGAATCGCGCCGGGCGCCAGAGGGTGGGCTGCTGTTCGAAGAAAGCTAAGGGTGAGATAGCTTCTCCCATGCGGCGAGTCCCTAGCCCACAAGTGTCTGCGTCGGGACGTGGGTGGGCGCGCCTCTGCAGGGGCACAGGCACCCTGACCCCAGCGCAAATCGGCGGACTCCCCCAGAACTCTCTAGAATGCTCATCACTGGTGATTTGCTCAGACTCAGGCGGCCACGGTGCCACAAAATGTAGGCTCCCCAGAACCAGCCAGAAGAGAGGGGTGCTGGGCTTCTCGGCCACCCGCCCTCCAGGCCCCCCGGCCTCTCGACCTCCCTGGGCTGCTGTGGTGTCTGACCAGCATGACTGATTTTGAAGACCCTGGGGGTCCGCGTCAGAGGCTGGGGAGGGCGGTGCGCCCGTTACCTTGGAGAAGAAGTTGATGCTGTAGGTGATGGTGCGCATGGTCACGGGGTGGCCCCGGATGAAGAAGCCTCCAAAGTACACGCGGTCCAGGCTGTGCAGCCGCGCGTGGAGACAGGCCAGCTGCCCGATGTCGTTGCTGATCATGTGCAGCAGGCTCTTGGCCATGTCTTCCTTGGAGAACTCTGGAGAAGGGAAGGAAAAGGCGCTCGCGTCCAAGCACAGCAAGTGCCTGATGTGACAGCAAGCGGGAGCGGAAGGGGAGAGAGAGCTGAGTGGGAGGGGATGGGGGAGAGAGCTGAGCGGGAGGGGAGGGGGAGAGAGCTGACTGGGGGAACCAGAGCCCCAGAGTGGGAGGCTGCGTATTATGCGTGGGAGGGGAGGGGAGAGAGAGCTGAGTGGGGGAACCAGAGCCCGAGCGCGGGAGGGGAGGGGAGAGAGAGCTGAGTGGGGGAACTGGAGCCCGAGCACCGGAGGGGAGGGGAGAGAGAGCTGAGTGGGGGAACTGGAGCCCGAGCGCCGGAGGGGAGGGGAGAGAGAGCTGAGTGGGAGAACCGGAGCCCGAGCGCCGGAGGGGAGGGGAGGGGAGAGAGAGCTGAGTGGGGGAACCGGAGCCCAAGCGCCGGAGGGGAGAGAGAGCTGAGTGGGGGAACCGGAGCCCGAGTGCCGGAGGGGAGAGAGAGCTGAGTGGGGGAACTGGAGCCCGAGCGCCGGAGGGGAGGGGAGAGAGAGCTGAGTGGGGGAACCTGAGCCCGAGCATGGGAGGGGAGAGAGAGCTGAGTGGGGGAACCGGAGCCCGAGCGCTGGAGGGGAGGGGAGAGAGAGCTGAGTGGGGGAACCGGAGCCCGAGCGTGGGAGGCTGTGTATGATGCGTGAATCATTCCTGGACGGATTAGGCTTTGTTTTCAGAGAGAAAAAAACCCGAATCGCTTTTCCTAACTCAGAGGAACTGTTTTTTCCTCCAAAACCAAGACCACGGTGTTTATTCGCCAACATTCTGAGCACTCGGCCTGCGCCATGGTGACTCGGCAGGAAGAGGTTGCAGGACCCCGACTCTCCAGGGAGCGGGTGTGGGAAAGTTAACAGTGGGGGAAGCTCCTGTCCCCAAGACCCCAAGTGTCCCCACCCCCCTTCTCTCTGGCGGCAGAGGCCAGGACCGGCACCTTGGTCGGCGGTGGCTGACTTCCCGAAGCTGCTGGCGATGAGGTTCCCGCTCAGCCCGAGTGTCTGGTGGGCACCACCGTAGACGTCCCGCACCAGCATGTCCACGTTGCTGTGCTGGCCCCTCGAGGCCAGGTGCAGGAGTTCGTCAAACTTCTGCGGGACATGGCGAGGGGGCGGGTGAGGCGCCAGGAGCGGCTGGAATCCCCACAACCCCAGAAACCAAGCCCACGGGAGGAGGCACACGTGGGCAGAGGGTGAATGGGCCCTCATCATGCGGGACCAAAGGCAGGAGGCAGCAAGGGGGACCCTCAGGCCACCCAGTCAGGAGCAGCTCTGGCTGCTGGGACACCCGTCCTTCAGGGCGCAGAGCCGAGCCGCAGAGGCCAGAGACCCGCCGAAGTGAGTCAGGACGGAGGCCCGGAAGCAGCTTTTGCACCTCCCAGCCACAGGCCTTCGGAGGACAGGAAGTGGACATCTCTGTAGACCCCGGAGGGCCTCTGGCAGCCGCCGTGTACCTTCGTTTTGGTGAGCAGAGCCCCGAGCCCCCAGAAGGTGCCGCCTCCGATGGAGCTGCCGCCGACCCACTCGAACCTGTCCTCCGTCTCCACCTGCAGCAGAGCCAGGGCAGGTGCGTGCACAGCAGGCCCTCAGCCACACAGGTCCCCCCCGCCATCCCTGCACCGCACCGTGTGCTGCGCTGGGGCGAGCCCCGCCCCCACCCCAGAACCGCCAGTGGGCGGACTCTCTCGATGGCAGAGCCTGGGGGCGCTGATGCCCCTCCCACAGCGGCTCTGAGCTCACGGCTTCACCCCCCACCCACTGGGCCCCAGTCCTGGCTCCTGCTCCTGCACACAGCTTCACAAACTGTGGCTGAACCATCCACTCATTCATTCACGAAGCCGGGTCTCACCTTCACAATGGAGACTCCAGAGCCAATATTGACAAGAAGATAGGGGAAAATGTGGGGGTGGTTGGTCTGGAACCGGAACTCAGGGTCAGAATCCTTCTGGTACACGAAGGCCTCGTGGGGGATGTTCTTGAGCACAAAGTTGCACCCCTTAATCAGGCATGTCATCACATCCTCCTTGTCGACTCTGAAAAGAAAGTGCCAACCCCTTAAAGAGTACAGGCCACAGACGGGTGCAACACGCAGGCCTGCCCGGCCCAGAGGGGCAGCCGGGCCCGTGCACGATCCGAGGCACGATCGGACGCATGAGCACCAGGGACTCGGGGCAGCCACATGTTCCTTCCTCGCCCTCGAGGTCCCCACTCACTTTAGCCGCAGCTTCTCTTCGATGAGGTCCTTGAACTTGTAGGCCCCGCCCCCGGTCGCCTGGATGACCTTGGTCTCTGTGTTGACGAGATGGTCTTTGATGAAGTCCAGGCAGGCTTCGATGTAGGTATTCTCAAACTTAATGAAGTGCAGTCGAGCAGTGATCTCTTCTTGAACTGAGATCTCGTAGGGCGGCTCGTGATCACGTTCTGTGTCCTGGAAAACAGAGTAGGGGAGGCCGCATGAGTGTGGGGCACCGTGCTGGGCTGGGCCGGGCACACCCTGCCCTAGTGGAGCTGGCCGTTCACACCAGCCTTCAACCAGGCAGGGCTCTGAGGCAGAATCCTGGGCAAGAGGGAGGAGCCCAGGACCGTGGCGACCTCAGGGCCACCCAGCAGGAGCAGAAGCCTCCCCAGCGGGAGCACGGGCGGGCACAGGTTCCTGAAAAGGGTCTTACAGGGACACGGTGGAAGGCAGGGGAGGCTGTCCGTGCTAGAAACTCCCAGGACATGGAAGCCGAGGTCTGCGGCAGCAGAGGGGTGACTGAGTGACAAGTGCCAGGTTCAAGATGACAGAGGAGTGGCTGTCCCGCCCCGGGAGGTCACGCTCACCTTTCCCGAGTGGTCGAAAGACCGCACCTTGGCGACTTTGTGCTGCACTGTTGAATAGTAGGCCAGCTTGGTTAACGACCCGCCTGCAGGGGAGACATACACCGGGCAGAATTCAGGACCAGGACAGAGCGGGGCTGGGGGTCCATCCCCCACGCTCTCTGGGTGTCTTGGAGACTAAAATCTCTGTGGATGAGGGGTTTGGGGCTACTGGAACTTAAAAACCCTGTGGGCGCAAAAGAGACGACGGGAAAATGAACGATCAAATCTATACTTTTCTTTTTCTAAATTCTGCTCCTCCTCAGCTCCCTGGCCAAACTGAGTGCAAGAGGTCCCACTTCCCCATGGCACCAAGTCCTGCAGATGAAAGGGAGAGCTGGCTTGCTTTGGGTAACCTTGGTTATCCTCATTGCTTTAAGAAAATTCAGTTTCAAGTGATCTTGCTAATGACCCAAAGCGAAAAGCTGACAAATCCAGGCGTTTTAAGAGGTACACCCTCGTTTTAAGAAGTACACCCTCAACACAAAGGAGGCTCTTTTCACAGCCCAGGGCAGTCACCCGGCCTGAGCAGCTCCCCTACCCTGGAGAGGCAAACAGTGCCGCTGGCTACCCTTGAGAGGCTCTGGGCAGAAAATGCAGGCCCAGCCCCAAAGTAGCCAGAAGAAGTCAGAGGCCACCAAGGTCTCTTTCCCCAAGGGCCAGAGTCTGTCTGTGGTTCCACAGAACCCCTGCGGCTCCCAGGATGATGCTGTGATCAAAGGTTGGAAGGGGCTTTACGCACCTGAGCCAGGTTTCAGGGAAAGGTGAAAAGATTCTCGGAGAAGACCTTTAAGGACAAATTCTTTTTTTTTTGAGACCGAGTCTGGCTCTGTCACCCAGGCTGGAGTGCAGTGGCCGGATCTCAGCTCACTGCAAGCTCCGCCTCCCAGGTTACGCCATTCTCCTGCCTCAGCCTCCCTAGTAGCTGGGACTACAGGCGCCGCCACCTCGCCCGGCTAGTTTTTTGTATTTTTTAGTAGAGACGGGGTTTCACCGTGTTAGCCAGGATGGTCTCGATCTCCTGACCTCGTGATCCGCCCGTCTCGGCCTCCCAAAGTGCTGGGATTACAGGCTTGAGCCACCGCGCCCGGCAATTCTTCTAAGTTTAAAAAAAAAAAAGGACATTTTTGAGGCTACAGTAGTATTCATAGATTTGAAGCTCCATGAATGACAAACAGAAAAAGAAACAAAATGTGTGACTTTAAGTTCACTGTGTGGTGCTACAGTGACTGAACAGAGTGCATTTTTTATGGGGCCTGAAAAAAAGAGGCAAAAATCCCGCATCATGAGAGTAAGGAGGCTAAAGCGATGTTCAAATGATTGTGTTTTGACAAAATACTATAAGGTTGAGAACAAACACTCATCGGTAAAGAGATCTGGAAACAGCCAGTGTTGTTCACGTAACAAAACCCATCGTGACCAGGCCCCACAGCAGCCGCCTCATGGCACTGCCTGCCTGGTGGTGAGTGAGGGCTCCCCGACGGCCGGCGTACAGTCCAGTGGACGCGTCACAGGATCAACCTGATCCCCTGGCCCGTGGCTTTAAGCCTCCTTGTCCCTCCCCCTGCCCCCAATCCTGGCCAGGCCTGGAGAGTCTCACTAAAATGCACCATGTTGTCGACTCACCTCGGCAAATAAATCATTTTCTAAAATGACAGATGATGCAAGAGGATGAAGATCTATTTTAAGAGACTCATCAAAAGTCACTATAAACAAACTCTCAGGTCACAGAAATCCAGTTTCAGGACCTGGGTTTTTTGTGTTAAAGACACGCCCAAACAGGATGTACTGGGGTTGGGACAGCGGTGGGGGTGGGTTGGTTTCTGCAAGATACGCATCCTCCCTCCCCGAGACCCCCTGCGCTGAGAAGCCTAGCAAAGCCAGTGTTCCCTCTTCCTACTCCCCACACCCGGGGGGAACAAAAGGGGGCCTGAGGTGCGAGGAGGGCACCCAGAGCAGGAGGTCTTTTGGAGCAGAGGGAGCCTGTGGGCGGGGATCCTTCCGGGCTGAGCTCAGGGGCCCCTTGGAATCACAACAAACCACCTGGCAAGGCAGTGACAGGCTTGCCCCCTGGGCTCTCCAGGCTGCCCGCGCTCCGCTCTGAGGCCAACAGCATCGCCTGGCTGGTGGGGAAGGGGGCTTCCCAGAGGTTTGGTCACATGTGCTCTTCACACCTGAGCCAAGGCCTTCTAGTTCTCTCTGTCCCATAGGCCCCCGTCCCTTCTTCCATTCTCTCTGGTCCTGTCTTTCCTCTTTGGGCACCAATAGAGGGCAGGACAGCCCAGCAGACACCACGGCCCTGTGGCCCCTTCCTGTCCCACATGCCCCTGAGAAACCCTCTCCACGGCCCGCAGAAACCTAAAATCAGATCAAAGCTGCAGGTGTGTTTTGAGAAACACAATGTCCCTGCTGCTTTCAAAGAGGTGAATCTGCTCAGCAGATATTAGCATCCCATTGAGGGGAAAACAGCTTGCCAAAACCCAGGGCAGGTGAGCTTTCCTGGATCGGGAAACATGGGCAAGGGAAGAGGAAATGGGAGAAGCCTGCTTTTAAACAATACTATTGACAAGCACATTGTCTTTGAGGGTTCCTGGGTTGAAGACACCCCACCCTCAGCCGTGGCCTCCCAGCAGCTGGGTCAGGAGTAACAAACAAAAGGTCTTCTCTCAGCGTCAGTCAATAGGTTCTCCTAAGAACCAGAGACACAGGACCCAGACACAGGGAGAAACTTTGAAGAGAGGAAATAAATACCAGCACTAAACAGACCTCTTAGAGTGTCCTTCTACCAAGAAACCCTCTGGGCTCAGCCCGGAGAAGAGGCTGGTGCTCCAGGGCCCTCCAGGGCTGCAACAGCCCTTCCTGGACGGTTCCAGCTCTGCGGTTTCGCTGGCCTCTGGTGGCCACACAGAACATCCACGGTGAGCCCTGTTCTCCTGGCCATTCCCCAGGTGACTTATGCAGGTCAACTGCAATTGCATTTCACAAATATTTAATCCTGACTTGTTCCCGGTAACAGAATCCCCCAGTGTAAGGGCAGCAGAACCTTTCAGGGCACACGCTCTACCGAGCCCGAAGGTCTCAGAAGGCTGGGGAGCCTCTGGCGAGGCCTGCAGTAGACGATCCCCTAAGCTGGGGCTGCAAGCTCAGCACCTGCAGTCCAATAGGCAGCCGGTTCCAAGTCCTATCAGGGTTCCCTAAAGATGCTACTCACACATCCTCATACCTGGCACCAGGCCACACCCCTAAGAAGCACTGCCTCTCATAAGCTCACTGCAAGGTGGGAGCCAGGACCTACAGCTGCTTCCATTCTCATGCCCCCACTTCCCTAGAGGACACCCTTCCCTGGCTGGGCACCTCAGAGAGATGGTGACACCAACGACCCCAAGGACATCACAGCAGCAAACACGCTGGATGCACCAGGAGCATACAGTTCAGAGGGAATGGCCTGGGTCTGAGTCCCAATTTTTCCAGGGAGGTGGGAAGCAGTCAGCGGGAGGCCCATTCATCCCAGTATTTACTGGGCGGCAAAGACAGGTCGGGTATCCTTTTGGGGGCTGGGGCTACAAGACACACCCCCGCTTTTGTGGGATTCACACATAAGCGGACTCAGCCTACAGCAGAAACGTGTGCTAAGAGGGAGAGATGTGTGAAGCGGCAGTGGCTATTCAAGGGGGTTTCTCCCGGTGAAGCTGCCCCCAGGAAGCCCTCATGTCTGAAACATGGGCAGAGTAGGAGAGTAGGGAGTGGCAGGTTCAAATCCTGGTTCTGCCACTTTCTAGCCGGACGACCCTGGGCAAATTAGTTCACCTTTTTGGGTCTTAGTATCCTCATCTAGGAAATGGGAGTAATTCGCGTTTCTCCTCTAGGGGTGTGATCTAGGAGTCAGGAGTGTGGGAAAAGGGTCTAGAACAGAGCCTGGCCAGCCGTCATTACTGAGAGCACTGCCATCAGGCAGGAGGGTCTGCAGCGGACCCTGAAGAGGCCAGGGCAGACATGCAGGCCGCCTTGAAGGCCACGGAAGGCACGAGTGGCTTTTAAACCAGAGGCACGAGTTCCCAGGACGTACGTCCACGGCCGCCTGAACTCACGCCCGGTGTCCACTCTCCAGAGAGCCGGGCCTATGCACGGACTGTCCGGCCCGCGGGCCACAGCTGCCCAGGCCTCGGGAACGCGGGGCCTTTTCGGGGCCACTCTGCCAAGGGCTTCCCGCCGAGCTCGTCCTCATCTAGACCAGAACTAAGGACCCCAATTCTCAGGCCAGCCACCGGCCAAGCGGCAGAGCCGGGGCGCCCAGCTGCCCATGCGGCCGAAGACAAAAAATTCCGTCTGCTCCAGGGCCAGGCTGGCCGCCGACCCTCCCACCTCGCGGCGGGTAACGCTGGACCCCGGCCCCCAGCCTCCCAGGACAACCGCGCGAACTACCAGGCCCGGCAGGCCCCGCTCTGGTCCCTGCGGCGCCTGCCGGGAGCTGTAGTCCGGCCGTCGCCCCGAGCCTGCGCATCGGCGCCACCGCGGACTACAAGGCCCGTGAGGCTGTGCGCGGGGTCCGCGGACTACAAGGCCCGTGAGGCTGTGCGCGAGGCCCGCGCCCCCGCCCTTCGTCCTTCCCGCCGCCCCCGCTCGCCGGCCCACCGCCGGCGCCCCGCCCGCCCCCGCCGCCCGCACCCAGCGCCCGGCCCGCGGCTACCTATGTCGATGGCGAAGCGCTTGGCGTTCTCCAGGTTGCGGAAGATCTCGTCGGGGGGCAGCGTGATGCTCTTGTCCAGGCTGTCCCCGCTGCTCCCGCTGCCGCTTGCTCCACACTCCGCCATTTTGAAAGTGCCCGGCCAGCTCATCAGCCATGGAGATATATGCGCATATATTTGACTGCTAAACGCCCCTCGCATAGATTATGTTAATGAGACTCCGGCCCCGCCCCCCGGCCTCTGACGTCTCGGCCGCTGACTAGGGCCAGTCCTGGGCAGGGGTCCGAGAGGCCCGGGGCGGCGGGCGGGCGGGTGGTTATCCTCCAGAGATCGCACATCAGCGCAGAACATCTGATGTTCTTTTACCGCGCTGTCCACAGGCTTAACTCAGGTGCTCTGAGCCTTGCTGAGGGAGGCCGCAGAGGCCGCCCACCTGCTTCTAAGGGGGCACGTGGGTCTGCAGACCGTCAGAGAGCCCTGCCCTTCAGCGAGTGCCTGCTGTAAGCTTGGCCTTGCACACCAGGGCGAATGTGATGCGGTCTTTGCTAGGGTGACTCAATCCTGGCTTCCCAGGGGCGTGGGACTTTCAATGTTAAAAGTCCCATGCAAACTAGAGGAGTAGGGAACCGTGCCCCGTGTGGGAGGAGCCCAGCCTGGCATAGCACCTGCGGGAAGGGAAGATGTGTGCTGTAATGGCGATCCGTGGAAAGTGCTGTGGTCGAGAGAAGCCAGGCAGGCTGCCTGCAGGCAAGATAGGTGCCTGGGAGGCTGCAGGAACACGCCTCGGAAGCAGCTAGAGCCAGGAGAGGGGTATAGGTGGGGCAGGCCAGGGTTCCAGGGTGAGTGGCTGGGAAGCCGTGCTGGCATGAAGAGATGCATCTTCTCTAGAGGCTCTGGGCACCTTGGGAAAGAGCCCAGTGTTGGAAGCAGACAGATGAGCCCCTCCCGGGTAACCCGGGGTCATTACTGCACGTCTCTGGCCCTCAGCCTCTGTCTGCACGTGGAGAATGCCACCAGCTGTCTGGCAGGGCTCCTAGGAGCACAGGCCTGTGGGGCAGCACAAATTCCAGGGATAAAGCATCTGTGTGCGTGGGGCAAGGCTTTGGAGAGGAGGCGTCCTTGCCTGTGTCTGCCAAGGGTGTGGGTGTGTGGCTCTGGACTCGGAGCCTGCTCCAGGGAGGCCTGAGTGGAAGACTGGAGCACACCCCAGGCGGCTTAGACCTCTGGCAGCTCAGACCCCTGGCAGCATGGTGTGCCGTGGGCCAGCCTGGCAGGAGGTGCCCTCCACGAGGGGCGCCCACCTGTGTGCCCACTGAACATGCAGGAAAAATACAGGCGAATGAGAGCCCTCCTTGTGCTCTGCCCACCATTCCTGGCGGCTTGGTAGGGACTTCAGGAGGCCACTGGCAGGCACTGGGTTGGCCTGGCGGGGGTACCCTGTCTAGACATTGCCTGTGGAGTAGCCAGAAAGGGGCTGAAGGCTGAGCGGGGTGAGAGGGGCTGAGCAGGAAGGAGCAGGCAGGGCAGGCCCACACCCGGGGCTGCCACTCAACGGGGATGGGAATGCGGCCCACTCCGGCCCAATCCTTGCTGGATGGATTTTGCCCCCTGGGAGCTGGTTCCTGGGAGCTGTAGGCCTCAGTTCTTGCAGACTCAGCCAACACCCTGTGGCCTGCCTAAAAATACATGCCCTTTCTGAGGCGAGGGATGGCCCCGTGCAGGCTCCTGCTAGGACTGCCGGATTCTGCTCTGTCACAGTGGCCAGCGGGCAGGTGTCCCTGGAGCCCATGCCAGGATGGGTGCTGCAGGCTGTGGGAGTACGGCAGCAACTGGGGCAAATGTTTTCTCCTGTTTGGCCCAGTCAAGCCCCTTTGACTGTAGCGAGGGGTCTACTGTGGGCTGTGGCCCTGGGTCCCCTCTCAGTGGACAGAGCCTAAGGCCCTGCACTGTCATCTTGCCCCACCCCTACCTTCTGGGAGCTAGTGAAAGGCCTGGGAGGGAGACCCACCCAGGGCTCTGACCACGTCCACCCCTCCAGCCCACCTTCCCCTGCCCCTGCTCCTCACCTGCTTTCCCTCCCTTCCTCCCTCCCTCCCGCTGTTCTTCGGGAGCAAGGACCCCACCCTTCTTCCTGGGTCCAGCGGGCCACTGGCAGGGGTCCCTCCCTGCTTAACTGCTACCGAGGCCCTGCCCATTCCCCTTCACCCCCTGCAGACCCTCCCCGTGGCTGCCAAGGACAGGTGTGAGGCACAGCAGAAGATAGACCATGGGCAGGGAGGGGGGGGCTGAACAGTCAGATTTTATTAGCGGCTTCAGAGCAGTCCCGTGGCTTCCACGTGACCGAGAGTTCAATTTCTGAGTACAGTCATGCCCACACGCATCCACCCACACAGAGGAATCCTTTAAGGATCATAGTGGAGGCACCCACCCTCCCCAGACAGCCCACTGTGAGCTCCAGCCAGACCACCAGGCACACTCAGAGCCTTTTGGCCACAGCCCGCAGGGTCCTGGGCGCCCGTCCGGGGTGATCACCGCTTCCTATGAGGATACAGCTCAAGTTCGGCCTTCACAAAAGGCAAATGTGCCCGCGGCACAGCCCGCCTGCCAGGGGTGCGCCCAGCAGCTACGGGCCCTGAAGAAAGTCCTCTACAGGCTGGGGGCACCGGCGTGCGAACCCCGGCACTACAAATATCATAGAACCCCGGGCGGCCAGGGACTTCCCAGAAGTCACTTGCTTAAATGCAAACACAGAACAACCCCATGGGGTCAGACTTGGCAGAAGATGGGCCCTGACTGTCCTAAAACGGCAGGGACTCTGCACACACATTCTCTGAGAATGGGGCTCCTGCGGGCCGGCCAGCCTGGGGCTGGAGCCTTCCGAAGAAGGGCGCGTCCAAGCCCTGGGCGGACGACGGCGGGAAGGCGCTTCCCTACGGGCGAGAGGAGCAGGCTCGCCCTCCGGTCCTCGGGCCGCGCGCCCGCAGGTCCCGCCGGGTCACCAGGGCCGCCAGAGGCCGCAGGCGGGCTGGCGCGCGGCGGCGGCGGCGGCGGTGGCCTTGGCGGAGAGCGCGGGTGGGGTCGCGGCGCCCGGCGCCTTGGGCTCCTTGGCGGGCGCGGCGGGCGCGGCCGGGGGCCGCTGGAAGTGGTACAGCAGCTTCATCTGTGTGTCGCTGGCGGCGTGGAGCGTCAGGAACTGCACGGCCTCCTGCAAGCACCACGAGTAGCCCTCGCTGTAGTCCTGGTGCAGGCTCTTGGGGCCGGCGGCGGCGACGAAGGCTGCGGGGAGACGCGGCGGCGGTGAGCGGACGGCGGGGCGCGGGGGAGCCGGGGCGCGGTGGGAACTCGGAGCCCGGGGGGCCCGGGCGCGCTCACCTTTGCTGTGCTTCAGGTAGCTGACAGCCATCTCCAGGATGTCGGCCTTCTCCAGCTTGGAGTTGGGCTGGTGCCGCGCGAACTCCTGCTCCAGCAGCAGCTTCAGCTGCTCGATGCTGCTGTTGATGCGGTCGCGACGCATCTTCTCCACCACTGGCTTCCGCAGCTGCGGGAGGAGGGGGCGTCAGGCTGGCCCGGCCCGGCGCGGGGACACCCGGGGACCAGACGCCGCGGGGACAGCGCGCTGGGCGAGCCTGATACTTACTCGGTTTTTCTCTTTAGGGCTTAGCAGCTCCACGGCCACGGTGCTGGGGGCCATGCCTGGCGCGGAACAGGCGAGGAGGCAAGGCGGGGAGGCCGGGCAAGACGAACCGAGCGGGCGCGGGCAGGGCCAAGCGCGTCCCGGGCTGGAGAGGACACCGGCCCCGCGCGCCGGCGCCCTATATAGGCGCGGGCGACGGCCTGGCGCCTGGGGTCCTGGCGCCGCCGCCGTTCCCACACTCCACGACCAATGGCCGCGCGGGCCGCACAAAGGCGCCGGCCCATTAGCGCACGCTAAATTGCCTGTGAATTGGCGCGGGCACAATGGGCGCTCCCCAAGGAGCAGGTGGGCCGCGCGGCACAATGTCCGGGCTGTGGGAACGCGCTCGCCCTCATTAGCATCCCGGGGCCTGATGCCGGGAGCCCAGCGCCTCAATATGCTGCCTTTTCCCAGGCCGCCAAGCGGGGAGGGGGGCAGGAAGGAGGGCCCCCTCTCCCGCCCTCCCCTCAGCTCCCCTCCCCTGCCTCTCCCCAGCGGCTCCCCACTGCTGGCTGGCAGAGGCCGCAGGCACAGATAAGGGAAAAGCTGTAGAATGAACAAGTGCCACGGCTTCCTGGGGGATGGGCATCTTCCCTGGCTGGGACCTGCTGCCCTTCCAGGGGAGGGGGACAGAGGGGTCTACACTCAGGATCAGCCCTACGTGCCTATGTTACAAGTCCCCTGACTGTCACCTGGGACTCCTGACATCTCCAGACCTAGAAAATGGGCCTCGCTCCTTCCTGGCTGGGCTCCCGGCAGCTCCACGAAGCTGGGGCCTGTGCTCCACGTGGAGCCCGGCACCCGGCAGCTCTCTCTGCTTCCTGCACCCTGTCCTCCCAGGAGCCCTGTAACCCACAGCAGCACTGGGGCTGCTCCACGAGCTGGCAGATGTCCCTCAGGGGCCTCTCCCCACCCCTATCTGGCCAGGGATCTGACCTCGGTGTCCACGCAGCTTGGGAGGCCTCGGCTCTTGGCATACTTGCTGTGGCCACTGTTCCTGCATGCCACAGCCCCACCTCATCCCTCTGGCAGCCAGGGCACTTGTAGGGCTTGCTTTCCTCCGGCATTTTGCCAGTGGGAGGGGAGTGGGTGCCAGGTGGCAGACTTGAGGATCAGAGGCCATGCCAGCCCTAGACCCCCCTCGCCCCCACCGGTCCATGGGATGAGCTAATAACCCTGGTACCTGGCCAACTGAGCCGAGCGCCCGCAGCCACTTTGGGGCAATGAATCCCACCCTGGGTCCTTAGGGGAGGGTCCCTTGGGAGACCCCCACCCCCAGCCTGTGGTCACAGTTCCTCTGATGCTCTGCAGCAGAGACTGGGAGAGGATTCGGGGCCTGGGCTGCCTCCTAGGGACAGGTTGGGACCCTGCCAGGTCCTAGCGGAAGGGCCTCAGCCCCCGGAGCTGGGGCTGGCCTCAGGGCTGGTTAGGCAGAGTTTGAATCCAGGAGTGGGGTTCCCTGGCCAGCTGGCAGAGTCCAATGAGGAGCCTTCCCCTGAGGCTCTTGGCAGTGACCCCCAGCTCTGAGTGACCCGCTTGGTGGGCCTAGCTCCAGGAGGCCCTCAGCACAAGGATGGATGGTCCAGGGGGCAACCAGGACAGTGCTGGGACAGCAGGGGAAGGCAGGACTTCAAGCCAGTGCAGGGTGGCCCTCCCACAGGCCGGCTGGATGCCATTGTGAAGAGTTAGGCTGGGAGGCTCCCAGGCAGAAACATCAGGTGACTTTGGAGGTGGCAGGAAGGGAACCCCTATTCACCGTCATACCCCCGCTGGACTCCCACAACACCTCCCTTGAAGGGGACTCATGCCCCAGCCTGTCAGAGGGAGGCAGTGACACTGGGGGCTGGGACTGCTGCACCCTGAGCTGGGGGCTCTTCTCTGAGCAGGTGGGGTCCCACCAGAATGCTCTGGCACTTGATGGATGCAGGAGGGCAAACCTGTGTGGGGGTGTCCAGGCCACATGCTCATGCCATGGCTCCCACAGCTCTGAGCACTGATGGCAGCTGGCACTGACTATGGGTGGTGGACTCCCAGCTACACAGGGGATCTGGTAGTGTTCAGTGGAGCCATTTTGCAGCCAAAGTGGGGTTCATACTGGCGGCAGTGACATTGTGGCATGTCCGTTGCCTGCCTACGGGCTCCCTGGGGTTGGACTCGGGATGGGGAGGGCAGGATGAGGTAGTCACCTGTGTGCCCATGACCTACACCCTGCTGGTCCAGTGCCCACACCAAGGAGGTGCTCAGCCACGGGCTAGGAGATGCAGGAGCATGGGCAGGTGGCCCCAGCCCAGGCAGGCCCTGGCCACCACCTCTGCCAGCAGGAAACAGAACCTGAGCCACGTGTGCCTTGACCACCCGGCTGCTGGCAGCGAGGACCCGGGCCTGTGCCCAGATATGGGGGTGGCACCCAGGCCAGGCCCTGTTCCTGCAGGCTTTGGAGGGGCAGGTGGCTGGGGCTTGTGTCCTGGTCCCTTCCCCTGAGCCAGCTCTTCGGCCCACAGGAGACACGTGCCGCCGGGAGATGTGGTCCAACCCCCCTCACCCCCACGGCCTGCCCACCCGCAGTGGGCCAGGACGGCGGCCTGCCGGCGGTGAGGGTGGTGGGTGGGCCGTGTGGGGGCTGCCGCCTCCTGCCTCCTCCTCCCTCCCCCTGGACTGGAGCAGCTTTGATCCAATTTTCAGTTGTGGGAAATATGAAATGAATGGTGTTGAATCCTGGCCGGATGAAAGGCTGGTTCCCTCCCTGAGTTCGGGCCAGATGGCAGCTCTGGCGGCCTCCGAGGCACACGCCTGGCCTTTGTGGGCCGTTTAACACTGTGAATGGGGCCAAAGTGTGGGAAACTCACTAGGCTCCCGGCTCACACCATCCACGGCGGGCTGCGGAGGGGGCCGGAGGAGGGAGGGCTGGAGGCTGCTCCAGGCTGGCAGAGGCTCTGCCATGTAGACGTGCTGTGGAGTGTTGGGGGCTGGGAGCCTCCACCTTGGCTGCCTCAGTGTGGGATGGGGGAGTTCCTCCCCGTCGGTGTGGGATGGGGGAGTTCCTCCCCGTCGGTGTGGGATGGGGGAGTTCCTCCCGGTCGGTGTGGGATGGGGGAGTTCCTCCCCCTCGGTGTGGGATGGGGGAGTTCCTCCCCCTCGGTGTGGGATGGGGGAGTTCCTCCCCTAGCCCGGCTTTGAGGAGGGAGGGAGTTTGTCCTGCCTGCACCTGTCTGAGCCCCCAACCCTGGAGGGCTCCGTAAGTCTGAAGGGCTCGATAGTTGGGGTGGGGTTGGTGCATCTAGAGTTGGTAATACTCCTCCCGCCTCCACACACACAGCCATTGAGGCAGGGCGCTTTGCTGCGTCAATTCACGATGCTGTGCCACCATCACCACTGTCCATCTCCAGAAAATGTCCTTCTCCCCAGGCTGAACCTCTGTCCCCAAGAAACACGGGCTCCCTGTTCCCCTCTGCAGCTCAGCAGCTGTTGAGGCAGGGCACTTTGCTGGGGGCCTTCAGGCAAAACCTACAAGTTGGGCATGATTAAGTTAGAATGCGTGCGTCTAGAACCATGATCCATTTCTAAATAATCCACACGCCCAGCACCACTCCCCTCCAGGGCTGACAGTAAAGTGAAGAGCTCCCTGGAGAGGAGGGACCCCTGGGGGTGGGGGGCGGTGGGAAGCTCCAGGGGCATTTGCTCCCAGCTCCAAAGCAGAACGTGAAGCTGGGAAGGTCAAACAGCGCAGACATTAGAAAACAGCCTGGCAGTTCTCCAAAAAATGAAGCACGGACCCAGCAGCTCCACTTCTAGGTCCCTAGAGAATGGAAAGCAGGACCTCAGGGATGTATTTGGGTCCTGTCTTCAGAGCAGTGCGGTTCCCTAACCCAAGAGGTGGCCCCACCCCAGTGTCCGTGAACAGACAAATGTGGTCCATCCACATAGTGGACCGTTCTTCAGCCTCAGAAGAGAAGGAGCTTGTGACGCAGGCCACAGCAGGCCTGCACCTTGAGGACACTGTGCTCAGTGACATAAAGCAGTCACAAAAGGGCCCATCCCAGGTGATGCCATAGTACGAGGCCCCTAGAGTCGTCAGATTCACAGACAGAAAGTGGAATGGTGGGCCGGGCGCGGTGGTTCAAGCCTGTAATCCCAGCACTTTGGGAGGCCGAGACGGGCGGATCACAAGGTCAGGAGATCGAGACCATCCTGGTTAACACGGTGAAACCCCGTCTCTACTAAAAAATACAAAAAACTAGCCGGACGAGGTGGCGGGCGCCTGTAGTCCCAGCTACTCGGGAGGCTGAGGCAGGAGAATGGCGTAAACCCGGGAGGCGGAGCTTGCAGTGAGCTGAGATCTGGCCACTGCACTCCAGCCTGGGCGACAGAGCTAGACTCTGTCTCAAAAAAAAAAAAAAAAAAGAAAGTGGAATGGTGGGTGCCGGGGGCTGGGGTGATTAGGCAGAGCCTCTGTTCCTGGGGACAGAGGTTCGGCTTGGGAGATGGACATTTTCTGGAGGTGGACAGTGGTGACAGGGGCACAACATCACGAATACTCTTCATGATCCGGAACTCTACACTGAAAAATGGCTACGATGGTTGTTTTATGTTTTATATATATTGCCACAATCGGAGAAAACAAGAAGGAGGAGCTTTTTTGGAGAAGAACCATGAACTCCCTTCTGCTGCCCCTTCCCCACCCAGGCAGTCATAGCCCCCAATCCCCCTCAGGCCCTGCCTCCTCATGGCCATAGCAGAGGAGCTAGGTGTGGTGCCGGGCACCCCCAACCTGGTGTTCCTGTCCCCAAGGGTTTCCAGTGTGGGGTGTGGGGAGCAGGCAGGCTGGTGGGGTCCAGGAGCCAGGCTGACCTGGGGAAGGAGGGTCGGGGTAACCACAGCTCCCAGCTTTTCCCTCTTCCAGCCCCTGAAGCCCTTGCTTGCGGGCCTCTGGGTGGCAACTCTACTTGAAGTCTGCAAAATGTCCTCTGCCTGAGAAGCGAGTTCAGGGAGATGGCCCCGTTCCAGATTTCAGAGACAGTGGCCTCCCCCACATCCAGGACCCCTGCCTGAACGGTGGCTGGCACTGCCTGCCATTGCCCTGGGCCCATCCACACACGGTGGCCCTGGGGCCAGGCCACCCCCCTCCATCAGCAGCCAGTCCATCTGCCTCAAGGAGGCACCGGCTTGTTTCCCCAGGTGTGAACAGATGCAGCTGGACCAGGTGTGGCTCCGAGTCTCCACCCGCGGCCAGGGAGGGCACCTGTTCACGGGAGGAGGAGTGGCTGGGAGGGGGTGGAGATCGCTCTTTGAGGCTCCAGGCAGGAGCTGCAGCAGGGGAGGGAGGAAGGGTCCCAGGCGCTGAGCATCTACCTGCGAAGCACCAGGCAGGTATGGAACGTGGAAATCCGACTTCCCGCACGCCCTTTGCTCACTCTACCGCTGGGGGGCTGGGGGCGAGAGGGTCACAGAGGTTAAGTGATGTTCCCAAGGTCACATGTATTCTGGGTCAGCTAACAGGAGGAGTCAACACTCGAGTATTTATTATGCACTTCACGTGTACTTGCCAGTTTAGACTTGACTACGAAGCCGGGAGGTAAGCACTGTTTATTTTCTGTTTACACTGAGTCCGCAGCACAGAGAGGTGCTCACACCGCACAACTGGTGAGGGTCTGACGTGAGACGGGGATCTGCAGTGGTGCGCCCCCTCTTCTTCCTGAGGAGCTGAAGGAGGTGGGGTGCTGGGAAGGGAGGGGTGTGTGGAGCTGGGGAAGGGAGCCTGGGGCGCTCACGTGCACGGAGCCCTCTGATGCGGAGGGGGCATTATTGAGGGACGGTGTGGCCTCCCCCGCTCCCTGCAGCCCTCCACCCTCTGGCGTTGGCAGAGCAGCGCATCGATCCGATCAGCGCTGGGAGCTGGAGCTCCAGATGGCGGGTGGCCTGCACGGACGGGCAGACAAAGGGAGGCTGCAGCATGAAGGCGGCCAGCGAGGCACGCGCGATGCCCTTTGTCGCCAGGGAAGGCTGCCAGGAGCGCGGAGTGTGGGAACTGCCGGCTGCACGGCTCCTCTTGGCTCTCGTCTTTGGGGGTGCTCTGTGGGGGTGGTGGCACCACCATGAGGCCAAGAGGAAGTCCTCGGCCCTTTCCACGCCCTGGGCCCTCTGCTAGGCCGGTGGTGGCCTCCCTGTGGCCTCAGTTCCTTGCACCCCTCCCCTCCTAAATAAAGAACTGGACCAAAGACCTGGGTCCAGAAATGGGGCTGGTTCCAGCTCCTCCCCCCAGGCAGCCCCCCTCGGTGGGCAACTTCTCTTTCCTTGGTCAGCAGGTGCTTGGGCACACACGCTGAGCAGGGACTGAGGCTTGGCTCCTGCACTGGGGGCGGGGGACACTCTTACCTGTTGAGATACCTTGGGGATGTAGACCGGGCCAGGCATCGACCTGTGGTGAAGCCGGGCACAACAGCTGGGCTGGAGCCCACCTGACACTGGGGGCAGAATCGGGCAGCAACACGCCCCCTGGCAGAGCCAACACAGTTTTGGGGGCATAGATTTGGTTAATTTTTCATGTCTGTGTTTTCTTGAATGAGCATTTATTACTTGCGCAGTTTTCGAAAGGGCTCCCCCACATAGAGACACACACACACACACAGAGACACGCGCGCACAGACGCGCATCCACACAGACACGCACACACACAGACACGCACACACACAGACACGCCCATGCACACACACACAGAGACGCGCACACATGCACACAGACACGAACACACAGACACACACACGGAGACACGCACACACACAGACACACACACACCCACATACACACGCATAGGTTCCTGCAGGGGTGCCTGGGAGGAAGTCATTGCATCTTCAGAAGGGCGAGAAAGAATCCCTGAGATGGGGACGAAGGGGAAGGTGGGTGACCAAAGGGGCTTCCAGAGGGGACGTAACTGAGGAGGGCGTTGGCAAGTTCTGGGTGAGGAGTTCTAGGAAGCACCTTCCAGGCAGAGGGCACTACAGGGACACCAGCTCGGGGCAGGAGAGACCAGGTGACCAGGACCCACGTCTCCAAGTCTGGAAGGAGGCTCCTGTGTTTTTTTTTTGGCTTGTTTTTTTGAGACAGTCTTGCTCTTGTTGCCCAGGCTGGAGTGCAGTGGTATGATCTGGGCTCACTGTAAGCTGCGCCTCCCGGGTTCAAGCAATTCTCCTGCCTCAGCCTCCTGAGTAGCTGGGATTATAGGCACGTGCCACCACACTCGGCTAATTTTGTACTTTTAGTAGAGACAGGGTTTCATCATGTTGGCCAGGCTGGTCTTGAACTCCTGACCCCAGGTGATCCGCCCGCCTCAGCCTCCCAAAGTGCTGGGACTACAGGTGTGAGCCACTGTGCCCGTCCCAGGAGGCTCCTGCGTATACACCTGTGTGAGTGCACCTGTGCATGTGTGTGTGTGTGTGCGCCTGTATGTGTGTACCAGTGTGTGTGCGCTTGTATGTGTGTACCAGTGTGTGTGCGCCTGTATGTGTGTACCAGTGTGTGTGTGCATGTGTGTGTGTGTGCCTGTATGTGTGTACCAGTGTGTGTGCGCCTGTATGTGTGTACCAGTGTGTGTGCGCCTGTATGTGTGTACCAGTGTGTGTGCCTGTATGTGTGTACCAGTGTGTGTGTGCATGTGTGTGTGTGCGCCTGTATGTGTGTACCAGTGTGTGTGCGCCTGTATGTGTGTACCAGTGTGTGTGTGCATGTGTGTGTGTGTGCCTGTATGTGTGTACCAGTGTGTGTGCGCCTGTGTGTACCAGTGTGTGTGCGCCTGTGTGTACCAGTGTGTGTGCCTGTATGTGTGTACCAGTGTGTGTGTGCATGTGTGTGTGTGTGCCTGTATGTGTGTACCAGTGTGTGTGCGCCTGTATGTGTGTACCAGTGTGTGTGCGCCTGTATGTGTGTACCAGTGTGTGTGCCTGTATGTGTGTACCAGTGTGTGTGTGCATGTGTGTGTGTGTGCCTGTATGTGTGTACCAGTGTGTGTGTGCCTGTATGTGTGTACCAGTGTGTGTGTGCATGTGTGTGTGTGTGTGCCTGTATGTGTGTACCAGTGTGTGTGCGCCTGTATGTGTGTACCAGTGTGTCTGTGCATGTGTGTGTGTGTGTGCCTGTATGTGTGTACCAGTGTGTGTGTGCATGTGTATGTGTGTGTGTGCGCCTGTATGTACCAGTGTGTGTGCGCCTGTATGTGTGTACCAGTGTGTGTGCGCCTGTATGTGTGTACCAGTGTGTGTGTGCATGTGTGTGTGTGCCTGTGTGTACCAGTGTGTGTGCCTGTATGTGTGTACCAGTGTGTGTGCGCCTGTATGTGTGTACCAGTGTGTGTGCGCCTGTATGTGTGTACCAGTGTGTGTGCCTGTATGTGTGTACCAGTGTGTGTGTGCCTGTGTGTGTGTGCCTGTGTGTACCAGTGTGTGTGCCTGTATGTGTGTACCAGTGTGTGTGCGCCTGTATGTGTGTACCAGTGTGTGTGCCTGTATGTGTGTACCAGTGTGTGTGTGCATGTGTGTGTGTGTGCGCCTGTATGTGTGTACCAGTGTGTGCATGTGTGTGTGTGTGCCTGTATGTGTGTACCAGTGTGTGTGCGCCTGTATGTGTGTACCAGTGTGTGTGTGCATGTGTGTGTGTGTGTGTGCCTGTATGTGTGTACCAGTGTGTGTGTGCATGTGTATGTGTGTGTGTGCGCCTGTATGTGTGTACCAGTGTGTGTGCGCCTGTATGTGTGTACCAGTGTGTGTGCGCCTGTATGTGTGTACCAGTGTGTGTGTGCGTGTGTGTGTGTGCGCCTGTATGTGTGTACCAGTGTGTGTGCGCCTGTGTGTGTGTACCAGTGTGTGTGCGCCTGTATGTGTGTACCAGTGTGTGTGTGCACTTGTGTACATGTGTGTGTCTGTGTCCCTGTGTGTATGTGTGCCCATGTGTTTGTGTGTATGTGTATGTGTGCATGTGCCTGTGTGTTCCAGTGTGTGTGCGCCCATGTGTTTATGTACCAATGTGTGTGCTTGTATACGTGTGTGCCCATGTGTCTGTGTGTACAAGTGTTTCTGTGTGTCTCTGTACCAGTGTGTGCGCTTGTGTACTTGTGTGTGTTGCCCATGTGTCTGTGTGTACCGGTGTGGGTGTGCATGTGTGCCCATGTGTGTCTATACATGCATCTGTGTGCACGTGCCCAGGAATGCTTACACCTGCTCAGATGTCCTCAGCTGGGCCACCCGTCCCCACCCTGCCCCGCTGCCCTCACTCCCAGAGTGCCCGCATTGGCCGAGCACTGCTCTGTGCCACATGAGCCCTGGGCCCTGGGGTGACTGTGGGGAAAACCCTGACAGGAGTGCCCCCACTCTGCCCTGCCCAGTAGGAACAGTGCTCAGCCAGGCCCCTGGCGGCCCTCCGAGGCAGGTAAGTGCATCCCTATCTGCAGGTGAGGGACAGAGGTGCTGAAGGGCAAAGTAACTTGCCCAGGTCTCACGGTCGTGCCCCCCCCCACGCCCGGGGGCGGGTCTTGGCGAGGGGCATGCTGCCAGTCACTTGGCAGCAGAACCAAGAAGGGACAGAGCTCAGGGTGCGGCCCTCAGTGCTTAGGATCAGCCACTCCTCCCCAGGGTGACACTGGCTTCCCATAGGAGGTGCTGCTCAGATCCAGGAGGGGGGTCAGGGCGTGCAGAGTCCAGTGGGGAAGCCGAGGCCCGAGGAAAGGTGGGCAGGGGCCAGAGCCTTCTCCTGGGGTGGAGGTCAGGCTGCAGATGCTGCCAGCCCTGTCCCACCACAGCGTGGCTTCTCAGTTGGGTCTCCCCCACTGGCTGTGACACCCCTGGGTGGTGCTGACAGGTGTTACTCGAGGCAGACTCCATAACCGCTTGGGATGCTCAAGCCCCAGGGTAGAATTCAGGCCCAAGGGGTGATTGGGGAAGGGGGCTCTGATGTCCTTGGGAGCTGCTGGGCCTGTCTCTGCACCCCTGACCTGGAGTGACCTCGGTGAGAGAGTGGGCTGAGAACTCTCTCATCATCCAAGGTGGAGGCTGGACAGGCCTCCCTGTTCACACTGTGCTAAAGTAAATAGCAGTTCCTGAGCCCCTCCTGTGTGCAGAGCCCCTCCTGTGTGCAGAGCCCCTCCTGTGTGCAGAGCATCTCCTGTGTGCAGAGCCCCTCCTGTGTGCAGAGCATCTCCTGTGTGCAGAGCCCCTCCTGTGTGCAGAGCATCTCCTGTGTGCAGAGCCCCTCCTGTGTGCAGAGTCCCCTCTGTGTGCAGAGCCCCTCCTGTGTGCAGAGCCCCTCCTGTGTGCAGAGCATCTCCTGTGTGCAGAGCCCCTCCTGTGTGCAGAGCATCTCCTGTGTGCAGAGCATCTCCTGTGTGCAGAGCCCTCCTGTGTGCAGAGCATCTCCTGTGTGCAGAGCCCCTCCTGTGTGCAGAGCCCCTCCTGTGTGCAGAGCATCTCCTGTGTGCAGAGCATCTCCTGTGTACAGAGCCCCTCCTGTGTGCAGAGCCCTCCTGTGTGCAGAGCATCTCCTGTGTGCAGAGCATCTCCTGTGTGCAGAGCCCCTCCTGTGTGCAGAGCCCTCCTGTGTGCAGAGCATCTCCTGTGTGCAGAGCATCTCCTGTGTGCAGAGCATCTCCTGTGTGCAGAGCCCCTCCTGTGTGCAGAGCCCCTCCTGTGTGCAGAGCATCTCCTGTGTGCAGAGCCCCTCCTGTGTGCAGAGCCCTCCTGTGTGCAGAGCCCCTCCTGTGTGCAGAGCCCCTCCTGTGTGCAGAGCATCTCCTGTGTGCAGAGCCCCTCCTGTGTGCAGAGCATCTCCTGTGTGCAGAGCATCTCCTGTGTGCAGAGTCCCTCCTGTGTGCAGAGCATCTCCTGTGTGCAGAGTTTCCTCTGTGTGCAGAGCCCCTCCTGTGTGCAGAGCATCTCCTGTGTGCAGAGCATCTCCTGTGTGCAGAGCCCTCCTGTGTGCAGAGCCCCTCCTGTGTGCAGAGCATCTCCTGTGTGCAGAGCATTTCCTGTGTGCAGAGCCCCTCCTGTGTGCAGAGCATCTCCTGTGTGCAGAGCATCTCCTGTGTGCAGAGTCCCTCCTGTGTGCAGAGCATCTCCTGTGTGCAGAGCCCCTCCTGTGTGCAGAGCATCTCCTGTGTGCAGAGCATCTCCTGTGTGCAGAGCCCCTCCTGTGTGCAGAGCATCTCCTGTGTGCAGAGCATCTCCTGTGTGCAGAGCCCCTCCTGTGTGCAGAGCATCTCCTGTGTGCAGAGCATCTCCTGTGTGCAGAGCCCCTCCTGTGTGCAGAGCCCTCCTGTGTGCAGAACATCTCCTGTGTGCAGAGCCCCTCCTGTGTGCAGAGCCCCTCCTGTGTGCAGAGCCCTCCTGTGTGCAGAGCATCTCCTGTGTGCAGAGCCCTCCTGTGTGCAGAGCATCTCCTGTGTGCAGAGTCCCCTCTGTGTGCAGAGCATCTCCTGTGTGCAGAGCCCCTCCTGTGTGCAGAGCCCCTCCTGTGTGCAGAGCATCTCCTGTGTGCAGAGCATCTCCTGTGTGCAGAGCCCCTCCTGTGTGCAGAGCCCCTCCTGTGTGCAGAACCCCTCCTGTGTGCAGAGCGCCTCCTGTGTGCAGAGCGCCTCCTGTGTGCAGAGCATCTCCTGTGTGCAGAGCCCCTCCTGTGTGCAGAGCATCTCCTGTGTGCAGAGCCCCTCCTGTGTGCAGAGCATCTCCTGTGTGCAGAGCCCCTCCTGTGTGCAGAGCCCTCCTGTGTGCAGAACATCTCCTGTGTGCAGAGCCCCTCCTGTGTGCAGAGCCCCTCCTGTGTGCAGAGCCCTCCTGTGTGCAGAGCATCTCCTGTGTGCAGAGCCCCTCCTGTGTGCAGAGCCCCTCCTGTGTGCAGAGCCCCTCCTGTGTGCAGAACCCCTCCTGTGTGCAGAGCCCCTCCTGTGTGCAGAGCATCTCCTGTGTGCAGAGCATCTCCTGTGTGCAGAGCCCTCCTGTGTGCAGAGCCCCTCCTGTGTGCAGAGCATCTCCTGTGTGCAGAGCCCTCCTGTGTGCAGAGCATCTCCTGTGTGCAGAGTCCCCTCTGTGTGCAGAGCATCTCCTGTGTGCAGAGCCCCTCCTGTGTGCAGAGCCCCTCCTGTGTGCAGAGCCCCTCCTGTGTGCAGAACCCCTCCTGTGTGCAGAGCCCCTCCTGTGTAGAGAGCATGCCTGTGTGTCGTTACCTTTCATGTGCAGAGCCCTTCTTGTGTGCAGATCATCCTCTGTGTGCAGAGCCGCTGCCGTGTGCTGAGTCCCCCAGTATGTGGCGCCTCCCCTGGATGTGAAGCACTCCCATTTGCTGAGGTCAGGACATCAGACCCCCCTTCCCAATCACCCCTTGGGCCTGAATTCTACCTGGGGGCCTAAGCATCCCAAGTGGGTTAGAGCGTCTGCCTTGAGTAACACCTGTTGGCAGCACCCAGTGGTGTCACAACTGGCAAGAGACCCGGCTGAGAAGCTGGGTTGTGGTGGGACAGGGCTCGCAGCCTCTGCAGTCTGACCTCCAAGTGAGCACCCCCGGTGTGCACAGCCCAGAAGGGCTTCGCACCTGCACAGCAGCTCTGTGATTCTGGATTATGATGATCAAGTCCATTGTACAGATGAGGAAACTGAGGCTTCACAAAGTGAGGGGACCGGCCTGTCTAGGTGTGCTCCTGGGGCCCTCACGGGGGTCAGCCTCTCAGCTCCCACTCTGCAGCAACTCCCCAGGCTCTGGGTTATTGAGGCTGGGAACACAGACACCTGCTTAAACCATCTCTCTGGGGCCTCCACATCCCCCGCTGTGAGCTGGGTGCCTTCCAGACCTGCTTGTCATCTCCAGCAGCACCATTGACAGCCACTGACAATGCCCAGGACAGTGGCTGTGTGGAATCGTTCTGCCAGCGGGCCAGGCCCTGCAGCAGGGTCCCACCGTTCCTCAGGTCTGCTCTTCCTGTGCCTGTGGAGACAGACTGCCCAGTCTCCTGTGGCATTTCAGTGGCGTGCTGGGGTGCAGAGCAGGGGTGCAGAGTCTGGGAGCAGCTAGAACCTGCAGGGGTCCCCCAGGAGTGTTTCCTTCCGAGAGGCCGTGGGGCAGGCACTGAGTGGCTTGGTGAAAGCGGCAGGTCCAGGCCAAGGCTGGGCTCCGCCCTTGTCTTTCTCACTCAGAGACTGTTGGACACACCCCACTCCTCTCTGAGCCTCAGCTTATGGGTCTGTAAAATGGGCTTTCCCTGCCAAGGCTCATCTTGGCCTCAGGAAGCCTGGCTCCAGGTTGCTGGAAGTGAGACAAACCCTGAAGATGGCTGGGAAAGAGCTGGGGCACTGCAGAGTAGCGTCCACCCCCTCCATACCCAGTTAGCCCCAGCCCAGGAGTCTCTGTGCTGGGGCAGGTCACCTGTTGTCTGATTCTCACCTGAAATTTGGCCTGTGGGCCCAAACAGGTGTCCCAGTCCCCGCACTGCACACCACACCTGGCGAGGGGCACCAAGTCAGGGGGCAGGGCCCTCTACCCATCTCCTGATCTCACACCAGCCTGGCCCAAGACACGGGGACCTGTGGGGTCTGAACAGGGAAGGCAGGCCTAAAGCCTTGTGTGGGAGCACTATGGGTGGGCTGGGCCGGGCCGGGCCGTGGAGGTACCACTTCCGAGGCCCATCTTGGCTAGGGTCTGACTCTCTGCGGAGGCTGTGGGTCTCAAACCCACAGACTGAGATTCTGTGGTTCAGGGACGCAGATCCTTCCCCCCAGCCAGCTGCTCAGCTTTGAATTCGTTTACTCAGGGAAGAGTGGAGGCAGTGAGGCTTCCTCTCCAGGCTGTGGTGACAGCCTGGTGAGTGCTCTGGGCCCAGGGCTTCTTTTCTCATCTGACTAAGGTGAGGCTCCATCCCTCCACCGGGACCTGTGGCCGGGCTCCCTGGCCCAAGAACCTCGGGGGAAAGGCCCTTGCTGGAGAATTGGGGGTGCACCAGGCCCACTGAGCTGAAGCCCTTTGGTGCCCTGGCTTGGGCCTGGGTTCTCCAGGACCCCATTCTTGTGGGGCTGACACCTGACAGGCCACTGGGGCCCCCACTGAGACAGTAGCCCACACCCCTGGGCAGGGTGCACCAACTGCTCCTAGGGCACTTGGGCATCTGTAGAGATGGGGTGAGTGTTCCTGAAGCCGAGAGGGCTCCTGTAGCCCATGAGGGCACCCCCGACAGACTGCAGCCTTCCCAAGTCCGAGGCCAGGCTTGAGGCCTCAGCTTTGTGCACCATTCCAGGCCCCACCTTCTCCAAGGGGCTGGAGTCCACACCCCAGAGGGCATGGGCACAACCTCGGGCTCCCCCTGCCCAGCCTTCCAGGCCTCGGTTTCCCTAGTGTAAAGCCAGGCTGCTGTGGAGGCCATGGGGACACCTGCCGGGTGGGCTCCCCCGGGGCGCAGGGGTGGGCGGTGGGAAAGCCCGCGGCCCGCGGTCTCACGGGCCAGGGGATTAGGGGCCGCCCGGGCCCACGTGGCCGCGCGCCCCGCCCTGCCTGTCTCCCCCCAGCCCCCGTGCGCCCCGGGGCAGGGCCGGGTCGCCGTCCCAAGCTGGTTAAAAACCCCGCGGTGTCAGAGAGCAGCTCGTTCCCAACCTCTGAAAGGCAGACAAGCCCTTTATTGCTCTATTATAACGCGGAGCCAGATGGTCTTTTGGGAGTTGCCCCCCCGCGCCCCCCGCCGCCGCCCTCATTCATTCAGAGTCAGACCCCGGCACTAATGCCGCGGGGGGGGGCCCAGGCACGCTTCCCTCGCCGCCCGCCCGCGCAGTGTGGGAACTGCCGGCGAGCGCGAACCCACAGCCCCGCGGAGGGAGGGGCTCGGAAACCCGCGCACCGGAGAGCTGGGGAGGGGTGGGGAGGGGTGGGAGGGGTGGGGAGGGGTGGGAGGGGTGGGGAGGGCTGCGTCCCGGCTCGCCCGGGTCGGGAGGGCTCTGAAGTTAGGGGCTGAGGAAACGCTCAGGAGGCTCGTCCCCAGCCCCCAAATCCCTGGTTCTTAGAGGCTGGGGAGGCGGGAGCGGGGAGGACTCCCAGGGTGTCCTCCAGCTGTGGGACCTCGGGCAGGGCACTTAACCCTACCCGTGCCTCAGTTTCCTCATCTGTTAAATGGAGACAGTGATAGGCCCCCTCACTAGGTTTTGGGAGGATCAGACGCATTAATATTTGTAAAGTTTTTAGAAAAGGAGTGAGCGTCGGGGCCTCTCACTGATTTTGTACCACCCCCCACCCCCACCCAACAGTGTTCTTTAATTTTTTTTGTTTTTTGAGACAGGGTCTCCCTGTGTTGCCCAGGCTGGTCTTGAACTCCAGGGCTCAAGCGATCCTCCTGTCTTGGCCTCCTGACTAGCTGGGATTATAGGTCAGCGGGTCTCAGCACCGGCTGAAACAAATAAATAGAGAAGGATATTTCATAACATGTGAAAAAGATGAAATTCAAGTTTCAGCATCCATAAATAACATTGTACAGAGACATAGCCGGGCACCACAGCCGCTGCTGTCCAGGAGGGCCACCTCCTGGTGCAACACCAGTGGTGTGGGAGGACAGACGCCTGGCCACATGGTCTGCAGTGATTACTGCTTGGCTCTCTTCATAAGCACTGGCCCCACCCACAGTGAAGGACTACCTGTGCCAGGCAGAGCCTTTCACAATCGCTGTCCTCACCACCCCCGGGGGTGTGCCCCATTCCTCTCACTTCTGGGGCTGATGTGGCAGCCTCAGGAGGGGACTGAGTGTGCACTTGGGTGTGGCCACACCATCCTGAGGCTTCATCATCATGCCCATTGGACAGGGAGGCAAACTGAGGCCCATGGAAACTGAGGGCCCAGCTGCCAGGTGGAGGCAGAGTCTGGAGAGAACCCTGGGTAAGGGCAGGTGGGCAGCCTCACCCACCCAGGTCGGGCACCTGCTTTGCTTATCCGGCCCTCACGCTGGCCTCAAGCACTTCCTCGGGTCCCTGCCACAGAGCATGCACGTGGATCTGCTCTTCCACTGCTGGGAAAGACCCACTTTGTACCAAAAAGCGTACCAGCTCCCCTCCCGGCTAGTCTGGCAGCTCCACATAACTCGCTGGGGTCCTGGGCTGACTTTTTGCCTTTTTCCCCATCTGGTTATTGAGGGGGTGGCCTGGTTGATCTTTGGGGCTCCCCAAACAGACACAGGGTGGGGTCAATATGCCTTCTGTGGGGAGCAGAGTCCAGGGGGAGCAGCAGCCTGGGGCAGTGCTGGGGGCTTTGTGGGATGGCAGCTTGCTTGCTCCTGAAGCAGATTAGGGCCTGTGAGGGGCTGGGGTCTGGGCCACACCGCCGGGGTGGTGGGGGGTGGGAGGGGGCTGCTGGTTGTCGGTTACCTAAGAAGCCCTGGGTGGGGGCTGGCAGCTCTGGGACTCTGGATCTGGAAGTCCATTCTCTTGTCCCACTGGCCTGCAGATGCTTGGCCCTTACTGTGGCCCTGGCCTTGTTGCACTGCCCCTGTGCCAGCACCTCCCCATCTGGTGCCCTAGCTCTGTAAGCACTGTCTGGCCAGGGTGGGGGGACCCTCCGTCTATGAGCCTCTGTCATCCGCGTGTGGGGGCCAGGGAGATCACAGATGTGGGCTCAGGTCCCAGGCCCCAGTGATCATTTCTCTCTGAGCCTTGGATCCCAGCCCTTCCCTTGACATGCCCCCAACCCCTACCCTAACTCTTACAGGGGATGCTGGCCTTTATCAGCACTCTATTTGGGGTGTGGTGCCGAGTGGGGCTCCCATCCCCCCACCCCCATTACGGTGGGCCAGCTGTCTCAGGCAGGGGCTTCCAGCCCAGCGTTGGGACCCTCAGCAGTGACCAGCAGGGAGGACCCATGCCTGGGGCACTCCGACAGCCACGGATGGGGGTCTCCCGGGACCTGCTGCAGCACAGTGGACATGGCACCACCGTCACAGATGGAGGGAAGGGAGGGGAAGGCCTGGCCAGCTTAGGCAGAGGTCAGGCTGCCAGCCCAGCAGGGCAGGAAACACCCTTTTTCATTAAGTGGTCTCTGTGTGCTGGGTACAGGGCTAAGAGTTCTGCTGGTCCCGCGGTGGGGGAAGAGGGATGGGAGGGGCTCTGGGAGTCTGGGCTTCATCCTCTGGTTGACCCCCAGGTCTGGCAGAGACCTTCAGCCTCTTGTCCCCACCCCCGGACTGAGATGCATCCTGCCTCCAACCAGGGGAGACTCTGGCTTCTGGAGGGCAGCCACCCTCTGGACTTGAAGGTGCCCAGGGCAGGTTCCAGAAGGTCCTGCTTCCCCCCAACACCCCGACCCAGCCCCTGGAGCCCCTGGGGCTGTGTCCAGCCTCCTGCTCAGTGGCCCTCAGCCCACTGGGCTCCAGTCCCATCAGGCAGCTCCCCTGCCCTGGAGCCACCCTCAGAGCAGAGTGGCAGCCACCCTCAGCCCTCCCTCACCTGTGGCTCCTACGTGAGGTGTGGGGGAGGGAGGGGAGCCTGGCACTGGTGCCTGTGTCAGGGCTTGGGGCTGGCACCGAGTCTGTGTGCTGCCCCAGGCATCCACCTACCTCCCCTGCCTGGAGGGGCATTTGGGCTGGCGCCCGCTCTGGGTGGGTTCCCACACCCCACCCCCCCCCACACCCCCCACACCCCCCCCCCACACCCCCCCCCCCACGGACATTCATCCTGCACAAAAGGCGCGTGCGCGGCAACAAACTCATTCGCCACGGGCTGCCTGGGCTTTGTGTGCTGAGCTCGGGCCTCAGAGGCCATCTGGGGAGCAGTCGTCCCAGCGGGCGGCAGGGCCCCCTCCAGGCTGCCTTTGAGGCCCAGGAAGCAGCCGAGGCTCCCTGAGCAACTGCGCTGGAAACCGCACACATCTGGCCTGTTCAGAACCTTCCAGTTCCCACAGCCTCCTGGCCGTCCCCTGCATGCTCTGGTCCTGGCATGGCACTAGGCGCCAGGAGGGTACCAAGGCAGGCGCCTGCCTCCCTGCCCTACCCCTGATGCAGGCTATGTGCACACGGCCCAGTGGGGAGAGCTGTGGGCACAGGGTTCAAATCTAGGGAGTGCCCCTCAGTAGGTGGGCCCTCTGGGGCTGTTTCCTCACTGTGCAATGGAGCTGATAACGGTCCCACCCAAGGCCTGTGCTGAGGACGGAGAGTGGATGAGGCATGCGCAGTGGCCTCAGCAGGCAGACCCCCGCCCCAGGCACTGCCAGGCTCTGCTTCTGCTCACCTTCTTCATTCGGTTTCCTGGGTGGGCGACCCCTGCCCGTGTTCCAGGCTTCCTGGGAACTGGCTGGGGGTCAGGGAAAGGCCAGCTGGCTGCCGGCAGCTATGCTTAGAGCTGGTCCCACCCCTGCTCGGTGGGGATGGGGCAGCTGTGGTCCTGCCCCCGTCTCAGGACTCTGAGCAGCTTCTGCCTGGCCTGTATGCAGTAGGTATGGCCTGTATGCAGTAGGCATGGCCTGTATGCAGTAGGTGCTGAGTAAGTGAGCACTTGCCTTGAGGCCCTCAGCCCTGAGCATCTCCAAGTCTGATCTCAGCCCTGGACCTGGCTTGGGTCTGCCCAGCTGTGGGTGCAGCCACGTGGCCTGGGGTCGGCGGGGGACTGGCAGCCCCCAGCAAACTCTTCTGCTGAGCACACCCTCCCCCAGAGGGCCAGAGGCCAGGACAACAGCGGACCAGGGCTCCAGGACAGCCTGCCTGGCGTGGTGGGCATTTCTGAGTCTGGGCAGTCGGATGGGGTAGGGGGCATGGAGCCGGGTGTCCGAGGGCTTTTCCACTCAGGAGACCGTTCCTGGCCAAGGGGCCAGAGCTCAGCAGACAGGGCCTCTGCAGAGGCGCCCCTGCCCCCAGCCATGCTGGGGGCGTCCTTGAGAGGGTGTCCTGCAGACCCAGAGATAATCCGGGCTTTGAGAGGCTGTGAGAGGCTGGCCCGAGGACTTTCCCACAGCCCCACAGAAAGGGCCGGCAGCCAGCTGCTCACCCACAAAAGGCTCCCGGCCATTCATGGCCTCAGGCAGGCGGGGCTGGCAGAGAGGCAGCCACAGCCTACCTGGCCACCCCCAGCAGGACTTTCGTGATAGGGAGGCAGTTCCCTGCTGGCCATGGGGGCGGGAGGTCTGCAGGGCTGGGGGCATAGGGGCAGTCTTGTGCAACCACCCAGGCCAGCTGCCACCCCCTCTTTTTTGGCCCGAGACTGGCACCCTTCCTGGGCCCATCATTTATCATGGGTGCCTGGGTAAAGGATGGCTTAGGAGGACCCTGCAGGCACCCACTGCCGTGCCTGACGTCGTGCCTCCACCGTCAGACCACCCATCGCTTGCCCCCACACTCTGGCCTTGAGTCCCCGGGGCTGCACCTTCCTTGCTTCCAAGTCTGGCCTGCATGGCTCTCACACCCTTTGCATCCATCCTCTTGCCCACTCAGCAGCCCACCCTGTCACTCAGTGCAGGGGGCAGGAGAGGGACATGGTGGGGCAGCGAGCTGGGCAAGGCCTCCTCCCTGGACCTGTCTCCTCATCTGAGGTGTGGGACAGCACTGCCGCCTCCCAAGGCTAATGGAAAGACCCCCGAGGGCGGCTGGTTAACGAATAGCAGGTTTGGAGAAGCTGGGGCGGGGGGCTGCTCCCCAGAATTAACTGCCCAGAGCACCTCCAAGGATGACTTTTTAATATGAGAGCCAGCCCAGGGGAGGGAGGAGGAGTCAGGGGGCTTCCTGGGGGAGGTGGCCGCTGGCCTGGATTATCAGGAAGCGCAGGAGGAGGGTGGGGGCCTCCTGGAGCAGTGGCCCTGGCCTCCCTGTGCAGTGACTGCTGCTCAGCCTCTTCCCTGGCCCTTCTGTCTCCCTGTTGCTTCCACAGCTGGAGCTGCTTCTGCGGCCTCTGTCCTCACCCCTAAGGGGGCCAGGCCTGGGCAGACGCCTGGGCTGGGGCTGCTCCTGGCCAGACGGGAAGACTGTGAGACGGAGGACAGGTCAGGTGGCCGGAAAGCTGGGAACAGGGAGGGAGCAGGTTTGAGGGAGGGACTCAGGGGCAGGCGCCTCCTCCGGGTCAGGCCCCACGTGTCCCCCGGCCACGCCTGCCCACACCCCGCTGCTGGAGGCCGGTTGGAGGGCGGCGCGTCCCTATCCCAGCCCAACCCGGAGCTAGGGGGCGGGGGCCATGCGTCTTCCGGCCCTGGCCGCCAATTGGCTGCCGGGCGTGGGAAAGGGTGTACCACCGCCGGGCGCCCATAAAGGCGCCTCCACCACCTGCACCGCCGCCGCCGCCGCCGCCTCCCGGCCGGCCTCCGACCCGCGCGCTCGGTGAGGCCGGTGCTCCAGAGTGAGGAGCGTGGCGGTGCGGCGGCAGCGCAGGGCGCTCGTGCCGGGCCGGGCAGGCTGGTGGGCGCTCCTTGCCACCTTTCTGCTTTCCCTGCTGTCCGAGAAGTTCCTGCGGTGCCAGCCCAGCCCCCAGCTGGGGACAGAGCAGGAAACGTCCCCGGCGAGCCTGGCGGGGGTGGCGGCAGGGGTGTCTGTCGCCTGCGCTGGGCAGGACGCGCGTCCCACCGGCCTCCCGCTCCGCAGGCCTCACCAGCCGCCTCACTCCGCAGCCCAGGCCTCCGAGAGCGCCGCGGATGGACCTCAGGGAAGGCCTGGCGCGCCGCCTCCGGGAAGCCTTCCGGCGTTCCCCCTGCACCGAGTACTGGGGAGCCTCAGACCACGGTGAATGAAGAGCGACGGGCCGGAGAGACCTCGGCCTCTGCCCAGGAGCAGCGTCCAGCAACCCGGCCTACAGGGGACCGGTGGACGCCCTGGTGGCCACTTTGCCAGACCCCTCATCTCCCAGAGAACCAGAGGGGGTTTCCGTTCCCCTCCTGCTTGGTGCCCAGCGCCAGGGCGGGGCGGGGGCTGAGCAGCCCCTCCCATGGACGGAGCGGCCAGTCTACGTGTTGGAGGAGGGGCTCTGGGGAAAGGGGGGTGTTAGGCAGGCGGTTGGAGGCAGCGGGAGGTGGGGAGGCGCCTGGTGGGGAGGGGCAGGTGTGTGGGGAGGGCCTGGGCAGCGCCTCCCCAGTCAGGCCCTGCAGCTGTACCCCGGCTCCATTCAGCCTGGGAAAGGACTCCACGGTTTATGCTGAAGTGGTGGTGGGCTGGGTGAACGCTGCGCAATGGAAGAGCATGGTCCTGTGCTGACTGCCCCGGGGTATGGGGCTGTGGTGGCACTGGGGGGGATGCGGTGTGTCATTTGAGCAATGGCGGCCAACTGTGGCGTGCAGGCCTTGGAGCTGCCCCTCCGTGGAGCTTTAATAAAGGCACTGGCCCTGCAATTTCTTCCTGAGTTTCTGGCCCATGGCTTGGCCGACTGCAGCCCCTGAGATTAGAGGCCTCTGCTCAGGACATGGGCAGGGAGCTTGGGGCTCCCCGGGCTGGGGCCCTGCCCCTCTGGCCTCTCCCCTGGCCCCTGCTGGAAAGCCCCTCAGGGCTGCTCTGAGCCCGGGACAGCTCCTTCCTGCCCACAGCAATCTGGGGGAGCCCCGGTTTGCCCAGTGCCCCTGTGAGCCCCGCTGTGTGTCAGCCACCTGTGGGAGTGTTCGCCAGTCACCTCCCAATAACCCCGGGAGGCAGAGCGACATGACCTCATTTTAGAGATGACCAAGTGGGGGCTCCTGCACTCTGGGACCATGACAAGGACACAGGACATGAGAGTGGGGGCTGAGGCCCTGCAGCAGCAGGGGATGGCCTTGGACTGCGATCCACCCTGACCATGGCTGCCCCGCCCCCACGGACTCACCTGGCCCCTCATCAAACCCCATGTATTCCCCCAAATAATTTATTCTAGTGTCTGGGTCCAGCCCAGTGTCCCTCACTGACAACCAGACCATGGAGGGCAGCCCTTGTGTTTTCCCAGAGGGAGGGAAGGGAGGAGGAGGCGGATTCTTAAAGGGCTGCAGCGGGTGTGGTCGCAAATGCACACCCGGGGTTAGGCATGCAGGTGATGGCACAGGGCGCCCAGGTTCTGGGAAGCCGCATCTGCGGCGGGGGAGGCAGGGCCTGGATTTTGCTGCCCCCTGGTGGCTTGCGGCCTGTCCAGGCAAAAGGCCTGGACCTGCAGCCCCTGTGGCTCAGAGGAAGAGACAGAGGTCTGAGGTCTCCCACCAGGAAGTCTCAGCAACCAGGACAAATTCAGAGGTGGAGGGTCCCTGGGCCCTGCCCCAGCTCCCGCAGGGCGGCCCCCACATCCTGGCCTGCTGCCAGGGATCGCGGCCACAGCCCTGCACCGGCCAGGGAAGGCCCAGGCCTGGGTGGGCCTTTCCGCAGGATCCTGGAATGTTGCTTAGGGGAGGCTGAGACCAGACTGGCAGTCACCTGTCTGGGAAAGCACCAGGCCCTGCGGAAGTCCCCATGGTGACAGTCACGTCCTGGCCACGTGGGCGGGTGTGGGGGAGGGAGGGCAGGGAGGCGGAAGTCCTGGTATTCTCCTGCAGACTGGCACGGGCAGGACCTGAGCCGCCCAAAGTCATGAGTCGCTGCCACTGCTCCTTCTGTGCCTGGTGCAGCCCCAGCCCATGGAGTCTGGGCCACCCCGATCCAGTACCCACCACTTCACAATTGGGGTTCTGGCTTCCCCGCTGTGAGCCTGTCTCTCCTCCGTGGGAGGGGCCAGCCTGGGCAGCCATCCCTGTGCCCACTGCCCAGCATATAGTGGGTGCCTCATAAATGTGGGCTGAGCCTACCCCTGAGGCCCCCCTCACTGGCAGGCATACAGCAGGTGCCTCATAAATGTGGGCTGAACAGAACCTACCCTGGGGGCCTCCACTTCACTTTGATGGGAGCAGAGAACCTTTGCCGGGCAGTGGCCACTCAGTGCCTGGGACAGGTGCCCCTTTCTCCCACCCTGGCCTATCTCGGGGCATCTGAGGGAGGGCAGGGCTGTGCCCCCCACTTCACACTTGAGGGTCTGGCTGCCCCACCTGTGACCTTGTCTCTCCTCCGTGGAAGGAGCTGCGCCGTCTTTTTCACTCTCCACGATGACCATTCAGTGAGACAAGGTGACAGCGGCTCCTGCGTTTAAAAAGGAACCGTCCGCGTGGCTGCTGCCGGCAGGCCCCGCACTCGGGCAGTGAGGCTTCGGCCCTGAGAAGGCCCCGACCCCACAGGCCTGGCCCTGGCTGAGGGGGAGTTGGAATCCCCGGACTGGGGCAGCCCCTCTGCACCTGGGGTGGTGGAGCAGGAGCTTGGCTGCCGGCGGGGTTTCCTCCCAGCTCTGGGAGCCACTTCGCTGCAAACGCTGTGACTGCAACCTCTGCCTCCCAGGTTCAAGCGATTCTCCTGCCTCAGCCTCCCGAGTAGCCTCCCAGGTTCAAGCGATTCTCCCAGGTTCAAGCGATTCTCCTGCCTCAGCCTCCCGAGTAGCCTCCCGAGTAGCTGGGATTACAAGGCACCCAACACCATGCCCAGTTAATTTTTGTATTCTTCCTAGAGACGGGGTTTCACCATGTTAGTCAGGATGGTCTCAAACTCCTGATCTCAGGTGATCCGCCCACCTTTGCCTCCCAAAGTGCTGGGATTACAGGCATGAGCCACCATGCCCGGCCTAGGTGACTTTTCATGGTGAGATAACGCACAGGCATGGTGAGCAGCGTGGCAGAGGACCCGTGTGCAGGGCCCTGTCTCCCGCCAGAGACCCCTTCATCTGGGAAACCTCTGCTGCAGGACAGGGACGCCGTGTCGTCAGGACGCAGGGTCTCTCCAGGGCACCCGGGCCTCCTTGGAGCCTCTTTACACTCTTTGGCTGCGGGCTTTCTTCTCTGTGGTGAAAGGTATATGACGTTTTATTGACCATTTCAGCCACTGGCAAGTGTGCAAATCAGTGGCTTTAGTCCCTTTGTAATGCAGCTGGACCCCACCCTTTCCCGATTCCCGCAGGCCAGGGCTGAGGGCGGGGAGGGGCCTGTGCAGCAGCCTGAAGCCAGCTTTCCAATGGCAGGGCTCCCTTCTGGGAAAGCCATGGGTCCCCTGGGGCCAGCCTTCCCCCAGCAATGGTGGTTCACACGTCTCTCCATCCCACTTTTGGTGCAAAAGCCACACAGGCAGATGCAAACACAAACAATGCAGACGTGGAGGAGGGAGAAAGTGAAAGTGGCTTCGGAGCCCCTCCAGCCACCCTCTGGGGACACCTGCCCAGCGTTCTTCAGACACAAGCACTCGCGGAGGCCAGGAAGAGGATGAGGCAGCAAGGTCCTGGGGGCAGAGGGACGAAGCTGTGAGGACATAGGGAGCAGGTACCGTCTCAGGCCCAGGAGGGAACCAAGCCCACCTGCCCCTGCATTTGGACTTCCAGCCCCCAGAACTATGAGAACATCGCGCTTCCATCTCTTGGACCCCCAAGTCTGTGGCCCTTTGCTTTGTTTTGATACCCCAGCACCATGAACCCCTTCCCAACCCCTCCCCAGCCCTGGGCCCATCTTCCTTGACCTCTCTCTCCCTGCAGATTAGATCTGTCTGTCCCAGAATTTCACCTGAATCACAAAGTGTGGCACCTCGGGGCCTGGCTCCCCTCACGTGGCCTCATGTCTGCACATTCGTCCACCATGCAGTGTGTGTCCACGGTTGCCAAGTAGCATCTCATTGTGTGGCTCTAGCCCAGTGGGTTAATCTGTTCACCGGCTGGTGGGCGTGGCAGTGGTTTCCAGCTCTTGGTTGTCACAGAGAAAGTGAGTGTGAACTTCTGCACACACGTTTTGCTGAGGACAAATCCTTTCATTTCACTTGGTTACTAGGAGTGGAGTTGCCGGGCCCTAGGGAAGGTGTGTGTTTCTCTCTAAAAGAATTGGCCAAACCGGTGTCCAAAGTTGTACCATTTTAGGCTCCCGCCAGCAGCACGTGGGAGCTCGAATTACTCCGTGTCCTTCCCACACTTGGTGTGGTCAGAGCGTTTCCTCTCCATCACCGTGACGGGCGTGGAGTGGAATCTCACGGTGGTTTTCACGCCGTTTCCCAAATGACTGTGGACGCTGACCACCCTTTTGTGGCCGCGGGGGCGTGGATTTGGTGAGGTTCAAATCCTGCCCATTAAAAAACAATAGTGCTGTTTGTCCTCGTGTTGACTTGTAAGAATTTTCTAAGAAGTGTTGTGAGAATTGCCACTCAGTGCGCGGTTTGCCTTTTCGTTTCCTGAAAAACATACTTCCAAGAGCAGGAGTCGCCAGTGTCGATGAGTCCCAATTTCATTTTCTCTCGTGGCTCTTGTGTTCCGTGTCCTGTTCAAGAAATCTTTGCCCACGTCCAGATCACAAATATTTTCTCCAGTGTTTTTCCCAGGAAGCTTTATAGTTTGAGCTTTACATTCAGGCCCATTGTCCGTTTCAAGCTAACTTTTTTCTGTCATGTAAAGATTAAGGCCATTGTCCCCTGTCATTTATTCAGTATTGTAGAACTTGTTTGCCAAAAAGGCTATCTTCTTCATGTTGCATTCCCTCGACACCTCTGTCAGAAACGTTTGCATCATCCGTGAATGGGTGTCTCTGGCCGCTCCTGTTTCATTGACCTATTGGCGCTCCTCACGCCCGCCCCACTGTCTCTCAATGGCTGAAGCTCTACAGTAAGTCTTTAAGTCAGGAAATGAAAATACCCTAACTTTTCTTTTCCTTTTCACTATTATTTTGGCTGGTAAATGTCCTGTTTTCATATGCATATTTAGAATCAGTTTCTAGATGACCAAGCCTCCTGGAATGTTGACTGGGATTGCATTGGTCCATTTGGGAGAGAATGAGTATTTTCCTCATACTCAGTCTTCTGATTTATCCACATGCCATTCCTTTCCAGTTATAGGTCTTCTTTCACTTCTCTCGGCAACGTTTTTGCTGGCCTTGCGGGTATTTTGTTAAATTTCCCCTAAGCATTTCCTGTTTTTTGATGCTAATATGTACTTGTTTCCCTTATACTTCAAAACCCAGTGTTTACTTTTTAAAATATTGGCCTTGCATCTTGTGACCTTGATAATAAAGTTACTAGTTCCCATAGCCATTTTGTCAATTTCTTAGGACTTTTATACACACGAGCACATTCTCTGCAAAGAGGCAAAATGTCTTTTCCCCCCTTTGTGTCCAATCTCTTTGCCTTCCATTTCTTTTTCTTGTCTTATTGCACTGGCTAGGACCTCCAGTGCCATGCTGAGTGCAGGTGGTGGGACAGGAGTCCTTGCCTGGCTCCTGACCCCCAGGAAGATGTGTCCCGTTTCACCTGCAGACTTGAGGCATGGGGCCCCTCTGCATGCCGCCTCCTGGCTCAGCTTCTCTGCTGCTCCCTGGTCTCTGCAGCTCTGTCTTGCAATTTCCAGCTGCCATCCTTTTGCTTTTAACCAGCCAATTTTTCTTGTTTTGTGTCTATCTGTTTTCCCCCTTTTTCTGGAGAACAGGGTCTCTCTATATTGCCCAGGCAGGTCTTGAACTCCTGGGCTCAAGCGATCCTCCCACCTCTGCCTCCCTAAGTGCTGGGATCACAGGCATGAGCCACCTCACTGGACTTAACCAGCCCATTTCTTAAAATGTAAAGTGGGTTTCTTGTAGTCAGCCTTTAGTTGGCTCTTGGTTTTGTATCTAATATGGCCATGTCTGTATTTAACTGGAATATTTAGATGATTTATAATCAAAGTCATTACCTATACGGTTGAATGTGGGCATACCATCTCTCTATTATTTGCTGTTTCATATTTCTGACTTCCCGTTCTTCTGTTTGATTATTTTTGTAGCATTTCATTTCATCCGCGTGGTTGGCTTCTTAGTGATACATCTTTGTTTTCCTTATTGAGTGGTCGTTGCAGCGTTTGTGACATCCATCTGCACTTATCACAGCCTGTCTTCAGGTTGTGTGGCCACTGAACACACCTGCACCTTCCCACGCAGCGTGAAATGCAGAAGAACCTCACAGTCACGCCCTTGCCTTTCCCCCTCGTAACTTGTGCTACTGTCGTAGGTTTTAACTGTACATGCTATAAGTGTCACAATGCGTTGCTAAAATGGTTGCGTTAAACATTTTATTGTTTTTGAAGATATTTAAAAATGAGAAAAATTTCCTCCCACATTTGCCATTTCTTTCATCCATAATTCCTTTGAGCACATTTCAATTTCCACATGAGGCCGGGCGAGGTGGCTCACGCCTGGAATCCCAACACTCTGGAAGGCCAAGGTGGGCAGATCACCTGAGGTCAGGAGTTCGAGACCAGCCTGGACAACACGGTGAAAACCCATCCCTACTAAAAATACAAAAATTAGCCAGGTGTGGTGGTGCACACCTGTAATCCCAGCTGCTCAGGAGGCGGAGGCAGGAGAATCCCTTGAACCCAGGAGGCAGAGGTTGCAGTGAGCCAAGATGGCACCACTGCATGGAGACAGAGTGAGACTCCATCTAAAAAGAAAAAAAAAAGGGCCAGTTTCGGTGGCTCATGCCTGTAATCTTAGCACTTTGGGAGGCTGAGGCAGGCGGATCACAAGGTCAGGAGATCGAGACCATCCTGGCTAACACGGTGAAACCCCGTCGCTACTAAAAATACAAAAAATTAGCAGGGCTTGGCAGCGTGTCCCTGTAGTCCCAGCTGCTGGGGAGGCTGTGGCAGGAGAATGCCTTGAACTCGGGAGGCAGAGCTTGCAGTGAGCTGAGATCACGCCACTGCACTCCAACCTGGGCGACAGAGGGAGACTCCCTCCCAAAAAGACAAAAAATAAAAAATGTCCATGTGAAAAAAAAATTCCTTGTGCTTGAAGAAAGTCCTTGGATGTTTCTTGTCATGCAAGTCTGTCTGCTGCTGAGAAATTCTCTCGGCTGTCAGTATGTCCTCAGTGTTTGATTTGCTTCCATTCATTTCTCTCTCTCTATATATATATACATTTTTTTTTTTTTTTTTTGAGATATAGTCTCACTCTGTCGCCCAGGCTGGAGTGCAGTGGCATGAACTTCCCTCACTGCAACCTCTGCCTCCTGGGTTCAAGCGATTCTCATGTCTCAACCTCCAGAGTAGCTGGGAATACAGGCGTGGGCCACCATGCATGGCTAATTTTTATATTTTTAGTAGAGATGGGGTTTCACCATGTTGGCCAGGCTGCCCTCAAACTCCTGACTTCAAGTGATCCGCCCGCCTCAGTCCCCCAGACTGGGCCCGGCCTCCAGTTCATTTATTTTTGTAACTGAACAGAGAAGATCTTGCTGTGTTGCCCAAGCTGGCCTTGAATCCTGGGCTCAGGTGATCCTCCTGCCTCGACTTCCGAGTTGCTGGGACCCCAGGCGCCACCGTGCTTGGCCCACTTTTGACAGACAGATTCACTGGGTTTGGAATTCAAAATTGAAATGTTCTTTCAGCATCATAAAAACGCTTTGCTTCCCTTCTGACCTGCACCGTTCCTGGGGACAAGTCCACGCGGCCCTTATCTTGGAGTCTTTGTACCCAAAGGTGGCCTCACCAGAGCCCGGTGTCCAGGTCCCCTCTGTGTCCCTGGTTTCCGGGCATTGATTAGGATTTGCTGTGCTGTGCGTGCCTCTCTATTTACCCGTCTTGGGGTCTGTTGATCTTTTTGCATTTGTGGGATCACAGTTTTCTTGTGCCCAGGGGGACTGGTGTGCCTACAAGCACGTTATTCATTTCAGACCTGGTTCTTTGTTTTGTCCTCCGTTTCTCACACTGGGCTTCCATTTTCCTTTAGAGGACGTTGTGATTGTTATCTCAGGATTCACGTCTGACAGTTCCACCGTGGCTGCCCTTCTGGGCCTCTTGCCGCTGACTCACGTTTCCACCGCCACCTTGCCCTGCGTCTGGGCATAGCAGCAGTTTCTTGTTGGGTGTGGACATTGTGTTGTGGCGGCTTTGATCACCCACCTTTTTTGTTGGGTTGTTTTGGCCTTCCGTTAAAGGACTCCGCGCTGTGTTCCGGCGTGGAGTTCAGCTCCTTCCTGTTCACTTTGGTCTTCATGTGGCTGGTTCTGAAGCCTCTTAGAGCAGGTCTGGCCCAGTCTTTCCTGCAGGAAGAGTCCAGCCCCACTCCCAGGACGGCCCCGCTGGGTGGCTGCCGACAGCCCAGGATCCTCCAGGACTCTCCCTCTGGCGGTCGGAGCTCCTGTCTCCCGTGTGAGTTCTGGAGGCCGGGGGTCCCCCTAGGGCCCCGCCCATGCTGAAGAATCCACCTTCCACATGCATGGTGCCGACTCCGGAGGCCTCAGAGACCCTCAGACAGCCTTCTGGAGCTCTGTGTCTGTGCAGTTCCCCCCGTTCCGTTCCCGAGCTCTGCCTTCCAGGTCCCTCTGTGGACGCTTTCCTGAGCCCTGACCTCCTTCTCCTCAGCCCCCGAGGACCGCCCGACCTGCTTGGACGGCTGCCCCTGCTCGGCCGTCCTCAGTGGGCCTCCACCCCAGGGCTGGGGAACCCTCCTGGCGCTCGAGCCCGCCTGCCCCTCCTGCTGGGGATCCGGCCCCATGGTGCCCTGGTGCTGACAACAGTCCATCCTGAGTTTCAGTCTCAAGCTTCCGCGGCAGAAGGGAGACTGCCAGCTGTGTTACTCCACGGCAGGTGGGCCCGACGGGACCAGCTCCCTTCAGAGCGGCACTTTGGTTGGTTCCAGAATTCTCCTTTGCTATGAAGGCTTCCAGGCACATCCCACACCGGTCACCCTCCACCTCGCATGTGTGTTTATCCATGAAACGCCGCAATGGGACCTCCTGGATCAAATAGTGTAATGATGTAAACACTGAGTATTGACCTGGAACCTGCCTCTGAAAGGGCCGTGCGCTCCCGCCTGGGATCCTGCTGCTCCTGTGCCGGTCGCCCCGCACACGCCCCGCTGCCTCTCTGGGCCACCTCAGCCTTTTCAGGTTCCTGTGTGTGCACTGAGATGTCCACCCTGGCATGCTTCTTCCCCTCAGCAGGTGGTCCCCACACTGTGCCTGCCCAGCTCAGAGCCCAGAGGCCCCCGCAGCTCCCCACAACTTCATGGTGCAGTGACCTGAGGCCTCCCCTGGCTCAGTCCCTTTCCCAGGGTCAGGGGTCCATCTATTGAACCAGGACAGGAGGCACCTTCCCCCTGAGCTCTGTGCCTGAGCTGAACCTGGACGGCAGTGCCCAGTGGCGGCTCAGACCCCCAGAGCCTCTTCTGAGGTCTGACACTCCTTTGCTTCCCCAGGGAGGCCCCGCTGGCCTGGACCCCAGCTCTCCGTGCCTCGGTTTCCTCACCTGGAAGGTGGGGATGTTGAAGGTGCCTGGGTTGTGGCTGTGCACTAACCTAGGGTGACTGTGAGCTTCGAGAGCTCGAATGTCTGGAAGGAAGGGTGCCAGCTGGGTGGGTGTGAGTGTCCTGATCATGGACACAGAGCGTGGGGCCCCTTGGAGGGCTGGAACCCAGGTGGGGATGCCCGGGTGGTGGGACACAGCGGGGCTAGAGGAGAGGGTCTGAGGAATGTTCTGGCCACAGAGACCCCAAGCCCATGGGAGGTCTGGAGTTGGTCACTAGGAAGGAGAGGTGGGGAACAGAGCTGGGGCCCAGGGTCCTGATATGGGGTGAGAGGAGACGCCGTCCCTGAGGCAGAATGGTGGCCAGGGGAGGGGAGGAGGTGGGGGAAGCAGACAGAGGGGAGGCGGGGGGAGCCCAGAGCCAGGAGTGTCAGGGGCGGGTACCTGAGCCAGAGGCACCCTGAGGTTTCCCAGCAGGCAACTGATACCCTGGCCTGCAGCGTGGAGGAAGCAGGGCTGGACTGGAGGCCTGGGGACGCCTGGGGCTGCCCCAATTCCCAGCAGACGCCTCACCCTCTGGGAAGCCCCAGCTGCCCCAGATCTCTCCCACAATGCTCTGACCGCCCCCAGCCCCCAAGTCCTCTCCCTTCTGTCCCCAGGCCCGAGGCGTTGGAGCTGCCCCTGCCTTAGGCCATGAGAGCTGGACACAGAGTCCTCCAGGTTCCAAGGGCCTCCTGCACCAGCACCTGCTCCACCCTCCTGCCCTCCCCGGCGGCCCCCCCTGTGAGGGCTGCCCACCTGCCTGACCCCAGAGTCTCCTCCTCACGCTTCTATCTGCTCTGCACACCGTCCAACCAGCCTGACAGCTGCCCAAAGCCTCCAGAGCACAGAACGGGCCTGGTGTCTGTACCTCCCTCTCGGGGTGGGCCATGGCCTGCTCTGTGTCCCGTCCCCTCCCCACTCATCAGCGGTGGACCCCAGCTTCCCTCTGCAGCAGCGCTCAACTCCGGCACCTTCTCAGGGAAGCGCAGCCCACCTCGCCCCCTGCAGGCCCCTCTTCATCTGTTAGAGCCCCCCGTGGCCTGGACAGTCCATCATGAGTGTCTGCACCACACGACTGTAGATGTTTGGCTTCTGGACTCAAATCCTTCACCGGACCATAACCAGGAGGGCAATGACCAGGCCTCGGCCTCAGCCCCCTGCCTGGCCTGCACTGGTACCGCACTGGGTCTGGGGAGTCCCTGGGACAGCAGGCACGGGGCTGGGGGGCTCACCTGCCTCCCTCTCCCTGCTGGTTCTGGTGGGCCTGGGGAATGGGGGCGGTGATATCCTGCAGGCAACTGTGTGGGTGGGGATGGCTGCGGGCTGGGGAGGGCCCCATCTCCCGCCTCCCTGGGCTGCCTCATTTCCTCCCTGATGCCCTGATGACCCTGGTGTCCTGGACAGGGCCTGGAGGTGCTGGTGCCGGGAGAGCCCGCGCTGGATGGATGAAGGAGTGAGTGCTGTACTTAGCGGGGGCGCTGAGTGCTGGGTCGGGAGCCCAGGACCTTTCCTCCTGCTGCCCGGAGGCAACACCCTGGACCCCTGGAGTCTGCATTCCAGGAGAGCGGGCAGACCACAGAGAAGGGAGAAAACGGGCGGAGGGCCGAGGCAAGGCTGACCACAGAGAAGGGAGAAAACGGGCGGAGGGCCGAGGCAAGGCTGACCACAGAGAAGGGAGAAAACGGGCGGAGGGCCGAGGCGGGCAGACACATGGAGCAGGGACTGGGGACAGGGCTTATTTAGCAATCAGAGAAGGCCTCAAGGAAGAGGTGACGTTTCAGCAAAGACCTGGCACTGTCTCCACTCTCGGTGGGGCAGATGGGCTCCCTTCAGCCCCCTTGAGGCCTGGTACCTGGGACCCTATGTCAGGACCGGGCCTTGGCGTGGGAAACTGAAGTGGGGTAGGAGGGGAATGGAGGAAGGGGCAGGAGGGGCCGAGTCTCACTGATGCCTGTGTTAGCCTTGTCTCTTGCCATGCCTCAGTTTCCCTCCTTCCCAGGGTGGGGTGGATGAGATGACTTGAGGACGTGTCTGAGAGAGTGGGGTTGGAGGCCTGTACCAGCAGGCGTAGGCGCTGTGTCTGCTCTTGGAGGCTGGGCGTTCCTGGGGAGTTGGGGAGGGAACGTGCTGTCCCTGCACCCTGGAGCCCCCATGCCCTCCTGGGGCACCTGGGAGTGGAGGATGAAAGGGGCCCCCTTCTTCTTTGAAAGCCCCATGCAGCTCTGTGGGCTGGGGGGGCTCTGTATGTGGGGGGCATTCCTGGCAGGGGGCACTGAGGGCCAAGGATGTGAGTGCACCAGGGAAACAGCAGAGAGGGCTCCTCTCCCAGGCTCCAGCCGTGGGGTGGGAGTCCACGCTCCTGGGTGTCTCTTGGGGGCTTTTCCTCCACTGGGCGCCACCTGGTCCCCCACCCTGCCTCAGAGTGCTGGAGTCTGGGGCCTGGGCTCATCCACCCCGGACGGTGGTCGGCAGTGCACCTGCCTCTGGAGCTCGGGATGCTTGGTCCCACAGGGGCGCACACCACAGCCTGCCTAACCTCACCCCTGCCTGCTCGCTCTCCAGTGCTGGCCTGCGGGGCCGCACACTTTCTAGTCGGGGTGCGGGTCCCGGGCTCCTGCCACAGCTTCCTGTGTCCAGCCACCCTGCCAACTCTTCTGCAGGTCAGGGTGGGCACGATCCCCAAGGTCCTTTCCACCAGACGCCACTGAGTCCCCCAGGGGCCAGGGCTGGACCCTGGAGGGAGTCCCCGGCAGACGTCAGTACCAGGAGGGGCTTGGGGCAGTCCTGGGCCAGGCGTCCAGCGGATGGGCTTGCTGGAGGTGGGAGTTCCTGGTGTAGAGCCGGAGCTCCCAGAGGGGGTGACCGGGACCTGCTCTGGGCAAGCACAGGCGGTGCGTGACAGACCTGGGCTTCCATTGGCTGCACCACGTCCAGCAGCAGGAAGGGGCCACGGGGCACTAGTGTCGTCACACAAGGTTCCACGTGATGCAGGGAGTGAGGCCATCACGAGGGACTCACTGGTGCCTGTCTTGGGGCTCTGGGGCTGTGGGGCCACCTCCGTGCAGTGGTCTCCCCACCGCCAGGCTCTGCAGGGCAGGGAAGCCCAGTGGGGCACAGGGAGCCAGGAGGCTGGGGTGCAGGGTCCACAGGGAGACCAGGTGAGGCCAGCAGCCTTCCCAGCCCGAGGAGCGTCTCTGCAGGGGGAGTAAGAGCTGCGCTTCCACCCTCCCAGGGGACGGGCGGGGGCACTCTGGGCTTTTCCCATCCCTCACACAGGGACACAGCCCTGGTGGGCCTGTGACTGAAACTGGCCAGACCGCATTCTGGCGGTTTGATTCAGAAGGGAAGTTTACCCCGTTCAGCAGAAGTTGAGATGGGAACAGGAAACCCACAGGGCCCCTTTATTCGGCAAAAATGTCAATCAGCGCCATGGGGAGCAGCCAGGGGTCCCTGAGTGTGTGAGTGAGGTGGGGAAACACAGATGCACTTTGGGGGGCTCCCCCTTCTACAGGAAACCCAGGGCCGACTGGAAAGGTGCCGGGGGAGAACTGGCCCCTCCCATCAGGCGCCTCCTTCACACTGGCCCTTCCCCTCGGCTTTGCCTGGACAGCTCCTGCCTCCCGCAGGGCCCACCTGTGTCCCCCAGCGCTGCTCCGCCCAGCAGGCCTGAGCCCCTTTCTGCTCCCAGACACCCACCGCTGCCCACTCTCCTGCCACTGGGGTTCTGAGGCACAGCTTGTCACACCGAGGCGGTTTCTCTTTTGCTTTCTCTTTTAGCCGACGGTCGCAGCAATGGCGCTGAGTTCCTCTGCTGGAGTTCGTCTTGCTAGCTGGGTTCCTGGGCTGCCAGTCTGAGCCTGAGGCATGGAGCCTCCTGGAGGTTGGGGGTCTCCTCCCCGGAGACCCGCCCCCAAAGCCGACATCTTGACGCTGGTGAGCCTCGCAGATCCCACTTCTGACCCCAGGGCCTCCCAGAGATCTCTTCCCCATGCCCCTGTCCTGGCCGTTGCTGGGTCCTGCGTCCAGCCTGTTCCCGGCTGCCCGGAGATCTCGGGCTAACCCAGACCCCCAGCACTGGGCTTACCACAGTGAGGTGAGTGGCAGAGCAACAGCCGTACGCAGCAGACCTCTTTCTGTGTGTGCTGCCCGCTCACCACTCCATCCACGGGCAGCTGGTGGGCCCCCATTGGCAGGATGTGGGCACTTCTGGGGGCTGGGTGTCTCTGGGCGTCTCTGGGCGGGGCCCTGGAGCAGGTGACCCAACTCTCCGGCAGCCCTGACCTTGGTGACAGGTGATAAGATCAGTGTGCAGCAGGGGGCTGGACAGGGGTGGGGACACCCTCCGTGCTCATGTGACCCTCCTGTCTGTCCGGCCCCTTTCCCCATCAGGGGCTCCCGACTGCCCATGAGCCAGCCCAGGAACGAGGCCACAGCAGAGCCACCCTCCCTGATGTGACCCACTGTCTGGCTTGTGAGCCCCTGGGGCCCGTCCCCGGCTGCCCCTGCTGGCTCTTCGGGGTCAGCAGATCCAGCCCCGGCCAGCAGGGGGCCGACGGGTTGTCTGCCTGGTGGGGAGACAGGTGTGGGGTGGGGAGTCCCTGGCGAGGGCAGAGTGCCAGTTCCCAGGGCTCCATGCTGCAAGGCAGGGTCATCACGGCTGGAGGAAGGGCGGTCCCCACCCGGTCCCAGGCTCCACAGGTTGGCAAGGTTGTCCCATGAGCCTGGCCCGGGGCCCGCTTCTCTCCTCTCCACCAGGCACTGCCGCTCCTCCCCACTACACAGAGGGGAGACTCAGGCTGTGACGCCAAGTCTGGCAGAGCCCACAGGGGCAGCCAGGACATCTCCCAACGCCTGTCCTGACCCCCTTAGGTGCTGTATCTCACCTTCCTGGGATCCCCCTGCTACGCCCCAGCTCTGCCCTCCTGCAAAGAGGACGAGTACCCAGTGGGCTCTGAGTGCTGTCCCAAGTGCGGTCCAGGTATGTGCGGCCCTTTGGCGGCCAGCTCCGTGGGCCGAGGGCAGACACTCTTGCCCTGTCCTGCCCCAGACACCCCTGTGTTCTCTGCTCCCTGGCCACGGGTGTGGGCCCAGGTGCACAGACATGGAGGGCAGGAGCCCCAGGCCAGCAGCTTGGACTCTTCACCCTGGGGGACCCTCACAGTCACACTGCACGGGAAATGGTCTGAGAGACGTGGCTGACCCACCGTGACCAGAGACACAGGCTCATACCAGAGCCGGGCCAGGTGTCCCAGGAGGCCCCATGTGCTTCCAGAACTTTCTGATTTTCCCCAGAGCGGCTCCACTCGTGGCTGATGGGCTGCTGTGTCCCTCGGGGAACAGCTCATGGGCCATTTGAGTCCCCTTAGCTGGTGTCTCCCTGCTCAGGCTCCGGGCACAGGCGGAGTGGTGGATGGGCTCCCGAAGGGGCCTCCTGCAGACACGCGAAGTTCCCACTCTCTGTGTGGCAGGTTTCCACGTGAGGCAGGCCTGTGGGGAGCAGACGGGCACGGTGTGTGAACCCTGCTCTCCGGGGACCTACATTGCTCACTTCAATGGCCTGAGCAAGTGTCTGCAGTGCCAAATGTGTGACCCAGGTAGGAGGCCAATACAGCCGGCCCAGCCTCCGCTCGGGCACCCCACACCCTCTCTCCATGACCACAGTGCCCCAGGAGGGCCCTGGCTGCCCCAGGCCAGGTCCCGACCCCATCTCCATGAGTGCATCCTGCAGGGGACGCCTTCAGGCCAGCCTCCGGCCCCCGTCTACCTCTGTCTCACCTCTCACTTTGTCACGGGGCCATCAGGTGGGCCATCCTGAGCTTGGCGACTGACCATTAGCCCTCGTCCTTGGCTCCTCTGGTGCCCTGGGTGGGTGCCCAGACCTCTCCTGTTCCCACGTCTCTAGCTGCAAAGTGGAGTGGGGTGGTGCTGGGGCTCTCCGGCCGGCACTGGGACCTGCTGCTTCCCCACAGGGCTTCTTGTCCCTTTCTCCTCCAGATATTGGTTTCCCCATGACCTCAGGGGAAGGGGTCACCTGGAGGCTGGTGCCCACCTGAGTCCAGGCAGACAGAAAGGGGAGCCAGACCCAGAGGCCTGCCTTTGAGTCACTGACCGCAGAGCCTGTCCATGCGGCCAGTGGCTTTGTCCTCTTGGAGCCTCATGCCAGGCTCAGCATGGCAAGTGCTCCCTGGGGCCAGGCAGTACGGCATCTGCAGGACAGGGCTGATGGCACACCTGGGGGCAGGGCCTGAGCCTACAGGGAGGCACGAGGCAGGTGGGCTAGCCATGAACAGAAGAGGAAGCTGGAGTGCTTTGGGGGTTCATGCATGCAGGCTGGGATTTGGGGCTCACACCTCAACCTGCGTGCCCCCTTCCATGCCCCTCCCCTCTTGTGAAAGCACCTGTCTGCCTGGGCTGAGGATGTGGGGGCACAGGTGGCAGGTGAGGCTGCCCTCAGGAGGGGCTCAGGCCCAGCTGGTACCTCCCCTCCACCAGTACCTGAAGAAGTGGGGCTCTCACCCTACCTGCCTCTGCCATTGGAATGGCCTGGTTTGCACAGATGGGAAGCCCATCTGAGGGGCAGGTGTCTGGGGTGGGCACGTGGGGTGAGGACCTGTCTGAGTTACCCTGTTCTGGAACTGACAGTGCGAGCTTGGCATCCTGCCCATCTGGCAGAAGGCTAGTTTCTCCAGGAGGCCTGGCTCCCGTTAACAAGGCCCTCCCAGGACCCGCCTTCAGGCCCTCATCCCACACACAACTCTGCCGTCCCTGGGTGTCCCTCAGGTCTTCCATGCCAGGCACCTCCGGGCACCTCGTTTGGCTGAGCCAGGGGTTCAGCCTGGCCGGGGGCCCTGGCAGCAGTCCTTGGCCTGTGGATGCTGTTCTGGCCTGTGGGTGGTGTCCTGGCCTCCACGTATCCCTCTCAGCCCCTCCTCTTGGACCCCAGCCATGGGCCTGCGCACAAGCCGGAACTGCTCCACGACAGCGAACGCCCTGTGTGGCTGCAGCCCAGGCCACTTCTGCATCATCCAGGACGGGGACCACTGCGCCGCGTGCCGCGCTTACGCCACCTCCAGCCCGGGCCAGAGGGTACAGAAGGGAGGTAAGTAGTGGGTGGCGGACATCCCTCCCATTTCCACCCTGGTCCCTAGTGCCCCGCTATCTGGAGCCCCAGGTCTCCTTGACGTCATGGCCTGCCCAGGGGCCCTGGTGAGACAGAACCTTGGCCAGCACCAGGCCCACCCACTTTAGTCCTATCCTGGAAGCAGCCTAGTGGGGAACAGGCAATGGAGGTGGGGGAGGGGGCAGGGAAAGGCCACCCCAGGTGGCTCCACCTCGGGGTTCTGGGACTCCCCAGTCCCCAGGCCTCACTCTCGGGTCCCAGGCATGGTGCCTGGGTTTATGGGAATGACCACGGTCAATGCCACTGTTCAAGCTAAGTCTAGGAGGAGTAACTGTCCAGCCCTGGCCTGGCACCTGGCCGGGCAGCCCCCACAACACTGCAGGATGTGGACACAGAGGGACTCCTGGACTCATGAAATTCCAACTACTCAAGGTCCAGGACAGCCAGAGCCACCGCCCCAGGCCTCACCTCTGATACTGCCAACAGCGGGCCTGGCCCTCCCGGCCAGGCCTCCCATCACCCGCAGAGCACCCAGGTCTAGAAGCTCACAGACAAACAGTCCCTAGCCACCAGCCCCTCCCCGCCTGGTGCCCTCAGCGTCCTCTGCCTGTTACTCTCTTCTCAGGCACTGAGAGTCAGGACACCCTGTGTCAGAACTGCCCCCCGGGGACCTTCTCTTCCAATGGGACCCTGGAGGAATGCCAGCACGGGACCAAGTAAGTGGCCCCGGGGGAGGCCCAGCGCTGTGCCCTGGGGAGGGGGCTCCACGTTGCTTCCCTGGGAGATGACCGTCTTCTCCAGCAGAAAGGCCTGAAGGTCTCACCCAGGATGGCACCCTGGTTACATGCCTGTGTCCAGGAGAGCTGCATGGCTGAAGCCTGTGTGCCCCAGATAACCCCTTCCATGGGCCCAGACAAAGCCTTATCAGATCCGAGCTTCCTGGAGGCTCAGGATGGGCCTTCCCAGAAGCAGGCCCAGAGGCAGGCTGCCTCCAGAGCCCCTGTTCCCTGACACTCCTGGGTCACTGACCCAGGGTGTCCCTGAATGTCAGGGCCATGGGAGGAGCCCCTGGGCTTCAGGGGAGGGGGAAAGTGAGCACTCTACTCTTCGTCTGCCTACGGGAGGACACCTTTAAATGCTGACCCCGGGCCCCTGGTTGACCTGAGACTTCAGAGCTTCTTGGGAGGAGCTGGGGTCCTCCAGTGGAGCCTGGGATGGAGCAGGGGTGGCCCCCAGGGAGGCGGCGGTGGGGCCTTCCATCCTACTCTGCCCTCCTTGTCCTCTGGTCCTGTCCATCTCCAGCTCTAACCGTTTCTGTCCCGACACTGGCTCTCCCTCCACTTTCTGTCCTTGTCTGCCACTGGTCTCCCCTTCTCTGGGGGTCTCTGCACTGCTGGCTGCCTCCCGCTTCTCTCCCCCTCCCTCTGCCGTCCTGTCTTCTTTGCCCAATCTCTCCTTGTTTCTTTTCTCCTCCTTCCTTCTCTCCACCTCCCCATAGCTGGGCTTGGAAAAGTCAGACAGACCTCTGAGGTCTCATCCTGAGGAGCTGCCACCAGCACAGCCTCCCTGGGACCTGTCTTCACTGCCTGGGGACCTGTGAGCCGGGGACGCTCCCTGGGACTGAGTGAACACCGGGTGCTGCACCTGCCGCTCCCACATCCTCGGCCCCACTCCCGCAGGTGCAGCAAATGGCTGGTGACGGAGGCCGGACCTGGGACCAGCAGCTTCCGCTGGGTGTGGTGGTTTCTCTCAGGGACCCTCATCGTCATTGTCATTGTTGGCCTAATACTTGGCCTAATATGTGTGAAAAGAAGAAAGTCAAGGGGTGAGCACACGACAGCCCCATCAGGGCTCATGTCCCCGGTCGTTGCATCTCGGAGCTCTGTCCCCCCAAACCTGGGAGGTGGCCCCAGAGCTTTTCCAGGATCCACGGCTCCTCCCAGGAGGGGGAGCTGCAGGCTGGGGCAGGTGGGCTTCCTGCTGTGGCTGGAGCCCAGGAGTCAGGTGGCCTCCTTGGGGGAAGGGAAGGTGGGACCCCTGACCAGGGAGCCCTCTGCCACCCCTGCCCACGCACTCCATGACCCCATGCTCCTGCCTGCCCCCCCCAGGGCTGTGGGGAGCAGGGCAGGCTCTGCTCAGCTGGGAGAGGCTCTGGGTTGAGGGTCAACAGCCGTCCTGCTGGGGACAAGGCTATGTCCTCACTGAGTAAGGCCATTCATTCATTCATTCCTCCACCTACCCGCCCTGGTCTGGGCACCTGTGCTGTGCCTGGCCTCCTGGGCACTGACCCAGCATTGTGGACCTGGCTGTGGCCCTGGGAGCCCTGTGCACAGTCCCTGGGAATGCAGCTTCTAAGCATTGAGGTCCGAAGGGAAAGTCAGCCCCATCCTCCGGCCAGGCGGCAGCAAAGCCCCCAATCCTCACCCGGGGCCTCCAATGCAGGGAGGTCTCAGGGCCTCAGGCTCCGGGGCAGGCGGGGGAGCAGCTTAGTTTCAGCCAGCTGGGCACCTGCTGGTGTGGTGGGCAGGGCCTTGCCACTGTGAAGCACTTGTCCCCCTCCCACAGACGACGGTTGAATTAGGGTTAGTTATGCACTTGGGGGCGGCAGCTGGGGAGGTGGGCTGGGCACCCCCAGTCCTCTCACCCATGCTGGGCCTCCTGGGGGGACAGGCTGGGCTAGTAGTCCCAACACAGCTGGCCTCCTCCGCTCTCAGAGAGGGTCAGTCCCTTGGGGACGGTCTCCCAGGGAGAAGCAGGAGTTGGTGCTCCTGCCACCACCGTGAGACCCCAATTGCCATGAGCCTGTGTCCCCTGATCAGACACTGCCCCTGCCTGACCTGTGTGTCTGTGCATTGCAGGCGATGTAGTCAAGGTGATCGTCTCCGTCCAGGTATTGATCTCCTCCCCCTTCCCCTCCCCCTCCCCCCTCCCCGCTGAGTCTGGTGTTTCTGGTGTATATGGTGGGGGCTCCCAGTTCTCTGAGGGTCCTGAGTCCTTCAAGTACAGCCACGGTAGCTCAGGAGAGAACCCACCTCCTCAAATTGAAAACAGTAAAATGAACCGAGAACCTGGAGTCCCAGGGGCGCCTGAGCAGGCGGGGTCTCCACGCTTTGTGTGCCCGCAGCGGAAGAGACAGGAGGCAGAAGGTGAAGCCATAGTCACTGAGGCCCTGCAGGCCCCTCCGGACATCACCACAGTGGCCGTGGAAGAGACAGAACCTGCATTCACTGGGAGGAGCTGAAACCGCTGACCTACAGACTCTGTACCCCAACACCAGAGGTACCCGGAGCGACGGCTGCTGAAAGAGGCTGTCCACCTGGTGGAACCACAGGAGCCAGGAGGCCTGGGGGCTCCCCGCTGGGCTGGCTTCCATCTTCTCCAGTGGAGGGAGAGGTGGAGCCCCTGCTGGGGTGGGGCTGGAGACGCCCCGTGCCATTCCCATGGGCCAGCGAGGGCCTGGGGCCTCCCTTCTGCTGCCGCCTGAGCTCCCCAGAGCCTTGAGGAAGAGCGCCAGTTGCCTCGCGCTCAGGGACCACACCCCCAGCCCCCCTGGCCAGCCCAGAGGGCCCGCCAGACCCCAGCTGTCTGCCTGTCTGAATATTGCGGTCTTAGCAGGACAGGCCCCGGGCACTGCCTCACGGCCAAGGCTGGACTGGGTTGGCCACAATGTGGCATTGAATGTATATCACATTTAAAGTAATTTTCTACATTGGATTTGAATTTGGCTCCTGTTTTCTATTTGTTGTGAAACAGTATATTTGGGGAGATGCTGTGGGAAGATGTAAATATCTTTTCTCCTCAAACTGTCGCCTCCCAGTGTTTCTTGCTGAACAAGGAGTTCCAGGATGGCTGCTGGGCTGTTTGGGGGATGTCTGACCTCCTCCTGCACGCCGGGAGGTTCACTCCACCCTCACTCCACCCAGGGAGGAGCCCCACCCGCTCCTTCACATCCCAGCAGCTGAGCTCTCAGTGGGCTCTCCTGACCTCGCTGACTCTGTCCGAGGCTGTTGCTGTTGATTCTGATGCTCAAATGGTCTCAGATTTGCCCGACAGAAACCCCAGATCTATATCAGACCTACACTTCCTGACTGTGTTCATGGAGAAATCCCAGCATCAGTGACGCCCACTGTGCCCAGCTCCCCCCCAACCCACCCACACCGGGAACCCGCCAGGCCCAGGTCCTGCTGGCAGGGGTGTCCCCAGGCCTCTGAGCCACACATGCATTTTGTGCTTGGGATGTGGCCCCTTTTCCCACGTCTGGAGTTAGAAGCGGTGAGGGGAACGATTCCGCTGCCATGCCATGAGGATGGAGGAGCCACACAGCCCTTCTGAGCACGCCCCCTCCACCCTGCCCTGCCCCCCTCCACCCCGCCCTGCCCCCTCTCCACCCCGCTCTGCCCCCCTCCACCCCGCCCTGCCCCCCCTCCACCCCGCCCTGCCCCCCCTCCACCCCGCCCTGCCCCCCTCCACCCCGCCCTGCCCCCCCTCCACCCCGCCCTGCCCCCCTCCACCCCGCCCTGCCCCCCTCCACCCCGCCCTCCCCCCTCCACCCCGCCCTGCCCCCCTCCACCCCGCCCTGCCCCCTCTCCACCCCGCCCTGCCCCTTCTCCACCCCGCCCTGCCCCTTCTCCACCCCGCCCTGCCCCCTCTCCACCCCGCCCTGCCCCCCCTCCACCCCGCCCTGCCCCCTCTCCACCCCGCCCTGCCCCCCTCCACCCCGCCCTGCCCCCTCTCCACCCCGCCCTGCCCCCCTCCACCCCGCCCTGCCCCCTCTCCATTCCTGGTCATCTCCTGCCTCTAGCAGAGCCCCCAGGCTGAGCTGCCCACCCCACCTCCTCTCCTGTCACTCCTTGTCCTAGGGAAGCTCTGGCCCAGCGTCCTGGGGTGTGGAGAGGCCCATGCAGGCCAGCTGGAGCCCTGGGTCCCTAGAGAGTAGCTCTTCCGGCTGCCTCACCCCGCGTGACCCACTCCCTGACTGGAGGTGTGCTCTCCAGGGAACTGAGCCTCCCTGTGCACGGACCAGCTCCTGACCACCGTCCAGGGCCATTTCCAAGGCAGCTCTTCAGAGGCTGACCTCGTGGACCTGGCTGCCCCCCAGTGCTGGATGGGAGGCCAGGCCCCAGCTAAGCACAGTCTGTTCTTTTCCCCATAGGCCTGGGGGCAGGCAGGAGCACAGGGCCATGGAGTGAGTGGGCAGGGGCAGCAGAGGGCTCCCTGGTCAGGGGTCCCACCTTCCCCTCCCCCAGGGAGGCCACCTGACATCTGAGCTCTGGCCACAGCAGAAAGGCCATCTGCCCCAGCCTGCAGTTCCTCCTCTTGGGAGGAGCTGCAGATTGTGGAAAAGCTCTGGGGCCACCTCCCAGATTTGGGGGGACAGAGCTCTGAGAGATGACGGCTGGAGACATGAGTCCTGATGGGGCTGCTGTGTGCTCACCCCTTGGCTTTTTTCTTTTCATGCATATGATAAGGCCAAGTGTGGAGACAATGACGTTGACAATGAGGCTCCCTGAGAGAAACCACACCCAGCAGGAGTTGCTGGTCCCAGGTCCGGCCTCCGTCACCAGCCAGCTGCTGCACCTGCGGGAGTGGGGCAGAGGACGTGGGAGCGGCAGGTACAGCCCCTGGTGCTCACTCAGCCCCAGGGAGTGTCCCCGGCTCCCAGGGCTCTGGGCGGTGAAGGCAGGTCCCGGGGAGGCTGGACTAGTGGCAGCTCCGGGATGAGACCTCGGAAGTCTGTTTGACTTTTCCAAGCCCGGCTATGGGGAGGTGGGGGGAAGGAAGGAGGAGGAGAGAGACAAGCAGAGACTGGGCAAAGAAGACAGGACGGCAGAGGGAGAGGGGAGAGAAGCGGGAGGCAGCCAGCAGTGCAGAGCCCTGAGAGTGATTTCACTAGCACCACTGTCCTGGGCCGGCTGGTGCCACATATTTGAAAACAGTTGTTTCATTTAAGCTTGTCCACTCAGTAGCTGTTGAATGTGGGAGGGTATCTTGGTCTATTCAGGTTGCTATAAGAATAAAAACTACCATAGACTGAGTGGCTTAAAAAGAACAGAAATGTGGCCGGGTGCCGTGACTCACACCTGTAATCCCAGCACTTTGGGAGGCTGAGGCAAGTGGATCATTTGAAGTCAGGAGTTTAAGACCAGCCTGGCCAACATGGTGAAACCCCATCTTACTAAAAATACAAAAACTAGCCGGGTGTGGTAGCGGGTGCCTATAATCCCAGCTACTCGGGAGGCTGAGGCAGGAGAACAGCTAGAACCCAACAGGCAGAGGTTGCAGTGAGCTGAGAACCCGCCACTGGGCAACAGAGTGAGACTCCATCTCAAAAACAAACAAACAAACAAACGGGAGTTTATTTCTCACATTTCTGGAGGCGGGGGGTCCAAGATCAAGGTGCTGGCTGATTCGGGGTCTAGTGAGGGTCTCTTCCTGGTTCCTAGATGGCTCCTCGTTGTGTCTTGACACAGTGGTCAGGATGAGGGAGGCTTCTAGGGCCTCTTTTTTAAGGGCACTAACCCATTCCTGGGGGCTTCACCTTCACCAACCACCTAAACCCTCACCTCCTCCGTGAGGCCTTCTCTGATTGCTGATAAGCCCTGGCCCCACTCCCTGCCCCATGTGTTCACCGGCCTCAGCCCTCCACCCCTTTTCCCCCTCTCTGTGGTCAGCCCTGCCACGGCCCTCCGCCCCTTTTCCGCCTCTCTGTGGTCTGCCCGCTCTCCTGGAATGCAGACTCCAGGGGTCCAGGGTGTTGCCTCCCGGGCAGCAGGAGGAAAGGTCCTGGGCTCCCGACCCAGTGCTCAGCGCCCCCCGCTAAGCACAGCACTCACTCCTTCATCCATCCAGCGCGGGCTCTCCCGGCACCAGCACCTCCAGGCCCTGTCCAGGACACCAGGGTCATCAGGGCATCAGGGAGGAAATGAGGCAGCCCAGGGAGGCGGGAGACGGGGCCCTCCCCAGCCCCCAACCGTCCCCACCACCAAGGTCGCCTGCAGAATATCACCGCCCCCATCCCCAGGCCCACCAGAACCAGCAGGGAGAGGGAGGCAGGTGAGCCCCCCAGCCCCGTGCCTGCTGTTGCAGGGACTCCCCAGACCCAGTGCTCCCTGGTGGCCCAGGTCCTCTCCTTCCTATGCCCTTGTGACCTGGGCCCGGGGACACAGGGCCCCTCCCCACTCCTGTCACAGCCAAGGCCTGAGCCCAGAGACCCAGGGATCCCACTGGGCGACACACTCCCCATGAACTCAGGACCAGGGGCCAGGCTGAGGATTTAGAAGGCATTCTGTGCACACCTCCCCCTGGGGCAGATGGGGAAACTGAGGCTGAGACTGGTCCATGTCACAGACACAAAACACAGACCCTCACCCCCAGGCTGGGCCTCCCCCCACAACTCTGCAAAGATTGAGAAGCCCCAGCCCCCAAGAGCTCAGCACCCCATCACCCCTGCCCTGGGTCTCCGCACCCCATCACCCCTGCCCTGGGTCTCAGCACCCCGTCACCCCTCTGCCCTTTTGTGAGGCCCTCCACACAGCCCTGACCTGGGTTTCCGTGGATCCCCACAGGGCCAGCCCCACGCCCCAACCTCCCGGCTGGACCATCTCCAAGGGACTGTCCGGAAACCCCCAAGGACGCTTCCCTTTTCTCTTGATGGCAGTCTCTGGGCACAGAGGGTGGGACTGCGGCTGTGGGTACCCGAGGACTGGAGCTCCACCCTAGGGGATGGAGGGCAGGGTCCCGGGGCCCAGCTAAGGGCTCCCCCTCCACTTCTTGGCCTTCAAGACTGGCCTGCACCTCCTCTGCTCTGTGCCAGTGTAGGCCAGGCAGGGGGCTGAGGCCAAGGCCTGGTCATTGCCCTCCTGGTCATGGTCCGGTGAAGGATTTAAGTCCAGAAGCCAAATGTCTACAATCATGTGGTGCGGGCACTCATGATGGACTGCCCAGGCCATGGGGGGCTCTGAGGGATGAAGAAGAGCCTGGGGGGGCGGGGCGGGCTGTGCTTCCCTGAGAAAGTGCCTGAGTTGAGCGCTGCTGCAGAGGGAAGCTGGGGTCCACTGCTGGTGAGTGGGGAGGGGACGGGACACAGAACAGGCCGTGGCCCACCCCGAGAGGGAGACAGAGACACCAGGCCCGTTCTGTGCTCTGGAGGCTTTGGGCAGCTGTCAGGCTGGTTGGACGGTGTGCAGAGCAGACAGAAGTGTGAGGAGGAGGCTCTGGGGTCACCCAGGTGGGCGGCCCTCACGGGAGGCTGCCGGGGACGACAAGAGGGTGGAGCAGGTGCTGGTGCAGGAGGCCCGTGGAACCTGGAGGACTCTGTCCAGCTTTCAAGGCCAAGGGTGGGGGCAGTTCCAAGTCCTCGGGCCTGGGGACAGAAGGGAGAGGACTTGGGGGCTGGGGGTGGTCAGAGCACTGTGGGAGAGATCTGGGGCAGCTGGGGCTTCCCAGAGGGTGAGGCGTCTGCTGGGAATCGGGGCAGCCCCAGGCGTCCCCAGGCCTCCAGTCCAGCCCTGCTTCCTCCACGCTGCAGGCCAGGGTATCAGTTGCCTGCTGGGAAACCTCAGGGTGCTTCTGGCTCAGGTACCCGCCCCCGACACTCCTGGCTCTGGGCTCCCCCCACCTCCCCTCTGTCTGCTTCCCCCACCTCCTCCCCTCCCCTGGCCACCATTCTGCCTCAGGGATGGCATCTCCTCTCACCCCATATCAGGACCCTGGGCCCCAGCTCTGTTCCCCACCTCTCCCTCCTTGTGACCAACTCCCAACCTCCCATGGGCTTGGGGTCTCTGTGGCCAGAACATTCCTCAGACCCTCTCCTCTAGCCCCGCTGTGTCCCACCACCCGGGCATCCCCACCTGGGTTCCAGCCCTCCAAGGGGCCCCAGGCTCTGTGTCCATGATCAGGACACTCACACCCACACAGCTGGCACCCTTCCTTCCAGACATTCGAGCTCTCGAAGCTCACAGTCACCCTAGGTTAGTGCACAGCCACAACCCAGGCACCTTCAACATCCCCACCTTCCAGGTGAGGAAACCGAGGCACGGAGAGCTGGGGTCCAGGCCAGCGGGGCCTCCCTGGGGAAACAAAGGAGTGTCGGACCTCAGAAGAGGCTCTGGGGGTCTGAGCCGCCACTGGGCACTGCCGTCCAGGTTCAGCTCAGGCACAGAGCTCGGGGGAAGGTGCCTCCTGTCCTGGTTCAATAGATGGACCCCTGACCCTGGGAAAGGGACTGAGCCAGGGGAGGCCTCAGGTCACTGCACCATGAAGTTGTGGGGAGCTGCGGGGGCCTCTGGGCTCTGAGCTGGGCAGGCACAGTGTGGGGACCACCTGCTGAGGGGAAGAAGCGTGCCAGGGTGGACATCTCAGTGCACACACAGGAACCTGAAAAGGCTGAGGTGGCCCAGAGAGGCAGCGGGGCGTGTGCGGGGTGACCGGCAGAGGAGCAGCAGGATCCCAGGCGGGAGCGCACGGCCCTTTCAGAGGCAGGTTCCAGGTCAATACTCAGTGTTTACATCATTACACTATTTGATCCAGGAGGTCCCATTGCGGCGTTTCATGGATAAACACACATGCGAGGTGGAGGGTGACCGGTGTGGGATGTGCCTGGAAGCCTTCATAGCAAAGGAGAATTCTGGAACCAACCAAAGTGCCGCTCTGAAGGGAGCTGGTCCCGTCGGCCCCACCTGCCGTGGAGTAACACAGCTGGCAGTCTCCCTTCTGCCGCGGAAGCTTGAGACTGAAACTCAGGATGGACTGTTGTCAGCACCAGGGCACCATGGGGCCGGATCCCCAGCAGGAGGGGCAGGCGGGCTCGAGCGCCAGGAGGGTTCCCCAGCCCTGGGGTGGAGGCCCACTGAGGACGGCCGAGCAGGGGCAGCCGTCCAAGCAGGTCGGGCGGTCCTCGGGGGCTGAGGAGAAGGAGGTCAGGGCTCAGGAAAGCGTCCACAGAGGGACCTAGAAGGCAGAGCTCGGGAACGGGGGGAACTGCACAGACACAGAGCTCCAGAAGGCTGCCTGAGGGTCTCTGAGGCCTCCGGAGTCGGCACCATGCATGTGGAAGGTGGACTCTTCAGCATGGGCGGGGCCCTAGGGGGACCCCCCGGCCTCCAGAACTCACACGGGAGACAGGAGCTCCGACCGCCAGAGGGAGAGTCCTGGAGGATCCTGGGCTGTCGGCAGCCACCCAGCAGGCCCGTCCTGGGAGTGAGGCTGGACTCTTCCTGCAGGAGAGACTGGGCCAGACCTGCTCTAAGAGGCTTCAGAACCAGCCACATGAAGACCAAAGTGAACAGGAAGGAGCTGAACTCCACGCCGGAACACAGCGCGGAGTCCTTTAACGGAAGGCCAAAACAACCCAACAAAAAAGGTGGGTGATCAAAGCCGCCACAACACAATGTCCACACCCAACAAGAAACTGCTGCTATGCCCAGACGCAGGGCAAGGTGGCGGTGGAAACGTGAGTCAGCGGCAAGAGGCCCAGAAGGGCAGCCACGGTGGAACTGTCAGACGTGAATCCTGAGATAACAATCACAACGTCCTCTAAAGGAAAATGGAAGCCCGGTGTGAGAAACGGAGGACAAAACAAAGAACCAGGTCTGAAATGAATAACGTGCTTGTAGGCACACCAGTCCCCTCGGGCGGCTGCGCAGTCTGCCTGGCTTCTCCCACAGAAATGCTGTCTCAGGCGCGGAGGCTGGAAGCCAGGGTGAGGGTGGCAGCAGTTTTCGTTCCCTGGGAGCTCGGCTGTGGTCTGCAGATGGCGTCTTTCCGTGTGTCCTCACGTGGTCTCTTGTCTGTGCGTGCTGCTCCTGGACGTGTCTCTGTCCAAACTTCCTCCTCTCAGGAGGACTCCAGTCTTTCTGGATCGGGGCCCATCCACATGGCCTCATTCAGCCGGTCACCTCTTTACAGTCCAATCTCTGCATCCCGTCCCATTCCGAGCGTGAATTCTGGAGGGATGCAGTTCAGCTGATAACAGTAGGATTAGGCCAGGAGTGGTGGCTCACACCTGTAATCCCAGCACTTTGGGAGACTGAGGCAGGAGGATCGCTTCAGCCCAGGAATTCCAGACCAGCCTATGCACAGGCAAAACCCCATCTCTCCAAAAAAGACAAAAATTAGCCAGGCCTGGTGGCGCACACCTGGAGTCCCAGCTACTCGGGAGGCTGAGGAGGGAGGATCAGTTGAGCCCGTGAGCCCCAGAGGTCGAGGCCACAGAGAGCCATGATCACACCACTGCACTCCAGCCTGGCCAGCAACGGAGGAGGCCCTGCCTCTAAACAGAAACAAAACCAGGAGGATTAACAACAGATCAGACAGCTCAAAAGGAAACACCAGGGAACATGAAGATACAGTATCAGAATCTACCCCAAATGAAAAGCACGCAGAAAATGAATAAATGAATATGTTCTCAAAGATCTCCTGGAAAATATCGAGCTGCCTAACAGAAGTGCAGTTAGAGTCCCAGAGAAACAGAGAGAGGCAGGAACAGAAAATCATTTCAAGAAAAAGCGATGAAAATTTTCTAAACTACAAGAAAACTGTGATCCCACAAACGCAAAAAGATCAACAGACCCCAAGACGGGTAAATAGAGAGGCACGCACAGCACAGCAAATCCTAATCAATGCCCGGAAACCAGGAACACAGAGGGGACCTGGACACCGGGCTCTGGTGAGGCCACCTTTGGGTACAAAGACTCCAAGATAAGGGCCGCGTGGACTTGTCCCCAGGAACGGTGCAGGTCAGAAGGGAAGCAAAGCGTTTTTATGATGCTGAAAGAACATTTCAATTTTGAATTCCAAACCCAGTGAATCTGTCTGTCAAAAGTGGGCCAAGCACGGTGACCCGCGCCTGGGGTCCCAGCAACTCGGAAGTCAAGGCAGGAGGATCACCTGAGCCCAGGATTCAAGGCCAGCTTGGGCAACACGGCAAGATCTTCTCTGTTCAGTTACAAAAATAAATGAACTGGAGGCCGGGCCCAGTCTGGGGGACTGAGGCAGGCGGATCACTTGAAGTCAGGAGTTTGAGAGCAGCCTGGCCAACATGGCGAAACCCCATCTCTACTAAAAATATAAAAATTAGCCATGCATGGTGGCATATGCCTGTATTCCCAGCTACTCTGGAGGTTGAGGAATGAGATCGCTTGAACCCAGGAGGCAGAGGTTGCAGTGAGGGAAGCTCATGCCACTGCACTCCAGCCTGGGCGACAGAGTGAGACCATATTGCAAAAAAAAAAAAAAATATATATATATATATATATACATACATATATATAGAAATGAATGGAAGCAAATCAAAGACTGAGGACATACTGACAGCTGAGAGAATTTCTCAGCAGCAGACAGACTTGCATGACAAGAAACATCCAAGGACTTTCTTCAAGCACAAGGAATTTTTTTTTCACATGGACATTTTTTATTTTTTGTCTTTTTGAGAGGGAGTCTCCCTCTGTCGCTAGGTTGGAGTAGAGTGGCGCGATCTCAGCTCACTGCAAGCACTGCTTCCCGAGTTCAAGGCATTCTCCTGCCTCAGCCTCCCCAGCAGCTGGGACTACAGGGGCACACTGCCAAGCCCTGCTAATTTTTTGTATTTTTAGTAGAGACGGGGTTTCACCGTGTTAGCCAGGATGGTCTCGATCACCTGACCTTGTGATCCACCCACCTTGGCCTCCCAAAGTGCTGGGATTACAGGCATGAGCCACCGAAACTGGCCCCCCTTTTTTTCTTTTTAGATGGAGTCTCACTCTGTCTCCATGCAGTGGTGCCATCTTGGCTCACTGCAACCTCTGCCTCCTGGGTTCAAGGGATTCTCCTGCCTCAGCCTCCCGAGCAGCTGGGATTACAGGTGTGCACCACCACACCTGGCTAATTTTTGTATTTTTAGTAGGGATGGGTTTTCACCGTGTTGCCAGGCTGGTCTCGAACTCCTGACTCCTGACCTCAGGTGATCTGCCCACCTTGGCCTTCCAGAGTGCTGGGATTACAGGCATGAGCCACCTCGCTTGGCCTCATGTGGAAATTGAAATCTGCTCAAAGGAATTATGGATGAAAGAAATGGCAAATGTGGGAGGAAATTTTTCTCATTTTTAAATATCTTCAAAAATAATAAAATGCTTAACGCCAGAATGTTAGCAACGCATTGTGACACTTATAGCATGTACAGTTAAAACCTACGACAGTAGCACAAGTTACGAGGGGGAAAGGCAAGGGCGTGACTGTGAGGTTCTTCTGCATTTCACGCTGTGTGGGAAGGTGCAGGTGTGTTCAGTGGCCACACAACCTGAAGACAGGCTGTGATAAGTGCAGACGGATGTCACAAACGCTGCAACGACCACTGAATAAGGAAAACAAAGATGTATCACTAAGAAGCCAACCACGCGGATGAATGAAATGCTACAAAAATAATCAAACAGAAGAACGGGAAGTCAGAAATTTGAAACAGCAAATAATAGAGAGATGGTATGCCCACATTCAACCATATAGGTAATGACTTTGATTATAAATGATCTAAATATTCCAGTTAAATACAGACATGGCCATATTAGATACAAAACCAAGAGCCAACTAAAGGCTGACTACAAGAAACCCACTTTACATTTTAAGAAATGGGCTGGTTAAGTCCAGTGAGGTGGCTCATGCCTGTGATCCCAGCACTTAGGGAGGCAGAGGCGGGAGGATCGCTTGAGCCCAGGAGTTCAAGACCTGCCTGGGCAATAGAGAGAGACCCTGTTCTCCAGAAAAAGGGGGAAAACAGATAGACACAAAACAAGAAAAATTGGCTGGTTAAAAGCAAAAGGATGGCAGCTGGAAATTGCAAGACAGAGCTGCAGAGACCAGGGAGCAGCAGAGAAGCTGAGCCAGGAGGCGGCGTGCAGAGGGGCCCCATGCCTCAAGTCTGCAGGTGAAACGGGACACGTCTTCCTGGGGGTCAGGAGCCAGGCAAGGACTCCCGTCCCACCACCTGCACTCAACATGGCACTGGAGGTCCTAGCCAGTGCAATAAGACAAGAAAAAGAAATGGAAGGCAAAGAGATTGGACACAAAGGGGGAAAAGACATTTTGCCTCTTTGCAGAGAATGTGCTCGTGTGTATAAAAGTCCTAAGAAATCGACAAAATGGCTATGGGAACTAGTAACTTTATTATCAAGGTCACAAGATGCAAGGCCAATATTTTAAAAAGTAAACACTGGGTTTTGAAGTATAAGGGAAACAAGAACATATTAGCATCAAAAAACAGGAAATGCTTAGGGGAAATTTAACAAAATACCCGCAAGGCCAGCAAAAACGTTGCCGAGAGAAGTGAAAGAAGACCTAGTAACTGGAAAGGAATGGCATGTGGATAAATCAGAAGACTGAGTATGAGGAAAATACGCATTCTCCCCCAAATGGACCAATGCAATCTCAGTCAACATTCCAGGAGGCTTGGTCATCTAGAAACTGATTCTAAACATGTATATGAAAACAGGACATTTACCAGCCAAAATAATAGTGAAAAGGAAAAGCAAAGTTGGGGTATTTTCATTTCCTGACTTAAAGACTTCTGTAGAGCTTCAGCCATTGAGAGACAGTGGGGCGGGCGTGAGGAGTGCCAATAGGTCAATGAAACAGGAGCGGCCAGAGACACCCATTCACGGATGATGCAAACGTTTCTGACAGAGGTGTCGAGGGAATGCAACATGAAGAAGATAATCTTTTTGGCAAACAAGTTCTACAATACTGGATAAATGACAGGGGACAATGGCCTTAATCTTTACCTACATGACAGAAAAAAGTTAGCTTGAAACGGACAATGGGCCTGAATGTAAAGCTCAAACTATAAAGCTTCCTGGGAAAAACACTGGAGAAAATATTTGTGATCTGGACGTGGGCAAAGATTTCTTGAACAGGACACGGAACACAAGAGCCACGAGAGAAAATGAAATTGGGACTCATCGACACTGGCGACTCCTGCTCTTGGAAGTATGTTTTTCAGGAAACGAAAAGGCAAACCGCGCACTGGGTGGCAATTCTCACAACACTTCTTAGAAAATTCTTACAAGTCAACACGAGGACAAACAGCACTATTGTTTTTTAATGGGCAGGATTTGAACCTCACCAAATCCACGCCCCCGCGGCCACGAAAGGGTGGTCAGCGTCCACAGTCATTTGGGAAACGGCGTGAAAACCACCGTGAGATTCCACTCCACGCCCGTCACGGTGATGGAGAGGAAACGCTCTGACCACACCAAGTGTGGGAAGGACACGGAGTAATTCGAGCTCCCACGTGCTGCTGGCGGGAGCCTAAAATGGTACAACTTTGGACACCGGTTTGGCCAATTCTTTGAGAGAGAAACACACACCTTCCCTAGGGCCCGGCAACTCCACTCCTAGTAACCAAGTGAAATGAAAGGATTTGTTCTCAGCAAAACGTGTGTGCGGAAGTTCACACTCACTTTCTCTGTGATAACCAAGAGCTGGAAACCACTGCCACGCCCACCAGCCGGTGAACAGATTAACCCACTGGGCTAGAGCCACACAATGAGATGCTACTTGGCAACCGTGGACACACACTGCATGGCGGACGAATGTGCAGACATGAGGCCACGTGAGGGGAGCCAGGCCCCGAGGCGCCACACTTTGTGCTTCAGGTGAAATTCTGGGACAGACAGATCTAATCTGCAGGGAGAGAGAGGTCAAGGAAGATGGGGCCAGGGCTGGGGAGGGGTTGGGAAGGGGTTCATGGTGCTGGGGTATCAAAACAAAGAGCCACAGAGTTGGAGGCTCAAGAAATGGAAAGGTGATGTTCTCATAGTTCTGGGGGCTGGAAGTCCAAATGCAGAGGCAGGTGGGGTTGGTTCCCTCCTGGGCCTGAGACGGTACCTGCTCCCTATGTCCTCCCAGGGTCATCCCTCTGCCCCCAGGACCCTGCTGCCTCCTCTTCCTGTAAGGACACCCGTCCTCCTGTGTAGTGCTGGCCATCATTACGTCTCTTCACCTTAACCAGCTCTTTAAGGACTCCATCTCTCAACACAGTCACACTGGGATGTAGGACTTAGACCTGTGAATTGGGGGAAACATAATTCACCTCATAAAAGCTCAACAAGGGAACTTTGTTGGAAATGTCTTCATCACAAAAATGAGGGTGGTTATGTGAGGGCAGGTGCTTGCCAGAGGCAAGGCTCACAGTCTCACAGCAGATGTGCATTATTGGATGTCATATGGACCTTGAAGCAGGTGATGTTTCTAAGTGGGAATTGGTACCAGGCTGTCCTATGTCTGTCCATCCCTTGGGTCCGTCTGCACCCAACAGACCCGTGTCCCACAATCCCAGTGTGGTTGCAACCTGATGAATCCAGGAGCCTTGGCCCAGCCCCCAAGCCCCTGGGAGGTCCAGCCCCATCCTGGGAAAAGCCCAGGCTGTGCCCAGCTCTCAGAAGACGTTGACACCCGTTGGGGCCCTGCCCCTGGCTGCCTGCTAGCGCCTCCTTGGGCCGCTGCTTCCCTGATAGTCACAGTCTCTTAGGAGGTCGCATTCCACCTGCTCCACTGTGGGCTCTGGCACACCCAGGTCTCCCCACCCCAGCCACTCCCGTCCCGGCCCTGCCCTGGGTTCACTTCCTCAAGGTCTGGTGTCCCCTCCCCTCGGCACTGTTTGCTTCTCTGTGCATGTATGTTTACCCGCGTGTGCAGGCTTTTCTTGGCTGTGTTAGTCTGTTCCACTGGCTAGGACACAGTCCCACAGCCTGGTGTCTGAAGCCATGGACACCATTTTCCCACAGTCCCGGAGGCGAGAGGCCCCGGAGCCAGCACAGGCCGGGTTGGTTCCAGGCAGCGTCTCTTCCTGGCTTGCAGACGGGACCTTCTGATTATGTCCTCACCCAGCCTTCCCCTTGGCCAGGGCAGAGAGGGGGCCTGGTGCCTCTCCCCTCCCTACAAGTCCACCTCCAAACGCAGCATCACTGGGGCTTAGGGCTCCACACAGAAGATCAGGGGAGACACAACTGGGTCCAGAACTGTCTCGGCTGGAATTCGGGCTCCCGGCATGGCTCTGCCAGGGCAGCAGCTCCGGAGGCAAAGAGCTCTCCTTCTCTGGCTGGGCTCATCCCTGGGGTTGAACTTTGTTGAGAGGATCGGCTCCCAGGCCTGGCCAGCCCTCCAGCGAGCACCAACCACGCCGGCCTCCGGGAGCGCTCGTGTCTGAAGAACGCCGGGCAGGTGTCCCCAGAGGGTGGCTGGAGGGGCTCCGAAACCACTTTCACTTTCTCCCTCCTCCACGTCTGCATTGTTTGGGTTTGCATCTGTCTGTGTCGCTTTTGCACCGGAAATGGGATGGAGAGACGTGTGAACCACCACTGCTAGGGGAAGGCTGGCCCCAGGGGACCATGGCTTTCCCAGAAGGGAGCCCTGCCATTGGACAGCTGGTCTCAGGCTGCTGCACAGGCCCCTCCCCGCCCTCAGCCCTGGCCTGCGGGAATCGGGAAAGGGTGGGGTCCAGCTGCATTACAAAGGGACTAAAGCCACTGATTTGCACACTTGCCAGTGGCTGAAATGGTCAATAAAACGTCGTGTACTTTTCGCCACAGAGAAGAAAGCCCGCAGCCAGAGTGTAAAGAGGCTCCGAGGAGGCCCGGGTGCCCTGGAGAGACCCTGCATCCTCACGACACGGCGTCCCTGTCCTGGAGTTCAAAGAGGCTCAGAGGAGGTTCGAGTGCCCTGGAGAGACCCTGCGTCCTGACGACACGGCGTCCCTGTCCTGCAGCGGAGGTTTCCCAGATGAAGGGGTTCCTGGCGGGAGACAGGGCCCTGCACACGGGTCCTCTGCCACGCTGCTCACCATGCCTGTGCGTTATCTCACCATGAAGTCACCTAGGCCGGGCATGGTGCCTCATGCCTATAATCCCAGCACTTTGGGAGGCGGAGGTGGGCAGATCACCTGAGATCAGGAGTTTGAGACCATCCCGACTAACATGGTGAAACTCTGTCTCTATGAAAAATACAAAAATTAACTGGGCATGGTGTTGGGCACTTGTAATCCCAACTACTTGGGAGGCTGAGGCGGGAGAAGCACTTGAACCCCGGAGGCAGAGGTTGCAGTGAGCTGAGATCGTGCCACTGCATGCCAGCCTGGGCAACGAAGACAACTCCATCTAAAAAAAAAAAAAAAAAAGTCACCTAAAGGATTAACAGTGTCAAACAGAGACGGCGGCGCTCAGAAGTCACAGCGTTTGCAGCGAGGTGGCTCCCAGAGCTGGGAGGAAACCCCGCCGGCAGCCAAGCTCCTGCTCCACCACCCCAGGTGCAGAGGGGCTGCCCCAGTCCGGGGACTCCAACTCCCTCCCAGCCAGGGCCAGGCCTCTGGGGTCGGGGCCTTCTCAGGGCCGAAGCCTCACTGCCCGAGTGCGGGGCCTGCCGGCAGCAGCCACGCGGACGGTTCCTTTTTAAACGCAGGAGCCGCTGTCACCTTGTCTCACTGAATGGTCATCGTGGAGAGTGAAAAAGACGGCGCAGCTCCTTCCACGGAGGAGAGACAAGGTCACAGGTGGGGCAGCCAGACCCTCGAGTGTGAAGTGGGGGGCACAGCCCTGCCCTCCCTCAGATGTCCCGAGATAGGCCAGGGTGGGAGAAAGGGGCACCTGTCCCAGGCACTGAGTGGCCACTGCCCGGCAAAGGTTCTCTGCTCCCATCAAAGGGAAGTGGAGGCCCCCAGGGTAGGTTCTGTTCAGCCCACATTTATAAAGTGCCTACCTTATGTCTGGAAGTTGGGGGACCCAAGGGCAGGCTCTGTTCAGCCCACATTTATGAGGCACCTGCTGTATGCCTAGCAGTGAGGGAGGCCCCAGGGGCAGGTTCTGTTCAGCCCACATTTATGAGACACCCACTCTATGCTGGGCAGTGGGCACAGGGATGGCTGCTCAGGCTGGCCCCTCCCACAGAGGAGAGACAGGCTCACAGCAGGGAAGCCAGAACCCTGAGTGTGAAGTGGGGGGCACGGGATCACAGGCAGCCCAGACCCCATGAGCTGGGGTTGCACCGGGCACAGAAGGAGCAGTGGCAGCGCCTCGCGGCTTCGGGCCGCTCAGGTCCTGCCCGTGCCAGTCTGCAGGAAAATACCAGGACTTCCGCCTCCCTGCCCTCCCTCCCCCACACTCGCTCACGTGGCCAGGACGTGACTGTCACCATGGGGACTTCCGCAGGGCCTGGTGCTTTCCCAGACAGGTGACTGCCAGTCTGGTCTCAGCCTCCCCTAAGCAACATTCCAGGATCCTGCGGAAAGGCCCACCCAGGCCTGGGCCTTCCCTGGTCGGTGCACAACTGCGCTCCAGACGCTTGGCTGTGACCCCTGGTGGCAGCTCCACTCTGCTGGTGCTGGTGCTTGTTCAACGTGTATGACCTAAAACTCTGAGACCTCAAAGGAAAACACAAGCCTCTTGATGTTAAACTTGGTAGTGATTTCTAGGGTATGACAGGAAAAAGACAGGCAGAAACATGTAAAATAGATACATGGGACTTTATAAACATGAATTAATAGAATGTAAGGCAACGCATGGACTAGGAGAAAGTGTATCAGAACAGGCATTCCGTCTAGAATATGTAAAGAACCCTACACCCAAACAACATCAGAGAGAAACCATTGGATTAAAAAATGGAAAAGGACTAGAATACAGAAGACACATGAATGGCCATCATGCCCATGAAACGAGGCTGAGTGCCACCAAGCGTTAGGGAAATGGGAAATGCAAATCAGAACAACAGGGAGACCACCTCAGGCCCAGCGGGATGGACGGCTTCTTTTAAAGCCCCCAATACAGAGAGCAAGATTTTTTTTTTTTTTTAGACAGAGTCCCGCTCTGTTGCCCAGGCTGGAGTGCAGTGGTGAGATCTTGGCTCATTGCAACCTCTGCCTCCCGGGTTCAAGGCATTCTCTTGCCTCAGTCTCCCAAGTAGCTGGAATTACAGGCACCTGACACCATGCCACGCTAATTTTGTATTTTTAGTAGAGATGGGGTTTCACTATGTTGGCCAGGCTGGTCTTGAACTCCTGACCTCAGGTGATCCACACACCTCGGCCTCCCAAAGTGCGTGAGCCATGGCGCCCGGCCGGGAGAGGAATAATTGTTGCTGAGGAAGGGGAGAAATTAAAATTCTCGTGCACTGCTGGCGGAAATGTGACATGGTGCAGCTGTTGTGGAAAACATTAGGGCAGTTCCTCAAAAAATTAAAACTGCAATGACCACGTGATCCAGCCATTCCGCTTCTGGGCATAGATCCCCAAGAACTGAAAGCAGGGACTTGAGCACATATTTGCACACCCAGGTTCACAGCCACAGCGTTCACAGGAGCTCGAATGTGGACGCCACGAAAAAGTCCATCAACAGGTACAAGAATAAGGAAAATGTGGCTGAAAGGTCCAGTGGAAGGGTGCTCAGCCTTGAAAAGGAAATTCGGACACAGGCTGCACTATAGATGGATGTTGAGGAATTTACGCCACATGACTTAAGTCATTCATAAAAAACAAACGCCATTATGATGCCACTTTTTTTTGTTTTTTGAGACGGAGTCTCGATCTGTTGCCCAGGCTGGGGTGCAGTGGCCGGATCTCAGCTCACTGCAAGCTCCGCCTCCAGGGTTCACGCCATTCTCCTGCCTCAGCCTCCCGAGTAGCTGGGACTACAGGTGCCCCCCCACCTCGCCCGGCTAGTTTTTTGTAGTTTTTAGTAGAGACGAGGTTTCACCGTATTAGCCAGGATGGTCTCCATCTCTTGACCTCATGATCCTCCCGTCTCGGCCTCCCACAGTGCTGGGATTACAGGCGTGAGCCACGGCGCCCGGCCATGATGCCACTTCTATGAGGAGCCTACAATTGTCAAATTTATAGAGAGGAAGTAGAGTGGTGGGTGCCGGGCTGGGGGAGGCAGTTAGCATTTCATAGGTGCCGAGTTCCAGTTCAGGATTGTCAAAAAATTCTGGAGATAGATGGTGGTGATGGCTGCAGCAATGTGAATGTATGTAATGCCACTGAACTGATCTTAAAATGCTCCTGCATGGTGAATTTTACATTACGTATATCTTATCACAATTACAAAATAATTTTTAGGCTGGGCACAGTGGCTCAGTTTGTGATCCCAGCACTTTGGGAGGTCGAGGCAGGTGGATTGCTTGAAGTCAGGACTTCAAGACCAGCTTGGCCAACATGGTGAAACCCCGTGTCTACTAAAAATACAAACTTAGCCAGACAGAACACACCTGTAGTCCCAACTGCTTGGGAGGCTGAGGTGAGAGGGTCGCTTGAGCCTGGGTGGCAGAGGCTGCAGTTAGCTGAGATTGCTCCACTGCTCTCCAGCCTGGGTGAGGGAGCCAGATCCTGCCTCAAAAATAAATAAATAAATAAATAAATAAATAAATAAATAAATAAATAAATATAAAAAAGAAAGTCGATCAAATCCCATCTTTGGTGTATATAGGGTGAGACTTGGGGAAACAGCTGCCCTTTCCCAGGGGTCCTCTGCAGCCTGCCCACCTGGTTGAGTCCCTGAGGCGTCTCATGGGGACATCCTGGGCTTTGCTGGAGGAGGATGGGCAGGATGGCGGGGGCCAGGGGCCACTGGGGTGGAGCTGGAGTGCTCCGGCATCCTCTCAGCTACAGCGGGGCTGTGATTCCTGCTCCTTGGAAGCAAGGTGAGCCCGCCAGAGTGGCCGACAACTGAGTGTGTCCAGCATCCTCTCAGCCACAGCGGAGCTGTGATTTCTGCTCCTCAGAAGCAAGGTGAGCCGGCCAGAGTGGCCAACTGAGTGTGCGGATGGCAAAGGCGGTTACTAGAGTCTATTTTACAGATGAGGAAACTGAGGCTTAGACAAGGTGGTGACTTACCCACGGTGACCCAGCTGGGCGGTGCCAGAGCTAGCATCTGAACAAGCCCTGGTCTGATTCAGGTCCTTCGATCTCCCCACGCCCTGACAGTGACCCATCTTTGTGCACACATGTGTGTTTGTGTACTAGGCACACCTCCCCTAACGTCTGCAGGGCCCAGGGCTAGAACAGAGATGTAAACATGAGAAGAAGCAGGAAAGTGTGTGCCATAATCAAAAGAAAACAGAGGCTGGCCAGGCACGGTGGCTCACGCCTGTAATCCCAGCACTTTAGGAGGCCGTGGAGGGTGGATCACCTGAGGTCAGGAGTTCAATACCAGCCTGGCCAACACGGTGAAACCCTGTCTCTACTAAAAATACAAAAATTAGCCGGGTGTGGTGGTGCGTGCCTGTGGTCCCAGCTACTTGGGAGGCTGAGGCAGGAGAATCGCTTGAACCTGGGAGGCGGAGGTTGCAGTGACTGAGACTGTGCCACTGCATGCCAGCCTGGTGACAGAGCAAGAATCCATCTCAAAAAAAAAATAAAAATAAAAAGAAAACAGAGGCAACAGGAGCAGAAACTCAGATGTGAGTTTCTTGGGTCCTGATGTAGGTGACTCTGCCTTGATATTGACAATTTTCACACAGTGGAGCCAATTTCCCCCATTTGTGTCCCCTCCCCCAGTTCATATGCTGAAACCGAATCCCGAATGCGATGACATTATGAGGTGGGGCTCTGGCATGTGCTTAGGTGGGCAGTGAGGGTGGAGCTCTCAGGAACACATGGGTTAGTACCTTTATTTGTTTAGTTAGTGTCAGTAGACAGGTATTTTAAAATAACTCATTAATGTGTTACTAAAAACAGGAAATGCCGTCTAATGGGATCTCCGGATGGAGAATTCCACAGCTGGTTGGAACCTATATGAAAGAACCAAATGGACATCCCAGGGCTGCAGGTCAGCCTCATGAGATGGGTGACGGCAGACTGGACTTGGTGGCAGGTGGACCATGGAGGGGAGACAGAGACAGGGCAACAGAAACGGTGCAAACAGGCACCGAAATACCTGTGGGAAACAAAAGCACAACACAGAACAGGAGACTCACGTGACTCTGACTCAACAAGACGCATTAGTTGAAAGATCTAATATATGTGTATTGGGCTTCCCAGAATAAGAGGAAGGAAGGAAGGAAAGAATGAGACATCATTGTAAGACAGTGGTTAAAAAAAAGAATTCCCCGCTGGGTGCGGTGGCTCACGCCTGTAATCTCAGCACTTCGGGATGCCATGGTGGGTGGATCACCTGAAGTCAGGAGTTCAAGGCCAGCCTGACCAACATGGTGAAACCTTGTCTCTGCTAAAATACAAAAGTTAGCTGGGCATGGTGGTGGGTGCCTGTAATCTCAGCTACTCCTGAGGCCGAGGTGGGAGAATCGCTTGAACCCAAGAGGCAGAGGTTGCAGCGAGCTGAGATCCAGCCATTGCACTCCAGCCTGGGCAACAAGAGCAAAACTTCATCTCAAACAAACAAACAAATAAACAAAATAGAAGAATTCCCAAACTGATGAAAGATACCAACCCACAGACTCAAGAAGCCTAGTAGGACTTCTAGTAGGACTTCTGCTGCTGGCCACGATGCTGCAACTTGTCCGTGTAAAATAAATAACAGAGAGACCGGCTCTCCCAAACGAAGTTTACTGGGGGATGGCAGGGGATTGCAATCTGGGATATGCATGCTTTCTTTTATGGGTGAGATGAGGAAGTCTACACAGATTGTTTTGGAATAGACTTCACTGGGTACAGGAGCTTATTGCAGGGTTAGTGATCACTCACGGGTAACACAATTGTTGCTGGGGAGGCGTCTTCATAGGAGGAGCTGATCTGGAATGTTGTGTGCTGTCGGAGTCCCTGCAACAGTTCTCATCGTAGGCACCTGGGCATGAGAAACCTTTCCTTGAGGCTTCCCAGCTGCGTTTTGCTTGGGTCCTGACGTAAGTGACTCTGCCTTGGTATTGACAATTTTCACACAGTGGAGCCAATTTCCCCCGTTTGTGTGCCCTCCCCCAGTTCATATGCTGAAACCGAATCCCTAATGCGATGACATTATGAGGTGGGGCTTTGGCATGTGCTTAGGTGGGTGCTTAGTGAGGGTGGAGCCCTCAGGAATGGGTTAGTGCCCTTATTTATTTATTTATTTATTTAATTTTATTTTATTTTGAGACGAAGTCTCACTCTGTCGCCCAGGCTGGAATGCAGTGGCGCGATCTTGGCTCACTGCAAATTCCACCTCCTGAGTTCAAGTGATTCTCCTGCCTCAGCCTCCCGAGTAGCTGGGACTACAGGCACCTGCCAACACGCCCAGCTAACTTTTGTATTTTTAGTAGAGACAGGGTTTCACCATGTTAGCCAGGCTGGTCTTGAATTCCTGACCACAGGTGATCCGCCCACCTCAGTCTCCCAAAGTGCTGGAATTACAGGTGTGAGCCACTGTGCCTGGCCAGGGTTCGTGCCTTTAAAAAGGCGGTCCTGGAGAGCCCCCTCGTGCCTTCCGCCCTGTGAGGACACGGCATGAAGAAGCGATCTAGGAACCAGGAAGGGGTCCTCGCCAGACCCTGAATATGCCGGCGCTTTGATCTTGGACCTCCAGCCTCTAGAAATGTGAGAAATCAATTTCTGTTCTTTAAAAGCCACCCAGTCTGTGGTAGTTTATATTTTTTTGTTTGTTAAAATAGCAGCCTTAATAGACTAAGACACCCTCCCCGCTTCAATAGCTACTGAGTGGACAAGCTTCAATGAAATGACTGTTTTCACATATGTGGCACCAGGCAGCCTAGGGATGCCAGTGAAATCTCTGAGTAACTCCCTTTGGCCTCTGGTACTGGCAGCTTCTCCTGTTAAGAGGGCAGTCCTCCACAAGTGTCTCGTGCCCCCCACCTCTCACAGGGCCTGCCAGGAACGCAGGCCCTGAGTACCCTCCCCCATTTCTCAGGGTGGTTTGCCCTGAGAGTCCTCGAGGGACAAAGAGCAGCTTGCTCACTGCTTGCTGCAGAAACAGCCGACTCCCCCAGTGCAGGGCTCCTCAGTGGCCATGCAAACTCACTGACTGTGCAGCGCCCACCCAGGCCTACCCGCATGGTGTCCGTGGAACTTGGGGGCAAGGGGATAAGACCAAACACACAGGTGAGCACCTGCCTGCCATGCCGTGAATGACAAAGTCCTTTGTCTCTGACCCTGGAGTTTCATGTGTTCTGTCAGCATCCCTGCTGCAGTAACGGGCCAGCTCTTCCCTTGTAAGAAAAGCTAAAACCCAGTCCCAGAGCTGACACCACCTGGAGGAGGAAGCGCTCTTCCCTGCCCCTCAGACAGCCTCCTTGGCCACACGACTTGCTTTGGCCAGTGGCATGGGAGTGCAAGCGACACATCCCAGTTGTGTATGGCCACTGGGAGAGTGTGGCATGGTTTCTCCATCTCTCCTCCGTGTCCTCTCTTGGTCAGGAGAACGGCATGTTCCAGAGAGCCACAGCTTGCTGAGCCTGGACCCCAGAATGAAGGAGGCGTCAGGAGCTGAGCCACCCCGTGGCCAACAAGAAACGTGAGTGGGAGGGGAAACTTGGTTGCTGTGATCGACCCAGGCTTGCGAGTTGTTTCAGCAGCACAGCCTAGCGAGAGCCGACCAATACGTCATGGATGACAGAAAGTCGACAGGCAGGTAGAAGGAGCTGCCTACTGAGCATGTCTACACTTTTCTGAATTACGTTGCACCTGAGTAAAAAGTAAGCAAACCTGTCTATTTACTTGAAATGATGTGTGCCAGTTATGCACAGCATGCAGAGTTAAGAAGGTGCCACCCCAATACAGGCTGCTCTGGCAGTTACTATTTGGAATTAAAGGCAGCTAAAAAAAAACAGGTGCAAAAAGACCATTCTGATCTCTCTTGTGTTTCTTAAAAGCAGAAGATGAAATTCCCGGGCGAAAGATGCTCTCCCTACACTAGAAAGCTCGGATCCTCAAGTATGAGAAGCTGAGAACCAGCAAATGCTGTACAGTCCTTGATAAAATGCCTCTCACCTTTTCAGGCCCTCACATCATCTAGCTGCTTCCTGGAACCTCACTGTTCTCCGTCCAACTCAGCACATGAGTGACTGAGGCCGCTTCACTGAGTCTTCATTTCCTTAGGAGGGCTCCCGAGCCACATCCAACCTGAATCAAATACGTTGGCATGATGATCTGTCTTATCTTGATTTAACTCTTGGGCTCAGCCAGGACCTCAAAAGGATGGAGGTGGAGTTTTTCCAGGCCCTACATATGCAAACACACACAGCATGTATCTGAGCGCCACATGGGCTGGCCCTGCTGTTTTCTTACGGCTTCTCGGCCTCCCAGCCACCTTCTGCTCCGCAGCACTGGCGCTGGGAGGCTGCAAGCTCCTTCCCCACTCTCCTCTGCCCGCTGGCTTCCTGCGAGGCTCCTGCAGCGATGGCGCTGGTGGGAGATGCCAGGCGAGGAATTGATCTGGCATTCTTGTTTCTCGGTAGGTCTCTGAAAATGGCTGAATCCCGTCTGGGATCCCAGCTCCCAAGGAGGCGGCGCTTGCTCACTGCTTGCACAGCACAACACGGTGGAGGGCCTCTCGTGCGCAGCCGGGGAAGATAGATGGGCCCCTCCTGCCCAGCCCGAGACGGTAGAAGGGCATCCTCCTGCACAGCCCCAGACAGCAGAGGGCCCCTCCTGACCAGCCCGAGACGGTGGAGGCGCCCCCTCCTGCACAGTCCGACACGGTAGAGGGGTAGCCCTGGTCTCTGGGGGCTGCACTCCTGGGCTCTGGGGCTGCCACAGCTCCTCCCTCCTCGGGCTTCCCCTTCCTTGTTTTGCCTTTTGCCCTGACATAGGAACGACTACCGTTTCCCTGTCTGGACCTTCACCACCCCAGGGCGAGGGCACAGGCGAGGGCAGCAGCACCCCCCCGGGCCTCCCATTATTTGGAATACAGTGTGGGGGCTCCCCCTTCCTTCTCCAGCCCGCCCAGGCCCCTGGAACTGTCCTGGGGAGTGAGGCCCCGTGCCAGGAGCACAGACTCTGCCAGGCCGGGCCCGCCCAGCTGGGAGCCCAGGCTGGGTGAACCTGTGACCCGGCCCTCATCCCAACTCGGTGATAAACGCTATCACAGGGCTGCAGTGGGGGAGGAACAGGACGCATCTGCCAGGCTCCTGACCCGCAGTGCACTTCTGGGAGCTGTGTTTATCTCCCCGGGGTCCATTTCGCCCCAAGGTTTGGGGGGTTAAAAGCTGATATGCAACCGGCACGACATGAACAGTATTTTATGATTCAAGACAACGCGTCCATGTATAATTGAGATACCGCCGCATTTGCGGGGATTTTCAAGCGAAAACCAGACCACGTGGAAAGGCTAAGCCCTCGCACCCCCATTGCTGGGACCCCCGCCCCGCGGGAGACCCCGGGCCGCGGTCCCCTATGCCCGCGACCCCTTCGCTTACCCTCTCCCCTCAACCTTGAATCCAGCCCAGTTTCGCGCGAGCCCGCAGGGAGACCCCCGCTGCTCCCTGGACCACCCCTGGGTGCGCCGTCCCAGCCACCCCCCGGGACCACCGTGAGCCTGCCCCGCCTCCCGCTGCATTCCGCACAGGCGCATCGCGCGCCGAGGGTCGCACCGCCCAGCTCCGCCTGCTGCGCCAATGGCCGACGGAGTCCAAGTCTGGGCCCAACGGGAAGGCGGGGCTGGGGCGGGGCTAGGGGCGGGGCTAGGGGCGGGACCGGGACGCGGGACAGCAACCATCCAGCAAGGCCCGGATTGAGGAGGCGGGAGGGACCCAAGCAGGCGGACGCGGGATTTGGCGCCACGATCTCGAGGCTTGGCCTGGAGTGGGAGGGGAAGCAAGGCGTGACTAGGGGCGAATCCGAGGAGGCGGAGCAGGGCTCGGGGTGCGGAAGGGGCGTGGCTAGAGGCGTGGCTGGGCGCTCTGCGGCCATCTTGTGGGGGGGCCCGGGGCGGAGACGAGCCCGAAAGGGCGGGGCCTCGGCGGCGCGAGAGAGGCGTGGCCGGGGCATCTCGAGGCGGGGCCTGGGGCTGGATCTGGGAGCCAGGAGCGGGGATCTGGGAACGAGGAGCCGGGAGCGGGGAGCTGGGAACCAGGGCGGGCGGCCGCGGCCATGAGCACGGTGGACCTTGCCCGCGTGGGCGCGTGCATCCTGAAGCATGCGGTGACCGGGGAGGTGAGACCGGGCGAGCGCAGGACGGTGGGTGCGTCCCCGGCTCTTGCCCGGGCGCCCTGGCAGCGATGGGCTGGTGGGGGCCGCGGGGCTGGGGCGGGACTGGGGGCCGCGGGGCGCGCCCTTGACCCAGCCGCCTGGCAGGCCGTGGAGCTGCGGAGCCTGTGGCGGGATCGCGCGTGCGTGGTGGCCGGGCTGCGGCGCTTCGGCTGCGTGGTGTGCCGCTGGATCGCCCAGGACCTCAGCGGCCTCGCGGGGCTCCTGGACCAGCACGGTGTGCGTCTGGTGGGCGTGGGGCCCGAGGCCCTGGGTCTGCAGGAGTTCCTGGACGGCGGCTACTTCGCGGGAGGTGCGTCCTGTTCCCCGACGCGGCGGCGCAGACACCCTTCCCTAAACTCAGGGCGTTCGGGGCCCTTTCTTGCCCAGCCCTGGCTCTTCTGTCTCCTGGAGTGGCCTTGATATGTCCACAGGTCAGCGTCCCTCGTCTCTCCCTGCCTCCCCTCCCCGCAGCTGGTGGCTGGGTGATGCCCTGCACAGACCTGAGCCTAGCAGCAGAGTCTGGGCGAGCTCTGCCTCGCCGGTTCCACCTGTCACCTCTGGGACTCAGCCCCTCTTCTGAGGGGAGGGGGTCACTCAGCCCTGTTTTACCTCTCCCGGCCCTGGGTGGGTGGGCTGAGCACGGAGGTGGGCAGAAGAACAGAGGGTCGGAAGGAGGAGGGTGATTCTTGGTGGTGAGTGGGTTGGGGGCTGGTTCCAGGCCTGGGGCACACATCTGTGGCTTCCGCTTTCCAGAGCTCTACCTGGATGAGAGCAAGCAGCTTTATAAGGAGCTGGGCTTCAAGCGGTGAGTGGGGACGGGCACCCTCAGGTCGCATGGGGCGGAGGGCCCAGGGGTGCCCACCACTCCCTGCCACCTCCTCTCCCTGCTGACAAGGCAGCTCTGGTGGCACTGTCGACCAGCCCTTCTGCCAGGCCTTCTCTTGGGTGCTGGGCGACTGTAACGAGCCACCTTGTCTAGGGCTTACTCTCGGTGTCCAGACTACCTCGGAGGTTGGAGCCTCGTGCCCCATCAGGGGCCATCCTAGCTTTCTGGTGTTTGTGCCACAGACTGCCCCCTTTGCTTGGCAGTTGCCAGCTGAGCCAGATCCCTGAGCACACCCAGCCTGCTCCATCCATGCTCCCTGCATCCTCTGTGGGCCCTTGGCCAGCAGCCACTGGGCTCGGTGTCCAACCTGCCGGTGGGCTAGGCTGGCTGCTGATCTAGCTGCCTGGGCCATCTCTGAGCCCTGGTGAGGTGAGTGGTGGGGTGGGGTGGGGCCCGACCTAGGAACTGGTCTGTGGACACTGGAGCAGGCTCTGGACCCAGGCTTCTCTGGAGTCTGGCCAAGCGACCTGGTGTCTTCGCAGGTACAACAGCCTGAGCATCCTCCCGGCGGCTCTGGGGAAGCCTGTGCGTGATGTGGCTGCCAAGGTTTGTGTGGGTCAAGGCTGTACAGGCCGGGGGGTGGTGGGAGCTCCCAGGGGCCTTTCCTCTAGGATTGACCCAGGCTTTGCCCACTCCTGATAGGCCAAGGCTGTTGGCATCCAGGGGAACCTGTCTGGGGACCTGCTGCAAAGCGGAGGGCTGCTGGTGGTCAGCAAAGGTGGGTTGAGGGAGGGGCCCCGGCCACTGCCTCAGGGAGGACCTTGCTGAACTTGGTGGCCTAGCCCAGGCCCTCTCTCTGGCTTGTCAATCTCATCACAGCCCTTCCACCGCAATGTGGCCTGGTTCTGCATGTCTGCTGGGCTGAGCTGGGCTGTGGCAGAACAGCTCACTCATCTGGGTAGCTGAGTGGGGGATATGGCCGGCCAGGTCTGCCCCGCCTTCCCTTCTCCTGGTACGTGGCTTTGAGGTGCAGGCAGCCTTCGGGGCGCCCTGATTGCCTGCCCGCTGCTACAGGTGGTGACAAAGTGCTGCTGCATTTCGTTCAGAAGTCCCCAGGCGATTATGTACCCCAGGAGCACATCCTGCAGGTCCTGGGCATCTCTGCAGAGGTCTGTGCCAGCAACCCGCCTCAGGTGAGCTAGGCCTTGGGGGCACTGCCTGCCAACCCACGCCCTGCCCCCAGGTCCCCTGGGAGGAGCACTGGGCCTCGCTGGGAGCTGAGTCACAGCACCTTGGGCGTCATGCCAGTTGTGTCCTGGGATGTGGATGCCCCTGTGACCCCACTTGCAGAGGGGGGCAGGCTGAGAGGGGCCGAAGGGCAGCATGGCTGGATGGACAGGTACCGCGAGGCTGTCCTCAGAGGTGGGGGCGACACATGGTGGGCAGAGAGAGAGGCCTGTCCTCTCAGCCTCGGGAGGGCTGGGGATTGTCTGAGGGGACCCTCTCAGGCATTTGCCTGGTCCAGTGTCCAGCGGCCCCATGGGACCCTGCTGTCCCCGCAGTGTGACAGGGAGGTGTGAGGGAGGCGAAGGCCCTGGCCTCTGAGGATGTGGACGGCGGCTGCTGCCCTGGGTGAGCTGGAAGTCCACGTGGAAGAACCGTTGTGCAGTTGCTGGGCTGGGATGCCGAACCTCTCCTGATCCGCCGGCAGCAACCAGCCGTTAAAACTGCAGTTCCTGGCCGGGCGCGGTGGCTCAAGCCTGTAATCCCAGCACTTTGGGAGGCTGAGATGGGCGGATCATGAGGTCAGGAGATCGAGACCATCCTGGCTAACATGGTGAAACCCCGTCTCTACTAAAAAAAATACAAAAAACTAGCCGGGCGAGGTGGCAGCGCCTGTAGTCCCAGCTACTCGGGAGGCTGAGGCAGGAGAGTGGCCTGAACCCGGGGGGCGGAGCTTGCAGTGAGCTGAGATCCGGCCACTGCACTCCAGCCTGGGCGACAGAGCGAGACTCCGTCTCAAAAAAACAAAACAAAACAAGAAAACACTGCAGTTCCTGGCCACGCACTGCTTCACAAGCGCCGAGCCCTGCATCCTCCATAGCTCCCGCCTCGCTCACTGTTGAGGCCCTCAGGGCGGGCAGGGTAGCTGTGAGTCCCAGGTGTCATCTTCCTGCTTTGCGAGTGTCTCTGGAGACCTTGGGCCTTTGGCCTGTGGGGCACTGGGGATGGTAACCTCACTGCCCTGTCAGTCCCTTCAAAGGCGACAGACCCGAACCCACGTCAGGAGAGGAGTGTGGGGTCAGCTGCAGCGGGGTCGGGGTCAGTGCCGTGTCTGGTGGGAGCCACACAGGAGAGTTGGGTTTTCAGGGCAGAGTTGGGCTTGATTCCACCTGGTGGGGTGGGTAGACCCTGGAGACTCTCAGGTGATGGGCCAGCCTGCCCCAAGGCCCTTTACTGATGTCAGAATCATTGTTTGTACCTGCTGGGGATGGCCTGTGGGGCGGCCGGCCTGGGAGGGTCTTAGTCCAGTTAGGTATGTCCAGCTTCCTGGCCACCTTCCCTTGGGGATCCTAACAGGCCCAGAGCAGAACCCCTTACCTCCCAGGTCAGACTGCCTGCTCAGGCCCTCCCCTTGCGTGCAGGCCGGTGACAACAGCAGCCCTCCCTGCACTCCCTGGTCCAAACCTGGGGCCGCTGTGGGCTCCTGCGGGTCTCCCGGCTCCCCTCCCGCCCCAACCCCACCCTCTCAGTGGCCATTTACAAATGCATAGCAGGTGACCCACCGCGTCCCTTTGGTTCAGCCCCTCCTCTGGTTTTCAGTTACACAAAGCTAAATGTCAGGTTCCCAGCTGCAGCTCTCTGGGTCCCCCGACGCCCCAGCGGGGCTCCCCGCATCTGAATGTGTGGTCCCTGGGGGGGGCACTTGGGGGCATCCTGGTCACTGCTGGCCCTGGCATTGGACCCTAGGAGACTTGACTGGAACTGGCTCCCTCCCCATCAGCTCCCAGCTGTCATTCTCCCCCCATCCCCGGGCAGCTGTTGTGCCCAAGGCCACTGCCACCTGTCTGCCCACCCTGGTCCCTCCCAGACAAGCAAGGCCTCTGATTTCTTTGAAGCATTTACTTAGCTCAAGTCTGAAGCTGTGGATATTGGAAGACAATGCACCTTGGAGGGTGGGCAGGACACAGTTGATCGTCTCTATAGGGCTGTGACAGGGGCGCTGAGCCCCGCGGGTGTCCGTAGAGGGGACTCTGGGCCAGGTACTGCACTGGACACTGCTCATCCCTGGGTGTCGGGCAGGTGGCTGCACCCTAGGCCAGGTGCGGAGGCCTGGCAGGCAGGCTTGGCATGGTCGGCCGGGCCGGGGCACATGCTGGGTCGCCGCTGGCTGCACCTTCTCCGCACAGATGCCTCGGAGCAGCGGGTGGGCGTGGGCCGCGCAGTGCGGCGGGGCCTTGGCTACCACACGCGGCATCGCTCCTTGGGGTGCATGGGGGTGCCCTGGGCACAGTGGAACGTGTCTGCAAAGGCGGCCAGGTTCTGCAGTGACCCCAGTACCCTGTGGGTGGGCGGGTGTGACAGCAGGAGCATTGCCATCTTGGACAAACACGGTCATTTTAAGTTCCCCGTGATTAAAAACCAGCCCAAAACATCAGCCTAATGGCTCATGTCAGTATGACCAGAAACATTTCAACTGTGAGATAAACCCCCATCTGACCAGAAACATGCCAATCCCCAGAATAACCTCCCTTACAACCAGAGATATTCCAATTCTGCAATAAAACTTTCCTTCACACAGAAACATTCCCAGCCTGTGGTAGGCTCCCCCTTCCTAAACCCTTAAATACCCTTAGTCGGTAAGAGAATGCTCTTGGCTGAAATTGGCCAGAAGCCCCTCTCAGGTTGATTCTCAAAATAAACCTGTCTTTGCTGAGCCGCTTTTTGTGCTTTCTTCTTTAACTCTTACAGGCCACTGGGGTGGGGGTGAGGGGGTTGTGGGTGGCAAAGGGGTTGTGGGTATGGGAGCACTTGCCTGTACTTCAGGGGACTGTGGACGTCTGTCTTGATAGATTGGATGGCGAACTCGGGCCGGTAGGACCCACACCACACCTGTGGGCGTGTGGGGGGGTGTGGCTACAGGCGATGGAGATGGGGTGGCCAGGAGGGGTGGGGGAGGGTCTCCACTATCCCCAGGCTGCCCCTTCTAGGGTGGGGTGAGGGGAGCCAGCAGGTGCCCCCCTCCTCCCATCAGCATTGGGATCCTCTCCAGCTCCCGCCCCCTACCCCTCATGCTTTTCCCCCAAGGGGCTTTGCACGCTGGGTTCTGGTCCCTGGAGGCAACCCAGGGCGGGCCCTCCAGAGATGAGTGGGGAAGCATGGGGATGGTGGGAACAGGACTGTGGCTGCCACCTGGGCATAGCTGATGAAGAAGAGTTGCTCATGGGTGAGATCTAGGCCGGGCAGCTGCTGGTCCTTGCCACCTTCTGCCATCCACTTGAGGTAGGCCTGCAGGCACCGGATGGGAGCTGGGCTCAGGCCTGCCAGCCTGGACTCCAGAACCCTCAGATCTCAGGGCAGAGCAGAGATCTGGCTCCAGGACCTACCCCTGTGGGGGTCCTGCTGCTGCAGGGACTTGGTGCAAGGGCCCCTCGCACACTCCATGGATGAGTGCTCACCACTTCAGTCACTCAGAGACCCCTGAACTGGGCTCTAGGGGGGATCCCTGGCCAGGCAGCCCACTGCATGGTGCTCATCCTGAATGAGCCCCTGATGCCCCCTCCCCTGCCATGCTAACACCCCCTCCCCTGCCAGACCCCACCTTGCCCTGCCAGGCCCCACCTTGTAGGCTTGTCGCACCCCTCCGTTGTCGGCAATGTTTTCCCCAAGGGTGTTGAATCCGTTCACCTGCGCACAGGAGACAGGACTGAGGCAGCCCCTGCCCGGACTCCCCTCTCCCTCAGGGCCGGGGCTGGGGATCCGGTCCCCCTGCAGCCTCGGTGCTGGTGGCAGTGCTCACGTTCTGTTCGTCCGCCAGGTCCCAGGAGTAGTTGCTGTACTGGTAGATCATGCACTCTGACTGCTCCCGGAAGTGCTGGGTGGAGAAGTTACTCCACCAATCCATCATGTTGCCGTTCTTGTCGAAGTTCCGGCCTGGGCAGGGGCAGAGGAGGGCTGCCCACATGCCCCTGGCTGCACTATGCTCAGCCCCACGGCAACCACTGTGCCTGGCCCCTCCTGCAGCCAGCCCCAGTACGGAGAGCCCATGGTCTGAGCAGGCACGGGCTCCAAAGAGCAGCAGCTGCCTGGGGCTACACAGCCCCCAGAGAGGGAGGGCTTCAGTGGTCTCCCATGCCACCCCCTGAGGCTAGGGCCTAGTGCCTGGGTCCTGTGGTCTTGGAGGCATCATGGTTTAAGGGCTCCTCTTGTGATGCCCAAACTGTAAACCCCAGGTGAGGGGAGCACGTGGTCCCTGGGGACACAGGGCTGCCCATGGAATGTCCCGATGGCCGAGCCACAGGGGAAAACCAGCTGGGGCCCCTGTCCCAGGCAGGGCAGTCCCCACCAAGGGGCAGAGGTCAGCATGGCCATGGCGGGGGTGGCACACTCCCCTGGCGGAGGATGCTGGCCGCCTGGAGAGGCTCCCCAGGCTGGGATCTGGGCTTCACTGCTGTGCTGGGCGGTGTCGTCATCCCCATGTCACAGGCCGTGGGAGGGAAGTACCCAGTGCCAGGTGGAGTCAGGGTCATGGGCTGGAGTCCCTGGGTCCCCTCTGCCATGCTGGGAGTCAGTGCCCCCAGACAGGGCCCCAGCCTGGCATTCAAGGCCTGCTCTGCCCCCACAGCTCCCTGAGGACCTGGCCTCGGTGTCCCCACTGAAACCACGAAGGAGTTGCATGGAGCGCCCCCAGGCCCCTTCCCAGCTGCTTCTCTGCGGAGAGGGGAGGGCGTGTGTGGTTGGAGGCGCGGCCCCTCACCATTGTCGTCAAAGCCGTGCGTGATCTCGTGCCCGATCACCATCCCAATGCCTCCGAAGTTCAAGGCTTGTGGCTGCTCCTTGCTGAAGAAGGGGGGCTGGAGGATCCCGGCAGGGAACACTGATCCCAAGGGTGGGACAAAGAATAAACTGTGAGCAGATGCATCTCCTGTGTGCCAGGCTCAGGGATGGCACCGCCAGGGGTTCTCACACTTGATCCCACAGACAGGCAGGCAGAGGTCAGGACCCCCTCAATTTACAGATGAAGACAGGGAGGTTCAGAGGCTGGGCGGGCTCATGCCTGGCAGACCCAGGACCTCAGTCCGGCCTCCTCCCACCATCCTGTTCCGTCCACAGGAAAGGCTCCATGCCGCTTGCCAAGTCCCTCCCTGAGCCCCTGATGGGCATGGGAGCGAATGTTCCCCATGGGGGCAGCAAGGGGTGATGTAGGAGAGCATTCCGAGAACAGGCTGGGGTGCCCCCAGGAGAAAGGGATGGGCAGGGGGCTGCAAGCTGCCCTTCAACTCTGGCACCAAAAGGCTTGGGCGGGCGGGGAGGGGGAGGAACTTACCAATCTGGTTTCGGTTTGGGGAGTAGAACGCATTGACCACCGCCGCCCCGATGATCCAGCTGTGATAGACAAACTGGTCTCTGGGAGCCGCCTCTCCGGGGACCCTCCCTCTGGGCTCTCTCTGCCTCGGTGGACCACAGCCCAACCCGGCCACACCAGAGGAGGGGCCGAGGCCTATCCCAATATCTGGTTCCTTCCTGGGGTCCCTGAGGAGGAGGCGACTTGGGCCCCAGAAAGCAGAGGGTGAAGATGGGCCCAGTGACTGCCCCCCTGAGCTGGCACTGGACCCCAGCCATGCATCGTCTCCCCGCCTGGCAGGTAGCCCTGTATGCCTTCCTGGCCACTCCGTGGGCCCCCCATGCCGTGCCAGCGATGCCACTCACAGATTTGGGTCCACCTTTTCCCGAAGCTTCCTGAGGCTCCGCTGGGCGCCCACCTTGAGGTTCTGCAGACTGTTCTCAAAGTACAGGTCCTCTGAGAAGTTCAGCTATGGGAGAGGTGCAGTCACTGCCAGATGCTCGGGCTGGGCCCTCAGAGGGGCAAGGGGAGAGGTCTCGGGTGGTTGGGGAAGGACTTCAAGCCTCGCCAGGCGTCTGCACGTGGACAATTGGCTGTGGGTGCAGGTGGGTGGGGCAGCCCTGGCTGTGAGCATTTACGTGACTCTGAGCAAGTCCCTCATCCCTCCAAGCTTCAGTTTCCCCATCTGTACACTGAGAGTAGTGCTGGAGCCACCACCCTAGGGCTCGGTGAGGATAACTATGTTAGCATCCAGCAGGAGGGCGCAGGGCTTGGCACAGAGGACGCCCCAGGAAATCAGGGCCCATGTCCACGGTGTAGGGGGCGGTTTAGGGCTGGGGTGAGGGGCGTACGTTGGAATACTCCTCGTCCAGGCGCCTGTCCGTCTCCTCCAGGATGTAGTCAGGGTGGCCGATCTGCTCCCGGATGCTCATGGCCTGAGTGGGGAGGAGGGACTGGTCAGTGGGTGCCCCACTGCGTATGGGGTCAGCCCTGGGGCCGGTCAGTGAGTGCCCCACTGTGGGAGGGGTCGGCCCAGGGCATCCTGGCTGTGTTATCCCTGTCCTGTGGGTGAAGGACTGGGGGACTCCGGGACTTGGCTCTCACCTTGCAGTCTCTGGGGAGGTTTAATGGGGACAGAGCATTGAAGGCTCCGCCTACCTGACCTAGAACCCAAAAGCCCGCCAGGGGTCTGGCTCCGCCCACCTGACCTACAGCCCAACATCTCGCCAGGGGCCTGGCTCCGCCCACCTGACCTACAGCCCAACAGCCCGCCAGGGGCCTGGCTCCGCCCACCTGACCTACAGCCCAACAGCCCGCCAGGGGCCTGGCTCCGCCCACCTGACCTACAGCCCAACAGCCCGCCAGGGGCCTGGCTCCGCCCACCTGACCTACAGCCCAACAGCCCGCCAGGGGCCTGGCTCCGCCCACCTGACCTACAGCCCAACAGCCCGCCAGGGGCCTGGCTCCGCCCACCTGACCTACAGCCCAACAGCCCGCCAGGGGTCTGGCTCCGCCCACCTGACCTACAGCCCAACAGCCCGCCAGGGGCCTGGGTGGGGGCAGGGGCCCTGGAGGGGTCACTTGGCTGCCGTCTGTCACTTGGGTAAAGAGGGACTTCTGGTGGGTCTGACCCTCACTCCCGAGGCCACTGCTACCCCCGCTGGCTCCTGGGGGGCACTGTGGATGTCCCAGGCCTAGCTTCCCACCCCTGCCTGCTTTTCCTCAGCTCCACAGTGGACGAGTGGTCCTGTCTGTGCCTCCCAGGGCTGCCTTCTCCCCATGGGGGCTGTCAGGCGGCTTTGTCGGGGCAGTGCTGCCCGTGCCCAGATCCAGTCGGGGCTGCCCCGGCCTCTGCGAGCCATGTACCTTCTCCTGCGCCTTCTTCTTGGACTCCTCGTCCATCCAGCCCAGTTCGTCCAGCGTCTCCACAAACACTGCCCGCACCTTGTGAATGAGTTCTCTGACCTGGGAAGCAGGCATGGCCCTCGTGTCCCAGACTTATCTGGAGGGCAGATGACCAACCTTCAAGGGCTTTGGGGAGGTCTGGTCTGAGCCTTGCCGGGGCAAGGCCCTGGGCTGCCCAGCTGTGGGCCTCTCGGGTGAGGTGTGGGGCTGCTGGGGGGACGAGATGACCACCCAACTTCAGGGTCCTCCCTGCTGGGCTGTGGGTCCTCATGGGCCTGGGGCAACTTGTACCACCTGTGCCTTTCCCAGCTGAACCTGCAGGGCCCAGGAGTGGGGCCCAATGGTCGGCTGGGGTCAGGGGCATGGGGGCCGGCACAGCTTCCCTTGGCCTCCCTCTGTCTGGTGCGCTGGAGCAAGTGTGGCTCTCCCAGGGGCCTCTAGGCCTGGGCAGGGTGGGAGTCCCAGGGCAGGGAGGCTCAGCGTCCCTGCGGAAGGCTGGCCCCAGGTGGGCCATGGATGAGGGGTGCCCACCATGCTCTTGCTGTCTCCAGGGAACGCCTCCCTGACGTAGAGGGAGCCCACGGCGTTCTCCATATTGCTGTTGACGTAGCCCACACACTCACGCCAGCGTACCTCCTCCACCATCGTGCCGAACAGTGCCTGGCGGGGCCACCCGTTCATCCCACCGGCCCCCACGTCAGCCTCGCCAAGCCTGGCATGGGGCCCTGGGCTTACGGGGTGAGCAGACCCACCTATCCTCAGACTCAGGGTGCCCCGGGGCCAGCAGGGGGCATGGGATGGTCTCAGCCTTGCCTCTGGGTGCTGCAGTGGCAGAGGGAGGATGGGCATGCCCTTGTGATTGGGGGACCTCCCCCGACTGAGAGCTGGGCCTTTACCCTGGGGAGCTGGGGGGTTCCTCCCCAGTCCCTGTCCTGGCTGTCTGGCTGGACTCTGCTCTCCAGGACTCCAGTCCCAGTCCCAAGGCACTGGGATGGCGCTGAACCCAGAGCAAGGCCTGGGACCATGTGCCTCTCAGCCACCAGCTCCCAGGGCCCTGGTCTCCCCATTGTTGAAGCAGCTGTGAGAACACCTTCTCATCTGTCCCCAGGGACACAGGGGCACGAGACTATGGACCCCAGACTCAGGCAAGACCAGGGAGCGCTCTGCCCAGCGTCCTGCCACACCTTCTGGGCTGCAGGACCTCCTGCCCCCTAGGAAAGGGAGGCAGCCCTTTCTGCCTCCCCAGAAGCTCCTAGACTCAGTGCCCCACTGACGCTTGGCTCACAGATGTCTCTGAGCCCCCATGGCACCAGGAGGCTTGACTTACCCCCAGTTTGCCTCTGCCTCAGTCTCCCCATTGCAGTGGGGGCCTCTGTCCCTCTCATTACTCCAGCAAAGGTCTTGAGAGTCCCGACTCCCCTCTGCCCTTAGCCCCTGTACCCAATCCCTCAGCTGCTGTGGCCAATACCTCCCCCGCGTCTGTCTGTCTGCCACCACCCTGCCCAAACCCGCCACCTCACCTGGGTGACCACATTGGCCTCCATGCTGACACTGCCCCCTACCCAGCTCACTGTCTCCAGAACAGCCAGAATCCCGCTAGGGCCTCCCTGCGGTTCCCTGTCTCCACCCTCACCCCAGCCGGGAGCAGCCACAGTGACTACAGAGCAGGAAATCTGACCGAGCCTCTGCTCTTAGCACCCTGGCGGTTTTCAGACAGGGAGTACAACCCAAACCGGCTGCTGTGGCCCACAGCCGCAGTCACCTCACCTCCCTCCCTGCCCTCTTCTCCTTCCTGTCCCCTGCTGACCCCGGGTCTGGCCCCCTGGTCCCTGCCTGCTCCTGCCTCTGGCCTCTGCACTGGCACTGGCTGTTTCTTCTCTCGGGAAATCACCCTGCCTTCTCTTCAGGCCTTTAAGGTCTCAAATGTCACCTCCCCGGAGCAACGCTCCCTGCCCTCGTCCCTCCCTGCCTCCGCACCACATCATGCTCTGTGGTTTTGGCAGAGCTGCGTTCTGCCTTGTTGACCGCTCATGGTTGACCAGCGTAGGCGCCTCGCCCTGCCTCATCCATGGCTGTGACCCTGGTGTGGACCTCGGTACCTGCCCACAGCTTATGCTCAGCATCGTGGCCTGAATGAATGAGTGCTGGGCCAGGCTCTGGGTGGGGCAGGGGCTCACCTTGCGGTAGTTCACTCGTGTGTCCTTGAATCTCTGGCTTAGGCTGCCAATGCGGTCCAGCACCAGACGCCAGACCAGGTAGTTCTGTATGGTCCTGGTGGGGCAGAAGGTAGAGGGTGATGGGGAGAACAGGTGAGAGGTCTTTGCAAGGGAGGAGATATGGCCTAGGGCCCTCGGCCAGCACGTTCCACCCCAAACAGAGAGTTACGGGTGCTGGAGAAAACCTCCTCCAAGATCCAGCCCATCTGCCCCGGGTGCTTGGGATGTGACACATCTTTAATGTAAGGCTCCACTGGTCACTAAAGCTTAACCCGTCATGTCCCACACCCCTCAGGGCAGATGCTTCATAGGGTCCCCTCCTGGGAGCAGAAGCTGTGTTGGGGAGGATGGGAGAGCAGGGGCAAAGATGCTGAGGCCTTTGGAGACCCTCCCTGGGCCTCACCTGGCTGAGTAGGTGTCGATGATGTTTTCAAGGTTCTGCAGGTAGGGGATGCCGTAGACCACCACTTCCTCATCTGGCAGCAGCTTGATTTTGACAGAGGATAGCACAGTTTGTATGAACAGAGTCCAGTTAAATCCCTGTGGATAGAGGAAGTGGGGAGAAAAGAGGGAGAGAGAGAGGGAGAAACAGTTCCTGCGAACCTAAGAAACCCAGCCCCCATTGAAGAATGTTCAAGGAATAAGAGAGAACGTGCAGGTAATCAGAATCAGGAAAGGGTGCGTGACATTATCACAGAACCTACAGCTGTAAAAACCCAAGTGATCATGCAGATATATGTGAAAGCCTAAGTATAATAGGCAAGTTCCTAGAAAAACACAACTTAGCAAAAACGACAAAAAAAGAAATAGAAAATATGAATAGTCTTCTAGGTTAAATAAATGGAATCCTTTCATTTAAAAAATTTTCAAAAAGAAATTTCCAGACCCATCTGGCTTCACCAGTGGATTCTATCTGACATTTAAAGAAAACTGCCAATCGTACTAAAACTTTCCAGAGATGAGAAAATGCTTTTCAACTTGATTTATGAGGCCAAGAATAACCTTAATACCAAAATAGGATATTATAAGCAGAGCAAATAATAAACCAGTCTCATTTATGTCATAGATACAAAAGTTCTAAGCAAAATATTAGCAAATAGAACCTAGCCATACTCATACAAAATGCCATAATACCTCACAGCTGAATTAGATTTATTCAAGGAATACAAGTTTGGCATAACATTTGAAAATCAAATCATTTTAATCCACTACGATAACTGAATAAAGGAGGAAAGTCACATGATCATTTCAACAGGTGCAGAAAAGGCATTTGATAAAATCTGCTATCTATTCATAATAAAAACGCTTGGCAAATAAAAATAGAAGGGGCCAGCCACAGTGGCTCACGCCTGTAATCCCAACACCTTGGAAGACTGAGGTGGGTGGATCACCTGAGGCCAGGAGTTCAAGATCTGTCTGGCCAACATGGCAAAACCCTGTGTCTACTAAAAATACAGAAATTAGCTGGGCATGGTGGCACACGCCTGTAGTCCCAGCTACTTGGGAGACTGAGGCAGGAGAATTGCTTGGACCTGGGAGGCAGAGGTTACAGTGAGCTGAGATTGCTTCACTGCACTCCAGCCTGCGTGACAGAGCAAGACTCTGTCTCAAATAAAAAAAAAAAAAAAGGAAGAAAGAAAAAAAGAAAAATAGAAGGAAAGTTCTATAATCCGATAAAAGAAATGTATGAAGCAGCAGCAACAAAACTCCACAGCAAACATAACTTTTTTTAAAATTTATTTTTGAGACAGAGTCTCGCTTTGTTGCCCAGGCTGGAGTGCAGCAGCATGATCTCAGGTCACTGTAAACTCCGACCCCTGGGTTCAAGCAATTCTCCTGCCTCAGCCTTCCTAGTAGCTGAGATTACAGACATGTGCTACCACACCTAGCTAGTTTTTTTTATTTTTAGTAGAAACAGGGTTTCACCATGTTGGCCGGGCTGGTCTTGAACTCCTGACCTCAGGTGATCCACCTGCCTCGGCCTCCCAAAGTGCTGGGATTACAGGTGTGAGCCACTGTGTCCAGCCAAACATAAAATTTAATGGTAAGAATGTATGTGCTTTTCTTCTAATGTCTACTATCATGACATCAGCATTACGCTCAAAATCCTGGCCAGTTCAGTAAGAGCAAACATGAAATAAAGCCAGTAAGAACTGAAAGAGAATAAATAAAACTGGACCAGGCGCGGTGGCGCATGCCTGTAATCCCAGCACTTTGGGAGGCCAGGGCGGGAGGACTGCTTGAGTGTAGGAGTTCAAGACCAGCCTGGCCAACATAGAGAAACCCTGTTTCTGAAAAACAAAAAACAAAACAAAAAATCAGCCAAGGCATGGTGGTGGTGAATTCCTGTGGTCCCAGCTACTCAGGAGGCTTGAGCCCAGGAGGTCAAGGCTGCAGTGAGCCATGACTGTGCCACTCCACTCCAGTCTGTGTGACAGAGTGAGACCCTGTCTCAAACAAAAACAAAAACAAAAACAAAAAACCCAAGCCCCCTGTTGTTTTTCACAAATGATACGATTTTGTTTATTCTACAAATAAACAACCAGAATTAATAAGTGCATTAAGACTGCATATTTACAAAGTCAGTATTTCCATATGTCAGCAACAAATAAGATAATTTCAAAATGATTCTATTTACAGTAGAAAACCAAACACCTGGAATATATCTAATAAAATATGTATAAGAACTTGACATTGAAAGTTTCAAAAGTTATTAAGAAAAACTGAAGCATAAACGGAAGCATATACCATGTTCATGGATTGGAAGACTCGGCATTGCAAAGTCTTCCCCAAATTGATACAGAGATTCAAAGTGATCCCTATCAAATTTCTAGCAGGGTTTTCTCTTTGTGTGTGTGTGTGTGTATGCAAATGGCAGGCTGATGTTAAGTTTTATATGAATATGCAAAGGACTGAGAATTATCAAGACACTCTTGAAGAACAAAGTTGACATACGTACTCTACTGACTACCAAGACATTATAAAGCTGAAGGAGTGAGGGGGTAGGGGTTATCACTTGGGTAGATAAAGAGACCAGTGGGGCAGAAGAGAGTCCAGAAATACACATATGGGCCCACACAAAGACACACAGGGACACCTGATTTATAACACAGAAAGCACCAAGACCAGGGACTCACAGGGGGCTCTTTTTAATAAATGGTGCTGATTGACTGGAAATCCATAAGAAAGAAACAATTCCTACATCTCACTGCTCATTAAAAAAGTCAACTCAAAGTAGATTGTAGACCTAAGCAACCTTGAGGGTAGGCAAAGAGTTCTTTAGCAGAACACAAAGAATACTAACCACGAAGAAGAGATCTGCACACGTTTGCTAAGTCAATAAATTGGACCATTTAATAGCCTCCTTCAAAACAAAGAAACTCTTATGAGAGTAAAAAAGCAAAGCTGCCCAGTGGGGAGAACATTTGTACACATAAGCTGACCAAGGAGTCACATCTAAAATAGGTAACTCCAAGAAGCAATAAGAGAAAGATCGCCCGATAGAACAAATGGGCAAGACTCGAACAGACATTCCACAAAAGGGAACGACATTGGCCAGTTGACAGGAGATGGCGTTTAACCTTATCTGCCCTTGGGGAAAGCCACGTTGAACCCAGATGAAACCCCACTACACAGGTGCACAAATGGCTAAGGTGAGGACGGACACCACCCAGCACGGGCGAGCATGTGGCACCAGCCGCTGTTGGGGAGCGCACATCCCTGGATGACTCTGGGGAAAGACGGTGCCTGTTACTGTTGAACAGATGCGTGTGCTTCGACCCAGCAATTCCAGTCCCACCCACTTGCCTGCCACAGGCACACACAGGCATGGGCACGACAGCGTCACTCAGAAAAGGCCCAGAGACAGCACAGTGGGACCCGAGTTGTCGCATGTTCTTAGAGTCAGAGGCCACTCAGCAATCGAGAGGCCACGTCAGGGACCGGCCTCCCTCCAGGGAGAAGTCAGGGTCTCTTCCTAGAGTCAGAGGCCACTCAGCAATCGAGAGGCCACGTCAGGGACCGGCCTCCCTCCAGGGAGAAGTCAGGGTCTCTTCCTAGAGTCAGAGGCCACTCAGCAATCGAGAGGCCACGTCAGGGACCGGCCTCCCTCCAGGGAGAAGTCAGGGTCTCTTCCTAGAGTCAGAGGCCACTCAGCAATCGAGAGGCCACGTCAGGGACCGGCCTCCCTCCAGGGAGAAGTCAGCATCATCTTCTCCAGGGAAGGAGGCGTGCACAGGGGCTAGGCAGGGGCATGTGGGGGCTTCTGAGATGTCGGTGGTCACGTATGTCTTGATCTGAGGATCTGAGAGGTGGTTGTGTGGACGTGTTCACTTTGGGGCAATTCTGAACATCATAAACGCATTGTAAACTAAATGTCCCAAAACCCTGTGCTCCTGGACGCTCCCCTGAACCTGCCATTGTGATGTCTCCACAGCAACCTCAGGCCGTCTGAGTTCTCTCCATATTTAGTCCGTTTGCAAACCCTGTTGGCTCCACCTCCGAAATCAATCCACCACGGGCAGCCCACTTGACAGAGCTGCCATCTCTTACCCGGGCTGTGTGGCAGCCTCTGATTGGCTTCTCTGCCACCTGCCCCGTCCCCTTCACTCACTCTTACTTGTGAACTAGGTCACGTCCTGTCGTACCCCCACCCTTCCTGGGCAGGTCTGAGACTTTAAAGTGGCCCCCAAGGTCAGACACGGTGTGCCCCGCTTTACTTCCTACTCCATCTCTCTCTAGGCCTGGCACTCACTAGCCGGGAGTCCCTGCCCCAGACCCTTGGGAATTGCTGTGTGAGACACGCTGGCCCCAGACAGCCATGGCCCTTGGTTCTCTGCAAGGCTTTCCCTCCTGTCTGCTGTCCTGGCTGAGCTCATCCTCACCAAGTTTGGGTGATCAAATACAGGGTCTCCCTGCTCGGGGATAAACGTGAGGCAAGGTGCCCTCTCAGCGGGCCGCTTCCATGCCCCGTTTCTGTCTTTTTGATACGTTTTAGAGGTCACTCTGCTTTCCTGTCCCTCTCCCGCACTGGAACCTGGATCGAGACAGGCCTTTGTTTGGGAAGGGGATAAAGCCCAGGGCCAGAATAGAGCCTGGCCCCACTGCGTGTGTTCTGGGTGTGAGGGGCGGCGGGGTGTTGGGGAAGGTGTGTCCCTGCAGGCCAGCCCTGGAGACCAGCACCGATCTAGAGACCACCAGCCTTCCAGGGCACTAGGTGCCCTGGGGTGAGGCTCTCCCCAGAGTCTCTCTATCTTGCCCTTGGCAAGAGCTGTGGCTCCAGACACTCAGGGACATCCCCTGGTTGAGGGGGCAGGGGCTTTGGACCCCCTTTTGCCATTACCCTCCCTTGCTGACTTGGGCACCCTTTGCCAAAGCTGCACACCTGTGCCTCCTTGGGGAGGAGGCCCTTGAGAAGGCCGGCTGCTCCAGCAGGGTGAGAGTCGGCGGAAGGAGTGGGGAACTTGTCCCTTCCCAGGCTGGGCTGCTCCTCTCCAGCCCGAACCTCAAAGCACAGGGCAGTGCCTGGCCTGGGCACTGGGGAGGGGAGCACCTGAGGGTGTGGCCTGGGGCAGCTGCTACCCTCAGGGCAGGCAGGACTGGGAGGCAGCACCCTGCTAAGGTTCTAAGCCAGACCTGGGGTCTGAGAGCCCTGGGTGGGACCCTGCACACCCCACACATCAGCAGCCCCCTAAGGCCTCCGTTTCCTGCTCAGAAGACCGGGGCCATCACAGCACTGCACCGATGGGTGACTCTGTTCCAGGACGGCACAGTTGGCACTGTTGTCCCAGTGACATTAGAAATCGGGCTGGTGCTGCTCTGCAGCAGGTTTGGGTGATCAGATACAGGGTCTCCCTGCTCGGGGATGGGGAATGTTTCTGAGCTTAAATGCGAGGCAGGGTGCCCTCTCAGAGGGTCACTTCCATGTCCCCCACGACTCTCCGCCCGACCAGCGCCAGCTTCCTGTGTGGTGTGGCCTCACCTTCAGGTCAAACTGGCTTTGCAGCTCCTCCAGGCCCATCCGGTGGTACAGGGCGATGACGTCGTGCCTCTCCTCCTGGGGTACCGTGGCCTGCGCCGGGGAAAGCGGTCACACAGGTGGGTGGCCAGGAAGCCCCCTCGAGCTCCCAGCTCACTCCCTGCCCGCTCCCGCCCACCCCGGCCTCCTTACCTTGGCCAGCTGCGTCTCCAGCTCCAGTACCTGTGCCATGTCCTCCTGCACCAGGTGGCTGTCCCTGGGCAGGTTTGCGTCCTCCCGCAGCATCGTGGCCACTGACACCATGAACTGCAGGTAGGCTTCCCGCACCTGGGCCAAAGGACGCCGGGCAGGGCTGGACGACCTTGGCCACCATGACCCCCAGAGAGCTCTCTGTGGGGGTGGGGTGGGAGTAGGACACGGGGCAGCCCCTGACGTGCGTCCACCCACCTTGACCAGCAGGCTCTTGGGCACACAGAGTGCCGAGTGGGAGCATCTCAGATGCATGACCTGTGCCCGAGCCTCTGGACAGGGGACCTACTCTGCGGGACTGCTCAGGGCTTAAACTGTGTGGCTGCCTATAAGAGTTGGCACAGGGTGGGTGCCAGGGCTGTGGGTGCTGGGGTGGTGGGTGCTGGTGTTGGGGGTGCCAGGGCTAATTTGGCCCTGCCGTGGCTGTGGGTGCTGGGGCTGTGGGTGCTGGGGCTGTGGGTGCCAGGGTGGTGGGTGCCAGGGTTGGGGTGCCAGGGCTAATTTGGGCCTGCTGGGGCTGTGGGTGCCAGGGCTGTGGGTGCTGGGGTGGTGGGTGCCAGGGCTAATTGGGGCCTCCCTACCCAGGTGCTCCCTGGCCTGAGGGTCAGGAGTTGGATCCTGAGGAAGCTTGCTCCTCAGGGAGCTGCCTTCTTCACACTGGGCAGGGCTTCCCCAGTGCAGGCCAATGCCCTGGCCAGGCTCAGCCCACAGCTGCCTGGTTTGAACACATGGCCATACATGGCGCTTTTGAGATGCTCCAGTCCCTCCTGCTCTGGCCTGGTTCTCTCAGCACCACTGCCCACCTTTGGCCACATGGCCCTTCCTCTGGGTTTGGTCATCCTTCAAAGTCTAGCTCATAGCCCACCTTCATCAGGAGGCCCCCTGGATTGTGTCTGGCCCTCTGGGGCATTCATGCCTCATGCCTATTCACCTCTGCCCTGGTGCTTGGATGCCTGTGCCCTCCTTACCTGCTCCCTGTCCTTCCCCACCCTTCCCTGCACCCCGGGCTAGCCCTGGGCCTGCTGGCCTCAAGGTCCCCTTGTCCACAGTGGGGTTCCTCATCACTCTCCTCTGTTGACAGCCCCTTGAGGTGGAGCAGGCGCGGGGCCTGGCTGCCTGCGCTCAGATCTCCAGGGGCCCTCCCAGCAATCCGGTGTGGCGGAGCCTGGCTCTGTATGACGGGACAGGGGAGGTGGAGCAGGCGCGGAGCCTGGTTCTATATGACAGGACGGGGGAGGTGGAGCAGGCGCGGGGCCTGGTTCTGTATGACGGGACGGGGGAGGTGGAGCAGGCGCGGGGCCTGGTTCTGTATGACGGGACGGGGAGGGCAGTTCTGCCCCACGGGGCTGCTGCTGAGCTGAGTTTGTCCCTGGGCCTGGCCCCGGTGTTGAGGCAACGTCCCCCCAGGATGGTGGCAAGCGATGGGTTGCGTCTGCACCCCCCGCCCTCAGTGCCAGGCTCAACCTCCACAGGTGCTCATAACACCAGCTTTGGGGAAGGAAAGCCAGGTGGGCTACAGGAGGGCCAGGCCACGGGGTAGGGGGCGAGGTGGTGTCTTGGGGTCGTCTGGCATTGTGGTGAGGACCCACCCACCTTCCGGTTGCTGCCACCGTTGAAGTAGTACTCTCGGGAGGGCATGCCCAAGGTGGGCTGGTCTATCTGGAAACACAGAAGGTGTGACCCTGGGCAAGGGGCCCGGAGTCCCCACAGCCTGGCTGAGGCAGGCAGCAGCCTCCTCCCCCCAGGACTGTGCCCCGTGGACACATGCTCTGCCCAGGAGCTGGTGGCAGAGCTCGTGCTGGACCCTGGAGCCCAGGCCCTGCCCTGAGTGATGGTGGGGTGCTGGGCTGGACTGGAGAGGGTGGCGGGGGTGGGGGGCAACAGTTCAGGCTGCCCTGGGCCTCGCAGCACCCGCGGCTCCCCCAGAGTGGGGTGTGTATTTGTTTCGTGTGTTTCTCTTTGGCCTCCAGCCCGTGGCCAGCAGTGGTTCCCTGAGGTCAGGCCTCCTGCCCTGGTTCCAGCCGTGCTGTTCAGGAGCCCTGCCCCTCTGACCAGAGCCGGGTTCTGATGTGGCCACCAGCTCGGCCAGGAAGCCCGACAGAAACTCCAGCAGCAGCAGCTCATCCCCGGGCCCATGGACATGGACAGGAGCCAGGAGCCCGGGTCCCGGGAGACCCTGGAACTCCCTGACCGCCTGGCCTGTCCTCCTGCTGTGCTGCGAGAGCCCCCAGCCAGGCTCGGGGACCCTGCCTACCCCTGCCCACCGGCGCAGCTCGTACGTAGATGATGTGCCGGCTGGAGTTCTGGTCATCGTTCCAGATGAAGAGGTCGATGAGGACGCGCCTGTTGAACTGTGAGTTCATCAGTGCCAGCTGCCGCTCCAGCTCCCACTTGAGTCCTGGGGAGGCAGCGCCCCGCTCTGGAGACTGGTGGGCCCTGGGGTCCCAGCCCGGCCCCTTGTCAGTGAATCTGGCCTCCGGAGCTAGGAACTAGGGGACCATAGGGTGGGGAGCTCACCCGTGCGCCTTAGGGACTGGGGAATATGCGAGACACTTTCCCTAACAGCCCAGGAGCCACAGACAGGCCCCCAGGTGACGGGAGGGGGTTGGGCGCAGCATGGGGTCGTCAGGGCTGCCAGCCACGTGGGGCGTCACTCCTGCCCCCAGGGGAATGGAGCGCATGCTTAGAGTGGGGAACCCTGGGGCCGGGGCCTGGCCGGGGCCTGGCTGGGGCCTGAGCGTCAAGTGCTCCTAGGGGCTGAGGAGGGGCGTCCCTCTGCAGGGCTGAATGGGACTGGCTATGAGGCACCAACTCCCCAGCATGGAGTCTAAACCACCTCCCAGGACCCCGAGGTTGCCCTGGCTGGGTTGGGCCTCTTGGGGCTCCTGAGAGCAGGCAGCTGGGGGTGGGGGTGGGGTCCCCTCCTGGAAAGTCTCGGGCCGAAGGAGTCCTGGCCCTCATCCTGTTCCGTTTGTCTGTGAGGCTGCCACCAGGCCCGGCCTTACCTACAGTCTCGTTCCACTTGTCCATGGCCACCGGCCAGCCTCCCACCACCTCCAAGATGTCCAGCAGGGGCTGAGAGCCTCGCTTCTCTATCACACCTGAGGAGGGAGGCAGTGGTCACTCTCCCAGCCTCCCTGTGGCTCACGTGCCACGACACAGAGCTGTGGGGGCACTGTTGGCCGGTGTCACAGGTCCCCACGCCCCCTGCAGTGCTCGGCGAGAGGCGGCCTCCCAGCCTGGGCCTTTACACCTGCACCCTCCCCTCACAGAGCAGCATCTTGGCAGCTCTGCAGCGCTGGAGGCGGAGGCTGAAGCTGGACATAGGTGTGAAAGGAGACCTGGGGGCTGAGAAAACGCACGAGCCCTGAGGGACAAAGAGGATGGTGGGAGGGACCCCCTGGGACCTGGGAGCCGGCCAGCAAGCAAGGAGCCTGGGAGAGGAGAGGAGGCTCTGCGCGCAGGCCAAGCCTCGGCGAGGACTCAGGCAGCGGCGGTGGGTGCCGGGTGGGCTGGGAGGGGGTGTGGGGGAGGCAGGGGAGCCCTGGGGCCTGTGTGTGTCTTGTGTCTCAGCTCAGCGTGGTGGGGCCCCGACAAGCAGCTCAGAAGCCCTGCAGTGGAAGATTAAGTAAAGGTGGGGACACGGAGAGAGTCACTGTGGGAATCAGTGAAGACCACCCAGAGGGCAAAGCGAAGGCTTCGGGGCTGGCACAGCATGGCAGGCGCACTGTCAGGTCAAAGGCCTGCAAGGAGCGGCAGGGCTTCCTAGTGGAAGAGGGGAGGCCCAGGTGGGCCGAGTGGGGGCCGCTGGCCTGGGGACGCTGTGGTGGGCTCACTAGAGGCCGGGCTCCTCCGGGCTTGGATCGGGTCCTCCGCTGGAAGCAGGGACAGACATTCCAGGGGAGGCTGCCCGGGACGAGGCAGGCCCCGGCTGTTTGGGGCCGGATGCCGTGGGGGTGCCGTCTGACCTCCTGGGCTGCCCACTGAGGATGAAGGGATGGGTTCCGGGCTGAGCTGCAGGTCCGGAGTCGCGTCCCGGTTTTCCACACGGTCTGGCCCCTGCCCTTTGTATATTCAGCCTCTCAGGCCAAAAATTAAGTAAAGGTGAGGACACAGGAAGTTGTCTGCAGCTGCGGGTATTGCCCAGACTGGGGGCCCGGCCTTCAGTTTCCGTGGGGAGGAGACAAGCCCAGTGCACCCAAGCAGGGGTCTCATGGAGACGCCCCCTAAAGCCAGGGTCCCAGCGAGTTCCACTGTCAGGCGGAGGCTCCATGAGACCCCCTGGGGAGAACAGCCAGCCCTGAGCCCTGGTGCTCAGTGGAGGAGCTGTCTGTACGCAGCCACAACCACAGGCTGGGCCTGCAGACCCCCAAGTGAAGGAGTTAAACGGTGCTGGGCCGGGGGTGCTCCAAGCACGTGAATTCCTTTAATGGGAACTGAAACATGGATAATCTGCCCCACACCACACACATACATCCACATACATCCACATGCATCCACATCCACACACACACGACACATGTATACAATACACACAAAACACACACACAACACATATACACACATACACATATACACATCCACATCCATCTACATGCACACACACGCACATATGACATATACATACAAAACACACAACACATATACACACATACACATATACACATCCACATCCACATACATCTACATGCACACACACGCACATATGACATATACATACAAAACACACACAACACATATACACACATACACACATACACATATACACATATCCACATACATCCACATGCACAACACATATGACATACATATACAATACACACACAACACATACACACATACACATATGCACACATACACATATATACATATACATACACACATATACACATGTACACAAGTACACACAGCACATATGTATACAATACACACACACATAACACACACATACATGCACACACAACATACACATATGCACACACAACACACCCATAGAATATATGCATATACACATACATGCATATGCACATAATACACTTATACACTATACACAATACACATGTGATGTGCACATAACACGCGTGCACACATATTGCACACACATATGTACACACTGCATGCATACATATACACATATACATAACAATATACATACATACATACACAACACATGTGCCCACATGTACACATGCACAAATCACATATACACATATACACAGATACATGCATGTGCACACATACATATATACACATACACACATACACATAAACACACACAATGTGCACGCATACATATACACACAACACACATATATGCACATAAATGTATAATATGCATGCATGTATATACACATACTCATATACGTATAATACACACACACAGTCTTCCTGCAGCCTGGAATGTGTGGTCTGTGCTGGGGTTGGGGTGTGAGTGAGGCCGCAGGGCAGCTGGCATTACTGTGAGCCTGGACCCCGTGACTGGGAGCGGGACACAGCACACAGACCCTCTGGCATGAGTCCCGAAGGCACCCACTCCTGCCCTAGGGGCAGCCATGGAGTCCTGGGGCTGTGCTAGGCCCTGGCAGGAGCAGCCCGCCCCCGTCCCCCACCTTGGCCCCTTTCTGGCGGCCCCCACTCACTCTGGTTCATGCAGGAGCGGTACAGCGTCCTGGCCTTCTCCACAGCCGGCCGGTCCTTGGCAGTCGAATTCTCCAGCACCGCTGTGGGCACAGGAAAAGGTTGGACAGAGGCCTGACGAGGCTGTAGGGGCCAGGTCACAGGTTCCCACACCCCCTGCAGCGCTCGGCGAGAGGCGGCCCTCCAGCTGCTGGATCTTTATTCCCTCTCCTCCGTGCCCACCGGACCAAGAAGGAAGCAGAAACAGGGGCGAGACACAGCCAGGACCAACTCCTGGCCCAGTGCTGTCCTGTTCGGTGTCACCCCGCTGCGCCCCTGGCCATGCTCTGCCACCTTTGAGGATGACCTCCAGCTCATCGCGGAGGACGTCAAAGATGCTGTATCTTGAGTTGGTCTCGGGGATCACGTGACGCCGCAGCCAGCCTCCGCATGCAAACTGGTAGAAGTCGTTACATGGTTCCGTGGTCGGGTCCATGTTCTGGAGGATCCTGGCGGCTGCTCGTCCCCATGGCGTGGAGCAGGGAGAGGGGAGACAGAGAGAGTTGTGGACAGTCCAGAAGCCTGCCTCCCGGTCCAAGAGGCAGCCTGGTCTCTCGGGAAGGGGCTGCTGTCCATCCAGTTGCAGCTGTGTGCCCTGGGAGAGTTAACCACCCTCTCTGAGCTGCAGAGAGGGAATCCCCCAACCTGGATTCAGTGCTAGGGTTTTCACTTATTTATTTTTGGAGACAGGGTCTCACTCTGTGGCCCAGGCTGGAGTGCAGTGGCGTGATCACAGCTCACTGCAGCCTTGAACTTCTGGGCTTAAATGATCCTCCCACCTCAGCCTCCCGAGTAGCTGGGATCACAGATGTGTGCCACCTTGCCTGAATGCTTTTCAAAAAACATTTATGTGTAGAGACAGGGTCTCTCTGTGTTGCCCAGGCTGGTCTGGAACTCCTGGGCTCAGGTGGCCCACCTTGGCCTCCAGAGTTGCTGGGAATTCCGGCATGAGTTGGCTGGGTTTTCACTTATTAACCACACGACCTTGAGCCCCAACCCTCCGAGACTCATTTCCTTGTCTGTGAATCTGGGAACACCAGCAGTCTGACTTGCAGGCTGAGGCGATGGCTGAGACGGTGCCTGCTCACAGGAGGTGCTCAGCTGGTGGACCTGTCCTGTGAGCTGGGCCCAGCTCCTGGCTGTCGGCCAGGGCCTTTCTGTCCCGACTCTGCCCCCTGCCCCCTTACTCATCCCCAGAGGGAGGGGCGACTCTCACCACCATGGGGGTTTGTATTCTCCCAGAGGGGCTGGCTTTGGCCCAGCAACTCCGAATGTGCAGGGCACAGGGGAGCCCCAGGCTTCCCACTGAAAGCTTTCAACTGGGGTAGCTGGGCTGCACCCCCAACCCAAGACCGTCCCTCAAATTCTTTTTTTTTTTTGAGACGGAGTCTCGCTCTGTCGCCCAGGCTGGAGTGCAGTGCTCACTGCAAGCTCCACCTCCTGGGTTCACGCCATTCTCCTATCTCAGCCTCCCGAGTAGCTGGGACTATAGGCACCCGCCACTAAGCCCTGCTAATTTTTTTGTATTTTTATTAGAGACAGTGTTTCACCGTGTCAGCCAGGATGGTCTCCATCTCCTGACCTTGTGATCCGCCCACCTCCCTAAGTGCTGGGATTACAGGTGAGAACCACCGCGCCCGGCCCCCTCAAATTCTGTCCGAGTTGGTCTTGGCCACTCCACCTCTGGGACTGGGGACCTCACAGAAGGCGCGACCACAGGCCCCCCAGCCCCCAACACGGGCAGAAGAGTCACAGTCCAGAGCTTCTCCACTATTGGTGCTTTCACAGCATGTTAACAGTTTTTGTCATCTGCAAATAGTGGTACCTGACTCCCAATTTTAAGACAAATTCCTGGTTGAAAATTTGAGGTAAGAAAGTGGGGCTATTCATTGAACCTTTCTTTCTATAAATGTGGACAAAAGCCGCTGGGGTTCTTGAGGCGGGATGGCTGTTGCTGCAGGGCCTGGCTGCTGGAGGCTGGGGACTGGGGGCCCAGCGGGTGCCAGATGCCAGCAGAACACCAGCTCCCCCCACTCCACAGCGAGTCTGGCCCACCCAGCTCTAAGGGCCGTGTCTTGGAGTTGCTCCCCGGGCCTTGGGCGGGGCCTGTGTCAGTGTCAGCCAGAAGCCCCCAGCCCTTGGGCAGGCTGTGGACGGCAAGGGGGCCAGGCTTACCTGCCATCACGCAGCCAGGGGTGGTGCAGACCTCGCTCACCTCTTGGGTCTCTGGGATCCCTGCGGACAAGGAGCAGCCTGAGCACGGGGAGCCGCAGAGAGGGTGGGGCAGGACTGGAGTGGGTGTGGGCGGGGCAAGGTCTGGTGGGTGTGGCTTGGGGCTGGGCATAGACTGGGGTGGGCGGGGCAAGGTGAGGGTGGGTGGAGCATGGGCTGAAGCCAGTAGGGCAAGGCCAGGGTAACCAGGGCATAGGCTTGGGGTGGGTGGTTGGGGCGTGGCCCTCCACCCCATCTTCCACCCCCATGGGTGGTCCAGCCTGGCTGCCCAAGTCCTCCCCAGGTGGCCCAGGCTTGAGGCCTTCAGTGATAGTGAGCTTCGTTTGTCCTTGACCCCTGCAGGGACCCCTTTACACTCTCTGCCTCCACGGACCCCCACAGCCGCTCCAGGCCCCAAGGGCTGAAGCCGGCCATTCTGCCCTCCTGCCTTCTGCCCAGCCCACTCTCACCTGCTGCCAGGGCCAGCTCCTCCAGGCAGCCTGCCTTGCTGCCCCTCTCTGCATGCCCTGCCCCAGCCTGCCCCACCCCTGTGCCAGTCGGTGAAATTGAATGTGCCGAGGTCATGCAGGAGCTGGGACGGAGCATCCACAGTGCCCAGCAAGCCTCCCACGTTCAGCAGGTGCACCCGGCTGAGGTCCCCGCCGCTGTCCTCTCCCCATGGCCCTCCTTCGGCGTGTGAGGGTTGGGCAGAACCCAGCCTCTGCCCCTCCACGGAGTCCCCCCACCTTGGGAGGCCTGCACCCACCTGTCTGGGGCTGTTTTGGAAGGGAAGGCAAAGGCTACCTCGGGGTTTTCGTTTTACAAAGGTCCTCTCCTCCTGTAAGAAGCCCAGCCGGCTAGCAAGGGGTGACAGCTGCTTCCCTGGGGAGAAACACAGCGCTCAGCTGCAGCCTCCTGCCTGCACCTCCCTGGGGTGCTGGGGGCCTCCCTGGGGCAGCACGGCATTTTTCCACAGTGCTGGGTGCTGCAGCCCTACCTCTGTAGTGAGGGCTGGTCCCCAGGGCAGCGAGACAGGAGATGCACAGAGTTCACTGCAGGGCCTGCTTCTCTGTCTCCCGCTGGGCTTGAATGGGGGGCAGTGTGTCCTGCCTCGCCAGCCCCACCCTTTAATTCTCCCTCCACGCATCCCAAGATCCCGGATGTACCAGGGCCTAGAGGGGTCCTGAGATGAGCCCTTTCTCTTCCCGACAGCCTCCTCTGCCTCAGGATCTTCCTGACCCTGGCCAGGCCCACACAAGGTGGCACGCTCCTGGGGTCCCACAGGGCAGGCTCATTTAGAGGGACAGGGCCCTTTCAGAGAGGGTGACTTCCTGCTGACTAATGACCCTTGTTCCCCGCCCCTCCACCCTCACTGTCTGCTGAAAGTGCCAAGTCACCCTCCCTCCATCCCTCCACTGACTGCTGTGAGGGGCCTGCCTGGTCAGCATCAGGGGCTCCTGGGATGGCTGTCAACTGCCTGGAGAGAAGTGTAGGAGAGGAGGGTGGGGTGGACAGAAGAGGGGACCCCAGGTCCAGAGAGATGACAAACCAGGCCTGGCTACCCTCAGAACTGGCTTGGGGCCAAATTTCCTCAGCAGTGAGGCACACAGAGGACTGAGTAGAAGGAAGGAACAGGGCTCATTCAGGTCAGGGCTGTTGTTAGGCCTGGAACCTGGCCTAGCCCTGGGCAGAGACTGCAGAGAGGGTGTTAGAAGCCACAAAAATATCAGGTCCTTGGGGGTCTGGCCATTCAAAAAGCCATTAACCCAACGTTGGATGATGACTGAGCCAGGTCGGATGCTGGGCACTGGAGTTCACATGTGAGCCCAACAGGGCCCAGGCCTCAAGGAGCCCATTGCCCAGTGGAAACAGGGAGAAAGTGCTGCATACTGCACACATCAAGGCAAAGTGCTGAAGGGCAAGGCTGAGCTTCAGAGCAAAGGAACCCCCCAGGCCAGCAACGGAAAGGAGGCGGTGAGTGTGAGTGGAAGACATGGCTGCTCTGTGGGGTTTGCCAATTGCAGTAACCCAGAGCCTATGGACCACAGATTGGACTGTGGACTCCAGAGGACCCCACCTCAGCAAAAGGGTGGATTCGAAGGACATCACCTCTGACCAAAGTGGTGACAAGGAGGGCAAGGGCTTTCTGCTTCTGATTAGGATGCAGAAAGTTGAAATTGACTGTGGCCCCCACCCTAGCCAGGAGAGCAAGCTGGAGAAGCTACAGCATGGGCACTTTTGGAAACCCACGAGAGCTGAGGACATGGAGAAACCAGCATGAGTCAAATTCCAGGGAGGAATGAGGCCTTCCCAGGAGAGGGGAGGAGAGGCCTGTGGCTGCTCTGCCTCTGGAGTCAAAGCATGAGGAGGGGCAGACACGCCAGGCAAGGCAGGCAAGGTCATTCAAGCATGGTGGCACATGTCAGTAGTTCCAGCTACTTGGGAGGCTGAGGTGGGAGGACTGCTTGAGCCTGGGAGGTTGAGGCTGCAGTGAGTTGAGATTGCATCACTGCACTCCAGCCTGGGAGACAGATTGAGACTCTGCCTCAAAAACAAAAACAAACAAACAAAAAGGCTATGAGCTACATACTGTCTGATTCCAATTATGTGACATTCTGGAAAAAGAAAACTTTAGAGAGAAGAGATGTTAAATAGTGATTGCCAGGAGTTTGGGAAAATGGATGTTGAAAAGGTTGAACAGGTGAAGAACAAGGGACTCTTGGGGGCAAAAAGTGACAAATGGTGAACGCATTTGGCAGTGAAACTATTCTGTACAATACTGTGATTGTGAATGGTGACTATTCTGTACAATACTGCGAAGGTAAATAGTGAATGCATTTGTCAAAACCTGTAGAACTTTATAGCACAAATAGTAAACCTTATTGTATGCAAATTTAAAAAATCATTTAGACTGTCAGGGGAATCCCAGGATGAAATGCAGAATAAGACTCAAGACAAATGTGTAAAACAATCTCACTGAAACGGATAGGGGAATAAAGTGTTGACCTAAGTAACTTTAGAAATGAGTAGAGTCTATGAGACTAAAAGCAAAGGAAGCTGTATGTAAGCGCTGTACTCTAGTTGATAAAGTTGTCCTTCATGGGATCCCAACTTAATTCTGAAACCACTACACATGTATATTGGAATGGCAAAAGTGGATAGTAGGTGGCTGGGCTTATTGCTGTTGCAGTGAGAAGTTACAGACAAGGAAAGGAAGGAAGTTAGAATGGTTTATGTGGTGGTGGAGTAGAGTTGGAGACATCAGTGTGAACTCATTTTTAGCTTAATACAGATGCGGATGGTTGCACATATAAATATTTATAGGTACGAGTATCTAGATGGGTTCAAGTATACACACATATTCCTTTGCTCTGCCAGGTGAGCTAGACTAGAAGCAACACCAACCGAGGAGTAGCAATAAGCAAAGAATAGGACCCAGCTCTTGGTTTCTGTTTGTTTTTCAGATACCACATTATCCTAGAAGCTCTTGGTTTTTGAAACCATTATCCAATAAAATAAGCCAGGGCTCCTTAGAAAAACGGTTGATTATACAACTGGGGTAGGAAACATACAAGATGAGCTTGGAGCATGCTGAAGTGTCAAAAAGTAAGAAAGTGCTCCCCCCAAAAAACTCACCCCAAATTCATGATAATGGGGATACAGCAGAGGGTCATAGAAGCAACTGACAACTCCCAATGGCCAGGGTTGGAACAATTTGAGCAATGCAATATAGTAGTGGATTATAATGCCAAGTATGAAAGAAATATCCACAAATCATTGAGTAAATAAATAAATGAGGGAGAATAGACAAATCTCTCATACAGAAGAAATCCAAATACTCTGCCTCTAAGGATGTGGAACATAACTCCCCACTCTTCAGGTGTGAGCTGCACACAGTGACTTCTTTTCAAAGACTGCACTATGAAAAAGAAGGGAAAAAAGTAACTTTCGGTGCAGAAACCAGACATTACCTCCAGCCAGGCAATTAAGGTTAACATCAAAGTGATAAGTCAAGTCATTGAAAGTGTGTACCTGTGCCCTGCGGCCTTCCTCTGCAACATGTGTTACCCCAGTCTAATCATGAGAAAACCATTAGGCTAATTCCAACTGAGGGTCATTCCACTTCATCAGTAACCCTCAAGACTGTCAAGATCATAAGAAACAAAAACACAAACGAGAAAACAAAGAAAGTCTGAGAAACCATGACAGCCAAGAGTAGCCTGAGATGTGGTGTTCTGGGTATGACCCTGGGACAGTAAGAGGACATGAGGAGAAACAGGGAAATCTGAATTGAATATGAACTTTAGTTAATAGTAATATTATCCTGTTGGTTCATTACTTGTGGCAAATGTATCGTGTGCTAATGAAAGATGTTCATAATAGGGGAGACTGAGGGTGGGGTATATAGGAGTTTCTGTACTATTTTGCAATGCTTCTGTAAATCTAAAATTGTTCTAAATGTTTGAAATATTACTGAAGGAAACCTGAACAGAAGATCTCAGACCTGTAGGACAATGTTAAATGGCTTAACATATATGTAACTAGAGACCCAGAGAACAATCTTTGAAGAGACACTGACCAAGAAATATTTAAGGTTGGCAAAAGATATAAATCTACCCCAAGAAGGGTAGTGTATCCCAAACTGGGCAAATACAAAGAAAATCATACCCAGAAGCATCGTAGTCAAACTGTGGAGGACTAAAGATAAAGAGAAATTCAGAATTACTAATTTCAAGACACATTCAGGCAGTCAGTGGGGCTGGGCATGGTGGCTCATGCCTGAATCCCAGCACTTTGGGAGGCTGAGGTAGGTGGATTGCTTGAGTCCAGGAGTTTGAGACCAGCCTGGGCAACATGGAGAAACGTCACCTCTATAAAAAAATTACAAAACAAAAATTAGCTGAGCACGATGGTGGACACCTGTGGTTCCAGTTATTTGGGAGGCTGAGGTGGGAAGATCGCTTGAGTCTGGGAGGGAGGATGTTCCAGTAAGCTGTGACTATGCCACTGAACTCCAGCGTGGGCAACAGAGCGAGACCCTAACTCAAAAAAAAAAAAAAAAAAGCAGTTAGGGGGAAAAAAAGACACATTATATTCAGGGGAACAACCGTAAGAATGATGGTGACTTCTCATCAGAAAGAATGACGGCCAGAAGACGATGGAATGAGCTCTTTAAGTGCTTGAAAAAAACAATAATGTACTATCAGCTTAGAATTCTATACCCAGCAAAAATATATTTCAAAAGTGAAAGTGAAATAAAGACATTTTAGACCAAAGCCAAGAGCATTTGTCTCTACTGGATGTGCACTGTAACAAATGCTAGAAGGTCTTCACTCAGAAGAGATGTGAAACCAGTGGGAAGACCAGATTGGTGGGCAGGAATGAGGAGCCTGAGGGAGGGTAAAGGGAGCAAAGTGTGATGGGAGACCTGGACACAAACAATGCCTCTGAATCATTTGCTTCCCATCTAGTCAGATGTATCCAGAATAAATTAGGACAACTGAAGAGGCGAGTTTGTGCCTCCTTCATGCCTGCATCCTGCCTCTACTGCCCCCGCTGCATTCCCAACATAGGATTTCCCATAGCCTTGTTGCTGGGGGAAATCTACCCCAGGGAAATTCACCAGATGATGCAGATCAAGGGCTGCCTGAGGATGGAGTGGGCTCCTGAGCAACACTTTCAAAACCGAGTTAGGCCAGGCGCGGTGGCTCATGCCTGTAATCCCAGCACTTTGGGAGGCCGAGGCGGGTGGATCACGAGGTCAGGAGATTGAGACCATCCTGGCTAACATGGTGAAACCCTGTATCTACTAAAAATACAAAAAATAAAAAATAAAAAATAAATAAAAAAATTAGCTGGGTGTGGTGGCAAGTGCCTGTAGCCCCAGCTGCTTGGGAGGCTGAGGCAGGAGAATGGCATTAACCCGGAAGGTGGAGCTTGCAGTGAGCTGAGATTGCACCACTGCACTCCAGCCTGGGTGACAGAGTGAGACTCCATCTCAAAAACAAAACAAGACAAAACAAAAAACACAAAGAAACAACAACAACAAAAAAAACTGAGTTAGATGAGCTAGGCATGTTTTTACCACGTCATCCCTTAACTTACAGTGTCTCATTTAATCATCACAAGGCGGGCAGATCACTTGAGGCCAGGAGTTTGAGACCGGCCTGGCCATCACGGCAAAACCCTGTCTCTACTAAAAATTCAAAAATTAGCTGGGCATGGTGGTGCATGCCTGTAATCCCAGCTACTCGGGAGGCTGAGGTGGGAGAATCGCTTGAACGTGGTGGGTAGAGGTTGCAGTGAGCTGAGCGACACAGCAAGACTCTATCTCAAAAAAAAAAAAAAAAAAAGAAGCTTATAAGGTTCCCCATCTCTACTTCATCTCTACTTTTCTTGGGAAAACTGTTGGGGAGGCAAGATCATACACCCAAGATCACTTTCCTGGGAGGAGTGAAAGGGTTTAGACCTCCAGACCCCATACTGCCATTTGACATCTCTGTTCTTCTAAGAGAAAAGGCAAAAACAGTGAGATCCTTTTGACACAATGGCTGAAAAGAAACAAAGTCTTACCCTAATATTAAAATATGATCACAGGAATCACAGTCAGTGAACTCCCCCAAAGGAGATTTCTCTTTTTCATAATTCCAAAGAGGGGCAGCTTTCCTGAATACTCAGTTGACACAGGATCTTCTCTTTGTTCTTTTATATTTGCTTGAATAACTCCTGTAATATGCCGATCATTTTTACAAAGGCTTTCTACCTTTTAAACACTATTTTTGACATGTCCTCTGTAAGTTTTGTTTTCCTAAAGCTTTCCAAATTCCTTGATTTGA